>NC_086449.1:753078568-753696068 GCF_028390025.1 Pseudophryne corroboree
GCGATGATCTTCCTCAGTTGCCGTAAGAGGTTTTCAGCTGTGTGCGTATTCTGGAAACCGGTGATACAAAGCGTAGCCTGCCTAGGAAAGAGTTGGCGTTTGCGAGATGCTGTTACTGGTGCCGCCGCTGCTGTTCTTGCGGCGGGAGTCCATACATCTACCCAGTGGGCTGTCACAGTCATATAGTCCTGACCCTGCCCTGCTCCACTTGTCCACATGTCCGTGGTTAAGTGGACATTGGGTACAGCTGCATTTTTTAGGACACTGGTGACTCTTTTTCTGAGGTCTGTGTACATTTTCGGTATCGCCTGCCTAGAGAAATGGAACCTAGATGGTATTTGGTACCGGGGACACAGTACCTCCAACAAGTCTCTAGTTGGCTCTGCAGTAATGATGGATACCGGAACCACGTTTCTCACCACCCAGGATGCCAAGGCCTCAGTTATCCGCTTTGCTGTAGGATGACTGCTGTGATATTTCATCTTCCTCGCAAAGGACTGTTGGACAGTCAATTGCTTGGTGGAAGTAGTAAAAGTGGTCTTACGACTTCCCCTCTGGGATGACCATCGACTCCCAGCAGCAACAACAGCAGCGCCAGCAGCAGTAGGCGTTACACGCAAGGATGCATCGGAGGAATCCCAGGCAGGAGAGGACTCGTCAGAATTGCCAGTGACTTGGCCTGCAGGACTAGTGGCATTCCTGGGGAAGGAGGAAATTGACACTGAGGGAGTTGGTGGGGTGGTTTGCGTGAGCTTGGTTACAAGAGGAAGGGATTTACTGGTCAGTGGACTGCTTCCGCTGTCACCCAAAGTTTTTGAACTTGTCACTGACTTATTATGAATGCGCTGCAGGTGACGTATAAGGGAGGATGTTCCGAGGTGGTTAACGTCCTTACCCCTACTTATTACAGCTTGACAAAGGGAACACACGGCTTGACACCTGTTGTCCGCATTTCTGTTGAAATAGTTCCACACCGAAGAGCTGATTTTTTTGGTATTTTCACCAGGCATGTCAACGGCCATATTCCTCCCACGGACAACAGGTGTCTCCCCGGGTGCCTGACTTAAACAAACCACCTCACCATCAGAATCCTCCTGGTCAATTTCCTCCCCAGCGCCAGCAACACCCATATCCTCCTCATCCTGGTGTACTTCAACACTGACATCTTTAATCTGACTATCAGGAACTGGACTGCGGGTGCTCCTTCCAGCACTTGCAGGGGGCGTGCAAATGGTGGAAGGCGCATGCTCTTCACGTCCAGTGTTGTGAAGGTCAGGCATCGCAACCGACACAATTGGACTCTCCTTGTGGATTTGGGATTTCGAAGAACGCACAGTTCTTTGCGGTGCTACTGCTTTTGCCAGCTTGAGTCTTTTCATTTTTCTAGCGAGAGGCTGAGTGCCTCCATCCTCATGTGAAGCTGAACCACTAGCCATGAACATAGGCCAGGGCCTCAGCCGTTCCTTGCCACTCCGTGTGGTAAGTGGCATATTGGCAAGTTTACGCTTCTCCTCCGACAATTTTATTTTAGGTTTTGGAGTCCTTTTGTTACTGATATTTGGTGTTTTGGATTTGACATGCTCTGTACTATGACATTGGGCATCGGCCTTGGCAGACGACGTTGCTGGCATTTCATCGTCTCGGCCATGACTAGTGGCAGCAGCTTCAGCACGAGGTGGAAGTGGATCTTGATCTTTCCCTAATTTTGGAACCTCAACATTTTTGTTCTCCATATTTTAATAGGCACAACTAAAAGGCACCTCAGGTAAACAATGGAGATGGATGGATACTAGTATACAATTATGAATGGACTGCCGAGTGCGGACACAGAGGTAGCTACAGCCGTGGACTATTGTACTGTACTGTGTCTGCTGCTAATATAGACTGGATGATAATGAGATGTAGTATGTATGTATAAAGAAGAAAGAAAAAAAAACCACGGGTAGGTGGTATACAATTATGGACGGACTGCCGAGTGCCGACACAGAGGTAGCTACAGCCGTGGACTACCGTACTGTGTCTGCTGCTAATATAGACTGGTTGATAAAGAGATGTAGTATGTATGTATAAAGAAGAAAGAAAAAAAAACCACGGGTAGGTGGTATACAATTATGGATGGACTGCCGAGTGCCGACACAGAGGTAGCTACAGCCGTGGACTACCGTACTGTACTGTGTCTGCTGCTAATATAGACTGGATGATAATGAGATGTAGTATGTGTAAAGAAGAAAGAAAAAAAAACCACGGGTAGGTGGTATACAATTATGGATGGACTGCCGAGTGCCGACACAGAGGTAGCTACAGCCGTGGACTACCGTACTGTACTGTGTCTGCTGCTAATATAGACTGGATGATAATGAGATGTAGTATGTATAAAGAAGAAAGAAAAAAAAACCACGGGTAGGTGGTATACAATTATGGATGGACTGCCGAGTGCCGACACAGAGGTAGCTACAGCCGTGGACTACCGTACTGTACTGTGTCTGCTGCTAATATAGACTGGTTGATAATGAGATGTAGTATGTATGTATAAAGAAGAAAGAAAAAAAAACCACGGGTAGGTGGTATACAATTATGGACGGACTGCCGAGTGCCGACACAGAGGTAGCTACAGCCGTGGACTACCGTACTGTACTGTGTCTGCTGCTAATATAGACTGGATGATAATGAGATGTAGTATGTATGTATAAAGAAGAAAGAAAAAAAACCCACGGGTAGGTGGTATACAATTATGGACGGACTGCCGAGTGCCGACACAGAGGTAGCTACAGCCGTGGACTACCGTACTGTACTGTGTCTGCTGCTAATATAGACTGGATGATAATGAGATGTAGTATGTATAAAGAAGAAAGAAAAAAAAACCACGGGTAGGTGGTATACAATTATGGATGGACTGCCGAGTGCCGACACAGAGGTAGCTACAGCCGTGGACTACTGTACTGTACTGTGTCTGCTGCTAATATAGACTGGATGATAATGAGATGTAGTATGTATAAAGAAGAAAGAAAAAAAAACCACGGGTAGGTGGTATACAATTATGGACGGACTGCCGAGTGCCGACACAGAGGTAGCTACAGCCGTGGACTACCGTACTGTACTGTGTCTGCTGCTAATATAGACTGGATGATAATGAGATGTAGTATGTATGTATAAAGAAGAAAGAAAAAAAACCCACGGGTAGGTGGTATACAATTATGGACGGACTGCCGAGTGCCGACACAGAGGTAGCTACAGCCGTGGACTACCGTACTGTACTGTGTCTGCTGCTAATATAGACTGGATGATAATGAGATGTAGTATGTATAAAGAAGAAAGAAAAAAAAACCACGGGTAGGTGGTATACAATTATGGATGGACTGCCGAGTGCCGACACAGAGGTAGCTACAGCCGTGGACTACCGTACTGTACTGTGTCTGCTGCTAATATAGACTGGATGATAATGAGATGTAGTATGTATAAAGAAGAAAGAAAAAAAAACCACGGGTAGGTGGTATACAATTATGGATGGACTGCCGAGTGCCGACACAGAGGTAGCTACAGCCGTGGACTACCGTACTGTACTGTGTCTGCTGCTAATATAGACTGGTTGATAATGAGATGTAGTATGTATGTATAAAGAAGAAAGAAAAAAAAACCACGGGTAGGTGGTATACAATTATGGACGGACTGCCGAGTGCCGACACAGAGGTAGCTACAGCCATGGACTACCGTACTGTACTGTACTGTGTCTGATGCTAATATAGACTGGATGATAATGAGATGTAGTATGTATAAAGAAGAAAGGAAAAAAAACCACGGGTAGGTGGTATACAATTATGGATGGACTGCCGAGTGCCGACACAGAGGTAGCTACAGCTGTGAACTACCGTACTGTGTCTGCTGCGACTGGATGATAAATAATGATATAAAAAATATATATATATCACTACTGCAGCCGGACAGGTATATATTATATAATGACGGACCTGCTGGACACTGTCTGTCAGCAGAATGAGTTTTTTATAGAATAAAAAAAAACACACCACACAAGTCACACGACGAGTGTTTAACTTTTTCAGGCAATCACAATATAGTATACTATACTGGTGGTCAGTGTGGTCAGGTCACTGGTCAGTCACACTGGCAGTGGCACTCCTGCAGCAAAAGTGTGCACTGTTTAATTTTAATAATATGTACTCCTGGCTCCTGCTATAACCTATAACTGCTCCCCAGTCTCCCCCACAATTAAGCTGTGTGAGCACAGTCAGATATTATACATAGATGATGCAGCACACTGGACTGAGCACACAGATATGGTATGTGACTGAGTCACTGTGTATCGTTTTTTTCAGGCAGAGAACGGATTATATTAAATAAAACTGCACTGGTGGTCACTGGTCAGTGGTCAGTCACTAGTAAACTCTGCACTCTCTAGTACTCCTAAGCTCCAGTAAATCAAGTGTCTCTGTCTCAATCTCACTCTCTCTCTTCTAATCTAAATGGAGAGGACGCCAGCCACGTCCTCTCCCTATCAATCTCAATGCACGTGTGAAAATGGCGGCGACGCGCGGCTCCTTATATAGAATCCGAGTCTCGCGATAGAATCCGAGCCTCGCGAGAATCCGACAGCGTCATGATGACGTTCGGGCGCGCTCGGGTTAACCGAGCAAGGCGGGAAGATCCGAGTCGCTCGGATCCGTGTAAAAAAAGCTGAAGTTCGGGCGGGTTCGGATTCCGAGGAACCGAACCCGCTCATCTCTAACATTTACCTTTTAGAAGTGTGATTTTATAGAAGTGTAACTTCTGTATTAGGGGCCCTACACACTGGCCGATTACACTGAGCGATAGGAACGATCTCGTTCATTAATGAACGAGATATCGTTCATATCTTTCAGTGTGTATGCACCAACGATGAACGATGCACGGCCCCGCGCTTGTTCATCATTGGTGCCGGCTTGTTTATGCCTGCAAGCCAATATGGACAATATTGTCTATATTAGCATGCAGTGCTATGGGGCCGGGTGACGGGGGGAGTGCAGAAACTTCACCTCCCCCATCACCACCCACTCCCCCCCGCTGGTCGAGCTGGATGCACACTAGGGGCTCTCCTGAGCTCCTAGAAAGAAAGTTTATTTTAGGTTTTTTATTTTACAGTGAGACCTGCTGGCAACAGGTTCACTGCATCGAGGGACTAAGGGGAGAAGAAGCGAACCTACCTGCTTGCAGCTAGCTTGGGCTTCTTAGGCTACTGGACACCATTAGCTCCAGAGGGATCGACCGCATGGAACTGGCCTTGGTGTTCGTTCCCGGAGCCGCGCCGCCGTCCCCCTTACAGAGCCAGAAGCAAGAAGAGGTCCGGAAAATCGGCGGCAGAAGACATCAGTCTTCACCAAGGTAGCGTACAGCACTGCAGCTGTGCGCCATTGCTCCTCATACACACTTCACACTCCGGTCACTGAGGGTGCAGGGCGCTGGGGGGGGCGCCCTGAGCAGCAATAAAAACACCTTGGCTGGCAAATATATCACAATATATAGCCCCAGAGGCTATATATGTGATAAATACCCCTGCCAGAATCCATAAAAAAGCGGGAGAAAAGTCAGCGAAAAAGGGGCGGAGCTATCTCCCTCAGCACACTGGCACCATTTTCTCTTCACAGTGCAGCTGGAAGACAGCTCCCCAGGCTCTCCCCTGTAGTTTGCAGGCTCAAAGGGTTAAAAAGAGAGGGGGGGCACTAAATTTAGGCGCAATATTGTTTATACAAGCAGCTATTGGGAAAAATTCACTCAATATAGTGTTAATCCCTAAATTATATAGCGCTCTGGTGTGTGCTGGCATACTCTCTCTCTGTCTCCCCAAAGGGCTATTAAATTAGCCCTGATGATCTGGCGCGTGCCGCGGCTTTACAGGGATTTGTTTCACCTGCCTCTGACAGACAAAGCAAAATCCCTGAAAACAGCCCCGTTTTCACCCAAAAACGGGGCTGTTTCACCCGAAAACAAACAGTTTTCACTGAACTTGTGTGTTTTTGGGTGAAAAGGATGTTTTTTCCGGGTGAAAAACTTTGATGAAACATCACCCAAAGCTTAATCGGCGGTAATTGAATATCCCTTATAGACTTACTGCTAAAGCAAAAAGCTGTGTATGGGGGTCATTCCGAGTTGATCGCTAGATGCCGTTGTTCGCAGCGCAGCGATCAGGCTAAAAAATAGCATTTCTGCGCATGCGTATGCCCCGTTTTGGTTGTGCACAGGTTTTAGCGAAGTTTTCAGTCGCACTGACGGCCACAAGAAGATTGACAGAAAGGGGGCGTTTCTGGGTGTCAACTGACCGTTTTCAGGGAGGGTTTGCAAAAACGCAGGCATGTCTGAAAAAATGCAGGCGTGGCTGGGCGTTCGCTGGGCGGGTGTATGAAGTCAAATCTGGACACGAATAGGCTGAAGTGATCGCAAGCGCTGAGTAGGTTCAGAGCTACTCAGAAACTTCACAAACTGGTTTTGCAGAGCTCGGCTGCACATGCGTTCGCACTTCTGCTAAGCTAAAATACACTCCCCAGTGGGCGGTGGCATAGCGTGTGCACGGCTGCTAAAACTAGCTAGCGAGCGATCAACTCGGAATGACCCCCTAAGTCCATTCAGTGCAGCACATAAGGGAGAGAGAGAGCAGTCACCTATTGTACTCATATATTTGTTGGCAGAGTGTTGTGGTGTTGGATAAGGATGTTAGTCCACACAACAGCACTTAACCAGGATGATTGGTTTATTCAAATAACAGAGATAACAGCTTGTAGTATATAGAAGATGTTCTGCAGCAGCAGGAACTCACAGTATACATGTGAAGCAGTGCAGCCGTAACACAGCGTCTCAGTACACACAGGATGCGGCTGCATACACACAGGGTGGGGCTGCGAAGTAGACAAGGTCACACACTCAGGAGAGCCGAAGCTGCACGTTAGTGCAGTTGTCTCTCCCAGGAAGAACTCTCTCAGACTGTGCACTAAGCTCCTCCTCCTGCACTGAGCTGACACTAGGAGGGAAAACACTAGAGCTGTGAAGCTGCCTCTAGTGCTGGGAACCAGGGGCTGGCTGGCAACTTTTAGCCTGGGGGGCAAGTCCAGAGCACTGGCCCATAAGTAATGGTGCCATCTTAAACGGAGGTTTTTTTGTTTAAAAAATATTTATTAATAAAAAACAAATTAAGCCTGGTGTAAACTATCCCAAAGATACTTTATTATAAATTTGTCAGTTCGCCGCGGCTTCAGCAGAGCTGTGCAGTGCAGGGGTGACCAACCAGTCAGTGGCAAAGAGCCCAAAAAGATCTGTAGTCAAGGGTAAGAGCCATATCATGCGCACGCCGAAGGTGCGCGAGCAAAAATGGGTGCGTGGCTAGTTGTCACCAAGCCACACCCCATTTTTATGCGCACACCTTTCGGTTTGACGTTTGTAGGAGTATGACCGTGTGTCATAACCCCATTTTTAGTCATGTTGTACAGTGCCACATACAAATAAAGCCCCTGTACAGTGCCACATACATATAAAAACACCAAAAAATGGGTGCCTCCACAGTGCCAAATACATGTATGCCCGCACAGTGCCAGATACTATATACCTCCACAGTGCCAAATACATATATGTCCCCACAGTGCCATATACATATATGCCCCCACAGTGCCAGATACATATATGCCCCCACAGTGCCAGATACATATATGTCCCCACAGTGCCAGATACATATATTCCTCCAGTGCCAGATACATATATTCCTCCACAGCGCCAGATACATATATGCCCCACAGTGCCAGATACATATATGTCCCCACAGTGCCAGATACATATATTCCTCCAGTGCCAGATACATATATTCCTCCACAGCGCCAGATACTTATATGCACCACAGTGCCAGATACATATATGTCCCCACAGTGCCAGATACAAATATGTCCCCACAGTGCCAGATACATATATGTCCCCACAGTGCCAGATACATATATTCCTCTAGTGCCAGATACATATATTCCTCCACAGCGCCAGATACATATATGCCCCACAGTGCCAGATACATATATGTCCCCACAGTGCCAGATACATATATTCCTCCAGTGCCAGATACATATATTCCTCCACAGCGCCAGATACATATATGCCCCACAGTGCCAGATACATATATGTCCCCACAGTGCCAGATACATATATGTCCCCACAGTGCCAGATACATATATTCCTCCACAGCGCCAGATACATATATGCCCCACAGTGCCAGATACATATATGTCCCCACAGTGCCAGGTACATATATGTCTCCATAGTGTCAGATACATATATGTCCCCACAGTACCAGATACTGTACATATATGTCCCCATAGTGCCAGATAAGCCCCCACTGTCAGATACACATCTCCCCAGTGCCAGTTATGCCCCCATTGCCAGATACACATGTCCCCACAGTGCCAGATATGCCCCCAGTGCCAGATATGCCCCCAGTGCCAGATACACATGTCCCCAGTGCCAGATATGCTCACAGTGCCAGATACACATGTCCCCCCAGTGCCAGATATGTCCCCAGTGCCAAATATGCCCCCAGTGCCAGATATGCCCCCACTGCTAGCTACACGTCTCCCCAGTCACAGATATGCCCCCAGTGCCAGATATGCCCCCAGTGCCACATGCACATCCTCCCAGTGCCAGATATGCCCCCAGTGCCAGAAACACATGTCCCCCCAGTCCCAGATATGCCTCCAGTGCCAGATATGCCCCCAGTGCCAGATAAACGTCCCCCAGTGCCAGATATGCCCGCAGTGCCAGATACACGTCCCCCAGTGCCAGATATGCCCCCAGGGTAAGATACACATGTCCCCACACTGCGCCCCCGCCCCAAGTGCTGCTCTGCTCAGTCTGCTGCTTGTGAGAGGAGGAGAGTGCAGCATGCTCCTCTCCTGCCCCTCAGTCTCCACTCTCCGGCGGCGTTGATTCTCTCAAATTAGGCGCCGGTCCGTGAACCAATTACAGTTCGTGGACCGCTTCAGCAGAGCTGTGTAGTGCGCAAGCAAAAATGGGGGCATGGCATAGTTGTCACAAAGCCACACCCCGTTTTTATGCGCACACCTTTCGGTTTGACGTATGTAGGAGTATGACCTTGTGTCATAACCCCATTTTTAGTCATGTTGTACAGTGCCACATACAAATAAAGTCCCTGTACAGTGCCACATACATATAAAAACGCCAAAAAATGGTGCCTCCACAGTGCCAAATACATATATGGCCCCACAGTGCCAGATACATATATGTCCCCACAGTGCCAGATACATATATTCCTCCAGTGCCAGATACATATATGCCTCCACAGTCCCAGATACATATATTCCTCCACAGCGCCAGATACATATATGCCCCCACAGTGCCAAATACATATATGCCCCCACAGTGCCAGATACATATATGTCCCACAGTGCCAGATACATATATGTCCCCACAGTGCCAGATACATATATTCCTCCAGTGCCAGATACATATATTCCTCCACAGCGCCAGATACATATATGCCCCACAGTGCCAGATACATATATGTCCCCACAGTGCCAGATACATATATTCCTCCACAGTGCCAGATACTTATATCCACCACAGTGCCAGATACATATATGTCCCCACAGTGCCAGATACAAATATGTCCCCACAGTGCCAGATACATATATGTCTCCATAGTGTCAGATACATATATGTCCCCACAGTACCAGATACTGTACATATATGTCCCCATAGTGCCAGATAAGCCCCCACTGTCAGATACACATCTCCCCAGTGCCAGTTATGCCCCCATTGCCAGATACACATCTCCCCAGTGCCAGATATGCCCCCAGTGTAAGATACACATGTCCCCACAGTGCCAGATATGCCCCCAGTGCCAGATATGCACCCACTGCTAGCTACACGTCCCCCCAGTGCCAGATATGCCCCCAGTGCTAAATATGCCTCCACTGCCAGCTACACGTCTCCCCAGTGCCAGATTTACCCCAGTGCCAGATACACGTCCCCCCCAGTGCCAGATATGCCCCCAGTGCTAAATATGCCTCCACTGCCAGCTACACGTCTCCCCAGTGCCAGATATGCCCCCAGTGCCAGATACACGTCCCCCCCAGTGCCAGATATGCCCCCAGTGCCAGAAACACATGTCCCCCCAGTGCCAGATATGCCCCCAGTGCCAGATTTACCCCAGTGCCAGATACACGTCCCCCCCAGTGCCAGATATGCCCCCAGTGCCAGAAACTCATGTCCCCCCAGTGCCAGATATGCCCCCAGTGCCAGATACACGTCCTCCCAGTGCCAGATATAGTGCCAGGTGTAGTGGAAGGTGGCGGCCGGCCCGTGACCCTAGGCAGTAGCGTGGCGAGCCCGCCTCTGCTGGGAACGTAGCCAGATCCGCAGAGTGATCCACTGTCTAAGGACTGGTCAAAAATACAATTGACAGCCTAAGGCTACGGCCACACATAGCGGGACCCGCTTGGCCGGGAGGGGGGGTTCTGTGTTCACAGTGTACTACAGGATCCGGCCAGTGACACACAGGATTTCAATGTAACACAGTGCGGCACAATGTATGTGTTCACATTGAAATCCCGTTGTCCTGCCATCAGACCCGGCGGCGGCGGGTCTCGCTTGGCCGCTATGTGTGGCCGTAGCCTAAGTAGTTGGACAGAGTCTCTACTTTACTACCTCAGGGATATCAGTTTCACTGAAGAAAAAATTTATTCCTCTATCCCTCAATAGAGAAGCTGTCTTGAGTTTTAATTTTCACAGATATATATATATATATATATATATATATAGGGGGTAATTTACGAGTTGATCGCAGCATAAAATTTGTTAGCAGTTGGGTAAAACCAAGTGCACTGCAGGGGGGCAGATATAACATTTGCAGAGAGAGTTAGATTTGGGTGGGTTATTTTGTTTCTGTGCAGGGTAAATACTGGCTGCTTTATTTTTACACTGCAATTTAGATTTCAGTTTGAACACACCCCACCCAAATCTAACTCTCTCTGCACATGTTATATTATCTGCCACACCTGCAAGTGCAAATGGTTTTGCCCAACTGCTAACAAACTTGATGCTGCGATCAGGGCTGTTTCTAGCCAATTTGGCTCCCAGTGCGAGATTTCAAAATGCTCCCCCCCCATTGCCATCCAAAAAATGCGCCCCCCCATAGCTATAAAAAAACAAAAAGCATGCGCACGCGATCCCTGCAAGGGTGTGTGACCTCATTAAAATGTCCGTGGTCTCATTAAAGTGGGCGTGGCCTCATCTGATATCATCACGGCCACCACAGGGAAAAATAAAAAAATCAAAAGTCCCCATTTTACACAGTACGGCAGGCACGTGTCCCCATTTTGCACAGTATGGCAGGCACGTGTCCCCATTTTACACAGTGCGGCAGGCAGGTGTACCCATTTTACACAGTACGGCAGGCACGTGTCCCCATTTTACACAGTGCGGCAGGCAGGTGTACCCATTTTACACAGTACGTAGGCAGGTGTCCCCATTTTACACAGTACACAGGCAGGTATCCCCATTTTATACAGTGCGGCAGGCAGGTGTCAAGTGGGGGGGAAGGAAGGGAGAGGGAGGGGGGGGGGAGAGAGAGAGACTACTTACATATAGAGAATCTTCCCGCTCTTCGGATCGGGCCGCCTCACCTCCCTCGCGCCGGCCGCCTCCTCCTTCCAGCTTGTCTGCTCCTCCTCCATCATCCCGAGTACTCTTGCTCGGGGGGGCGTGGTTTCGCGGAATGACGCGATTGCGTTGTGACGCCACGACGCAATCGCGTCATTCCACGAAACTCCGCCCCCCGAGCAGAAGTGCTTGGGAAGAGCGAGGATCAGCAGACAAGGACACACAAAGTGCTGCGGCTCGCCCGCCGCAAGAAATGGCACTGGCTGCGATCAACTCGGAATTACCCCCATAGAGAGAGAGTGAGAGAGAGAGAGAGAGAGAGAAGAGACAGCAAAGTGTGGCAATCACTTACAAACCCTAATAAGCAGCTGTAGTAGACTGACAGCCTCTCACACATCTTTACCTCAGGTACACAGCTGGCTAGACGAACACACCCATGCAGCAGGCGGGATTTACACTACTGCTGTCCGGATACAGTATACTATTGGATTCCCTAACAGCCTTGCTAGCAGAACGAATAAACTAAGATATAGTACTACAAACATAAATTAAATCTCGTTATAACTTTACAGATTACAACTAAGGAACACATTTGGATATAAAGCAGTAGTTTACTAACTCCATATACTACAATATGGTGTTATACAGTATATATATATATATTTCTCTGACGTCCTAGTGGATGCTGGGGACTCCGTCAGGACCATGGGGAATAGCGGCTCCGCAGGAGACAGGGCACAAAAGTAAAAGCTTTAGGATCAGGTGGTGTGCACTGGCTCCTCCCCCTATGACCCTCCTCCAAGCCTCAGTTAGATTTTTGTGCCCGGCCGAGAAGGGTGCAATCTAGGTGGCTCTCCTAAAGAGCTGCTTAGAGTAAAAGTTTTGTTAGGTTTTTTATTTTCAGTGAGTCCTGCTGGCAACAGGCTCACTGCATCGAGGGACTTAGGGGAGAGAAGTGAACTCACCTGCGTGCAGGATGGATTGGCTTCTTAGGCTACTGGACACCATTAGCTCCAGAGGGAGTCGGAACACAGGTCTCACCCTGGGGTTCGTCCCGGAGCCGCGCCGCCGACCCCCTTGCAGATGCCGAAAAGTGAAGAGGTCCAGAAACCGGCGGCAGAAGACTTTTCAGTCTTCATAAGGTAGCGCACAGCACTGCAGCTGTGCGCCATTGTTGTCAGCACACTTCATAGCAGCGGTCACTGAGGGTGCAGGGCGCTGGGGGGGGCGCCCTGGGCAGCAATGATAGTACCTTATTCTGGCTAAAAATACATCACATATAGCCCCTGGGGGCTATATGGATGTATTTAACCCCTGCCAGGTCTCAGAAAAACGGGAGAAGAAGCCCGCCGAAAAGGGGGCGGGGCCTATTCTCCTCAGCACACAGCGCCATTTTCCCTCACAGAAATGCTGGTGGGAAGGCTCCCAGGCTCTCCCCTGCACTGCACTACAGAAACAGGGTTAAAACAGAGAGGGGGGGCACTTATTTGGCGATATGACTATATATATTAAAATGCTATAAGGGAAAAACACTTATATAAAGGTTGTCCCTGTATAATTATAGCGTTTTTGGTGTGTGCTGGCAAACTCTCCCTCTGTCTCCCCAAAGGGCTAGTGGGGTCCTGTCCTCTATCAGAGCATTCCCTGTGTGTGTGCTGTGTGTCGGTACGTGTGTGTCGACATGTATGAGGACGATGTTGGTGAGGAGGCGGAGCAATTGCCTGTAATGGTGATGTCACTCTCTAGGGAGTCGACACCGGAATGGATGGCTTATTTAAGGAATTACGTGATAATGTCAACACGCTGCAAGGTCGGTTGACGACATGAGACGGCCGGCAAACCAATTAGTACCTGTCCAGGCGTCTCAAACACCGTCAGGGGCGTTAAAACGTCCTTTTACCTCAGTCGGTCGACACAGACACAGACACGGACACTGACTCCAGTGTCAACAGTGAAGAAACAAACGTATTTTCCTTTAGGGCCACACGTTACTTGTTAAGGGCAATGAAGGAGGTGTTACATATTTCTGATACTACAAGTACCACAAAAAAGGGTATTATGTGGAGTGTGAAAAAACTACCTGTAGTTTTTCCTGAATCAGATAAATTAAATGAAGTGTGTGATGATGCGTGGGTTTCCCCCGATAGAAAATTATTGGCGGTATACCCTTTCCCGCCAGAAGTTAGGGCGCGTTGGGAAACACCCCTTAGGGTGGATAAGGCGCTCACACGCTTATCAAAACAAGTGGCGGTACGGTCTCCAGATAGGGCCGCCCTCAAGGAGCCAGCTGATAGGAGGCTGGAAAATATCCTAAAAAGTATATACACACATACTGGTGTTATACTGCGACCAGCGATCGCCTCAGCCTGGATGTGCAGCGCTGGGGTGGCTTGGTCGGATTCCCTGACTGAAAATATTGATACCCTTGACAGGGACAGTATTTTATTGACTATAGAGCATTTAAAGGATGCATTTCTATATATGCGAGATGCACAGAGGGATATTTGCACTCTGGCATCAAGAGTAAGTGCGATGTCCATATCTGCCAGAAGTTGTTTATGGACACGACAGTGGTCAGGTGATGCAGATTCCAAACGGCACATGGAAGTATTGCCGTATAAAGTAGAAAAAGACAACGTCTTTTCAGCCTCAGTCCTTTCGTCCCCATAAGGGCAAGCGGGCAAAAGGCCAGTCATATCTGCCATGGGATAGAGGAAAGGGAAGAAGACTGCAGCAGGCAGCCCATTCCCAGAAACAGAAGCCCTCCACCGCTTCTGCCAAGTCCTCAGCATGACGCTGGGGCCGTACAAGCGGACTCAGGTGCGGTGGGGGGGGTCGTCTCAAGAGTTTCAGCACGCAGTGGGCTCACTCGCAAGTGGACCCCTGGATCCTACAAGTAGTATCCCAGGGGTACAGATTGGAAATTCGAGACGTCTCCCCCTCGCAGGTTCCTGAAGTCTGCTTTACCAACGTCTCCCTCCGACAGGGAGGCAGTAGTGGAAACAATTCACAAGCTGTATTCCCAGCAGGTGATAATCAAAGTACCCCTCCTACAACAAGGAAAGGGGTATTATTCCACACTATATTGTGGTACTGAAGCCAGACGGCTCGGTGAGACCTATTCTAAATCTGAAATAGTTGAACACTTACATACAAAGGCTCAAATCAAGATGGAGTCACTCAGAGCAGTGATAGCGAACCAGGAAGAAGGGGACTATATGGTGTCCCGGGACATCAGGGATGCTTACCTCCATGTCCCAATTTGCCCTTCTCACCAAGGGTACCTCAGGTTCGTGGTACAGAACTGTCACTATCAGTTTCAGACGCTGCCGGTTGGATTGTCCACGGCACCCCGGGTCCTTACCAAGGTAATGGCCGAAATGATGATTCTTCTTCAAAGAAAATGGACGATCTCCTGATAGTGGCAAGGTCCAGAGAACAGTTGGAGGTCGGAGTAGCACTATCTCAAGTAGTTCTACGACAGCACGGGTGGATTCTAAATATTCCAAAACCGCAGCTGTTTCCGACGACACGTCTGCTGTTCCTAGGGATGATTCTGGACACAGTCCAGAAAAAGGTGTTTCTCCCGGAGAAGAAAGCCAGGGAGTTATCCGAGCTAGTCAGGAACCTCCTAAAACCAGGAAAAGTGTCAGTGCATCATTGCACAAGGGTCCTGGGAAAAATGGTGGCTTCTTACGAAGCGATTCCATTCGGTAGATTTCACGCAAGAACTTTTCAGTGGGATCTGCTGGAAAAATGGTCCGGATCGCATCTTCAGATGCATCAGCGGATAACCCTGTCTCCAAGGACAAGGGTGTTTCTTCTGCGGTGGCTGCAGAGTGCTCATCTACTAAAGGGCCGCAGATTCGGCATTCAGGACTGGGTCCTGGTGACCACGGATGCCAGCCTGAGAGGCTGGGGAGCAGTCACACAGGGAAAAAAATTTCCAGGGAGTGTGATCAAGTCTGGAGACTTCTCTCCACATAAATATACTGGAGCTAAGGGCAATTTACAATGTTCTAAGCTTAGCAAGACCTCTGCTTCAAGGTCAGCCGGTATTGATCCAGTGGGACAACATCACGGCAGTCGCCCACGTAAACAGACGGCGGCACAAGAAGCAGGAGGGCAATGGCAGAAACTGCAAGGATTCTTCGCTGGGCGAAAAATCATGTGATAGCACTGTCAGCAGTGTTCATTCCGGGAGTGGACAACTGGGAAGCAGACTTCCTCAGCAGGCACGACCTCCACCCGGGAGAGTGGGGACTTCATCGGGAAGTATTCCACATGATTGTGAACCGTTGGGAAAGACCAAAGGTGGACATGATGGCGTCCCGCCTGAACAAAAAACTGGACAGGTATTGCGCCAGGTCAAGAGACCCTCAAGCAATATCTGTGGACGTTCTGGTAACACCGTGGGTGTACCAGTCGGTGTATGTGTTCCCTCCTCTGCTTCTCATAACCAAGGTACTGAGAATTATAAGACGTAGAGGAGTAAGAACTATACTCGTGGCTCCGGATTGGCCAAGAAGGACGTGGCACCCGGAACTTCAAGAAATGCTCACAGAGGACTCATGGCCTCTGCCGCTAAGAAGGGACTTGCTTCAGCAAGTACCAGGTCTGTTCCAAGACTTACCGCGGCTGCGTTTGACGGCATGGCGGTGGAACGCCAGATCCTAAGGGAAAAAGGCATTCCGGAAGAGGTCATTCCTACCCTGGTCAAAGCCAGGAAGGAGGTGACCGCAAAACATTATCACCACATGTGGCGAAAATATGTTGCGTGGTGTGAGGCCAGGAAGGCCCCACGAAGAAATTTCAACTCGGTCGATTCCTGCATTTCCTGCAAACAGGAGTGTCTATGGGCCTCAAATTGGGGTCCATTAAGGTTCAAATTTCGGCCCTGTCAATTTTCTTCCAGAAAGAATTGGCTTCAGTTCCTGAAGTCCAGAAGTTTGTCAAGGGAGTATTGCATATACAACCCCCTTTTTGGTGCCTCCAGTGGCACTGTGGGATCTCAACGTAGTTCTGGGATTCCTCAAATCACATTTTAAACCGCTCAAATCTGTGGATTTGAAATATCTCACATGAAAAGTGACCATGCTGTTGGCCCTGGCCTCGGCCAGGCGAGTGTCAGAATTGGCGGCTTTGTCTCACAAAAGCCATATCTGATTGTCCATTCGGACAGGGCAGAGCTGCGGACTCGTCCCCAGTTTCTTCCTAAGGTGGTGTCAGCGTTTCACCTGAACCAGCTTATTGTGGTACCTGCGGCTACTAGGGACTTGGAGGACTCCAAGTTGCTAGATGTTGTCAGGGCCCTGAAAATATAGGTTTCCAGGACGGCTGGAGTCAGGAAAACTGACTCGCTGTTATCCTGTATGCACCCAACAAACTGGGTGCTCTTGCTTCTAAGCAGACGGTTGCTCGTTGGATTTGTAGCACATTTCAACTTGCACATTCTGTGGCAGGCCTGCCACAGCCTAAATCTGTCAAGGCCCATTCCACAAGGAAGGTGGGCTCATCCTGGGCGGCTGCCCGAGGGGTCTCGGCATTACAACTCTGCCGAGCAGCTACGTGGTCGGGGGAGAACACGTTTGTAAAATTCTACAAATTTGATACCCTGGCTAAAGAGGACCTGGAGTTCTCTCATTCGGTGCTGCAGAGTCATCCGCACTCTCCCGCCCGTTTGGGAGCTTTGGTATAATCCCCATGGTCCTGACGGAGTCCCCAGCATCCACTAGGACGTCAGAGAAAATAAGATTTTACTTACCGATAAATCTATTTCTCGTAGTCCGTAGTGGATGCTGGGCGCCCATCCCAAGTGCGGATTGTCTGCAATACTTGTACATAGTTATTGTTACAAAAATCGGGTTATTATTGTTGTGAGCCATCTTTTCAGAGGCTCCGCTGTTATCATGCTGTTAACTGGGTTCAGATCACAGGTTGTATAGTGTGATTGGTGTGGCTGGTATGAGTCTTACCCGGGATTCAAAATCCTTCCTTATTGTGTACGCTCGTCCGGGCACAGTATCCTAACTGAGGCTTGGAGGAGGGTCATAGGGGGAGGAGCCAGTGCACACCACCTGATCCTAAAGCTTTTACTTTTGTCCCCTGTCTCCTGCGGAGCCGCTATTCCCCATGGTCCTGACGGAGTCCCCAGCATCCACTACGGACTACGAGAAATAGATTTATCGGTAAGTAAAATCTTATTATATATATATATATATATATATATATATATATATATATATATATACAGGTTGAGTATCCCTTATCCAAAATGCTTGGGACCAGAGGTATTTTGGATATCGGATTTTTCCGTATTTTGGAATAATTTCATACCATAATGAGATATCATGGTGTTGGGACCTAAATCTAAGCACAGAATGCATTTATGTTACATATAAACCTTATACACACAGCCTGAAGGTCATTTTAGCCAATATTTTTTGTAACTTTGTGCATTAAACAAAGTGTGTGTATATTCACACAATTCATTTATGTTTCAAATACACCTTATACACACAGCCTGAAGGTCATTTAATACAATATTTTTAATTACTTTGTATATTAAACAAAGTTTGTGTACATTGAGCCATCAAAAAACAAAGATTTCACTATCTCACTCTCACTAAAAAAAGTCCGTATTTCGGAATATTCCGTATTTCGGAATATTTGGATATGGGATACTCAACCTGTATATATATATATATATATATATATACCATCTCTCTAGGGGATGGATTCAAATGATATCGGACCCGCTATCTTTCGTCTAAAGTGATGGTGGATAGAGGGGCGATATTCAAATGTGCCCCGTTATCGCGCTGATCGCGCTCATTACAGTCTGCTTTTAGCATGTCAAGCACCTAAACCTGACTAAAGTAATAGGCGCGATCGTGAACACACGTTTCAGCACGCTACCTCTGGGGGTAGCGAGCTGAAATGAAGTTGTCGCGCCCGTTGGCAGTGACATTGGAATCCCGTCGACGGGCGCAATAGGGGGCGGGAGGCACAGACTGACATTTGATTCCGGCACTAAACGTTAACCATATAACTACTGTAACTTGGATCCTGAATACAACCACCTCACATAAACAAAAGAAAACATGCAACAAACTACAGGATTGGTTTAAGTGCACCACCGTGGCATGGCCATTCATACAGACTAGCAAAAAGGTGTTATTTGGTTTGATATCAGCCATTATATTATAACGTTAGTGTTGTGCCTTGTATGCTAATAGCTTGTGAATGCCAAGTACAACCATTTATGTTGCAGCCAGAAGAAGTGACACAGAGCAATAAATGTGTTTCTTTTCAATGGTGTGTACGTTTGTGGAAATAAATTACCGTATATACTCGAGTATAAGTCGACCCGAATATAAGCCGAGGCACCTAATTCTACCACAAAAACCTGGGAAAACTTATTGACTCGAGTATAAGCCTAGGGTGGGAAATGCAGCTCTAGCCGTACACAGCCCTCAGTGCCAGATATGCCCTCATAGTGCCAGATATGCCCCCACAGTGCTGCCAGATATGCCCCCACAGTGCTGCCAGATATGCCCCCACAGTGCTGCCAGATATGCCCCCACAGTGCTGCCAGATATGCCCCCACAGTGCTGCCAGATATGCCCCCACAGTGCTGCCAGTTATGCCCCCACAGTGCTGCCAGATATGCCCCCACAGTGCTGCCAGATATGCCCCCACAGTGCTGCCAGATATGCCCCCACAGTGCTGCCAGTTATGCCCCCACAGTGCTGCCAGATATGCCCCCACAGTGCTGCCAGATATGCCCCCACAGTGCTGCCAGTTATGCCCCCACAGTGCTGCCAGATATGCCCCCACAGTGCTGCCAGATATGCCCCCACAGTGCTGCCAGATACGTTCCCTCCCCAAGTGCCAGGTATGCCCCACAGTGCTGTTACTTACCCCTCCGTCGATCCCGCGCTGTCTTCTGGAGGGACACGAAGCACACAGCGTGCGCGGCTCTCCTGTGTCCCTCCTGCATCTTCGGCGGCCGCGGCGGGTCTATTATAGGAAGTGCCGGTTCGTGATCAGAGGTCACGAACGGGTATTTCCTGTAATAGAACCGCCGCTGCTGCCGCCGGAGATGCAGGAGGGACACAGGAGCGCCGCGCGCTGTGCGCTCCATGTCCCTCCTTCACACTGCTCTGCCTCTGCCTGCACTGACTCGAGTATAAGCCGAGGTGGCTTTTTCAGCACAAAAAAAAGTGCTGAAAAAGTCGGCTTATACTCGAGTATATACGGTAATGTCAACTTACAGGTGTACTTACTGTCAAAGTAATAGGTAATAAAATATACTAGCAGGGGGTATTCCCAAGTCCACTCCAATAAACTACAGACATTTCTCTGACGTCCTAGTGGATGCTGGGAACTCCGTAAGGACCATGGGGGATAGCGGCTCCGCAGGAGACTGGGCACAAAAGTAAAAGCTTTAGGACTACCTGGTGTGCACTGGCTCCTCCCCCTATGACCCTCCTCCAAGCCTCAGTTAGATTTTTGTGCCCGAACGAGAAGGGTGCACACTAGGTGGCTCTCCTGAGCTGCTTAGTGAAAAAGTTTAAGTATAGGTTTTTTATTTTCAGTGAGTCCTGCTGGCAACAGGTTCACTGCACCGAGGGACTAAGGGGAGAAGAAGCGAACTCACCTGCGTGCAGAGTGGATTGGGCTTCTTAGGCTACTGGACATTAGCTCCAGAGGGACGATCACAGGCCCAGCCATGGATGGGTCCCAGAGCCGCGCCGCCGGCCCCCTTACAGAGCCAGAAGACTGAAGAGGTCCGGGAAATCGGCGGCAGAAGACGTCCTGTCTTCAATAAGGTAGCGCACAGCACCGCAGCTGTGCGCAATTGCTCTCAGCACACTTCACACTCCGGTCACTGAGGGTGCAGGGCGCTGGGGGGGGGGCGCCTTGAGACGCAATAAAAACACCTTACATGGCAAAAAATACATCACATATAGCTCCTGGGCTATATGGATGCATTTAACCCCTGCCAGTTTTTCCTTAAAAAAGCGGGAGAAAGGCCGCCGAGAAGGGGGCGGAGCCTATCTCCTCAGCACACAAGCGCCATTTTCCCTCACAGCTCCGCTGGAAGGACGTCTCCCTGACTCTCCCCTGCAGTCCTGCACTACAGAAACAGGGTAAAACAAGAGAGGGGGGGCACTAATTTGGCAGATTAATAAATACAGCAGCTATATAAGGGAAAAACACTTATATAAGGTTATCCCTGTATATATATAGCGCTCTGGTGTGTGCTGACAAACTCTCCCTCTGTCTCCCCAAAGGGCTAGTGGGGTCCTGTCCTCTATCAGAGCATTCCCTGTGTGTGTGCTGTGTGTCGGTACGTTGTGTCGACATGTATGAGGAGGAAAATGGTATGGAGGCGGAGCAATTGCCTGTAATAGTGATGTCACCCCCTAGGGAGTCGACACCTGACTGGATGGTCTTATGGAAGGAATTACGTGATAGCGTCAGCACTTTACAAAAGACTGTTGACGACATGAGACAGCCGGCAAATCAGTTAGTATCTGTCCAGGCGTCTCAAACACCGTCAGGGGCTCTAAAGCGCCCGTTACCTCAGATGGTCGACACAGACCCAGACACGGACACTGACTCCAGTGTCGACGGTGAGGAAACAAACGTATTTTCCAGTAGGGCCACACGTTACATGATCACGGCAATGAAGGAGGTTTTGAACATTTCTGATACTACAAGTACCACAAAAAAGGGTATTATGTGGGGTGTGAAAAAACTACCCGTAGTTTTTCCTGAATCAGATGAATTAAATGAGGTGTGTGATGAAGCGTGGGTTTCCCCCGATAAAAAACTGCTAATTTCTAAAAAATTATTGGCATTATACCCTTTCCCGCCAAAGGTTAGGGCGCGTTGGGAAACACCCCCTAGGGTAGATAAGGCGCTCACACGCTTATCAAAACAAGTGGCGTTACCGTCTCCTGATACGGCCGCCCTCAAGGAGCCAGCTGATAGGAAGCTGGAAAATATCCTAAAAAGTATATACACACATACTGGTGTTATACTGCGACCAGCAATCTCCTCAGCCTGGATGTGCAGTGCTGGGCTGGCTTGGTCGGATTCCCTGACTGAAAATATTGATACCCTGGACAGGGACAGTATATTATTGACTATAGAGCATTTAAAGGATGCATTTCTATATATGCGAGATGCACAGAGGGATATTTGCACTCTGGCATCAAGAGTAAGTGCGCTGTCCATTTCTGCCAGAAGAGGGTTATGGACGCGACAGTGGTCAGGTGATGCGGATTCCAAACGGCATATGGAAGTATTACCGTATAAAGGGGAGGAGTTATTTGGGGTCGGTCTATCGGACCTGGTGGCCACGGCAACGGCTGGGAAATCCACCTTTTTACCCCAGGTCACCTCTCAGCAGAAAAAGACACCGTCTTTTCAGGCTCAGTCCTTTCGTCCCCATAAGGGCAAGCGGGCAAAAGGCCACTCATATCTGCCGCGGGGCAGAGGAAGGGGAAAAAGACTGCAGCAGGCAGCCTCTTCCCAGGAACAGAAGCCCTCCCCCGCTTCTGCCAAGTCTTCAGCATGACGCTGGGGCCTTACAAGCGGACTCAGGTACGGTGGGGGGTCGTCTCAAGAATTTCAGCGCGCAGTGGGCTCACTCGCAAGTGGACCCCTGGATCCTGCAGGTAGTATCTCAGGGGTACAAATTGGAATTCGAGACGTCTCCCCCTCGCCGGTTCCTGAAGTCTGCTTTACCAACGTCTCCCTCCGACAGGGAGGCGGTATTGGAAGCCATTCACAAGCTGTATTCCCAGCAGGTGATAATCAAGGTACCCCTCCTACAACAGGGAAAGGGGTATTATTCCACGCTGTTTGTGGTACCGAAGCCGGACGGCTCGGTAAGACCTATTTTAAATCTGAAATCCTTGAACACTTACATACAAAGGTTCAAATTCAAGATGGAGTCACTCAGAGCAGTGATAGCGAACCTGGAAGAAGGGGACTATATGGTGTCTCTGGACATCAAGGATGCTTACCTCCATGTCCCAATTTGCCCTTCTCACCAAGGGTATCTCAGGTTTGTGGTACAGAACTGTCACTATCAGTTTCAGACGCTGCCGTTTGGATTGTCCACGGCACCCCGGGTCTTTACCAAGGTAATGGCCGAAATGATGATTCTTCTTCGAAGAAAAGGCGTCTTAATTATCCCTTACTTGGACGATCTCCTGATAAGGGCAAGGTCCAGAGAACAGTTAGAGGTCGGAGTAGCACTATCTCAAGTAGTACTACGACAGCACGGGTGGATTCTAAATATTCCAAAATCGCAGCTGATTCCGACGACACGTCTGCTGTAGAGATGAGCGGGTTCGGTTTCTCTGAATCCGAACCCGCACGAACTTCATGTTTTTTTTCACGGGTCCGAGCGACTCGGATCTTCCCGCCTTGCTCGGTTAACCCGAGCGCGCCCGAACGTCATCATGACGCTGTCGGATTCTCGCGAGGCTCGGATTCTATCGCGAGACTCGGATTCTATATAAGGAGCCGCGCGTCGCCGCCATTTTCACACGTGCATTGAGATTGATAGGGAGAGGACGTGGCTGGCGTCCTCTCCATTTAGATTAGAAGAGAGAGAGAGTGAGAGATTGACCTGATTTACTGGAGATTAGGAGTACTGTAGAACTGTGTAGAGACTGAGTGCAGAGTTTACTAGTGACTGACCACAGTGACCACCAGA
Source organism: Pseudophryne corroboree (assembly GCF_028390025.1). Taxonomy (NCBI): domain Eukaryota; kingdom Metazoa; phylum Chordata; class Amphibia; order Anura; family Myobatrachidae; genus Pseudophryne; species Pseudophryne corroboree. The sequence goes on from NC_086449.1 coordinate 753,101,946, forward strand.
CGTTTTATTTAATATATCCGTTCTCTGCCTGAAAAAAACGATACACAGTGACTCAGTCACACACATACCATATCTGTGTGCACTGCTCAGCCCAGTGTGCTGCATCATCTATGTATATATCTGACTGTGCTCAGCTCACACATCTTATAATTGTGGGGGAGACTGGGGAGCACTGCAGTGCCAGTTATAGGTTATAGCAGGAGCCAGGAGTACATATTATTATTAAAATTAAACAGTGCACACTTTTGCTGCAGGAGTGCCACTGCCAGTGTGACTGACCAGTGACCTGACCACACTGACCACCAGTATAGTTAGTAGTATAGTATACTATATTGTGATTGCCTGAAAAAGTTAAACACTCGTATCTGACTGTGCTCAGCTCACACATCTTATAATTGTGGGGGAGACTGGGGAGCACTGCAGTGCCAGTTATAGGTTATAGCAGGAGCCAGGAGTACATATTATTATTAAAATTAAACAGTGCACACTTTTGCTGCAGGAGTGCCACTGCCAGTGTGACTGACCAGTGACCTGACCACACTGACCACCAGTATAGTTAGTAGTATAGTATACTATATTGTGATTGCCTGAAAAAGTTAAACACTCGTCGTGTGACTTCACTTGTGTGGTGTTTTTTTTTTTATTCTATAAAAAACTCATTCTGCTGACAGACAGTGTCCAGCAGGTCCGTCATTATATAATATATACCTGTCCGGCTGCAGTAGTGATATATATATATTTTTTATATCATTATTTATCATCCAGTCGCAGCAGACACAGTACGGTAGTTCACGGCTGTAGCTACCTCTGTGTCGGCACTCGGCAGTCCGTCCATAATTGTATACCACCTACCCGTGGTTTTTTTTTCTTTCTTCTTTATACATACATACTACTACTACATCTCTTTATCAACCAGTCTATATTAGCAGCAGACACAGTACAGTACGGTAGTCCACGGCTGTAGCTACCTCTGTGTCGGCACTCGGCAGTCCGTCCATAATTGTATACCACCTACCCGTGGTTTTTTCTTTCTTTCTTCTTTATACATACATACTACTACTACTACATCTCTTTATCAACCAGTCTATATTAGCAGCAGACACAGTACAGTACGGTAGTCCACGGCTGTAGCTACCTCTGTGTCGGCACTGGGCAGTCCGTCCATAATTGTATACCACCTACCCGTGGTTTTTTTTTCTTTCTTCTTTATACATACATACTACTACTACATCTCTTTATCAACCAGTCTATATTAGCAGCAGACACAGTACAGTACGGTAGTCCACGGCTGTAGCTACCTCTGTGTCGGCACTGGGCAGTCCGTCCATAATTGTATACCACCTACCCTTGTTTTTTTTTTCTTTCTTCTTTATACATACATACTACTACTACTACATCTCTTTATCAACCAGTCTATATTAGCAGCAGACACAGTACAGTACGGTAGTCCACGGCTGTAGCTACCTCTGTGTCGGCACTGGGCAGTCCTTCCATAATTGTATACCACCTACCCGTGGTTTTTTTTTCTTTCTTCTTTATACATACATACTACTACTACTACATCTCTTTATCAACCAGTCTATATTAGCAGCAGACACAGTACAGTACGGTAGTCCACGGCTGTAGCTACCTCTGTGTCGGCACTGGGCAGTCCGTCCATAATTGTATACCACCTATCCGTGGTTTTTTTTTCTTTCTTCTTTATACATACATACTACTACTACTACATCTCTTTATCAACCAGTCTATATTAGCAGCAGACACAGTACAGTACGGTAGTCCATGGCTGTAGCAACCTCTGTGTCGGCACTGGGCAGTCCGTCCATAATTGTATACCACCTCCCCGTGGTTTTTTTTTCTTTCTTCTTTATACATACATACTACTACTACATCTCTTTATCAACCAGTCTATATTAGCAGCAGACACAGTACAGTACGGTAGTCCACGGCTGTAGCTACCTCTGTGTCGGCACTCAGCAGTCCATCCATAATTGTATACTAGTATCCATTCATCTCCATTGTTTACCTGAGGTGCCTTTTAGTTGTGCCTATTAAAATATGGAGAACAAAAATGTTGAGGTTCCAAAATTAGGGAAAGATCAAGATCCACTTCCACCTCGTGCTGAAGCTGCTGCCACTAGTCATGGCCGAGACGATGAAATGCCAGCAACGTCGTCTGCCAAGGCCGATGCCCAATGTCATAGTACAGAGCATGTCAAATCCAAAACACCAAATATCAGTAAAAAAAGGACTCCAAAACCTAAAATAAAATTGTCGGAGGAGAAGCGTAAACTTGCCAATATGCCATTTACCACACGGAGTGGCAAGGAACGGCTGAGGCCCTGGCCTATGTTCATGGCTAGTGGTTCAGCTTCACATGAGGATGGAGGCACTCAGCCTCTCGCTAGAAAAATGAAAAGACTCAAGCTGGCAAAAGCAGTAGCACCGCAAAGAACTGTGCGTTCTTCGAAATCCCAAATCCACAAGGAGAGTCCAATTGTGTCGGTTGCGATGCCTGACCTTCACAACACTGGACGTGAAGAGCATGCGCCTTCCACCATTTGCACGCCCCCTGCAAGTGCTGGAAGGAGCACCCGCAGTCCAGTTCCTGATAGTCAGATTGAAGATGTCAGTGTTGAAGTACACCAGGATGAGGAGGATATGGGTGTTGCTGGCGCTGGGGAGGAAATTGACCAGGAGGATTCTGATGGTGAGGTGGTTTGTTTAAGTCAGGCACCCGGGGAGACACCTGTTGTCCGTGGGAGGAATAGGGCCGTTGACATGCCTGGTGAAAATACCAAAAAAATCAGCTCTTCGGTGTGGAAGTATTTCACCAGAAATGCGGACAACAGGTGTCAAGCCGTGTGTTCCCTTTGTCAAGCTGTAATAAGTAGGGGTAAGGACGTTAACCACCTCGGAACATCCTCCCTTATACGTCACCTGCAGCGCATTCATAATAAGTCAGTGACAAGTTCAAAAACTTGGGCCGACAGCGGAAGCAGTCCACTGACCAGTAAATCCCTTCCTCTTGTAACCAAGCTCACGCAAACCACCCCACCAACTCCCTCAGTGTCAATTTCCTCCTTCCCCAGGAATGCCAATAGTCCTGCAGGCCATGTCACTGGCAATTCTGACGAGTCCTCTCCTGCCTGGGATTCCTCCGATGCATCCTTGCGTGTAACGCCTACTGCTGCTGGCGCTGCTGTTGTTGCTGCTGGGAGTCGATGGTCATCCCAGAGGGGAAGTCGTAAGCCCACTTGTACTACTTCCAGTAAGCAATTGACTGTCCAACAGTCCTTTGCGAGGAAGATGAAATATCACAGCAGTCATCCTGTTGCAAAGCGGATAACTGAGTCCTTGACAACTATGTTGGTGTTAGACGTGCGTCCGGTATCCGCCGTTAGTTCACAGGGAACTAGACAATTTATTGAGGCAGTGTGCCCCCGTTACCAAATACCATCTAGGTTCCACTTCTGTAGGCAGGCGATACCGAGAATGTACACGGACGTCAGAAAAAGACTCACCAGTGTCCTAAAAAATGCAGTTGTACCCAATGTCCACTTAACCACGGACATGTGGACAAGTGGAGCAGGGCAGGGTCAGGACTATATGACTGTGACAGCCCACTGGGTAGATGTATGGACTCCCGCCGCAAGAACAGCAGCGGCGGCACCAGTAGCAGCATCTCGCAAACGCCAACTCTTTCCTAGGCAGGCTACGCTTTGTATCACCGCTTTCCAGAATACGCACACAGCTGAAAACCTCTTACGGCAACTGAGGAAGATCATCGCAGAATGGCTTACCCCAATTGGACTCTCCTGTGGATTTGTGGCATCGGACAACGCCAGCAATATTGTGTGTGCATTAAATATGGGCAAATTCCAGCACGTCCCATGTTTTGCACATACCTTGAATTTGGTGGTGCAGAATTTTTTAAAAAACGACAGGGGCGTGCAAGAGATGCTGTCGGTGGCCAGAAGAATTGCGGGACACTTTCGGCGTACAGGCACCACGTACAGAAGACTGGAGCACCACCAAAAACTACTGAACCTGCCCTGCCATCATCTGAAGCAAGAAGTGGTAACGAGGTGGAATTCAACCCTCTATATGCTTCAGAGGTTGGAGGAGCAGCAAAAGGCCATTCAAGCCTATACAATTGAGCACGATATAGGAGGTGGAATGCACCTGTCTCAAGTGCAGTGGAGAATGATTTCAACGTTGTGCAAGGTTCTGATGCCCTTTGAACTTGCCACACGTGAAGTCAGTTCAGACACTGCCAGCCTGAGTCAGGTCATTCCCCTCATCAGGCTTTTGCAGAAGAAGCTGGAGACATTGAAGGAGGAGCTAACACGGAGCGATTCCGCTAGGCATGTGGGACTTGTGGATGGAGCCCTTAATTCGCTTAACAAGGATTCACGGGTGGTCAATCTGTTGAAATCAGAGCACTACATTTTGGCCACCGTGCTCGATCCTAGATTTAAAACCTACCTTGGATCTCTCTTTCCGGCAGACACAAGTCTGCTGGGGTTGAAAGACCTGCTGGTGAGAAAATTGTCAAGTCAAGCGGAACGCGACCTGTCAACATCTCCTCCTTCACATTCTCCCGCAACTGGGGGTGCGAGGAAAAGGCTCAGAATTCCGAGCCCACCCGCTGGCGGTGATGCAGGGCAGTCTGGAGCGACTGCTGATGCTGACATCTGGTCCGGACTGAAGGACCTGACAACGATTACGGACATGTCGTCTACTGTCACTGCATATGATTCTCTCAACATTGAAAGAATGGTGGAGGATTATATGAGTGACCGCATCCAAGTAGGCACGTCACACAGTCCGTACTTATACTGGCAGGAAAAAGAGGCAATTTGGAGGCCCTTGCACAAACTGGCTTTATTCTACCTAAGTTGCCCTCCCACAAGTGTGTACTCCGAAAGAGTGTTTAGTGCCGCCGCTCACCTTGTCAGCAATCGGCGTACGAGGTTACATCCAGAAAATGTGGAGAAGATGATGTTCATTAAAATGAATTATAATCAATTCCTCCGCGGAGACATTGACCAGCAGCAATTGCCTCCACAAAGTACACAGGGAGCTGAGATGGTGGATTCCAGTGGGGACGAATTGATAATCTGTGAGGAGGGGGATGTACACGGTGATATATCGGAGGATGATGATGAGGTGGACATCTTGCCTCTGTAGAGCCAGTTTGTGCAAGGAGAGATTAATTGCTTCTTTTTTGGGGGGGGTCCAAACCAACCCGTCATATCAGTCACAGTCGTGTGGCAGACCCTGTCACTGAAATGATGGGTTGGTTAAAGTGTGCATGTCCTGTTTTGTTTATACAACATAAGGGTGGGTGGGAGGGCCCAAGGACAATTCCATCTTGCACCTCTTTTTTCTTTTATTTTTCTTTGCGTCATGTGCTGTTTGGGGAGGGTTTTTTGGAAGGGACATCCTGCGTGACACTGCAGTGCCACTCCTAAATGGGCCCGGTGTTTGTGTCGGCCACTAGGGTCGCTTATCTTACTCACACAGTCAGCTACCTCATTGCGCCTCTTTTTTTCTTTGCGTCATGTGCTGTTTGGGGAGGGTATTTTGGAAGGGACATCCTGCGTGACACTGCAGTGCCACTCCTAAATGGGCCCGGTGTTTGTGTCGGCCACTAGGGTCGCTAATCTTACTCACACAGCTACCTCATTGCGCCTCTTTTTTTCTTTGCGTCATGTGCTGTTTGGGGATGGTTTTTTGGAAGGGACATCCTGCGTGACACTGCAGTGCCACTCCTAAATGGGCCCGGTGTTTGTGTCGGCCACTAGGGTCGCTAATCTTACTCACACAGCTACCTTATTGCGCCTCTTTTTTTCTTTGCGTCATGTGCTGTTTGGGGAGGGTTTTTTGGAAGGGACATCCTGCGTGACACTGCAGTGCCACTCCTAGATGGGCCAGGTGTTTGTGTCAGCCACTAGGGTCGCTTAGCTTAGTCATCCAGCGACCTCGGTGCAAATTTTAGGACTAAAAATAATATTGTGAGGTGTGAGGTATTCAGAATAGACTGAAAATGAGTGGAAATTATGGTTTTTGAGGTTAATAATAATATGGGATCAAAATGACCCCCAAATTCTATGATTTAAGCTGTTTTTTAGGGTTTTTTGAAAAAAACACCCGAATCCGACAAAAAAAATTCGGTGAGGTTTTGCCAAAACGCGGTCGAACCCAAAACACGGCCGCGGAACCGAACCCAAAACCAAAACACAAAACCCGAAAAATTTCAGGCGCTCATCTCTAGTCTGCTGTTCCTAGGGATGATTCTGGACACAGTCCAGAAAAAGGTGTTTCTCCCGGAGGAGAAAGCCAGGGAGTTATCCGAGCTAGTCAGGAACCTCCTAAAACCAGGCCAAGTGTCAGTGCATCAATGCACAAGGGTCCTGGGAAAAATGGTGGCTTCTTACGAAGCGATTCCATTCGGCAGATTCCACGCAAGAACTTTTCAGTGGGATCTGCTGGACAAATGGTCCGGATCGCATCTTCAGATGCATCAGCGGATAACCCTGTCTCCAAGGACAAGGGTGTCTCTCCTGTGGTGGTTGCAGAGTGCTCATCTTCTAGAGGGCCGCAGATTCGGCATTCAGGACTGGGTCCTGGTGACCACGGTTGCCAGCCTGAGAGGCTGGGGAGCAGTCACACAGGGAAGAAATTTCCAGGGCTTGTGGTCAAGCATGGAAACGTCATTTCACATAAATATCCTGGAACTAAGGGCCATTTACAATGCCCTAAGTCAAGCAAGGCCTCTGCTTCAGGGTCAGCCGGTGTTGATCCAGTCGGACAACATCACGGCAGTCGCCCACGTAAACAGACAGGGCGGCACAAGAAGCATGAGGGCAATGGCAGAAGTTGCAAGGATTCTTCGCTGGGCAGAAAATCATGTGATAGCACTGTCAGCAGTGTTCATTCCGGGAGTGGACAACTGGGAAGCAGACTTCCTCAGCAGACACGACCTCCACCCGGGGGAGTGGGGACTTCACCCAGAAGTCTTCCACATGATTGTGAACCGTTGGGAAAAACCAAAGGTGGACATGATGGCGTCCCGCCTCAACAAAAAACTAGACAGATATTGCGCCAGGTCAAGGGACCCTCAGGCAATAGCTGTGGACGCTCTGGTAACACCGTGGGTGTACCAGTCAGTGTATGTGTTCCCTCCTCTGCCTCTCATACCCAAGGTACTGAGAATCATAAGAAGGAGAGGAGTAAGGACTATACTCGTGGCTCCGGATTGGCCAAGAAGGACTTGGTACCCGGAACTTCAAGAGATGCTCACGGAGGACCCGTGGCCTCTACCTCTAAGAAAGGACCTGCTCCAGCAGGGACCCTGTCTGTTCCAAGACTTACCGCGGCTGCGTTTGACGGCATGGCGGTTGAACGCCGGATCCTGAAGGAAAAAGGCATTCCGCATGAAGTCATCCCTACCCTGATCAAAGCCAGGAAGGATGTAACCGTGCAACATTATCACCGTATTTGGCGTAAATATGTTGCGTGGTGTGAGGCCAGGAAGGCCCCTACAGAGGAATTTCAACTGGGTCGTTTCCTGCATTTCCTGCAAACAGGACTGTCTATGGGCCTAAAATTAGGGTCCATTAAGGTTCAAATTTCGGCCCTGTCGATTTTCTTCCAGAAAGAACTGGCTTCAGTTCCTGAAGTTCAGACGTTTGTCAAAGGGGTACTGCATATACAGCCTCCTTTTGTGCCTCCAGTGGCACCTTGGGATCTCAATGTAGTTTTGGGGTTCCTAAAATCACATTGGTTTGAACCACTCACCACTGTGGACTTAAAATATCTCACATGGAAAGTGGTAATGCTGTTAGCCCTGGCTTCAGCCAGGCGTGTCTCAGAATTGGCGGCTTTATCCTATAAAAGCCCTTACCTAATTTTTCATACGGACAGGGCAGAATTGAGGACTCGTCCTCAATTTCTCCCTAAGGTGGTTTCAGCGTTTCACTTGAACCAGCCTATTGTGGTACCTGCGGCTTCTAGGGACTTGGAGGACTCCAAGTTGCTGGACGTAGTCAGGGCCCTGAAAATATATGTTTCCAGGACGGCTGGAGTCAGAAAATCTGACTCGCTGTTTATCCTGTATGCACCCAACAAGCTGGGTGCTCCTGCTTCTAAGCAGACTATTGCTCGTTGGATTTGTAGTACAATTCAGCTTGCACATTCTGTGGCAGGCCTGCCACAGCCAAAATCTGTAAAAGCCCATTCCACAAGGAAAGTGGGCTCATCTTGGGCGGCTGCCCGAGGGGTCTCGGCTTTACAACTTTGCCGAGCAGCTACTTGGTCAGGGGCAAACACGTTTGCTAAATTCTACAAATTTGATACCCTGGCTGAGGAGGACCTGGAGTTCTCTCATTCGGTGCTGCAGAGTCATCCGCACTCTCCCGCCCGTTTGGGAGCTTTGGTATAATCCCCATGGTCCTTACGGAGTTCCCAGCATCCACTAGGACGTCAGAGAAAATAAGAATTTACTTACCGATAATTCTATTTCTCGTAGTCCGTAGTGGATGCTGGGCGCCCATCCCAAGTGCGGATTGTCTGCAATACTTGTACATAGTTATTGTTACAAAAATCGGGTTATTATTGTTGTGAGCCATCTTTTCAGAGGCTCCTCTGTTATCATGCTGTTAACTGGGTTCAGATCACAGGTTGTACGGTGTGATTGGTGTGGCTGGTATGAGTCTTACCCGGGATTCAAAATCCTTCCTTATTGTGTACGCTCGTCCGGGCACAGTATCCTAACTGAGGCTTGGAGGATGGTCATAGGGGGAGGAGCCAGTGCACACCAGGTAGTCCTAAAGCTTTTACTTTTGTGCCCAGTCTCCTGCGGAGCCGCTATCCCCCATGGTCCTTACGGAGTTCCCAGCATCCACTACGGACTACGAGAAATAGAATTATCGGTAAGTAAATTCTTATTTTTTAAGGCTTGAATGGAGGCACATAGTTACCCCTAGGGAGGTGAGAAGGCGTTATAACAATAATAATAATAATAATAATAATTAATTCTATAGAAAAAAAATCTCTACTTACTTATTTAACTACTGGAAATACAGAAACCATTTATCATAGGGAAAGACATAACAATTGAATCTAGAACAAGTAAGTCCTTAAAAATAATTACTAGGTCTGCAGTTGGACAGTCATTACCGTATAACGTTAACAAAGATAGGTTTTAGTTAATTACTGAAGACCTTACTCTTAGGGGCAATGGCCGTACCCTAATGCTCTTCTCGGTGAGGTGAATTGGTGAATAGTGATGTGTTTATTATGTTAATCTGAGTCTGATTTATCACCCTCGGGTGCGTACAGTCTCATCGCTCCTTACATATTCACAGCGGTACCTTCCTTATCCTGAGAAATATGCCTAGACAACTGATAGACATTACATTCAGCCTAATCTGTTGGCTGCGATAAGAAATGTGCAAGAAGTCTATTGATGCATTTCTGCAGATGGACATGGTATCTGAGCCAGTCTTCTTTGGTATTTAATGCCAACTGTTTGTTTATTAAATAACCAAAGACAATCTACGTTTATTGAATAAATGAAATACAAATATCATACTGTAACAATAACATAATATATAACTAAATAGAACAAACATAAAAAATAAAAAAATAAAAAGATCAATCAAAAGTAAAGTAACGCATACGGTTTACTGGAGGCACCAATACGCAATCATGCTGTATAAAACAGGTGAGGGGGAAGCCTACTAAAGAAATTACACCTGCAGTATCTCTGCTGCAGCACCAACCACAGGTAGGTTCACCCATAGCAAGGTACGCCTTCAGGAGGAAGCCCCAATGCACCATCTGGAGGCAATAGGAAAACATATGTAAAAGTATTTTTATTTGTATTTGTTTACTGAAAAATAGGTTCCAAAACTAACAAAAAATAGGATTTTAATTTCCTACCGGTAAATCCTTTTTGTCATAGTCCGTAGAGGATGCTGGGGTCCACATTAGTTCCATGGGGTATAGACGGGTCTACTAGGAGCCACTGGCACTTTAAGAGTTTAATAGTGTGGGCTGGCTCCTCCCTCTCTGCCCCTCCTACCAGACTCAGTCTAGAAACTGTGCCCGAGTAGACGGACAACTTCGAGAGAAGGATTAAACACAGATAGTGGCGAGATTCACACCAGCTCACACAAACAAGGCAAAACCATTGCTTACAAGCCTGAAAACTCAGCAACAGCTGAATAACATTACTGAACCAAGTAATAACGCAGTACTTAACTAAGAACAAAGCAGTACTGACCAAGTAACCACTGCAGGATAGCGAAGCGCTGGGCGGGCGCCCAGCAACCTCTACGGACTACGAGAAAAGGTTTTACCGGTAGGTAATTAAAATCCTATTTTCTCTTATGTCCTAGAGGATGCCGGGGTCCACATAGTACTATGGGGATGTACCAAAGCTCCCAGAACGCGAGGGAGAGGGCGGAGGCTCCTGCAGCACTGATTGGCCTCTGAGGACCTAAAATTTGGTCAAAGTATCGAACCTGTAGAACTTAGCAAACGTGTTCGACCCAGACCAAGTAGCCGCTCGGCCAAGCTGTAAAGCCGAGACACCCCGGGCATCCGCCCAGGAAGAACCCACTTTACGAGTAGAGTGGGCCTTAACAGATCTTGGACATAGCAATCCTGCCGTAGAATACGCATGCTGGATAGTGAACCTGATCCAGCGAGAGATCGTCTGCTTAGAAGCAGGACACCCAATTTTCTTGGGATCATACAGGACAAACCGAGAGTCCAATTTTCTGTGACGAGCAGTCCTCTTCACATAGATTTTCAGAGCCCTTACAACATCCAAGGACTTTGACGGAATGGAGCAGTCAGTAGCAACTGGCACCACAATAGGTTGGTTGATATGAAAAGCCAATATAACCTTCGGAAGGAACTGCTGACGTGTCCGGAGCTCAGCCCTATCTTCATGGAAGATCAAGTAGGGACTTTTGCAAGACAAAGCCCCCAACTCCGACACACATCTAGGAGAAGCTAAGGCCAACAAAGTGACAGCCTTCCACGTGAGAAACTTGACCTCAACCTCCTGTAGAGGCTCAAACCAATCCGATTGGAGGAACTGCAACACCATGTTAAGATCCCAGGGCGCCGTTGGCGGCACAAAGGGAGGTTGGATGTTCAGAACTCCCTTCAAAAAAGTCTGAACCTCAGGGGGGACAGCCAATTGTTTCTGGAAGAAAATGGATAAGGCCAAAATCTGGACCTTTACGGATCCCAACCTCAGGCCCATATCCACACCTGCTTGCAGGAAGAGGAGAAACCATCCCAGTTGGAACTCCACCATAGGAAACTTCTTGAATTCACACCAAGATACATACTTTTTCCAAATGTGATGGTAATGTTTAGACGTTACTCCTTTCCTAGCCTGTATCAGGGTAGGAATGACCTTTTTTCGGAATGCCCTTCCGAGGTAATATCTGGCGTTCAACCTCCATGCTGTCAAAAATGTAGCTGCGGCAAGTCTTGATAAGCGAACGGCCCCTGTTGTAACAGGTCCTCCCGAGGAGGAAGAGGCCTCGGATCTTCCAGCAGTAGATCCAGAAGATCAGCGTACCAAGCCCTTCTTGGCCAGTCCGGAGCAATGAGGATTGCCTGAACTCTTGTTCTTCTTATGATCTTTAGAATCCTTGGGATGAGTGGAAGTGGAGGAAACACGTACAGTGACTGGAACACCCACGGAGAAACCAGAGCGTCCACCGCCACTGCTTGCGGGTCTCTCAACCTGGAACAGTACCTCTGAAGCTTCTTGTTGAGGCGGGAGGCCATCATGTCTTTTTGAGGAACCCCACAAAGATTTGTCACCTCTGTGAACATCTCTGGATGTAGGCCCCACTATCCTGGATGGAGATCGTGTCTGCTGAGGAAGTCCGCTTCCCAGTTGTCCACTCCCGGAATGAAAATTGCTGACAGTGCCAATGAGTGTTTTTCTGCCCAGAGGATGATTTTTGTCACCACTGACATTGCAGCTCTGCTCTTCGTTCCGCCCTGTCGGTTTATGTAGGCCACCGTTGTTACATTGTCCGACTGCACTTGAATGGCTCGATCTCGCAGAAGATGTGCCGCTTGGAGAAGACCGTTGTACAAGGCTTTTAGTTCCAGAATGTTTATGGGAAGACCTGATTCCAGACTTGACCACCTTCTTTGGAAGGTTTCCCCTTGAGTGACTGCGCCCCATCCCCTTGGGCTTGCATCGTGGTTAGAAGGATCCAGTCCTGAATCCCGAACCTGCGGCCCTCCAGAAGGTGAGACATTTGCAGCCACCAGAGGAGTGAAATCCTTGCTTTCGGCGACAGACGAATCCTCAGGTGCAAATGTAGATGAGACCCCGACCACTTGTTCAGGAGATCCAGTTGGATCGAGCATGAAATCTTCCATACTGTAGAGCCTCGTAGGAGGCAACCATCTTCCACAGAAGGCGAATGCACTGATGAACCGATACCCGGGCTGGCTTCAGGACATCCCGGACCATTGTTTGAATCACCAACGCTTTCTCCACCGGTTGAAACACCCTCTGCACTTCTGTGTTGAGGTTCATCCCCAGGAAAGACAATCTCCTTGTCGGCTCCAAATGTGACTTTGGAAGGTTCAGGATCCAACCATGGTCCCTGAGCAGACGAGTTGTGAGAGCAATAGACTGCAACAACTTTTCCCTGGTCAATGCCTTTATCAGCAGATCGTCCAGATATGGGATTATGTTCACCCCCTGTCTGCGGAGGAGAACCATCATCTCTGCCATCACGTTGGTGAACACCCTCTGTGCCGTGGAGAGGCCGAATGGCAGTGCCTGGAACTGATAGTGACAGTCCAACAGTGCAAATCTGAGATAAGCCTAGTGCGGCGGCCAAATCGGAACGTGGAGGTACGCATCCTTGATATCCAAAGATACCAGAAATTCTCCCTCCTCCAGACCTGAGATCACCGCTCTCAGAGACTCCATTTTGAATTTGAACTCCCTCAGATAAGGGTTTAACGATTTCTAGTTCAAAATCGGTCCGACCGAACCATCCGGTTTCGGTACCACGAAAAGGTTTGTATTATAACCCTCGGCTTGCATCTGAGGCGGAACTGGGACAATGACCTGTGACTTTTCCAATTTTTGGATGGCTTCCTGTTAGAGATGAGCGGGTTCGGTTTCTCTGAATCCGAACCCGCACGAACTTCATGTTTTTTTCACGGGTCCGAGCAGACTCGGATCCTCCCGCCTTGCTCGGTTAACCCGAGCGCGCCCGGACGTCATCATGACGCTGTCGGATTCTCGCGAGACTCAGATTCTATATAAGGAGCCGCGCGTCGCCGCCATTTTCACACGTGCATTGAGATTGATAGGGAGAGGACGTGGCTGGCGTCCTCTCCATTTAGATTAGGGTTGAGAGAGAGAGAGAGAGATTGACCTGAGGCTGTGATACTGTAGAAGAGAGTGCAGAGTTTAGTGACTGACGACCACAGTGACCACCAGACAGTGCAGTTGTTTGTTTTGTTTAATATATCCGTTCTCTGCCTGAAAAAAACGATACACACAGTGACTCAGTCACATACCATATCTGTGTGCACTGCTCAGCCCAGTGTGCTGCATCAATGTATATATATATCTGACTGTGCTCAGCTCACACAGCTTATAATTGTGGGGGAGACTGGGGAGCACTGCAGTGCCAGTTATAGGTTATAGCAGGAGCCAGGAGTACATAATATTATATTAAAATTAAACAGTGCACACTTTTGCTGCAGGAGTGCCACTGCCAGTGTGACTAGTGACCAGTGACCTGACCACCAGTATATATAATATTAGTAGTATACTATCTCTTTATCAACCAGTCTATATTAGCAGCAGACACAGTACAGTGCGGTAGTTCACGGCTGTGGCTACCTCTGTGTCGGCACTCGGCAGCCCGTCCATAATTGTATATACCACCTAACCGTGGTTTTTTTTTCTTTCTTTATAGTCATACTAGTTACGAGTATACTATCTCTTTATCAACCAGTCTATATTAGCAGCAGACACAGTACAGTGCGGTAGTTCACGGCTGTGGCTACCTCTGTGTCGGCACTCGGCAGCCCGTCCATAATTGTATATACCACCTAACCGTGGTTTTTTTTTCTTTCTTTATACATACATACTAGTTACGAGTATACTATCTCTTTATCAACCAGTCTATATATTAGCAGCAGACACAGTACAGTGCGGTAGTTCACGGCTGTGGCTACCTCTGTGTCGGCACTCGGCAGCCCGTCCATAATTGTATATACCACCTAACCGTGGTTTTTTTTTCTTTCTTTATACATACATACTAGTTACGAGTATACTATCTCTTTATCAACCAGTCTATATATTAGCAGCAGACACAGTACAGTGCGGTAGTTCACGGCTGTGGCTACCTCTGTGTCGGCACTCGGCAGCCCGTCCATAATTGTATACTAGTATCCAATCCATCCATCTCCATTGTTTACCTGAGGTGCCTTTTAGTTGTGCCTATTAAAATATGGAGAACAAAAATGTTGAGGTTCCAAAATTAGGGAAAGATCAAGATCCACTTCCACCTCGTGCTGAAGCTGCTGCCACTAGTCATGGCCGAGACGATGAAATGCCAGCAACGTCGTCTGCCAAGGCCGATGCCCAATGTCATAGTACAGAGCATGTCAAATCCAAAACACCAAATATCAGTAAAAAAAGGACTCCAAAACCTAAAATAAAATTGTCGGAGGAGAAGCGTAAACTTGCCAATATGCCATTTACCACACGGAGTGGCAAGGAACGGCTGAGGCCCTGGCCTATGTTCATGGCTAGTGGTTCAGCTTCACATGAGGATGGAAGCACTCAGCCTCTCGCTAGAAAAATGAAAAGACTAAAGCTGGCAAAAGCAGTAGCACCGCAAAGAACTGTGCGTTCTTCGAAATCCCAAATCCACAAGGAGAGTCCGACTCCAATTGTGTCGGTTGCGATGCCTGACCTTCCCAACACTGGACGTGAAGAGCATGCGCCTTCCACCATTTGCACGCCCCCTGCAAGTGATGGAAGGAGCACCCGCAGTCCAGTTCCTGATAGTCAGATTGAAGATGTCAGTGTTGAAGTACACCAGGATGAGGAGGATATGGGTGTTGCTGGCGCTGGGGAGGAAATTGACCAGGAGGATTCTGATGGTGAGGTGGTTTGTTTAAGTCAGGCACCCGGGGAGACACCTGTTGTCCGTGGTAGGAATATGGCCGTTGACATGCCTGGTGAAAATACCAAAAAAATCAGCTCTTCGGTGTGGAAGTATTTCACCAGAAATGCGGACAACAGGTGTCAAGCCGTGTGTTCCCTTTGTCAAGCTGTAATAAGTAGGGGTAAGGACGTTAACCACCTCGGAACATCCTCCCTTATACGTCACCTGCAGCGCATTCATAATAAGTCAGTGACAAGTTCAAAAACTTTGGGTGACAGCGGAAGCAGTCCACTGACCAGTAAATCCCTTCCTCTTGTAACCAAGCTCACGCAAACCACCCCACCAACTCCCTCAGTGTCAATTTCCTCCTTCCCCAGGAATGCCAATAGTCCTGCAGGCAATGTCACTGGCAATTCTGACGAGTCCTCTCCTGCCTGGGATTCCTCCGATGCATCCTTGCGTGTAACGCCTACTGCTGCTGGCGCTGCTGTTGTTGCTGCTGGGAGTCGATGGTCATCCCAGAAGGGAAGTCGTAAGCACACTTTTACTACTTCCACCAAGCAATTGACTGTCCAACAGTCCTTTGCGAGGAAGATGAAATATCACAGCAGTCATCCTGTTGCAAAGCGGATAACTGAGGCCTTGACAACTATGTTGGTGTTAGACGTGCGTCCGGTATCCGCCGTTAGTTCACAGGGAACTAGACAATTTCTTGAGGTAGTGTGCCCCCGTTACCAAATACCATCTAGGTTCCACTTCTCTAGGCAGGCGATACCGAGAATGTACACGGACGTCAGAAAAAGACTCACCAGTGTCCTAAAAAATGCAGTTGTACCCAATGTCCACTTAACCACGGACATGTGGACAAGTGGAGCAGGGCAGGGTCAGGACTATATGACTGTGACAGCCCACTGGGTAGATGTATGGACTCCCGCCGCAAGAACAGCAGCGGCGGCACCAGTAGCAGCATCTCGCAAACGCCAACTCTTTCCTAGGCAGGCTACGCTTTGTATCACCGGTTTCCAGAATACGCACACAGCTGAAAACCTCTTACGGCAACTGAGGAAGATCATCGCGGAATGGCTTACCCCAATTGGACTCTCCTGTGGATTTGTGGCATCGGACAACGCCAGCAATATTGTGTGTGCATTAAATCTGGGCCAATTCCAGCACGTCCCATGTTTTGCACATACCTTGAATTTGGTGGTGCAGAATTTTTTAAAAAACGACAGGGGCGTGCAAGAGATGCTGTCGGTGGCCAGAAGAATTGCGGGACACTTTCGGCGTACAGGCACCACGTACAGAAAACTGGAGCACCAACAAAAACTACTGAACCTGCCCTGCCATCATCTGAAGCAAGAAGTGGTAACGAGGTGGAATTCAACCCTGTATATGCTTCAGAGGTTGGAGGAGCAGCAAAAGGCCATTCAAGCCTATACAATTGAGCACGATATAGGAGGTGGGATGCACCTGTCTCAAGCGCAGTGGAGAATGATTTCAACGTTGTGCAAGGTTCTGATGCCCTTTGAACTTGCCACACGTGAAGTCAGTTCAGACACTGCCAGCCTGAGTCAGGTCATTCCCCTCATCAGGCTTTTGCAGAAGAAGCTGGAGACATTGAAGGAGGAGCTAACACGGAGCGATTCCGCTAGGCATGTGGGACTTGTGGATGGAGCCCTTAATTCGCTTAGCAAGGATTCACGGGTGGTCAATCTGTTGAAATCAGAGCACTACATTTTGGCCACCGTGCTCGATCCTAGATTTAAAGCCTACCTTGGATCTCTCTTTCCGGCAGACACAAGTCTGCTGGGGTTCAAACACCTGCTGGTGAGTAAATTGTCAAGTCAAGCGGAACGCGACCTGTCAACAACATCTCCTCCTTCACATTCTCCCGCAACTGGGGGTGCGAGGAAAAGGCTCAGAATTCCGAGCCCACCCGCTGGCGGTGATGCAGGGCAGTCTGGAGCGACTGCTGATGCTGACATCTGGTCCGGACTGAAGGACCTGACAACGATTACGGACATGTCGTCTACTGTCACTGCATATGATTCTCTCCCCATTGAAAGAATGGTGGAGGATTATATGAGTGACCGCATCCAAGTAGGCACGTCACACAGTCCGTACTTATACTGGCAGGAAAAAGAGGCAATTTGGAGGCCCTTGCACAAACTGGCTTTATTCTACCTAAGTTGCCCTCCCACAAGTGTGTACTCCGAAAGAGTGTTTAGTGCCGCCGCTCACCTTGTCAGCAATCGGCGTACGAGGTTACATCCAGAAAATGTGGAGAAGATGATGTTCATTAAAATGAATTATAATCAATTCCTCCGTGGAGACATTGACCAGCAGCAATTGCCTCCACAAAGTACACAGGGAGCTGAGATGGTGGATTCCAGTGGGGACGAATTGATAATCTGTGAGGAGGGGGATGTACACGGTGATATATCGGAGGATGATGATGAGGTGGACATCTTGCCTCTGTAGAGCCAGTTTGTGCAAGGAGAGATTAATTGCTTCTTTTTTGGTGGGGGTCCAAACCAACCCGTCATATCAGTCACAGTCGTGTGGCAGACCCTGTCACTGAAATGATGGGTTGGTTAAAGTGTGCATGTCCTGTTTATACAACATAAGGGTGGGTGGGAGGGCCCAAGGACAATTCCATCTTGCACCTCTTTTTTCTTTTATTTTTCTTTGCGTCATGTGCTGTTTGGGGAGGGTTTTTTGGAAGGGACATCCTGCGTGACACTGCAGTGCCACTCCTAGATGGGCCCGGTGTTTGTGTCGGCCACTAGGGTCGCTTATCTTACTCACACAGCTACCTCATTGCGCCTCTTTTTTTCTTTGCGTCATGTGCTGTTTGGGGAGGGTTTTTTGGAAGGGACATCCTGCGTGACACTGCAGTGACACTCCTAGATGGGCCCGGTGTTTGTGTCGGCCACTAGGGTCGCTTATCTTACTCACACAGCTACCTCATTGCGCCTCTTTTTTTCTTTGCGTCATGTGCTGTTTGGGGAGGGTTTTTTGGAAGGGACATCCTGCGTGACACTGCAGTGCCACTCCTAGATGGGCCCGGTGTTTGTGTCGGCCACTAGGGTCGCTTATCTTACTCACACAGCTACCTCATTGCGCCTCTTTTTTTCTTTGCGTCATGTGCTGTTTGGGGAGGGTTTTTTGGAAGGGACATCCTGCGTGACACTGCAGTGACACTCCTAGATGGGCCCGGTGTTTGTGTCGGCCACTAGGGTCGCTTATCTTACTCACACAGCTACCTCATTGCGCCTCTTTTTTTCTTTGCGTCATGTGCTGTTTGGGGAGGGTTTTTTGGAAGGGACATCCTGCGTGACACTGCAGTGCCACTCCTAGATGGGCCCGGTGTTTGTGTCGGCCACTAGGGTCGCTAATCTTACTCACACAGCTACCTCATTGCGCCTCTTTTTTTCTTTGCGTCATGTGCTGTTTGGGGAGGGTTTTTTGGAAGGGCCATCCTGCGTGACACTGCAGTGCCACTCCTAGATGGGCCCGGTGTTTGTGTCGGCCACTAGGGTCGCTTATCTTACTCACACAGCGACCTCGGTGCAAATTTTAGGACTAAAAATAATATTGTGAGGTGTGAGGTATTCAGAATAGACTGAAAATGAGTGGAAATTATGGTTTTTGAGGTTAATAATACTTTGGGATCAAAATGACCGCCAAATTCTATGATTTAAGCTGTTTTTTAGGTTTTTTGGAAAAAAACACCCGAATCCAAAACACACCCGAATTCGACAAAAAAAATTCGGTGAGGTTTTGCCAAAACGCGGTCGAACCCAAAACACGGCCGCGGAACCGAACCCAAAACCAAAACACAAAACCCGAAAAATTTCCGGCGCTCATCTCTACTTCCTGTAGGATAGCCCTGTCTGCTAGCAAAGCTGGCAAGCCTGATTTGAAGAATCGGTGAGGCGGAAGTTCTTGAAACTCCAGTCTGTACCCCTGGGACACAATATCCTGTACCCAGGATACCAGGCCGGACGACACCCAGACGTGGCTGAAACGTCTGAGTCTCGCACCCACCAGCCCATCTTCCAGGCTTCGCGGTCCACCGTCATGCTGAGGATTTTGAGGAACCAGAAGCAGGTTTCTGGTCCTGGGAGCCTGCGGGTGCAGGCTTTTTGGATTTGGACTTTTTTGTCTTAGCGATCCGAAAGGACTGCAATGCTGATGAAGAAAAGGGTTTCTTCATAGAAGGCGTAGCTGAGGGAAGAAAAGGTGACTTACCCGCGGTTGCCGTGGAAATTCACGCATCCAATGCTTCCCCAAATAGAGCCTGACCTGTGTAGGGTAGGTTCTCCACACTTCACCTGGATTCCGCATCTGCAGACCATTGGCATAGCCTCAGAGCTGAGACAGACATGGAAGATATGCGTGCAGTCAGTGTACCCAGGTCCTTTATAGATTCCACCATGAACCCTGCAGAATCCTGTGTGTTATGTAAAAATAATTCAATGTCACTACTATCCATTGTATCCAAATCCTCTAGTAACGTGCCTGACCACTTTACTATAGTTTTAGAAATCCATGCACAGGCAATAGTGGGCCTCAACGCCACCCCTGAAGCAGTGTATATGGATTTGAGCGTAGTGTCAATCTTACGATCAGCCGGTTCTTTTAACGTGGTAAATCCAGGGACAGGTAAAACCACCTTCTTTGACAGTCTGGAAACAGATGCGTCAACTATGTCCCATTTTTTTCTATCCTCCCCAGGGAAAGGAAAAGCAACCAGAACCCTTTTGGAGATCTGGAATTTCTTCTTCAGGGTTTCCCAGGATTTTTAAAATAAAGCATTTCATTCTTTAGATGCAGGGAAGTTTAGCGAGGCTTTCTTATTGTCTGTGAAGTTAGCCTCCTCAACCTGTTCAGGTGGTGTGTCAGTAATGTTTAACACATCTCTAATGGCCTTAATCATGAGCTGCACCCCCTTTGCAAGGGATGCCGCCCCCCTAAGCACATCCCCATCACCGTCTGCCGTGTCAGAGTCAGTATCCGTGTCAGCTTGCATAATCTGGGCAAGTGCACGTTTCTGTGGGTATATGCTAGGGGATTTTGAAGGAATAGGAACAGAACCTGACCAAACTGTCATAGACTTCTTTAAAACCTGAGTTTCAGTCTCGGTATGAGCTACCCTAGTAGAGATCTGAGAGATCATACCCTAAATAGAGGTCAACCACTCAGGCTCATTAATGGGGATCTGAGACAAGACATTATATTCCGGTGTACATGGAATGGATTCCTCTGGAGAAGAAATATCCTCTGCAGCATAAGACACAGAGTCCCTAGACATGGCTATGTGAGAAAACATACACCCACACACACAGGAAAATGTCAAACACAGTTTCCCCCCAAGTATACCACAGAGAAACACAGAGCTTGGAGCCAGCACACACACAGCGCTTCCCTAGGTAGATATAATATAACTATGTGGCGCTGACTGTGTACCTCAATAGACTACACAGTAAATTCACCGCCTCCCCCCCCCCCTTCTACAACCACCTGGTACCACACAGGATAGCTGGAGTTGTGTGGAGGGACATCTCTCCCTGTCAGTGTCTCTGTACAGGATCTGCAGGCAGGAAAATGGCGCTGAATGCTGCTGGGTCCGCTCTGAGGAGAAGCTCCGCCCCCTGAACATGGCGCTGCTTCCCGCTCTTCACTTCTTTATACTGGCCTGAGGTATGGTGCTGGCAGCGTTACCGAGGTCCCTGACAGCCTTGGTGACCAGTGTAAGGTATAGGCACTGGCTCAGGGCGCCCCTCAAAGCACTGCACTGTGTACCGCTGAGCCTCCGGAGCGCAGTTAGTACTGCGCTCCCACCCTGTTGCCGCCATCTTCACACCGGCTCCCCGCTTGCCAGGGGGGCCGGTGACTCACTCGCCACCGGAATCTTCTGGCTCTGTAAGGGGGTGGCGGAACGCTGAGGAAGTGAGCGGTCGCCTGGGGCGGCTAACGATCATCACCCTCAGGAGCTCAGTGTCCTGTCAGCGGAGATAGTGGCTCGAACCCTGCAGGGCGGACACTGCTCCACCCCTAAGTCCCACGAAGCAGGGAGGCTGTTGCCAGCAGCCTCCCTGTGCCTAACTAACTCTTAGAAGAGAAAAAAAAATCTAAAGAAGCTCTAGGAGCTCCCCTAGCTGTGACCGGCTCCTCCGGGTACATTTTAGAAACTGAGTCTGGTAGGAGGGGCATAGAGAGAGGAGCCAGCCCACACTATTAAACTCTTAAAGTGCCAGTGGCTCCTAGTGGACCCATCTATACCCCATGGTACTAATTAGGGATGTGCACTTGAAATTTTTCGGGTTTTGTGTTTTGGTTTTGGGTTCGGTTCGGTTCCGTGGCCGTGTTTTGGGTTCGAACGCGTTTTGGCAAAACCTCACCGAATTTTTTTTGTCGGATTCGGGTGTTTTTTTCAAAAAACCCTAAAAAACAGCTTAAATCATAGAATTTGGGGGTCATTTTGATCCCATAGTATTATTAACCTCAATAACAATAATTTCCACTCATTTTCAGTCTATTCTGAACACCTTACACCTCACAATATTATTTTTAGTCCTAAAATTTGCACCGAGGTCGCTGTATGGCTAAGCTAAGCGACCCAAGTGGCCGACACAAACACCTGGCCCATCTAGGAGTGGCACTGCAGTGTCAGGCAGGATGGCCCTTCCAAAAAATACTCCCCAAACAGCACATGACGCAAAGAAAAAAAGAGGCGCAATGAGGTAGCTGTGTGAGTAAGCTAAACGACCCTAGTGGCCGACACAAACACCTGGCCCATCTAGGAGTGGCACTGCAGTGTCAGGCAGGATGGCCCTTCCAAAAAATACTCCCCAAACAGCACATGACGCAAAGAAAAAAAGAGGCGCAATGAGGTAGCTGTGTGAGTAAGCTAAGCGACCCTAGTGGCCGACACAAACACCTGGCCCATCTAGGAGTGGCACTGCAGTGTCAGGCAGGATGGCCCTTCCAAAAAATACTCCCCAAATAGCACATGACGCAAAGAAAAAAAGAGGCGCAATGAGGTAGCTGTGTGAGTAAGCTAAGCGACCCTAGTGGCCGACACAAACACCTGGCCCATCTAGGAGTGGCACTGCAGTGTCAGGCAGGATGGCCCTTCCAAAAAATACTCCCCAAACAGCACATGACGCAAAGAAAAAAAGAGGCGCAATGAGGTAGCTGTGTGAGTAAGCTAAGCGACCCTAGTGGCCGACACAAACACCTGGCCCATCTAGGAGTGGCACTGCAGTGTCAGGCAGGATGGCCCTTCCAAAAAATACTCCCCAAACAGCACATGACGCAAAGAAAAAAAGAGGCGCAATGAGGTAGCTGTGAGAGTAAGCTAAGCGACCCTAGTGGCCGACACAAACACCTGGCCCATCTAGGAGTGCCACTGCAGTGTCAGGCAGGATGGCCCTTCCAAAAAATACTCCCCAAACAGCACATGACGCAAAGAAGAAAAAAAGAAAAAAGAGGTGCAAGATGGAATTGTCCTTGGGCCCTCCCACCCACCCTTATGTTGTATAAACAGGACATGCACACTTTAACCAACCCATCATTTCAGCGACAGGGTCTGCCATACGACTGTGACTGAAATGACTGGTTGGTTTGGGCCCCCACCAAAAAAGAAGCAATCTCTCCTTGCACAAACTGGCTCTACAGAGGCAAGATGTCCACCTCATCATCATCGTCCGATTCATCACCCCTTTCACTGTGTACATCCCCCTCCTCACAGATTATCAATTCGTCCCCACTGGAATCCACCATCTCAGATCCCCGTGTACTTTCTGGAGGCAATTGCTGCTGGTGAATGTCTCCATGGAGGAATTGATTATAATTCATTTTAATGAACATCATCTTCTCCACATTTTCTGGAAGTAACCTCGTACGCCGATTGCTGACAAGGTGAGCGGCGGCACTAAACACTCTTTCGGAGTACACACTGGAGGGAGGGCAACTTAGGTAGAATAAAGCCAGTTTGTGCAAGGGCCTCCAAATTGCCTCTTTTCCCTGCCAGTATACGTACGGACTGTCTGACGTGCCTACTTGGATGCGGTCACTCATATAATCCTCCACCATTCTTTCAATGGTGAGAGAATCATATGCAGTGACAGTAGACGACATGTCAGTAATCGTTGGCAGGTCCTTCAGTCCGGACCAGATGTCAGCATCAGCAGTCGCTCCAGACTGCCCTGCATCACCGCCAGCGGGTGGGCTCGGAATTCGTAGCCTTTTCCTCGCACCCCCAGTTGCGGGAGAATGTGAAGGAGGAGATGTTGACAGGTCGCGTTCCGCTTGACTTGACAATTTTCTCACCAGCAGTTCTTTGAACCCCTGCAGACTTGTGTCTGCCGGAAAGAGAGATCCAACGTAGGTTTTAAATCTAGGATCGAGCACGGTGGCCAAAATATAGTGCTCTGATTTCAACAGATTGACCACACGTGAATCCTGGTTAAGCGAATGAAGGGCTCCATCCACAAGTCCCACATGCCTAGCGTAATCGCTCTGTTTTAGCTCCTCCTTCAATGCCTCCAGCTTCTTCTGCAAAAGCCTGATGAGGGGAATGACCTGACTCAGGCTGGCAGTGTCTGAACTGACTTCACGTGTGGCAAGTTCAAAGGGCAGCAGAACCTTGCACAACGTTGAAATCATTCTCCACTGCGCTTGAGTCAGGTGCATTCCCCCTCCTTTGCCTATATCGTGGGCAGATGTATAGGCTTGAATGGCCTTTTGCTGCTCCTCCATCCTCTGAAGCATATAGAGGGTTGAATTCCACCTCGTTACCACCTCTTGCTTCAGATGATGGCAGGGCAGGTTCAGGTTTTTTTGCTGGTGCTCCAGTCTTCTGTACGCGGTGCCTGCACGCCGAAAGTGGCCCGCAATTCTTCTGGCCACCGACAGCATCTCTTGTACGCCCCTTTCGTTTTTTAAATAATTCTGCACCACCAAATTCAAGGTATGTGCAAAACATGGGACGTGCTGGAATTTGCCCAGATTTAATGCGCGCACAATATTGCTGGCGTTGTCCGATGCCACAAATCCCCAGGAGAGTCCAATTGGGGTAAGCCATTCTGCGATGATCTTCCTCAGTTGCCGTAAGAGGTTTTCAGCTGTGTGCGTATTCTGGAAAGCGGTGATACAAAGCGTAACCTGCCTAGGAACGAGTTGGCGTTTGCGAGATCCTGCTACTGGTGCCGCCGCTGCTGTTCTTGCAGCGGGAGGCAATACATCTACCCAGTGGGCTGTCACAGTCATGTAGTCCTGAGTCTGCCCTGCTCCACTTGTCCACATGTCCGTGGTTAAGTGGACATTGGGTACAACTGCATTTTTTAGGACACTGGTGAGTCTTTTTCTGACGTCCGTGTACATTCTCGGTATCGCCTGCCTAGAGAAGTGGAACCTAGATGGTATTTGGTAACGGGGGCACACTGCCTCAATAAATTGTCTAGTTCCCTGTGAACTAACGGCAGATACCGGACGCACGTCTAACACCAACATAGTTGTCAAGGCCTCAGTTATCCGCTTTGCAGCAGGATGACTGCTGTGATATTTCATCTTCCTCGCAAAGGACTGTTGGACAGTCAATTGCTTACTGGAAGTAGTACAAGTGGTCTTCCGACTTCCCCTCTGGGATGACGATCGACTCCCAGCAGCAACAACAGCAGCGCCAGCAGCAGTAGGCGTTACACTCAAGGATGCATCGGAGGAATCCCAGGCAGGAGAGGACTCGTCAGACTTGCCAGTGACATGGCCTGCAGGACTATTGGCTTTCCTGGGTAAGGAGGAAATTGACACTGAGGGAGTTGGTGGTGTGGTTTGCGCGAGCTTGGTTACAAGAGGAAGGGATTTACTGGTCAGTGGACTGCTTCCGCTGTCGCCCAAAGTTTTTGAACTTGTCACTGACTTATTATGAATGCGCTGCAGGTGACGTATAAGGGAGGATGTTCCGAGGTGGTTAACGTCCTTACCCCTACTTATTACAGCTTGACAAAGGCAACACACGGCTTGACACCTGTTGTCCGCATTTCTGTTGAAATACTTCCACACTGAAGAGCTGATTTTTTTGGTATTTTCACCAGGCATGTCAATGGCCATATTCCTCCCACGGACAACAGGTGTCTCCCCGGGTGCCTGACTTAAACAAACCACCTCACCATCAGAATCCTCCTTGTCAATTTCCTCCCCAGCCCAAGCAACACCCATATCCTCATCCTGGTGTACTTCAACACTGACATCTTCAATTTCACTATCAGGAACTGGACTGCGGGTGCTCCTTTCAACACTTGCAGGGGGCGTGCAAATGGTGGAAGGCGCAAGCTCTTCCCGTCCAGTGTTGGGAAGGTCAGGCATCGCAACCGAAACAATTGGACTCTCCTTTGGGATTTGTGATTTCGAAGAACGCACAGTTCTTTGCTGTGCTTTTGCCGCAAGTCTTTTCTTTTTTCTAGCGAGAGGATGAGTGCTTCCATCCTCATGTGAAGCTGAACCACTAGCCATGAACATAGGCCAGGGCCTCAGCCGTTCCTTGCCACTCCGTGTCGTAAATGGCATATTGGCAAGTTTACGCTTCTCCTCAGACGCTTTTAATTTTGATTTTTGGGTCATTTTTTTACTGATCTTTTGTGTTTTGGATTTTACATGCTCTGTACTATGACATTGGGCATCGGCCTTGGCAGACGACGTTGATGGCATTTCATCGTCTCGGCCATGACTAGTGGCAGCAGCTTCAGCACGAGGTGGAAGTGGATCTTGATCTTTCCCTATTTTTTTAACCTCCACATTTTTGTTCTCCATATTTTGCGCACAACTAAAAGCCACCACAGGTATACAATGTAGATGGATGGATAGTATAGTATTACTTATACTTATGGACGACGAGTGATGACACAGAGGTAGGTACAGCCGTGGCCTACTGTACTGCTGCTTAGTGCTTATATCTAAATATAATATACTGTATAACGGACCTGGTGGACAGTGTCAGCAGCAGACTGCTAAACTAGTATGAAGGAAAAAAAAAAACACCACAGGTATACAATGTAGATGGATGGATAGTATTACTTATACTTATGGACGACGAGTGACGAGTCGACACAGAGGTAGGTACAGCCGTGGCCTACCGTACTGCTGCTTAAGTGCTTATATATAAATATAATATACTGTATAACGGACCTGGTGGACAGTGTCAGCAGCAGACTGCTAAACTAGTATGAAGAAAGAAAAAAAAAAACACCACAGGTATACAATGTAGATGGATGGATAGTATTACTTATACTTATGGACGATGAGTGACGAGTCGACACAGAGGTAGGTACAGCCGTGGCCTACCGTACTGCTGCTTAGTGCTTATATATAAATATAATATACTGTATAACGGACCTGGTGGACAGTGTCAGCAGCAGACTGCTAAACTAGTATGAAGAAAGAAAAAAAAAACACCACAGGCATACAATGTAGATGGATGGATAGTATTACTTATACTTATGGACGACGAGTGACGAGTCGACACAGAGGTAGGTACAGCCGTGGCCTACCGTACTGCTGCTTAAGTGCTTATATATAAATATAATATACTGTATAACGGACCTGGTGGACAGTGTCAGCAGCAGACTGCTAAACTAGTATGAAGAAAGAAAAAAAAAACACCACAGGTATACAATGTAGATGGATGGATAGTATTACTTATACTTATGGACGACGAGTGACGAGTCGACACAGAGGTAGGTACAGCCGTGGCCTACCGTACTGCTGCTTAGTGCTTATATAGAAATATAATATACTGTATAACGGACCTGGTTGACAGTGTCAGCAGCAGACTGCTAAACTAGTATGAAGAAAGAAAAAAAAAACACCACAGGTATACAATGTAGATGGATGGATAGTATTACTTATACTTATGGACGACGAGTGACGAGTCGACACAGAGGTAGGTACAGCCGTGGCCTACCGTACTGCTGCTTAAGTGCTTATATATAAATATAATATACTGTATAACGGACCTGGTGGACAGTGTCAGCAGCAGACTGCTAAACTAGTATGAAGAAAGAAAAAAAAAACACCACAGGTATACAATGTAGATGGATGGATAGTATTACTTATACTTATGGACGACGAGTGACGAGTCGACACAGAGGTAGGTACAGCCGTGGCCTACCGTACTGCTGCTTAAGTGCTTATATAAAAATATAATATACTGTATAACAGACCTGGTGGACAGTGTCAGCAGCAGACTGCTAAACTAGTATGAAGAAAGAAAAAAAAAAAACACCACAGGTATACAATGTAGATGGATGGATAGTATTACTTATACTTATGGACGACGAGTGACGAGTCGACACAGAGGTAGGTACAGCCGTGGCCTATCGTACTGCTGCTTAGTGCTTATATATAAATATAATATACTGTATAACGGACCTGGTGGACAGTGTCAGCAGACTGGTAAACTAGTATGAATTAAAAAAAAAAAAAAACACCACAGTGTTTTTCAGGCAGACAAACGTATACTGGACTGGTGGTCACTGTCAGCAAAACTGTGCAGTGTGCACTGACTGTACTCCTGCTATAACTGCTCCCCAGTCCCCACAATTAGGCAGTGTGAGCAGTGCACTCAGCACAGATATATCATGCAGCAGTGCAGCACACTGAGTGAGCACAGATATGGATTGGTGGAGCGTTTTTTTTCAGGCAGAGAAACAACGGATTAAGCTCAAAACCCTGCACTGTACTCCCTAACAGCTGCTCCCCGTCCCCAATCCTCCCCACAATTTATAACTAACTAAGTTCTACTATAACGGAGAGGACGCCAGCCACGTCCTCTCCCTATCAATCTCAATGCACGTGTGAAAATGGCGGCGTCGCGCGGCTCCTTATATAGAATCCGAGTCTCGTGAGAATCCGACAGCGGGATGATGACGTTCGGGCGCGCTCGGGTTAACCGAGCAAGGCGGGAGGATCCGAGTCTGCTCGGACCCGTGCAAAAAAGGGTGAAGTTCGGTCGGTTTCGGATTCCGAGGAACCGAACCCGCTCATCACTAGTACTAATGTGGACCCCAGCATCCTCTAGGACGTAAGAGAAATCTGCTGTATAGCCAGGGCCGGCTGTACCATTAGACAGCTTTAGGCAGCTGCCTAGGGAACCGTGATCCTTGGGGGGCGCCACTGAGTCTGCCTATCACAAAATTAAGGATGTTTCTACTTTGTTGTACTTAATGCAAGTGGTGGCTGTGAAACACTTTCATCTGAAGGGCTGGGAAGTGGTTATTGGTAGTGGTTATAGGCAGTAGGCCTAGTTTTGCCTAGGGTGCCAAGAAAACCTTGCACCGCCTCTGTGTATAGCAATCCATGTGAGCCACACATTATGAATTCTTAATACCATAGCATACAGTATGTAATACAGTATGTACACAGGGGATTTTGTTCCATCACTGAGACTTATTGCAACAAGTGGGGTTTGGGGGTGGGATTGAAGCTAGTCCGCCCTTCATTGCCCCAGCTGTATGGTTCTGAGTATGTATTTTGGTAGGTGAATGTGCACTGTGCAGTAAGGCCCTTCATTTCCGAGTAGACATCGCATCCATCACCTCAGTAAGTTTAAGTAAGAGTATATTTTAGTTCAGCATTTGCACTAAGGGGGTAATTCAGACCTGATTGCTCGCTAGCAGTTTTTTGCAGCACTGCGATCAGATAGTCGCCGCCTACAGGGGAGTGTATTTTAGCTGAGCAAGTGTGCGAACGCATGTGCAGCCGAGCGGTACAACTAAACTTTGTGCAGTTTCTGAGTTGCCCAGAACTTACTCAGCCACTGCGATCACTTCAGCCTGTCCAGGACCGTAATCGACGTCAGACACCCGCCCTGCAAACGCTTGGACATGCCTGCGTTTTCGCATAAGTCCTAGAGGATGCTGGGGTCCACTTCAGTACCATGGGGTATAGACGGTTTCACAGGAGCCATGGGCACTTTAAGACTTTTTCAGAGTGTAAACTGGCTCCTCCCTCTATGACCCTCCTCCAGACCTCAGTTTAAAAAATGTTCCCAGGCAGACTGGTCGTACTCCAGTGGAGCTCTATTGAGTTTCACTAAAAAGACTTTATGTTAGGTTTTTTATTTTCAGGGAGGCTGCTGGCAACAGTCTCCCTGCTTCGTGGGACTGAGAGGGCAGAAGTAGGAACCAACTTCCTAAATAGTTTCATGGCTCTTTGTTGACAGGACACCATTAGCTCCTGATGGGTACTGAACACTAGCTGCGGCTATGCGCTCACTCCCACAGCACGCCGTCACCCCCCTTACAGAGCCAAAAGTTAGAAGACCAGTGAGTGTACAGAAGAGAGGATCTTCAGTCATCGTGACGGCTAAAAGGTACTGCGGGCGGGAACGCTGCGCGCCATGCTATCCATTACACAGGCACAGCAGGCTGCAGTGCGCGCGCGGGGGGGGGGGGGGGGGGGGCAGCATGAAACCTACTCAAAACTGGCTAAAAGGGGACATAAGATGCTGAAGCACAGTCCTAGCCCCCACCAGTATAAAAAATAGTGTTGAAATTTCTGTGGAGAATTGCGCCATTACGGGGGTGGGGCTTCCTCCTCAGTCAGACAGCACACTGCTCAGCGCCATTTTCTCCACACTGGCTGCAGGAGAAGAAACGCTGGTCCTCCTCCACTACTGAACCAAGTATCAGGGTGTAAATAAGGGGGGGGCACAGTGTATTTGGTGCTGTATTATATAATTTGACATTATAAAAGCGCTACAGGTCTCTGTGGACATTTTAGATTACACAGGGATTTTATATTGGTGCTGAGTTGTGAGCTGGCTAATCCTTTCTGTGTCCTTCTGACAGATTTTACTGTGGGTCTGTCCTCTATAAGCCCCGGAGTGTCTGTGGTGTGATTGTGCACGTGTGTGACATGTCTGAGGCAGAGAGCTCTTCCCCTGAGGGAGCCATTTTAGGGACACAGAGTTGTAATGTGGTGGCGCTGCCGGCAAACCACGAGCCTGAATGGGTGAAAGAATTACGTGATAGTGTGAATCATATCAGTAAGAGATTGGATAAGTCTGAGTCTCATGCAGAAACCTGGAGAAAATCAGTCGAAGATGTGATTTTTAATAGTTCTGCTTATTCATCCACAGGGGACCCCTCTGGGTCACATAAAAGACCATTTGCACAAATAGTACATACCCTCCAACATGACCCGCCCCACTAGGTACAAAATGCTCTGTTTCTGGACTTCCCTCTTAATTTATTATTGCCATCACCTGTAAGGAAACAGCTTTCTTATCATTTAACTAGTTCAACACAGGTGATGGAAATCATAAATTAAGAGGGAAGTCCAGGAACAGAGCATTTTATACCTAGTGGGGCGGGTCATGTTGGAGGGTCTGATAGTACATACTGATACCGACACGGATTCTGATTCCTGTGTCGACACTAGTGGTTCCAGAGGAATAGATACGAAATTAGCGAAGAACATTCAGTACATGATTGTTGCTATAAAGGAGGTCTTAGAAGTTACAGAAGCCCCTCCTTTACCTCAGGAGAAGGCTTACTTTTATAAAGAAAAGAGAATTAACGTAACTTTTCCTCCATCTCAATGGACTCAATGGACCAATTTTAAACCTGAAATCTCTGAATCTCTACCTGAAAAGATTCAAGTTCAAGATGGAATCTCTGAGGGCAGTGATTTCCAGTCTGGAGGAAGGGGACTTCATGGTTTCAGTAGACATAAAAGATGCTTACATGCATGTTACCATTTATCCTCCTCATCAAGCTTATCTGAGATTTGCAGTACAGGATTGCCATTACCAGTTCCAGACATTGCCGTTCGGTCTCTCCACGGCACCGAGGGTATTCACCAAGGTGATGGCAGAGATGATAGTCCTCCTTCGACAACAAGGAGTCAATATAATTCCTTACCTGGATGATCTCCTGATAAAAGCGAGATCCAGGGAACGGTTTGTACAGAACATTGCACTCTCCCTGTCAGTACTCCAACAACACGGTTGGATCATGAATTTTCCGAAGTCGCAGTTGGAACCGACGACAAGATTGTCCTTTCTGGGTATGATACTGCACACAGAAGTACAGAGGGTATTTCTCCCAGTAGAAAAGGCTCTGGAAATCCAGAGAATGGTGAAACAGATTTTGAAGCCAACAAGAGTGTCGATCCATCAATGCATTCGGTTGTTGAGAAAGATGGTAGCGGCCTACGAGGCCATACAGTTTGGCCGATTTCATGCCAGAGTATTCCAGTGGGACCTGTTGGACAAGTGGTCCGGATCCCACCTACACATGCACCAGAAGATAATCCTGTCCTCCAAAGCCAGGATTTCACTCCTGTGGTGGCTACACAGTTCTCACCTATTAGAGGGACGCAGGTTCGGGATTCAGGACTGGGTCCTAGTGACCACGGATGCAAGTCTCCGAGGCTGGGGAGCAGTCACACAGGGAAAAAGCTTCCAAGGAAAATGGTCAAGTCAGGAATCCTGTCTTCACATAAACGTTCTGGAATTGAGAGCTATATACAACAGCCTTCTACAAGCAGGGCATCTTCTTCAAGATCAACCCGTGCAGATCCAGTCGGACAATGTAACAGCAGTCGTGTACATAAACCGTCAGGGCGGAACGAAAAGCAAAGCGGCAATGGCAGAGGTGACAAAGATCATCCTTTGGGCAGAAAGACATGCAAGAGCTCTGTCGGCAATTTTCATTCCGGGAGTGGACAACTGGGAAGCAGACTTCCTCACAGAGGCGGAACTAGCGCCAGTGCAGGCAGTGCCTTGCACTGGGGCCCGCCTCTGTCAAGGGGCCCAAAGCCAGAGCGGTATGTAATGAGTCAAACTGACTCATTACATGCCGCTGTGTGCCATTGCCGAGGAGAGGATGCGCACCGGCTACGGGGGGGGGGGGGGGGGGGGAGGAGGAGGGGGGGTGGAGGAGGGAGCCGCAGCAGCACTATGTCATTGGTGTAACGGACGCAGCCCAGCTGGCTCATGAGGAGTACTTTTTGCCAGCCTGTTTCTGGATTCAGTGCGTTAGTGTAAAGAGACAGGACAGAACTTGGTTATCACCTATACAGCATGCTGCCTGGATTCACAATAGAACTGGACATCACATATTATTGTGAAACATTATCCCTCTGTTATATGTGTTTGTGCTTATCAGGGAATAATATGTCTAGCCTGATATTTTGTACAGAATGCATATGAAGATGTATATATATGAATGTACTGGTTATTGTATTATAGTTTGTAAAATAATGTGTGTGTGTGTCCCCCGTGTGACTGCTTTGATAACCTGTTTGTTTGCTGTTGGAGATACAGCCAGTCTCAGATGTCAGTCCATACACCCCCCTCATTCTTCCCCAGACAATGGATTCCAGGCCACACAACCAGATTAATTAAGGTTCATTTAATTAACATCTATTGTGTGCTAGAGGACATGCCTGGGCATGTTAAAGTAGGTCTATCTGAAAGTGTTCTGTAGTCAGCCCCTTTAATGTAACCCACCCAATACAGAGCCAGAAGGTGTCGCCTTATGGTAGGACATAGAAAGGTTTGAGGATAACAGAGGCGATTGAAACAGAGAGTACATGGAAGTTCCTGGCCTGAGAGGAGTGATGTGTTTGGCTTCTGAAAGCTACTGGGGAGATAGTGCTGCCAGTGTGCTGAGGCCTAGAAGCATCGTTGGGATCTGCTGGTTTCAAGAGGCTACTGGACGTGCACTGAGGGTGAGATCTACACAGAAGGACAGAGAGAGTGGATGTACCTCCGTAGTGGAGACACTGACTAGGCATTGCGGTGCCATCAGTGGCAAAGGGCACTGTGTGAGCTGGTGGTCTAGACCAGGGGACTCAGAACTACTGCTGGCAGGCTGGCAGGAGACTGTAATTCTAAACTACTGTGGGGACTTAGTAAGTAAGATACCATCCTGGCATGTAATAGTTACTGTTTTGTGTACTGTGTGTGTATTTTTACAATAAAGGGCATTTGCCACTTTACTAAACTGTTTACCTGAGTGATCTGAGAATCCGTATCTTCACAATTGGTGGCAAGCAGTGGGGTCACTCAGTCCCGGTTTACCCTGGGCAAGGCTGCGAGAGGTGTCGGCGGAGTACACCTAAGAGCCTTGTAAACAGTTTGGCACACAGTAGCCAGGTATCTTGCTGAAAAGTTGGTGGCACGTTTGGAAAGTCAGCAGCATGGAGGCAGAAACAGAAGTGTACATAAACCTCAACAAGAGATTCCTGCATATGGTCTGTCGAGCACGAGGTATTAAGGTGACCGCAACAGATGGAAAGGAATCCCTAATTGCGAAATTGCTGAAATGGGATCAAGAACACCCTTGTGATGAAGAGGACTCTGAGGAGTCAGATGAGGAGGAACAAGTGACGGAGTGGTTGAGACCTACAGCCGGGACATTCGATGCCAGTAACCGCAGGGAGAGCGGAGGATCGGAGGTGGTATCCCGAGGGTTAGTACAACCCCGTCTGAAAGCCCTTGGAGAGGGGAAGGTTGGAGAAAAGTTTGAAAAGACACCGGAGGTATTACAGGCCCGTCTAGAAGCACTGGGAGATGGCGCAACACCCGAGGATCGGATGCGGGTAATAAAGGAGGTGCTGGAATTACCAGACAACAGTCCTACAGTGCGGACTCTTGCACCAGCAGCCACCATTCTACAGACTGCCCTGTCCCATCAGGATGAGCCCCAGGGCAGGTGCCAGTAACGCAACATGGCTTCTGAAGTTTCATACAGAGGAGATTCGCAGAGCCAGCGACTGGGTCAGAGGATGGATAGCTCGAGCAGTCGGCTGATGGAATCCACACTGAGATGGCGTGAGCAGGTCGAGCTGGACTACCCCAGGAGACAGTGGTGTCTGGGTCATACGGAGCAGGTAAGTGCAGTGAATGCTACCCTGCACTACCCTATACCTGGAAATTCCGAGGAAATTATGAGTTTTGTATCTGCTGGGCTTTTAGCTGTCCCATGTGCTATACTGGGGGACAGTACTGAAAATGAGAAGGAAGTGGGGTCTGTCATTCAGATACCCCAGGAGGAGATGCACTATGCCTTCCCATTTTCAGAGGTGGAAAATGAAGAAATGGTGAATGAATGCCAGTTCCAAGAAGAGGTTGGTGTCAAGGGAACCAAGGAGCTGATAAGGGCCAAGGACTCACTGCTGCAGGTGAGGTCTAGTCTGCCAGTGGCACCTGAACCAGCTGTCCAATTTGCTATGCTAGGGGAGGCCCAGAAATTATCAATTGAGGGCGTAGAAGACATTTCAGACCCAAGGGAGGGGGTAGAGGCTTTTGAGGGGGGAGCACGTGGAGAAGAATTACAGATACTCGCTGCTCCCCTGCAGCCAAATTCATCCCAGTGGTTAAGTGCAGAAGAAGGGCCCCAGCCACTGACTATCCCTGCCAGGTTTCCTGATGCAAGGCTGGTGATGCAGATTGTGCTACCCTGTGTTACCTCAGAAGTAGAGGGAGTAACGTCTCTCAAAATGGGGGAGGGGGAGGCAAGCCACTGTCCAGATGCACCAGAGGTGATGGAGGTGGAGTTCCCAGGGAATATAGTGTTGGGGAGGGAGAGTGAAGACCCCAGAGACCAGATTTTGTTGATGCAGCTCACTCCCCACTCTTATGCGCCAAATATAAAAGGAGTGTTGTCACCCAAAAAGGAGGGTGGCGAGGGAAACAAGTCTGATGATAGGGGTTACCCACCACCAATCAGGCTGTTTAAACACAGTGCCTGGGATACTGGAGGGGGTCTTAAAAACTGTGAACTGCTGAGCCCAGACCCTCTACCGCCAGATGGAAACGTAAGCCCACACTTGTTTAACCCAGGCGGTCCAGATGTGATGTCTGCCCATCCCAAATGGGTTACTCTTGTCACTGAATCGCAGCGGCTGGAAAAAGTAGGGGAGGTCTGTAACGGACGCAGCCCAGCTGGCTCATGAGGAGTACTTTTTGCCAGCCTGTTTCTGGATTCAGTGCGTTAGTGTAAAGAGACAGGACAGAACTTGGTTATCACCTATACAGCATGCTGCCTGGATTCACAATAGAACTGGACATCACATATTATTGTGAAACATTATCCCTCTGTTATATGTGTTTGTGCTTATCAGGGAATAATATGTCTAGCCTGATATTTTGTACAGAATGCATATGAAGATGTATATATATGAATGTACTGGTTATTGTATTATAGTTTGTAAAATAATGTGTGTGTGTGTCCCCCGTGTGACTGCTTTGATAACCTGTTTGTTTGCTGTTGGAGATACAGCCAGTCTCAGACGTCAGTCCATACACCCCCCTCATTCTTCCCCAGACAATGGATTCCAGGCCACACAACCAGATTAATTAAGGTTCATTTAATTAACATCTATTGTGTGCTAGAGGACATGCCTGGGCATGTTAAAGTAGGTCTATCTGAAAGTGTTCTGTAGTCAGCCCCTTTAATGTAACCCACCCAATACAGAGCCAGAAGGTGTCGCCTTATGGTAGGACATAGAAAGGTTTGAGGATAACAGGCGATTGAAACAGAGAGTGCACGGAAGTTCCTGGCCTGAGAGGAGTGATGTGTTTGGCTTCTGAAAGCTACTGGGGAGATAGTGCTGCCAGTGTGCTGAGGCCTAGAAGCATCGTTGGGATCTGCTGGTTTCAAGAGGCTACTGGACGTGCACTGAGGGTGAGATCTACACAGAAGGACAGAGAGAGTGGATGTACCTCCGTAGTGGAGACACTGACTAGGCATTGCGGTGCCATCAGTGGCAAAGGGCACTGTGTGAGCTGGTAGTCTAGACCAGGGGACTCAGAACTACTGCTGGCAGGCTGGCAGGAGACTGTAATTCTAAACTACTGTGGGGACTTAGTAAGTAAGATACCATCCTGGCATGTAATAGTTACTGTTTTGTGTACTGTGTGTGTATTTTTACAATAAAGGGCATTTGCCACTTTACTAAACTGTTTACCTGAGTGATCTGAGAATCCGTATCTTCACAATTGGTAGAAGCGTTGCTGCTGCTGGCCCTCTCCTTTACCATAGGCTGCCCTCCGCTGCTGTGAATGCTGGGATGCGCATCCCAGCATTCACAGCGGCGGAGGGCAGCCTATGGTAAAGGAGAGGGACAGCAGCAGCAGCGCTTCTACCAATGACATAGCGCTGCTGCGGCTCACTCCTCCACCCCCCCTCC
Organism: Pseudophryne corroboree; assembly: GCF_028390025.1. NCBI lineage: Eukaryota > Metazoa > Chordata > Amphibia > Anura > Myobatrachidae > Pseudophryne > Pseudophryne corroboree. The sequence continues at coordinate 753,138,350 of NC_086449.1, forward strand.
TCCTTTATTCTCCCCTGCCAGAAGCTGCAAGAGGAGCCTGAGCCAGCGGAAACGGTAAGTATACCTATTCTATCTATCTATCTATCTATCTATCTATCTGTCTGTCTGTCTGTCTGTCTGTCTGTCTGTCTGTCTGTCTGTCTATCTATCTATCTATCTATCCTGTTTGCCATAATGTGTAAAAAATGGGACGCTGTCTGCCATAATGTGTAATAAATGGGACGCTGTCTGCCGTAATATGCAAAAAATGGGACGCTGTCTGCCGTAATATGCAAAAAATGGTATGCTGTCTGCCGTAATGTGCAAAAAATAGGACGCTGTCTGCCGTAATGTGCAAAAAATGGTACACTGTCTGCCGTAATGTGCAAAAAATGGTACGCTGTCTGCCGTAATGTGCAAAAAATGGTACGCTGTCTGCCGTAATGTGCAAAAAATGGTACGCTGTCTGCCGTAATATGCAAAAAATGAAACGCTGTCTGCTGTAATGTGTAAAAAAGGAATGCTGTCTGCTGTAATGTGTAAAAAGGGGACGCTGTCTGCCGTAATGTGTAAAAAATGGGACGCTGTCTGCTGTAATGTGCAAAAAATGGGACGCTGTCTGCCGTAATGTGTAATAAATGGGACGCTGTCTGCCGTAATGTGTTAAAAGGGGACGCTGTCTGCCGTAATGTGTAAAAAAGGGGACGCTGTCTGTCGTAATGTGTAAAAAGGGCACGCTGTCTGCCGTAATGTGTAAAAAGGGGGACGCTGTCTGCCGTAATGTGTAAAACAGGGGAAGCTGTCCGCCATAATGTGTAAAAGGGTCTCTACATGGTGTAGTGGTAGTACCGTGCGGCGTAATTTGAATAATGGAGACTACAGTGCACCGTTATATGAATTGGTATTATTTTGTGGCCACACCCCTTCCCCACGAATCCACGCCCCTATTTTTTTTTGCGCGCCTGCGGCGCGCACTGCCCCTGTTTTACATAGAGGAGCGGGGCTCCGATGCCGTTTCCTGCATACCGCACTAAAATGACTAATTACGGCACTGTTGCTAGGTATCCATATCCCTGGCCCTGAGCAGGTCCCCCTCACCAGATCCTCTCCAGGGGTGAGGCGGTGGACTTAGATGGGGGGGTGGCCCAAAGCATTTTGTCGCACATGGGCCCACCGCTCGCTAGTTCCGCCACTGCTTCCTCAGCATACACGATCTACATTCAGGAGAGTGGGGCCTCCACCAAGAAGTCTTCGCAGAGGTGACAAGTCTTTGGGGAGTTCCTCAAGTAGACATGATGGCATCTCGTCTCAACAAGAAGCTTCAGAGATATTGTTCCAGGTCGAGAGACCCTCAAGCAATAGCAGTGGATGCACTGTTGTCGCAGTGGGTGTTTCGGTCGGTGTATGTCTTCCCTCCACTTCCACTGATACCAAATGTTCTCAAGCTCATAAGAGAACAAGGGTTCAAGCGATCCTCATTGTCCCAGACTGACCAAGGTGGGCGTGGTATCCAGATCTTCAGGAGTTGCTAATAGAAGATCCTCGGCCTATTCCTCTCCGCGAGGACCTGCTGCAGCAGGGGCCGTGCGTGTATCAAGACTTACAGCGGCTACGTTTGACGACATGGCTGTTGAGCGTCGGATCCTAGCCCGAAAGGGTATTCCCAAAGAAGTCATTCCCACTCTTATTCAGGCCAGGAAAGGAGTAACGTCTAAACATTACCACCGTATTTGGAGAAAATATGTGTCTTGGTGTGAAACCAAGAAGGCTCCAACGGAAAAGTTTCAGTTAGGACGTTTTCTCCATTTTCTCCAGGCGGGTGTGGATGCAGGCCTGCGATTGGGTTCAATCAAGGTCCAGATTTCGGCTTTGTCCGTTTTCTTTCAGAAACAATTGGCCTTCCTTCCAGAAGTTCAGACATTCGTGAAAGGGGTGCTACACATCCAAGCTCCATTTGTGCCTCCTGTGGCACCATGCGATCTTAACGTGATGTTGCGATTCCTTCAATCGGAGTGGTTTTAACCTCTCCAGGAGATAGAGTTGAAATTTCTCACTTGAAAAGTGGTCATGCTGTTGGCCTTGGCATCCGCAAGACGGGTGTCTGAGCTAGGGGCCTTGTCTCACAAGAGCCCTTACTTGGTTTTCCATGAAGATAGGGCTGAGTTACGAACTCGTCAGCAATTTCTTCCAAAGGTGGTTTCTTCTTTCCATATAAACCAACCTATTGTGGTGCCAGTGGCTACTGACACCTTCACTGCTTCAAAGTCTCTGGACGTGGTCAGGGCTTTGAAAATCTATGTCGCCAGAACGGCTCAGTAAAAAAAAACAGAGGCGCTGTTTGTCCTGTATGCTTCCAACAAGATTGGGTGTCCTGCTTCTAAGCAGACTATTGCGCGCTGGATCAGAGGTACGATTCAACACGCTCATTCCACTGCAGGATTGCCAGTACCGAATTCGGTGACGGCCCATTCTACTAGAAAGGTGGGCTCGTCCTGGGCGGCTGGGGTCTCGGCATTACAACTTTGCCGAGCAGCTACTTGGTCAGGGGCAAGCACGTTTGCTAAGTTTTACAAGTTTGACACCTTGGCCGATGAGGACCTCAAGTTTGGTCAGTCGGTGCTGCAGGGTCATCCGCACTCTCCCGCCCGTACTGGAGCTTTAGTATAACCCCATGGTACTGAAGTGGACCCCAGCATCCTCTAGGACGTATGAGAAAACAGGATTTTAATACCTACCGGTAAATCCTTTTCTTCTAGTCCGTAGAGGATGCTGGGCACCCAGCCCAGTGTGTACTTTACCAGCAGTTGTTAATTTGTTAAAAATGTTTTCAGCACGGTTGCTGTAATGTTCATGCCTGTTGGCATGTATTTTATTGAATGCCATGTATGCGGCATGGTTGAAGTGTGAGCTGGTATGAATCTCACCATTAATTAAAAAAGTAAATCCTTTCCTCAAAATGTCCGTCTCCCTGGGCACAGTTCCTATACTGAGGTCTGGAGGAGGGGCATAGAGGGAGGAGCCAGTTCACACTCTGAAAAAGTCTTAAAGTGCCCATGGCTCCTGCGGAACCGTCTATACCCCATGGTACTGAAGTGGACCCCAGCATCATCTACGGACTAGGAGAAAAGGATTTACCGGTAGGTATTAAAATCCTGTTTTTCCAACCACTCACAGAAAACGGTCAGTTACCACCCACAAACGCCTTCTTCCTGTTAATCTCCTTGTGATCGACTGTGTGAATGGATTCTTCGTAAAACCCATCGCACAGCAACGATCCGCTTTGTACCCGTGTGACGCGCCTGCGCATTGCGGTGCATATGTGACACACCCAGCCTGAGTGTGAGTGCGATTACCTTATTGGTGCGGGGAATACCCCAGTTCTTGTTATCTGGCAGTTCAGACACACATGCTGGGGACTCGAGGAGTAAGTAACAATAGGGCTATGCAATCAGGGTCTTTTATTATTCCACAATTCTTACAATCTGCATGTGTACTACGTCACTGGGGCGAGAACCCCTGAATTTCTCTATGCTGTCAGACATCTGGTAAATAAACAGGTCACTTCAATAATGATTCTGCACTTGTAACAAACACAACACAGTGGTCTCATCAACAGTAAGTGAGTTACTTTATCTATAGCTTATTTACCATATCACAACAGTGCTATTAATACTAGTATGTCCCAATCACTATTTAGGCTAGCAATGGTATACCTTTTATTACTAACACTTGCAAGTGTCTGGTAAACAAAACCCGACCTGTGCACAGGGATTTAAGTCTATTTCTGTAAATAGGGTTTACACCCATAGTCACTGCAGGGGTGTAGCGAGGGTGGCTCCAGTGGAGCGCGAGCTCCGGGCGCTGGAAAAGTTAGAGGGCGCCTGCCCACCCCCTGCTTCTGTCCGCTATACCGCGAGCAGCTGTACAGGCAGCCGCAGAGCAGGAGGAAAAGCAGATTGGGTACACACTCGGTGCGCACTGTCCCTTTTTTAAACATGTGGGGTGCCCAAAGGAAACTTTTGCCCTGAGCTCCACAAGGTTTAGAACCAATCTAGGATTTTTCTATATTTTTTCTTTTCAAATATAACATGCCCCCAATTCAGTACAGGTGAGGGGGGCGCAGAAACATACCCTTGCTCCGGGCACCATGGCACCTAGCTACACCTCTGAGTCACTGTTCCATTCACCGTTGCAGGGTAGTAGAATCTGCCTTTGGGCAGGTAACCCAGTGTTAATATGAGATATGGAAGGAGAGAAGGGGAGACATGTGTCTTTGTAATAGCCCTGGCTCAGTTCTGTGGTGACGGTGCTGATGCCCAGTGTCCCTGGCTCAAATCTGCGGTGGTTGTGAGGGTGCCAAGTATCTTCCCCAGTTGCCAGCTCCAGCTGGATGTCGCGATCCCTGACTCACACAGTATTCCTTGGTCACTGTAGTCTCGCCCGCTCGGCAGCTACCTGTGCGTAGTAGCCCTCTGTGGAAGCGATTGCTGCCTGGCTGTCTCCAAACCTGGGTCACGCTAGTGTGGGCGCTATGCATTGCCGCACTCAGCTCTGACCCCTTGTCCTGCTCCGTGAACACTGCCGCTGCGTCACTCCTGGTTTGTGCCACGTGTGTCCACACACTGGTCCTCCTGCGCGCTCTCCACACTGCAGCTCCTGTTCCCTCCTCTGCACACATGTAATGCTCCAGCTGCTCAGCTCACTCCTCACACAGGTCAGGGGTTTATCAAAACAGCTTTTCTTCCTGCTTCAGAACTTAGTCTGCCTTTCCTGGGTCCTAGTGCCCCTCTTGTTCTATTAACCCTTTGTTGTCAGGATCTTGAATAGTCTGAGGGAATCTCTGATATCTCTAGGGCAATCTTGCAGGGGTCCCTGCTGGGACAGGGATACCACACATACGCATGCACAGTTCTGATCTGATCGCAGCACTGCAAAAAACGCTAGAGAGCGATCAGGTCTGAATTACCCCCTAAATACATTAAAACATAAGGTACAACAGTTGTAAGGGGTTGTAAGACTTGAAGCTAGTTGGGTATCAATATCACTCAAGGATAAAAAGAAGATGCTGTTAAATGCCCTTTCCTTATTTAATTATAGTGCACCTGAAGATTGTTGGACAATACAGTATGTTCCCTTTTCCTAATTTGACATGATACAGGTTGTCATAATGTATAACCAGCCCCAGCTTGGGCATAATAGATGGATGTATCTCGTTACTTATGAAGTCATTTTGTGAATAAATACATTTAAATGGCCTGGAGGAGTCATTACAGGATCAGCCTATCAAAAGAGTTTTTTCTAGTCTCCAACCAATCAGATGCAAGCTGGTCTGATTGTCTGAGCACCTATTTACTAGAGATGTGCACTTGAAATTTTTCGGGTTTTGTGTTTTGGTTTTGGGTTCGGTTCCGCGGCCGTGTTTTGGGTTCGACCGCGTTTTGGCAAAACCTCACCGAATTTTTTTTGTCGGATTCGGGTGTGTTTTGGATTCGGGTGTTTTTTTCAAAAAACCCTAAAAAACAGCTTAAATCATAGAATTTGGGGGTCATTTTGATCCCAAAGTATTATTAACCTCAAAAACCATAATTTCCACTCATTTTCAGTCTATTCTGAATACCTCACACCTCACAATATTATTTTTAGTCCTAAAATTTGCACCGAGGTAGCTGTGTGAGTAAGATAAGCGACCCTAGTGGCCGACACAAACACCGGGCCCATCTAGGAGTGGCACTGCAGTGTCACGCAGGATGGCCCTTCCAAAAAACACTCCCCAAACAGCACATGACGCAAAGAAAAAAAGAGGCGCAATGAGGTAGCTGTGTGAGTAAGATAAGTGACCCTAGTGGCCGACACAAACACCTGGCCCATCTAGGAGTGGCACTGCAGTGTCACGCAGGATGGCCCTACCAAAAAACACTCCCCAAACAGCACATGACGCAAAGAAAAATAGAGGCGCAATGAGGTAGCTGTGTGAGTAAGATAAGCGACCCTAGTGGCCGACACAAACACCGGGCCCATCTAGGAGTGGCACTGCAGTGTCACGCAGGATGGCCCTTCCAAAAAACACTCCCCAAACAGCACATGACGCAAAGAAAAAAAGAGGCGCAATGAGGTAGCTGTGTGAGTAAGATAAGCGACCCTAGTGGCCGACACAAACACCGGGCCCATCTAGGAGTGGCACTGCAGTGTCACGCAGGATGGCCCTTCCAAAAAACACTCCCCAAACAGCACATGACGCAAAGAAAAAAAGAGGCGCAATGAGGTAGCTGTGTGAGTAAGATAAGCGACCCTAGTGGCCGACACAAACACCGGGCCCATCTAGGAGTGGCACTGCAGTGTCACGCAGGATGGCCCTTCCAAAAAACACTCCCCAAACAGCACATGACGCAAAGAAAAAAAGAGGCGCAATGAGGCAGCTGTGTGAGTAAGATAAGCGAACCTAGTGGCCGACACAAACACCGGGCCCATCTAGGAGTGGCACTGCAGTGTCACGCAGGATGGCCCTTCCAAAAAACACTCCCCAAACAGCACATGACGCAAAGAAAAAAAGAGGCGCAATGAGGTAGCTGTGTGAGTAAGATAAGCGACCCTAGTGGCCGACACAAACACCTGGCCCATCTAGGAGTGGCACTGCAGTGTCACGCAGGATGGCCCTTCCAAAAAACACTCCCCAAACAGCACATGACGCAAAGAAAAATTAAAGAAAAAAGAGGTGCAAGATGGAATTGTCCTTGGGCCCTCCCACCCACCCTTATGTTGTATAAACAGGACATGCACACTTTAACCAACCCATCATTTCAGTGACAGGGTCTGCCACACGACTGTGACTGAAATGACGGGTTGGTTTGGACCCCCACCGAAAAAGAAGCAATTAATCTCTCCTTGCACAAACTGGCTCTACAGAGGCAAGATGTCCACCTCATCATCATCCTCCGATATATCACCGTGTACATCCCCCTCCTCACAGATTATCAATTCGTCCCCACTGGAATCCACCATCTCAGCTCCCTGTGTACTTTGTGGAGGCAATTGCTGCTGGTCAATGTCTCCACGGAGGAATTGATTATAATTCATTTTAATGAACATCATCTTCTCCACATTTTCTGGAAGTAACCTCGTACGCCGATTGCTGACAAAGGTGAGCGGCGGCACTAAACACTCTTTCGGAGTACACACTTGTGGGAGGGCAACTTAGGTAGAATAAAGCCAGTTTGTGCAAGGGCCTCCAAATTGCCTCTTTTTCCTGCCAGTATAAGTACAGACTGTGTGACGTGCCTACTTGGATGCGGTCACTCATATAATCCTCCACCATTCTTTCAATGGGGAGAGAATCATATGCAGTGACAGTAGACGACATGTCCGTAATCGTTGACAGGTCCTTCAGTCCGGACCAGATGTCAGCATCAGCAGTCGCTCCAGACTGCCCTGCATCACCGCCAGCGGGTGGGCTCGGAATTCTGAGCCTTTTCCTCGCACCCCCAGTTGCGGGAGAATGTGAAGGAGGAGATGTTGACAGGTCGCGTTCCGCTTGACTTGACAATTTTCTCACCAGCAGGTCTTTGAACCCCAGCAGACTTGTGTCTGCCGGAAAGAGAGATCCAAGGTAGGTTTTAAATCTAGGATCGAGCACGGTGGCCAAAATGTAGTGCTCTGATTTCAACAGATTGACCACCCGTGAATCCTTGTTAAGCGAATTAAGGGCTCCATCCACAAGTCCCACATGCCTAGCGGAATCGCTCCGTGTTAGCTCCTCCTTCAATGCCTCCAGCTTCTTCTGCAAAAGCCTGATGAGGGGAATGACCTGACTCAGGCTGGCAGTGTCTGAACTGACTTCACGTGTGGCAAGTTCAAAGGGCAGCAGAACCTTGCACAACGTTGAAATCATTCTCCACTGCGTTTGAGACAGGTGCATTCCACCTCCTATATCGTGCTGAATTGTATAGGCTTGAATGGCCTTTTGCTGCTCCTCCAACCTCTGAAGCATATATAGGGTTGAATTCCACCTCGTTACCACTTCTTGCTTCAGATGATGGCAGGGCAGGTTCAGGCGTTTTTGGTGTTGCTCCAGTCTTCTGTACGTGGTGCCTGTACGCCGAAAGTGTCCCGCAATTCTTCTGGCCACCGACAGCATCTCTTGCACGCCCCTGTCGTTTTTAAAAAAATTCTGCACCACCAAATTCAAGGTATGTGCAAAACATGGGACGTGCTGGAATTTGCCCAGATTTAATGCACACACAATATTGCTGGCGTTGTCCGATGCCACAAATCCACAGGAGAGTCCAATTGGGGTAAGCCATTCCGCGATGATCTTCCTCAGTTGCCGTAAGAGGTTTTCAGCTGTGTGCGTATTCTGGAAACCGGTGATACAAAGCGTAGCCTGCCTAGGAAAGAGTTGGCGTTTGCGAGATGCTGCTACTGGTGCCGCCGCTGCTGTTCTTGCGGCGGGAGTCCATACATCTACCCAGTGGGCTGTCACAGTCATATAGTCCTGACCCTGCCCTGCTCCACTTGTCCACATGTCCGTGGTTAAGTGGACATTGGGTACAGCTGCATTTTTTAGGACACTGGTGACTCTTTTTCTGAGGTCTGTGTACATTTTCGGTATCGCCTGCCTAGAGAAATGGAACCTAGATGGTATTTGGTACCGGGGACACAGTACCTCCAACAAGTCTCTAGTTGGCTCTGCAGTAATGATGGATACCGGAACCACGTTTCTCACCACCCAGGATGCCAAGGCCTCAGTTATCCGCTTTGTAGCAGGATGACTGCTGTGATATTTCATCTTCCTCGCAAAGGACTGTTGGACAGTCAATTGCTTGGTGGAAGTAGTAAAAGTGGTCTTACGATTTCCCCTCTGGGATGACCATCGACTCCCAGCAGCAACAACAGCAGCGCCAGCAGCAGTAGGCGTTACACGCAAGGATGCATCGGAGGAATCCCAGGCAGGAGAGGAATCGTCAGAATTGCCAGTGACATGGCCTGCAGGACTATTGGCATTCCTGGGGAAGGAGGAAATTGACACTGAGGGAGTTGGTGGGGTGGTTTGCGTGAGCTTGGTTACAAGAGGAAGGGATTTACTGGTCGGTGGACTGCTTCCGCTGTCGCCCAAAGTTTTTGAACTTGTCACTGACTTATTATGAATGCGCTGCAGGTGACGTATAAGGGAGGATGTTCCGAGGTGGTTAACGTCCTTACCCCTACTTATTACAGCTTGACAAAGGCAACACACGGCTTGACAAATGTTGTCCGCATTTCTGTTGAAATACTTCCACACCAAAGAGCTGATTTTTTTGGTATTTTCACCAGGCATGTCAACGGCCATATTCCTCCCACGGACAACAGGTGTCTCCCCGGGTGCCTGACTTAAACAAACCACCTCACCATCAGAATCCTCCTTGTCAATTTCCTCCCCAGCGCCAGCAACACCCATATCCTCCTCATCCTGGTGTACTTCAACACTGACATCTTCAATCTGACTATCAGGAACTGGACTGCGGGTGCTCCTTCCAGCACTTGCAGGGGGCGTGCAAATGGTGGAAGGCGCATGCTCTTCACGTCCAGTGTTGGGAAGGTCAGGCATCGCAACCGACACAATTGGACTCTCCTTGTGGATTTGGGATTTCGAAGAACGCACAGTTCTTTGCGGTGCTTTTGCCAGCTTGAGTCTTTTCATTTTTCTAGCGAGAGGCTGAGTGCTTCCATGCTCATGTGAAGCTGAACCACTAGCCATGAACATAGGCCAGGGCCTCAGCCATTCCTTGCCACTCCGTGTGGTAAATGGCATATTGGCAAGTTTACGCTTCTCCTCCGACAATTTTATTTTAGATTTTGGAGTCCTTTTTTTACTGATATTTGGTGTTTTGGATTTTACATGCTCTGTACTATGACATTGGGCATCGGCCTTGGCAGACGACGTTGCTGGCATTTCATCATCTCGGCCATGACTAGTGGCAGCAGCTTCAGCACGAGGTGGAAGTGGATCTTGATCTTTCCCTAATTTTGGAACCTCAACATTTTTGTTCTCCATATTTTAATAGGCACAACTAAAAGGCACCTCAGGTAAACAATGGAGATGGATGGATACTAGTATACTTATGGATGGACGAGCGACTGCCGACACAGAGGTAGCTACAGCCGTGGACTACCGTACTGTGTCTGCTGCTAATATAGACTGGATGATAATGAGATGAAATCAATATATATTATATCACACTAGTACTGCAGCCAGACAGGTAGATATATTTATTATGTAATGACTGATGACGGACCTGCTGGACACAGTCAGCTCAGCAGCACCGCAGACTGCTACAGTAAGCTACTATAGTAGTATGTATAAAGAAGAAAAAAAAAAAAAAAAACACGGGTAGGTGGTATACAATTATGGATGGACGAGCGACTGCCGACACAGAGGTAGCTACAGCCGTGGACTACCGTACTGTGTCTGCTGCTAATATAGACTGGATGATAATGAGATGAAATCAATATATATATATACAATATCACTAGTACTGCAGCCGGACAGGTATATATATTTATTATGTAATGACTGATGACGGACCTGCTGGACACTGTCAGCTCAGCAGCACCGCAGACTGCTACAGTAAGCTACTATAGTAGTATGTATAAAGAAGAAAGAAAAAAAAAACCACGGGTAGGTGGTATACAATTATGGATGGACGAGCGACTGCCGACACAGAGGTAGCTACAGCCGTGGACTACCGTACTGTGTCTGCTGCTAATATAGACTGGATGATAATGAGATGAAATCAATATATATATATATATATATATATAATATCACTAGTACTGCAGCCGGACAGGTATATATATTTATTATGTAATGACTGATGACGGACCTGCTGGACACTGTCAGCTCAGCAGCACCGCAGACTGCTACAGTAAGCTACTATAGTAGTATGTATAAAGAAGAAAGAAAAAAAAAAAAACACGGGTAGGTGGTAAACAATTATGGATGGACGAGCGACTGCCGACACAGAGGTAGCTACAGCCGTGGACTACCGTACTGTGTCTGCTGCTAATATAGACTGGATGATAATGAGATGAAATCAATATATATATATATAATATCACTAGTACTGCAGCCGGACAGGTATATATATTTATTATGTAATGACTGATGACGGACCTGCTGGACACTGTCAGCTCAGCAGCACCGCAGACTGCTACAGTAAGCTACTATAGTAGTATGTATAAAGAAGAAAGAAAGAAAAAAAAACCACGGGTAGGTGGTATACAATTATGGATGGACGAGCGACTGCCGACACAGAGGTAGCTACAGCCGTGGACTACCGTACTGTGTCTGCTGCTAATATAGACTGGATGATAATGAGATGAAATCAATATATATATATATAATATCACTAGTACTGCAGCCGGACAGGTATATATATTTATTATGTAATGACTGATGACGGACCTGCTGGACACAGTCAGCTCAGCAGCACCGCAGACTGCTACAGTAAGCTACTATAGTAGTATGTATAAAGAAGAAAGAAAAAAAAAAAAACACGGGTAGGTGGTATACAATATTATATATATATTATATACAATTATATATATATATATATATATATATATATATATATATTAAACTGGTGGTGACTGGTGGTCAGGTCACTGGTCACACTATCAGCAACTTGCAAGTAGTACTCCTAAGCAGACAATCACAATATATATTATACTGGTGGTCAGTGTGGTCACAATGGCAGTGTGGCACTCTGGCAGCAAAAGTGTGCACTGTACGTTATATGTACTCCTGAGTCCTGCTCTCAGACTCTAACTGCTCCCCACTGTCAGTGTCTCCCCCACAAGTCAGATAATATACAGTCACACTATCTATCACTTCAGCAAGTAACTAGTACTCCTCCTAATGCTCCCCAAAATTACTACTGTGTCTCTCTCTACTGTCTCACTCTCTTCTCTATAAACGGAGAGGACGCCAGCCACGTCCTCTCCCTATGAATCTCAATGCACGTGTGAAAATGGCGGCGACGCGCGGCTCCTTATATAGAATCCGAGTCTCGCGATAGAATCCGAGCCTCGCGAGAATCCGACAGCGGGATGATGACGTTCGGGCGCGCTCGGGTTAACCGAGCAAGGCGGGAAGATCCGAGTCGCTCGGACCCGTGTAAAAAAACATGAAGTTCGGGCGGGTTCGGATACCGAGGAACCGACCCCGCTCATCCCTACTATTTACCCCTTCATCTATTCTCATCCTGGCTACTGTATGTATGTAAAGAGCAAGCACAGCGTCATTCTCTTAACCATAGCAGATAACCAGCCAGACAGAGGTCAGTACTAGGGGGTCAATGAAAACATAAATAGCACATAGACACAGCACATATGCCTTTATTTATCAATGAGTGATACATTTTCACTGTGAGTGATAAATTGCACCAGCCAATCCGCTCCTAACTGTCATTTTTCAAACACTGTCTGTAACATGGCAGGTAGAAGCTGATTGGCTGGTGCAATTTATCACTCACAGTGAAATTTATCACTCATTGATAAATAAGGGCAATAATGTCAGACAAGAATAACACAAGAGTGGGGGAAGGAAAATGACTCAATACCCAAGTCCCTATTGCAGAACTCAGTTTCCAGTCTTAGCATGCTCTACAGTAGCTGCGTTTATTATTGGGACTGCCCACGGGCACTAGGAAGCCCACAGGAAGTACAGCATAGGAAATACACAGGAACAGCTAGGAGTGACAAAAGTAACTACAAAAATAGACACAGGCTAAAAAATGGAACAGCAATACGAAATATGCTAGACACAGACTAGACCATGAAAACAGAAGACACAAAGCCACAGGCTAGGACTATAACAAGGACTAAGAACGGAGCAAGCAGCGATGGAAAGCTACATAACAATGCAGGGACAGGCCACTAAATGCTCTAAAAACCTCTGCACAGGACTTATAAACCCAGCTAGGACCATTAGGTGGGAAAGACAGATACATAATGGAGAGCCAATCAACAAGAGAGAAAATGGAGGCAAACACTCAAGTAATATGTTCAAAGTTCAAACCTCAGCAGGATCTTTCAGTACAGGTTTAAAAAGTAAATTCACATAGAAGACCCTGTACATTGACTGATACCTTATTTTGAAATTTGTAGGAATTGTTTCCCACCTAGTGGTCACTCTTATTCCATCTAGGTTTCTGCAGTTTTCTGGCTTAGAAGGGTAACCATTAGCGTTATAAACATAGAAACATAGAATGTGACGGCAGATAAGAACCATTTGGCCCATCTAGTCTGCCCCTTTTTTACCATATTTCTCATACGTCCTAGAGGATGCTGGGGTCCACTTCATGACCATGGTGTATAGACGGTTCCGCAGGAGCCATGGGCACTCTAAAGACTTTTCAATGGGTGTGAACTGGCTCCTCCCTCTATGCCCCTCCTCCAGACCTCAGTTTTAGAAATATGCCCAGGCAGGCTGGATGCACTCTAGGGGAGCTCTACTGAGCTTCTCTGAAAAGACTTATGTTAGGTTTTTTGTTTTCAGGGAGAACTGCTGGCAACAGTCTCCCTGCTTCGTGGGACTGAGGGGGCAGAAGTAGGAACCAACTTCCTGAAGATTTTCATGGCTCTGCTTCTGGCTGACAGGACACCATTAGCTCCTGAAGGGTACTGAACGCTAGCCGTGTCTAGATGCTCACTCCCGCAGCACGCCATCAACCCCCTCACAGAACCAGAAGTCAGAAGACAGGTGAGTAGAAGAAGACAGATCTTCTATCAAGAAAAGTGACGGCTGAGGTACAGCGCGGCTGGCGGGAGCGCAGCGCACCATTGCTGCCCACACACACAGGCACTGCAGGGTGCAGGGCGCGGGGGGGAAGGGGGCCTGGGCAGCAAAAACACCTCTATAAACTGGCAAAAAGGGGGCATAAGATGCCCAGGCACAGCCCTACCCCCGCCAGTATAAACATTATGAAAAGTTTCTGAGGTAAACTAAAAACACGCCATTGTGGGGGCGGAGCTTCTTCCTCAGGCAGCCAGCACACTGTTAAGCGCCATTTTCTCTCTCCTCAGGCTGCAGAGACATCGCTGGTCCTCCTTAACTTCTTACTACAAGTATCAGGGTGCAAAATGGGGGGGGGGGGGGGGGGCACAAGCGAATTTGGTGCTTTACAAGTGTGTTTTACTGTGTAAAAGCGCTGCATGTCAGTGGGCATTCTGTGTTAACAGGCAATAGATACTGGTGCTGGGGTTGTGAACTGGCTGCTCCGAACCTGTGTCCCTCTGACAGATTTTACTGTGGGGCTGTCCCCTGTAAGTCCAAGTGTGTCTGTGTGTGTGTTGTACACGTGTGTAAGACATGTCAGAGGCAGGGAGTTCCTCCCCGGAGGAAACCATTTTAGGGACACAGAAGTGTAATGTGGTGGCGCTTCTGGCACACCAAGAGCCTGCATGGGTGAAAGAAATACGTAATAGTATGCAACTATGCATCATATCAATAGGAGATTAGATAAGTCTGAATCTCATGCTGAGTGCTGGAGGAAATCTGTGGAGGATGTGATTTTTCAGGGCTCTGTTCTTCCATCCGCAGGCGACCCCTCTGGATCACATAAGAGACCATTTGTGAATACTGATACCGACACGGACACTGATTCTTGTGTCGACGATAGTGACTCCAGAGAAATAGATCATAAATTGGCAAAAAATATACAATATATGATTGTGGCTATAAGGGAAGTTCTGGAAGTCACAGAAGACACTCCTGTACCTCAGGAGAAGGCTTATTTCTATAAAGAAAAGAAATCTAAGGTCACTTTCCCTCCTTCCCTCAAGCTTAATACACTCTTTGAAGGGATGTGGGTGAATCCTGAAAAGAAATTTCGTATTCCCAAGAAAATTCAGATAGCTTATCCTTTCCCGGTGGAGGACAGGAAAAAATGGGAGTCACCCCCTGTGTTAGACAGTGCACTGTCCAGGTTGACAAAGAAGGTAATTCTCCCTGCACCTGGCACGGCTTCACTAATAGAGCCGGCAGACCGAAAGATGGAAACTACATTGAAATCCATTTATGTTGCCAATGGTACGCTGCTCAGGCCCACAATTGCTTGCGCGTGGGTGAGTCGCGCTATTGAAAAATGGTCGGAAAGCGTGTCATCAGAAATTGACACTATTGATAAAGATGAGATACTCCTTAAGTTAGGGAATATCAAAGACGCTGCCGCATACATGCTAGAAGCGATGAAAGATATTGGACTCTTGAGTTCACAAGCCGCTACCATGGCAGTATCAGTTCGGCGGGCGTTGTGGATTCCCCAGTGGAACGTGGATGCAGATTCCAAAAGAAATATGGAGGCTCTCCCATATAAAGGTGAGGCCTTATTTGGCGATGGACTGGATGCGTTAGTCTCGGTGGCTACCGCAGGTAAGTCGACTTTTTTGCCCTCTGCGCCTGCACCGGCAAAAAGACATATCACCCGTACATGCAGTCCTTTCGGCCCAATAAATACAAAAAAGCGAGAGGTTCCCCCTTCTTTGCGGGTAGGGGAAGGGGAAAGAAGTCCACAGCAGCTTCAGTTTCCCAGGAGCAGAAGTCTACCCCTACTTCTGCCAAATCTTCAGCATGATGCTGGGGCTCCTTTGCGGGAGGCCGCTCGGGTGGGGGCACGTCTCAAACTGTTCAGCCAAGGTTGGATTCTGTCTGGCCTGGATCCCTGGGTGTTGCAAATAGTGTCCCAGGGATACAAACTGGAGTTTCAAGACGTTCCCCCTTGACGATTTTTCAAATCGACCTTTTCAGCTTCTCTTCCTGAAAGGGAAGCATTAACAGCGGCAATCCAAAAATTATGTCAGGATCAGGTCATAGTCCTGGTACCTTTGTCACAACAAGGGGAGGGGTTTTATTCAAGCCTTTTTGTAGTTCCGAAGCTGGACGGCTCGGTCAGACCGATCCTAAACCTGAAAAATCTGAATCTCTACTTGAAACGATTCAAGTTCAAAATAGAATCGCTGAGGGCAGTGATTTCCAGTCTGGAGGAGGGGGACTACATGGTGTCTGTAGACATAAAAGATGCTTACCTGCATGTTCCTATTTATCCTCCCCACCAGGCTTATCTGAGATTCGCGGTTCAGGATTACCATTACCAATTCCAGATGTTACCTTTCGGTCTCTCCACGGTGCCGAGGGTATTCAACAAGGTGATGGCAGAGATGATGGTTCTCCTGCATCAAAAAGGAGTCACTATAATTCCTTATCTAGACGATCTCTTGATAAAGGCGAGATCCAGGGAGCAGTTGTTACAAAACATCACACTCTCCCTGTCAATACTCTAACAACACGGTTGGATCATAAATTATCCAAAGTCACAGTTGGAACCGACGACAAGATTGTCTTTTCTCGGGATGATTCTGGACACAGAAGTTCAGAGAGTATTTCTTCCGGTGGAAAAGGCTCTGGAAATTCAGAAAATGGTAAAACAGATATTGAAACCATCAAGTGTGTCGATCCATCAGTGCATTTGGTTGTTGGGGAAGATGGTTGCGGCCTACAAGGCCATACAGTTTGGCAGGTTCCATGCCAGGGTATTCCAGTGGGACCTGTTGGACAAGTCGTCGGGATCCCACCTACACATGCACCGGAAGATAATCCTGTTGTCAAAAGCCAGGATTTCGCTCCTGTGGTGGCTACACAGTTCTCACCTACTACAGGGACGCAGGTTCGGGATTTAGGACTGGGTCCTGGTAACCACGGATGCAAGTCTCCGAGGCTGGGGAGCTGTCACTCAGGGGGAAAGCTTCCAAGGAAAATGGTCAAGTCAGGAAGCCTGCCTTCACATAAACGTGCTGGAATTGATAGACATTTACAACGGCCTTCAACAAGCGGTACATCTTCCTCAAGATCATTCCGTGCAGATCCAGTCGGACAATGTAACAGTAGTCGCGTATATAAACAGGCAGGGCGGAATGAAAAGCAGAGCGGCAATGGCAGAGGTGACGAAGATCCTCCTCTGGGCAGAAAGACATGTAAAGGCTCTGTTGGCAATTTTCGTTCCGGGAGTAGACAACTGGGAAGCAGACTTCCTCAGCATACACGATTTCCATCCAGGAGAGTGGGACCTCCACCAAGAAGTCTTCGCAGAGGTGACAAGTCTTTGGGGAGTTCCTCAAGTAGACATGATGGCATCTCGTCTCAACAAGAAGCTTCAGAAATATTGTTCCAGGTCGAGACAATCAAGCAATAGCAGTGGATGCGCTAGTGGCCCAGTGGGTGTTCCGGTCGGTGTATGTCTTCCCTCCACTTCCGCTGATCCCAAAAGTGCTCAGGATCATAAGGAGAACAAGAGTTCGAGCAATCTTCATTGACCCAGACTGGCCAAGGAGGGCTTGGTATCCAGATCTTCAGGAGTTGCTCATAGAAGATCCTCGGCCTGTTGCTCTTCGCGAGGACCTGCTGCAGCAGGGGCCGTGCGTGTATCAAGACTTACCGCGGCTACGTTTGACGGCATGGCTGTTGAGCGCCGGATCCTAGCCCGTAAGGGTATTCCCAAGGAAGTCATCCCCACCCGTATTCAGGCCAGGAAAGGAGTAACGTTGAAACATTACCACCGTATTTGGAGAAAATATGTGTCTTGGTGTGAATCCAAGAAGGCTCCTACGGAAGAGTTTCAGTTGGGACGTTTTCTCCATTTTCTGTAGGCTGGTGTGGAGGCGGGCCTCCGATTGGGGTCAATCAAGGTCCAGATTTCGTCCTTGTCAGTGTTCTTCCAAAAACAATTGGCCTCTCTTCCAGAGGTTCAGACCTTCGTGAAAGGGGTTCTGCACATCCAGCCTCCATTTGTGCCTCCAGTGGCACCATGGGACCTTAATGTGGTGTTGCAGTTTCTTCAATCGGATTGGTTTGAGCCTCTACAAGAGATAGAATTGAAGTTTCTCACTTGGAAAGTGGTGATGCTTTTGGCATTGGCATCCGCACGGCGGGTGTCTGAGTTGGGGGCCTTGTCTCACAAGAGCCCTTACCTGATCTTCCATGAAGATAGGGCAGAGTTGAGAACTCGTCAACATTTTCTTCCAAAGGTGGTTTCATCTTTCCACATAAAGCAACCTATTGTGCTGCCAGTAGTTACTGACACGTTCACTGAGTCAAAGTCTCTAGATGTGGTTAGAGCTTTGAAGATTTATGTTGCTATAACAGCTCAAATACGGAAAACAGAGTCTTTGTTTGTCCTGTATGCTCCCGACAAGATTGGGTGTCCTGCTTCCAAGCAGACTATTGCGCGTTGGATCAGAAGTACGATTCAGCGCGCTCATACTACGGCTGGATTGCCGTTACCGACGTCGGTGAAGGCCCATTCCTCTAGGAAGGTGGGCTCATCCTGGGCGGCTGCCCGGGGGGCTCGGCATTGCAACTTTGCCGAGCAGCTACTTGGTCGGGGTCAAACACATTTGCAAAATTCTACAAGTTTGACACCTTGGCCAATGAAGACCTCAAGTTCGGTCAATTGGTGCTACAGGATCATCTGCACTCTCCCGCCCGTACTGGAGCTTTGGTATAAACCCCATGGTCATGAAGTGGACCCCAGCATCCTCTAGGACGTATGAGAAAACAGGACTTTGATACCTGCCGGTAAATCCTTTTCTCCTAGTCCATAGAGGATGCTGGGCGCCCGTCCCAGTGCGTACTTTACCTGCAGTTTTTTGTTATTAGATATACAAGTTGTGTTATATTAGTTTCAGCATGTTGCTGTAATTGATTCATGCCTGTTGGCGTGTGTTCTGTTGAATGCCATGTTGTGCGGCATGGTTGAGGTGTGAGCTGGTATGTATCTCACCACTAGTTTAAAGTAAATCCTTTCCTTAGAAATGTCCGTCTCCCTGGGCACAGTTCCTATAACTGAGGTCTGGAGGAGGGGCATAGAGGGAGGAGCCAGTTCACACCCATTGAAAAGTCTTGAGAGTGCCCGTGGCTCCTGCGGAACTGTCGATACCCCATGGTCATGAAGTGGACCCCAGCATCCTCTACGGACTAGGAGAAAAGGATTTACCGGTAGGTATCAAAATCCTGTTTTTTACCTCAAACTTTATTTGATCCTTATTTCTTTGTAAGGATATCCTTATGTCTATCCCATGCATGTTTAAATTGCTCTACTGTCTTAGCTCCTACCGCCTCTGATGGGAGGCTATTCCACCTGTCCACTACTCTTTCTGTGAAGTAATTTTTCCTCAAATTTCCCCTTAACCTACCTCCCTCCAGTTTCAGTGCATGTCTTCGTGTTTTAATACCTCTCTTCATTTGATGAATGCTTTCCTCCTGGACTTTGTTAAAACTAGAGATGTGCGGCTGGCACTTTTCGTGTTTTGTGTTTTGGTTATAATTCTACTTTCGTGTGTTGGTTTTGGTTTTGGATCTGGATGATTTTAGAAAAAAACATAAAAACAGCTAAAATCTCAGAATTTGGGAGTAATTTTGCTCCTACGGTATTACTAAGCTCAATAACAAACATTTCCACTCATTTCCAGTCTATTCTGAGCACCTCACAATATTGTTTTTAGGCCAAAAGGTTGCACCGAGGTTGCTGGATGACTAAGCTAAGCAACACAAGTGGACAACACAAACACCTGGCCCATCTAGGAGTGGCATCTAGGAGTGGTGCGGTAGACTGCGAGGTTAAGTGGGGCCAACCACAAGAGTGACCCCACTTAACCTCGCGGTCTACCGCAGACCGCAAAGTTCCCACCATTGGATATAATGGAGCGCCTCTGCGCTACATTGTATCTACAGTGCGCCGCCTGACTGACAGTTCAGGCGCGCACAGCCAATCAGGAGAGTGCCATGACGTGGCGCTCCCTGATTGGCTGAAGGGACCCTCTTTGACAGCAGTCACGGGGGGTCCCGACTAGAGATGAGCGGGTTCGGTTTTGCTGATAGTGACCAGTGACCACCACTTTTATTTATAATCCGTTCTCTGCCTGAAAAAAGCGATACACAGCACACAGTGACTCAGTCACATACATACCATATCTGTGTGCACTGCTCAGGCTCAGGCCAGTGTGCTGCATCATCTATATATATTATATATCTGTCTGACTGCTCAGCTCACACAGCTTATAATTGTGGGGGAGACTGGGGAGCACTACTGCAGTGCCAGTTATAGGTTATAGCAGGAGCCAGGAGTACATAATATTATATTAAAATTAAACAGTGCACACTTTTGCTGCAGGAGTGCCACTGCCAGTGTGACTAGTGACCAGTGACCTGACCACCAGTATATAATATTAGTAGTATACTATCTCTTTATCAACCAGTCTATATTAGCAGCAGACACAGTACAGTGCGGTAGTTCACGGCTGTGGCTACCTCTGTGTCGGCACTCGGCAGCCCGTCCATAATTGTATATACCAGTGACCTAACCGTGGTTTTTTTTTCTTTCTTTATACATACATACTAGTTACGAGTATACTATCTCTTTATCAACCAGTCTATATATTAGCAGCAGACACAGTACAGTGCGGTAGTTCACGGCTGTGGCTACCTCTGTGTCGGCACTCGGCAGCCCGTCCATAATTGTATATACCAGTGACCTAACCGTGGTTTTTTTTTCTTTCTTTATACATACATACTAGTTACGAGTATACTATCTCTTTATCAACCAGTCTATATATTAGCAGCAGACACAGTACAGTGCGGTAGTTCACGCCTGTGGCTACCTCTGTGTCGGCACTCGGCAGCCCGTCCATAATTGTATATACCAGTGACCTAACCGTGGTTTTTTTTTCTTTCTTTATACATACATACTAGTTACGAGTATACTATCTCTTTATCAACCAGTCTATATATTAGCAGCAGACACAGTACAGTGCGGTAGTTCACGGCTGTGGCTACCTCTGTGTCGGCACTCGGCAGCCCGTCCATAATTGTATATACCACCTAACCGTGGTTTTTTTTTCTTTCTTTATACATACATACTAGTTACGAGTATACTATCTCTTTATCAACCAGTCTATATATTAGCAGCAGACACAGTACAGTGCGGTAGTTCACGGCTGTGGCTACCTCTGTGTCGGCACTCGGCAGCCCGTCCATAATTGTATATACCAGTGACCTAACCGTGGTTTTTTTTTCTTTCTTTATACATACATACTAGTTACGAGTATACTATCTCTTTATCAACCAGTCTATATATTAGCAGCAGACACAGTACAGTGCGGTAGTTCACGGCTGTGGCTACCTCTGTGTCGGCACTCGGCAGCCCGTCCATAATTGTATTTACCAGTGACCTAACCGTGGTTTTTTTTTTTTTCTTTATACATACATACTAGTTACGAGTATACTATCTCTTTATCAACCAGTCTATATATTAGCAGCAGACACAGTACAGTGCGGTAGTTCACGGCTGTGGCTACCTCTGTGTCGGCACTCGGCAGCCCGTCCATAATTGTATATACCAGTGACCTAACCGTGGTTTTTTTTTCTTTCTTTATACATACATACTAGTTACGAGTATACTATCTCTTTATCAACCAGTCTATATATTAGCAGCAGACACAGTACAGTGCGGTAGTTCACGGCTGTGGCTACCTCTGTGTCGGCACTCGGCAGCCCGTCCATAATTGTATATACCAGTGACCTAACCGTGGTTTTTTTTTCTTTCTTTATACATACATACTAGTTACGAGTATACTATCTCTTTATCAACCAGTCTATATATTAGCAGCAGACACAGTACAGTGCGGTAGTTCACGGCTGTGGCTACCTCTGTGTCGGCACTCGGCAGCCCGTCCATAATTGTATATACCAGTGACCTAACCGTGGTTTTTCTTTCTTTCTTTATACATACATACTAGTTACGAGTATACTATCTCTTTATCAACCAGTCTATATATTAGCAGCAGACACAGTACAGTGCGGTAGTTCACGGCTGTGGCTACCTCTGTGTCGGCACTCGGCAGCCCGTCCATAATTGTATATACCAGTGACCTAACCGTGGTTTTTTTTTCTTTCTTTATACATACATACTAGTTACGAGTATACTATCTCTTTATCAACCAGTCTATATATTAGCAGCAGACACAGTACAGTGCGGTAGTTCACGGCTGTGGCTACCTCTGTGTCGGCACTCGGCAGCCCGTCCATAATTGTATATACCACCTAACCGTGGTTTTTTTTTCTTTCTTTATACATACATACTAGTTACGAGTATACTATCTCTTTATCAACCAGTCTATATATTAGCAGCAGACACAGTACAGTGCGGTAGTTCACGGCTGTGGCTACCTCTGTGTCGGCACTCGGCAGCCCGTCCATAATTGTATATACCACCTAACCGTGGTTTTTTTTTCTTTCTTTATACATACATACTAGTTACGAGTATACTATCTCTTTATCAACCAGTCTATATATTAGCAGCAGACACAGTACAGTGCGGTAGTTCACGGCTGTGGCTACCTCTGTGTCGGCACTCGGCAGCCCGTCCATAATTGTATATACCACCTAACCGTGGTTTTTTTTTCTTTCTTTATACATACATACTAGTTACGAGTATACTATCTCTTTATCAACCAGTCTATATATTAGCAGCAGACACAGTACAGTGCGGTAGTTCACGGCTGTGGCTACCTCTGTGTCGGCACTCGGCAGCCCGTCCATAATTGTATATACCACCTAACCGTGGTTTTTTTTTCTTTCTTTATACATACATACTAGTTACGAGTATACTATCTCTTTATCAACCAGTCTATATATTAGCAGCAGACACAGTACAGTGCGGTAGTTCACGGCTGTGGCTACCTCTGTGTCGGCACTCGGCAGCCCGTCCATAATTGTATATACCACCTAACCGTGGTTTTTTTTTCTTTCTTTATACATACATACTAGTTACGAGTATACTATCTCTTTATCAACCAGTCTATATATTAGCAGCAGACACAGTACAGTGCGGTAGTTCACGGCTGTGGCTACCTCTGTGTCGGCACTCGGCAGCCCGTCCATAATTGTATATACCACCTAACCGTGGTTTTTTTTTCTTTCTTTATACATACATACTAGTTACGAGTATACTATCTCTTTATCAACCAGTCTATATATTAGCAGCAGACACAGTACAGTGCGGTAGTTCACGGCTGTGGCTACCTCTGTGTCGGCACTCGGCAGCCCGTCCATAATTGTATACTAGTATCCAATCCATCCATCTCCATTGTTTACCTGAGGTGCCTTTTAGTTGTGCCTATTAAAATATGGAGAACAAAAATGTTGAGGTTCCAAAATTAGGGAAAGATCAAGATCCACTTCCACCTCGTGCTGAAGCTGCTGCCACTAGTCATGGCCGAGACGATGAAATGCCAGCAACGTCGTCTGCCAAGGCCGATGCCCAATGGCATAGTACAGAGCATGTCAAAACCAAAACACCAAATATCAGTAAAAAAAGGACTCCAAAACCTAAAATAAAATTGTCGGAGGAGAAGCTTAAACTTGCCAATATGCCATTTACCACACGGAGTGGCAAGGAACGGCTGAGGCCCTGGCCTATGTTCATGGCTAGTGGTTCAGCTTCACATGAGGATGGAAGCACTCAGCCTCTCGCTAGAAAACTGAAAAGACTCAAGCTGGCAAAAGGCAAAGCACCGCAAAGAACTGTGCGTTCTTTGAAATCCCAAATCCACAAGGAGAGTCCAATTGTGTCGGTTGCGATGCCTGACCTTCCCAACACTGGACGTGAAGAGCATGCGCCTTCCACCATTTGCACGCCCCCTGCAAGTGCTGGAAGGAGCACCCGCAGTCCAGTTCCTGATAGTCAGATTGAAGATGTCAGTGTTGAAGTACACCAGGATGAGGAGGATATGGGTGTTGCTGGCGCTGGGGAGGAAATTGACCAGGAGGATTCTGATGGTGAGGTGGTTTGTTTAAGTCAGGCACCCGGGGAGACACCTGTTGTCCGTGGGAGGAATATGGCCGTTGACATGCCAGGTGAAAATACCAAAAAAATCAGCTCTTCGGTGTGGAGGTATTTCACCAGAAATGCGGACAACAGGTGTCAAGCCGTGTGTTCCCTTTGTCAAGCTGTAATAAGTAGGGGTAAGGACGTTAACCACCTCGGAACATCCTCCCTTATACGTCACCTGCAGCGCATTCATAATAAGTCAGTGACAAGTTCAAAAACTTTGGGTGACAGCGGAAGCAGTCCACTGACCAGTAAATCCCTTCCTCTTGTAACCAAGCTCACGCAAACCACCCCACCAACTCCCTCAGTGTCAATTTCCTCCTTCCCCAGGAATGCCAATAGTCCTGCAGGCCATGTCACTGGCAAGTCTGACGAGTCCTCTCCTGCCTGGGATTCCTCCGATGCATCCTTGCGTGTAACGCCTACTGCTGCTGGCGCTGCTGTTGTTGCCGCTGGGAGTCGATGGTCATCCCAGAGGGGAAGTCGTAAGCCCACTTGTACTACTTCCAGTAAGCAATTGACTGTTCAACAGTCCTTTGCGAGGAAGATGAAATATCACAGCAGTCATCCTACTGCAAAGCGGATAACTGAGTCCTTGACAACTATGTTGGTGTTAGACGTGCGTCCGGTATCCGCCGTTAGTTCACAGGGAACTAGACAATTTATTGAGGCAGTGTGCCCCCGTTACCAAATACCATCTAGGTTCCACTTCTCTAGGCAGGCGATACCGAGAATGTACACGGACGTCAGAAAAAGACTCACCAGTCTCCTAAAAAATGCAGTTGTACCCAATGTCCACTTAACCACGGACATGTGGACAAGTGGAGCAGGGCAGGGTCAGGACTATATGACTGTGACAGCCCACTGGGTAGATGTATGGACTCCCGCCGCAAGAACAGCAGCGGCGGCACCAGTAGCAGCATCTCGCACACGCCAACTCTTTCCTAGGCAGGCTACGCTTTGTATCACCGCTTTCCAGAATACGCACACAGCTGAAAACCTCTTACGGCAACTGAGGAAGATCATCGCGGAATGGCTTACCCCAATTGGACTCTCCTGTGGATTTGTGGCATCGGACAACGCCAGCAATATTGTGTGTGCATTAAATATGGGCAAATTCCAGCACGTCCCATGTTTTGCACATACCTTGAATTTGGTGGTGCAGAATTTTTTAAAAAACGACAGGGGCGTGCAAGAGATGCTGTCGGTGGCCAGAAAAATTGCGGGACACTTTCGGCGTACAGGCACCACGTACAGAAGACTGGAGCACCACCAAAAACTACTGAACCTGCCCTGCCATCATCTGAAGCAAGAAGTGGTAACGAGGTGGAATTCAACCCTCTATATGCTTCAGAGGTTGGAGGAGCAGCAAAAGGCCATTCAAGCCTATACAATTGAGCACGATATAGGAGATGGAATGCACCTGTCTCAAGTGCAGTGGAGAATGATTTCAACGTTGTGCAAGGTTCTGATGCCCTTTGAACTTGCCACACGTGAAGTCAGTTCAGACACTGCCAGCCTGAGTCAGGTCATTCCCCTCATCAGGCTTTTGCAGAAGAAGCTGGAGGCATTGAAGAAGGAGCTAAAAGGGAGCGATTCCGCTAGGCATGTGGGACTTGTGGATGCAGCCCTTAATTCGCTTAACAAGGATTCACGGGTGGTCAATCTGTTGAAATCAGAGCACTACATTTTGGCCACCGTGCTCGATCCTAGATTTAAAGCCTACCTTGGATCTCTCTTTCCGGCAGACACAGGTCTGCTGGGGTTGAAAGACCTGCTGGTGACAAAATTGTCAAGTCAAGCGGAACGCGACCTGTCAACATCTCCTCCTTCACATTCTCCCGCAACTGGGGGTGCGAGGAAAAGGCTCAGAATTCCGAGCCCACCCGCTGGCGGTGATGCAGGGCAGTCTGGAGCGACTGCTGATGCTGACATCTGGTCCGGACTGAAGGACCTGACAACGATTACGGACATGTCGTCTACTGTCACTGCATATGATTCTCTCAACATTGATAGAATGGTGGAGGATTATATGAGTGACCGCATCCAAGTAGGCACGTCACACAGTCCGTACTTATACTGGCAGGAAAAAGAGGCAATTTGGAGGCCCTTGCACAAACTGGCTTTATTCTACCTAAGTTGCCCTCCCACAAGTGTGTACTCCGAAAGAGTGTTTAGTGCCGCCGCTCACCTTGTCAGCAATCGGCGTACGAGGTTACATCCAGAAAATGTGGAGAAGATGATGTTCATTAAAATGAATTATAATCAATTCCTCCGCGGAGACATTGACCAGCAGCAATTGCCTCCACAAAGTACACAGGGAGCTGAGATGGTGGATTCCAGTGGGGACGAATTGATAATCTGTGAGGAGGGGGATGTACACGGTGATATATCGGAGGGTGAAGATGAGGTGGACATCTTGCCTCTGTAGAGCCAGTTTGTGCAAGGAGAGATTAATTGCTTCTTTTTTGGGGGGGGTCCAAACCAACCCGTCATATCAGTCACAGTCGTGTGGCAGACCCTGTCACTGAAATGATGGGTTGGTTAAAGTGTGCATGTCCTGTTTTGTTTATACAACATAAGGGTGGGTGGGAGGGCCCAAGGATAATTCCATCTTGCACCTCTTTTTTCTTTTCTTTTTCTTTGCATCATGTGCTGATTGGGGAGGGTTTTTTGGAAGGGACATCCTGCGTGACACTGCAGTGCCACTCCT
This sequence comes from Pseudophryne corroboree, assembly GCF_028390025.1. NCBI lineage: Eukaryota > Metazoa > Chordata > Amphibia > Anura > Myobatrachidae > Pseudophryne > Pseudophryne corroboree. The sequence goes on from NC_086449.1 coordinate 753,164,957, forward strand.
AGATGGGCCCGGTGTTTGTGTCGGCCACTAGGGTCGCTAATCTTACTCACACAGCTACCTCATTGCGCCTCTTTTTTTCTTTGCGTCATGTGCTGTTTGGGGAGGGTTTTTTGGAAGGGACATCCTGCGTGACACTGCAGTGCCACTCCTAGATGTGCCCGGTGTTTGTGTCGGCCACTAGGGTCGCTAATCTTACTCACACAGCTACCTCATTGCGCCTCTTTTTTTCTTTGCGTCATGTGCTGTTTGGGGAGGGTTTTTTGGAAGGGACATCCTGCGTGACACTGCAGTGCCACTCCTAGATGGGCCCGGTGTTTGTGTCGGCCACTAGGGTCGCTAATCTTACTCACACAGTCAGCTACCTCATTGCGCCTCTTTTTTTCTTTGCGTCATGTGCTGTTTGGGGAGGGTTTTTTGGAAGGGCCATCCTGCGTGACACTGCAGTGCCACTCCTAGATGGGCCCGGTGTTTGTGTCGGCCACTAGGGTCGCTAATCTTACTCACACAGCTACCTCATTGCGCCTCTTTTTTTCTTTGCGTCATGTGCTGTTTGGGGAGGGTTTTTTGGAAGGGCCATCCTGCGTGACACTGCAGTGCCACTCCTAGATGGGCCCGGTGTTTGTGTCGGCCACTAGGGTCGCTAATCTTACTCACACAGCTACCTCATTGCGCCTCTTTTTTTCTTTGCGTCATGTGCTGTTTGGGGAGGGTTTTTTGGAAGGGACATCCTGCGTGACACTGCAGTGCCACTCCTAGATGGGCCCGGTGTTTGTGTCGGCCACTAGGGTCGCTTATCTTACTCACACAGCGACCTCGGTGCAAATTTTAGGACTAAAAATAATATTGTGAGGTGTGAGGTATTCAGAATAGACTGAAAATGAGTGTAAATTATGGTTTTTGAGGTTAATAATACTTTGGGATCAAAATGACCCCCAAATTCTATGATTTAAGCTGTTTTTTAGTGTTTTTGGAAAAAAACACCCGAATCCAAAACACACCCGAATCCGACAAAAATAATTCGGTGAGGTTTTGCCAAAACGCGTTCGAACCCAAAACACGGCCGCGGAACCGAACCCAAAACCAAAACACAAAACCCGAAAAATTTCAGGCGCTCATCTCTAGTCCCGACATTCGGGGAAAGGGGTTCCATGTGTAAACATGGATCCCCTTACAGTGCATGGTCCGGGTATTCCGTTTTTTATTTTACTAAGTCCGTGGATTATAACTGTTAAGAAGAGGACCGATCTACACCGGATTCTTTGTAAGTATAATTTTATTTACAGGTACCCCGGGATTCTACTGGAGAAGAGGACCGACTGCTTCGTGTCAACATAGGTAAGTATGTATGTATGTAAGTGTGCATGTATGTTTAATAAAATGTTACTATCACGGTGTGTGTGTTTTGTTTTTATTTGGGTATTTTTTTTGTAGTAGAACTACAGGTACCAGCGGGCCCATTCCCCCCCCCCCGCATGCTGGTACTTGTGGTTCTCCAAGTACCAGCTTGCGGGGGAGGCTTGCTGGGACTTGTAGTTCTGCTACAAAAAACAATATTCTTTTTTTACACAAAAGGCTATCAGCCTCCCATCCGCCGCCCTTGGATTGGGGGGGGACAGCCTTGGGCTTCACCCCTGGTCCTTGGGTGGCTGGAGGGGGGGACCCCTTGATTTAAGGGGTCCCCACTCCTCCAGGGTACTCCGGCCAGTGGTGACTAGTTGGTGATTTAATGCCAGGGCCGCAGGGACCAATATAAAAGTGTCCCCCGGCTGTGGCATTATCTCTCTGACTAGTGGAGCCCAGTGCTGGTGTTAAAAATACGGAGGACCCCTATGTATTTTGTCCCCCGTATTTTTTGCACCAGTACCAGGTGCAGAGCCTGGTGCTGGTTGTTAAAATATGGGGGAACCCCTGTCAATTTTTTCACCGTATTTTTACAACCAGGACCGGCTCAAAGAGCCCGAGGCTGGTTTAGCTTAGGAGGGGGGACCCCACGCAATTTTTTGCCCTGATTTTTAACTCTTTCACACACCCTTCCCACTGATAAACATGCACGGATCTCACGGATCCGTGCATGCCTATCAGAACACGGTAAAAAAAAGCAGGTCTATTTGAAAACTGCTTTTTTTACGATTTGTATTTTTTCACGGCAGTGTTTGGCTATTGCCGGCAGTGATTGTGAATTCAAATTTTTTGTAAATTACCGAGTTGTATAAAATAATAGGTGTGTTTGACCGATGGTGTATTAACTTTAAAAAAAAATACGAATGCCCTCATCACTGCCGAGAATTGAGTTAATAAATTCCCGAGATGACACTTTGATGAAAAAACACCAAATCGGTCAAAATCAGGAGCTTAGTAAATATTACCCTGTGACTGGCTGGACTGATACAGCACAATACACTGACTACACTGGACTGGACTGCACAACACAGCACAAGACTCGCCATCCCACTTTCCCGCCCCCACACAGACACTGAACACTAAGCACACGTCCTCTCAATACACTCTCCGAGACTGGAGTGAAAATGGCCGCGACGCGCAGCTCCTTATATTAAATCCAAATCCCGCGAGAATCCTACAGCGGGATGATGACGTTTTGCCTCGTTCGGGTCTCCGAGTCAGGCGGGAAAATCCGAGCCTGGCTCAGATCCAGACTCGGAAGGCAAAGTCTGGTAGGGTTCGGTTCTCTGAGAACCGAACCTGCTCATCTCTGGTTAAAACCCTTGATATATTTGAAAGTTTCTATCATGTCCCCCCTTTCCCTTCTCTGCTCCAAACTATACATCTTGAGAATTTTTTAGTCTGTGTGGGTGTGTTTTGTGATGTAGGCCATGCACCATTTTAGTTGCACTTCTTTGTACAGTCTCTAATGTAATAATATCCATCTGAAAATATGGCCTCCAGAATTGAACACAGTATTCTAGATGAGGCCGTACCAATGACCTATACAGTGGCATTATTACTTCTTTCTTTCTGCTGCTGATTCCTCTCCCTATGCAACCAAGCATCTGACTAACCTTCCTCATTGCTTTGTTACATTGCTTACCTGCCTTTAAGTCACCTGAAATAGTGACTCCAAGATCCGTTCCTCCTCAGTAGTTTCCAGTATAGTGCCCTTAATACTGTACTGTATTTATCTTTTTAATTTTTGAGACCCAAGTGCATGATTTTGCATTTTTTTGCATTAAACTGTAATTGCCATGCTCTTAACCATCCCTCTAGTCTACCTAGAGCCTCAATAATTAGTTTTACCCCTTCTGGTGTGTCTACCCTGATGCATAATTTAGACATATGGACAGATGGCAGAAGTTCTTCTACAACTTCTCCCAGGCATTGTGAGAATGGTAACCCTTAGCTTCATAATAAAGATATAGGGCAGAAGTTCTCCTACAAGTTCTCCTCCCAGGCATTGTGAGAATGGTAACCCATAGCTTCATAATAAAGACATATGGCAGAAGTTATCCTACAAGTTCTCCTCCCAGGCATTGTGTGAATGGTAACTCTTAGCTTCATAATAAAGTAGAGATGAGCGGGTTTGGATCCCTGAGATCCGAACCCTACCGAACCTCCCTACCCGAGTCCGGATCCGAGTCAGGCTCGGGTTTTCCTGCCTGACTCGGAAACCCGAACGAGGCCAAACTTCATCATCCCGCTGTTGGATTCTCGCGGGATTTGGATTCCATATAAGGAGCCGCACGTCGCTGCCAGTTTCACTCCAGTCTCAGAGAGTGTATTGAGAGGGTGTGTCCTCAGTGTCTGTGGGCAGGAAAGTGGGGTGGCGAGTCTTGTGCTGTGTTGTGCTGCTCAGTCCAGTCCAGTGTAGTCAGTGTATTGTGCTGCATCAGTCCAGCCAGTCACAGAGTTGGTGTCCTCTGCTGCTATTTGTCCCCAGTGCTGCTGGCTGCTGTATAAGTCCCTTGCATTTTTGCTGTGTTGTCTTGCATCAGACCAGGGGTAGTGTCTCTCTTGTGCAGCATCAGTCCAGTGACCAGTCACAGTGGTGGTGTCCTCTGCTGCCATATATCCAGTGTAGCTGTATAAGTCCCTTTCAGTGGTGCTGTGTTGTCCTGCATTAGACCAGGGAAAGTGTCTTGTGCAGCATCAGTCCAGTGACCAGTCACAGTGGTGGTGTCCTCTGCTGCCATATATCCAGTGTAGCTGTATAAGTCCCTTAGAGGGTTGTTTTGTTGTGCTGCATCAAACCAATGGTACTGTCCTGGCCATCAGTCATTCCAGTAACGAGGCAGTCACAGTCGTATACGCTGCTGCTATATGTCCACTGCTGCCGTATAATAATAACAACAACAACAACAACAAGTCCCTTACAGTGTTGTTGTGTTGTGCTGCATCAGACCAGTGGTAGTGTCCTGGCCATCAGTCATTCCAGTCATTCCTGTGCCGCATATTGTCTTATATAACTCCCAAAAAATAATGGAGAACAAAAATTTGGAGGATAAAATAGGGAAAGATCAAGAACCACTTCCTCCTAGTGCTGAAGCTGCTGCCACTAGCCATGACATAGACCATACTTACCGACAATCTGGCTCCCCCCTCCGGAAGGAGGCAGCCAGGTCGGAGCAGCGGGGGTGTGGAGATGTGTCTTGATGGCGTCATCGTGGCCCCGCCCCGTGTCTAGCAATGCCGTTAATATTGACATTGCAAGGCAGGGGGCGGGGCCAGGATGACGCGAATCGCGTCATTTAACTCCCAGACCGCGCACTTTCAACTGCGCCGCCGGGGGTTATGTAGGTGATGCGGGTGGGTTGCGGGTGGTGGGCACTCGTCCGGGAGACTTGCCTTTTCTTCCGGGGGGCTGGGAGCGCCACCCGATTTTCGGGAGCCTCCCGGCCATTCCGGGAGAGTAGGCAAGTATGACATTAGACGATGAAATGCCATCAACGTCGTCTGCCAAGGCCGATGCCCATTGTGATAGTAGAGGGCATGTAAAATCCAAAAAGCCAAAGTTCAGTAAAAAGACCCCAAAAAAGAAATTTAAATGGTCTGAGGAGACACGTAAACTTGCCAATATGCCATTTACGTCACGGAGTGGCAAGGAACGGCTGAGGCCCTGGCCTATGTTCATGACTAGTGGTTCAGCTTCACATGACGATGGAAGCCCTCATAACTGAGGCCTTGACACTTATGTTGGTGTTAGACATGCGTCTGGTATCCGCCATTAGTCAATGGGATTTAGACAATTGAGGGAGGTATTGTGTCCCTGGTACCAAATCCCATCTAGATTCCACTTCACTAGGCAGGCGATACAGAGATTTTGCCATTTAATTCCAGTGATTTGGACGTATAATTATTAATTAGTGATTTTTCCAATTAATTCCAGTGATTTGGACGTATAATTACAGTGATTTTGCCAATTAATTCCAGTGATTTGGATGTATAATTACAGTGATCTTGCCAATTAATTCCAGTGATTTGGATGTATAATTCCAGTGAGTTTGCCAATTAATTCCAGTGATTTGGGCGTATAATTACAGTGATCTTGCCAATTAATTCCAGTGATTTGGATGTATAATTACAGTGAGTTTGCCAATTAATTCCAGTGATTTGGGCGTATAATTACAGTGATCTTGCCAATTAATTCCAGTGATTTGGACATATAATTCCAGTTGGAATTGTTTGTGTCGCTTGGCTTAGTCATACAGCTACCTCATTGCACTTCTTTGACATCTTTGCATGATGTGCTGTTTGGGGCCTAGTTTTTGAAAAGTGCCATCCTGTGTGACACTGCCGTATGAGTCCAGGGTTACTGCTGTATTAGTCCTGGGGTACTGAAGTATAAGTCCACAAATTGCAGATTTTTTAAAAAGTGACTGGAGCGTGCTGGAGATGCTGTCAGTGGACCGAACAATTGCGGCCCACTATCGACATTCAGCCACTGCGTGACACTACTAGATGGGCCAGGTGGTTGTGTCGCTTAGCTTAGTCATACAGCAACTTCGGTGCACCTTTTTTTCTTCTTTGCTTCATGTGCTGTTAGGGGCCTTTTTTTATTTCTGCCCTCCTGTGTGCCACTGCAGTGCCACGCCTAGATGGGCCAATTGTTTGTGTCGCTTGGCTTAGTCATGCAAACTATCTCATTGCAATTCTTTTTCTTCTTTGTATGATGTGCTGTTTGGGGCCTTTTTTTATATCTGCCCTCCTGTCTGCCACTGCAGTGCCACGCCTAGATGGGCCAGGTGTTTATGTTGTCCACTTGTGTCGCTTAGCTTAGTCATCCAGCAACCTCGGTGCAACATTTTGGCCTAAAAACAATAGTGTGAGGTGTTCAGAATAGACTGGAAATTAGTGGAAATGTTTGTTATTGAGGTTAATAATTAGGGATGAGCGGGTTCGGTTCCTCGGAATCCGAACCCGCCCGAACTTCAGTTTTTTTACACGGGGCCGAGCGACTCGGATCTTCCCGCCTTGCTCGGTTAACCCGAGCGCGCCCGAACGTCATCATCCCGCTGTCGGATTCTCGCGAGGCTCGGATTCTATCGCGAGACTCGGATTCTATATAAGGAGCCGCGCGTCGCCGCCATTTTCACACGTGCATTGAGATTCATAGGGAGAGGACGTGGCTGGCGTCCTCTCCGTTTATAGAGAAGAGAGTGAGACAGTAGAGAGAGACACAGTAGTAATTTTGGGGAGCATTAGGAGGAGTACTAGTAGTTACTTGCTGAAGTGATAGATAGTGTGACTGTATTATCTGACTTGTGGGGGAGACACTGACAGTGGGGAGCAGTTAGAGTCTGAGAGCAGGACTCAGGAGTACATATAACGTACAGTGCACACTTTTGCTGCCAGAGTGCCACACTGCCATTGTGACCACACTGACCACCAGTATAATATATATTGTGATTGTCTGCTTAGGAGTACTACTTGCAAGTTGCTGATAGTGTGACCAGTGACCTGACCACCAGTTTAATAATCACCACCAGTGAGTTATATATATATATATATATATATATATATATATAAATATATATAATTGTATATAATATATATATATAATATTGTATACCACCTACCCGTGGTTTTTTTTTTTTCTTTCTTCTTTATACATACTACTATAGTAGCTTACTGTAGCAGTCTGCGGTGCTGCTGAGCTGACAGTGTCCAGCAGGTCCGTCATCAGTCATTACATAATAAATATATATACCTGTCCGGCTGCAGTACTAGTGATATTATATATATATATATTGATTTCATCTCATTATCATCCAGTCTATATTAGCAGCAGACACAGTACGGTAGTCCACGGCTGTAGCTACCTCTGTGTCGGCAGTCGCTCGTCCATCCATAATTGTATACCACCTACCCGTGGTTTTTTTTTTTTCTTTCTTCTTTATACATACTACTATAGTAGCTTACTGTAGCAGTCTGCGGTGCTGCTGAGCTGACAGTGTCCAGCAGGTCCGTCATCAGTCATTACATAATAAATATATATACCTGTCCGGCTGCAGTACTAGTGATATTATATATATATATATATATTGATTTCATCTCATTATCATCCAGTCTATATTAGCAGCAGACACAGTACGGTAGTCCACGGCTGTAGCTACCTCTGTGTCGGCAGTCGCTCGTCCATCCATAATTGTATACCACCTACCCGTGTTTTTTTTTTTTCTTTCTTCTTTATACATACTACTATAGTAGCTTACTGTAGCAGTCTGCGGTGCTGCTGAGCTGACAGTGTCCAGCAGGTCCGTCATCAGTCATTACATAATAAATATATCTACCTGTCCGGCTGCAGTACTAGTGATATTATATATATATATATATATATATTGATTTCATCTCATTATCATCCAGTCTATATTAGCAGCAGACACAGTACGGTAGTCCACGGCTGTAGCTACCTCTGTGTCGGCAGTCGCTCGTCCATCCATAATTGTATACCACCTACCCGTGTTTTTTTTTTTCTTTCTTCTTTATACATACTACTATAGTAGCTTACTGTAGCAGTCTGCGGTGCTGCTGAGCTGACAGTGTCCAGCAGGTCCGTCATCAGTCATTACATAATAAATATATCTGCCTGTCCGGCTGCAGTACTAGTGTGATATAATATATATTGATTTCATCTCATTATCATCCAGTCTATATTAGCAGCAGACACAGTACGGTAGTCCACGGCTGTAGCTACCTCTGTGTCGGCAGTCGCTCGTCCATCCATAATTGTATACCACCTACCCGTGGTTTTTTTTTTCTTTCTTCTTTATACATACTACTATAGTAGCTTACTGTAGCAGTCTGTGGTGCTGCTGAGCTGACAGTGTCCAGCAGGTCCGTCATCAGTCATTACATAATAAATATATCTACCTGTCCGGCTGCAGTACTAGTGATATTATATATATATATATTGATTTCATCTCATTATCATCCAGTCTATATTAGCAGCAGACACAGTACGGTAGTCCACGGCTGTAGCTACCTCTGTGTCGGCAGTCGCTCGTCCATCCATAATTGTATACCACCTACCCGTGGTTTTTTTTTTTCTTTCTTCTTTATACATACTACTATAGTAGCTTACTGTAGCAGTCTGCGGTGCTGCTGAGCTGACAGTGTCCAGCAGGTCCGTCATCAGTCATTACATAATAAATATATCTACCTGTCCGGCTGCAGTACTAGTGTGATATAATATATATTGATTTCATCTCATTATCATCCAGTCTATATTAGCAGCAGACACAGTACGGTAGTCCACGGCTGTAGCTACCTCTGTGTCTTTTAGTTGTGCCTATTAAAATATGGAGAACAAAAATGTTGAGGTTCCAAAATTAGGGAAAGATCAAGATCCACTTCCACCTCGTGCTGAAGCTGCTGCCACTAGTCATGGCCGAGACGATGAAATGCCAGCAACGTCGTCTGCCAAGGCCGATGCCCAATGTCATAGTACAGAGCATGTAAAATCCAAAACACCAAATATCAGTAAAAAAAGGACTCCAAAATCTAAAATAAAATTGTCGGAGGAGAAGCGTAAACTTGCCAATATGCCATTTACCACACGGAGTGGCAAGGAACGGCTGAGGCCCTGGCCTATGTTCATGGCTAGTGGTTCAGCTTCACATGAGGATGGAAGCACTCAGCCTCTCGCTAGAAAACTGAAAAGACTCAAGCTGGCAAAAGCACCGCAAAGAACTGTGCGTTCTTCGAAATCCCAAATCCACAAGGAGAGTCCAATTGTGTCGGTTGCGATGCCTGACCTTCCCAACACTGGACGTGAAGAGCATGCGCCTTCCACCATTTGCACGCCCCCTGCAAGTGCTGGAAGGAGCACCCGCAGTCCTGTTCCTGATAGTCAGATTGAAGATGTCAGTGTTGAAGTACACCAGGATGAGGAGGATATGGGTGTTGCTGGCGCTGGGGAGGAAATTGACAAGGAGGATTCTGATGGTGAGGTGGTTTGTTTAAGTCAGGCACCCGGGGAGACACCTGTTGTCCATGGGAGGAATAGGGCCGTTGACATGCCTGGTGAAAATACCAAAAAAATCAGCTCTTCGGTGTGGAAGTATTTCACCAGAAATGCGGACAACATTTGTCAAGCCGTGTGTTGCCTTTGTCAAGCTGTAATAAGTAGGGGTAAGGACGTTAACCACCTCGGAACATCCTCCCTTATACGTCACCTGCAGCGCATTCATAATAAGTCAGTGACAAGTTCAAAAACTTTGGGCGACAGCGGAAGCAGTCCACTGACCAGTAAATCCCTTCCTCTTGTAACCAAGCTCACGCAAACCACCCCACCAACTCCCTCAGTGTCAATTTCCTCCTTCCCCAGGAATGCCAATAGTCCTGCAGGCCATGTCACTGGCAATTCTGACGAGTCCTCTCCTGCCTGGGATTCCTCCGATGCATCCTTGCGTGTAACGCCTACTGCTGCTGGCGCTGCTGTTGTTGCTGCTGGGAGTCGATGGTCATCCCAGAGGGGAAGTCGTAAGCCCACTTTTACTACTTCCACCAAGCAATTGACTGTCCAACAGTCCTTTGCGAGGAAGATGAAATATCACAGCAGTCATCCTGTTGCAAAGCGGATAACTGAGGCCTTGACAACTATGTTGGTGTTAGACGTGCGTCCGGTATCCGCCGTTAGTTCACAGGGAACTAGACAATTTCTTGAGGTAGTGTGCCCCCGTTACCAAATACCATCTAGGTTCCACTTCTCTAGGCAGGCGATACCGAGAATGTACACGGACGTCAGAAAAGGACTCACCAGTGTCCTAAAAAATGCAGTTGTACCCAATGTCCACTTAACCACGGACATGTGGACAAGTGGAGCAGGGCAGGGTCAGGACTATATGACTGTGACAGCCCACTGGGTAGATGTATGGACTCCCGCCGCAAGAACAGCAGCGGCGGCACCAGTAGCAGCATCTCGCAAACGCCAACTCTTTCCTAGGCAGGCTACGCTTTGTATCACCGGTTTCCAGAATACGCACACAGCTGAAAACCTCTTACGGCAACTGAGGAAGATCATCGCGGAATGGCTTACCCCAATTGGACTCTCCTGTGGATTTGTGGCATCGGACAACGCCAGCAATATTGTGTGTGCATTAAATATGGGCAAATTCCAGCACGTCCCATGTTTTGCACATACCTTGAATTTGGTGGTGCAGAATTTTTAAAAAAACGACAGGGGCGTGCAAGAGATGCTGTCGGTGGCCAGAAGAATTGCGGGACACTTTCGGCGTACAGGCACCACGTACAGAAGACTGGAGCACCACCAAAAACGCCTGAACCTGCCCTGCCATCATCTGAAGCAAGAAGTGGTAACGAGGTGAAATTCAACCCTCTATATGCTTCAGAGGTTGGAGGAGCAGCAAAAGGCCATTCAAGCCTATACAATTGAGCACGATATAGGAGGTGGAATGTACCTGTCTCAAGCGCAGTGGAGAATGATTTCAACGTTGTGCAAGGTTCTGCAACCTTTTGAACTTGCCACACGTGAAGTCAGTTCAGACACTGCCAGCCTGAGTCAGGTCATTCCCCTCATCAGGCTTTTGCAGAAGAAGCTGGAGGCATTGAAGGAGGAGCTAAAAGGGAGCGATTCCGCTAGGCATGTGGGACTTGTGGATGGAGCCCTTAATTCGCTTAACAAGGATTCACGGGTGGTCAATCTGTTGAAATCAGAGCACTACATTTTGGCCACCGTGCTCGATCCTAGATTTAAAACCTACCTTGGATCTCTCTTTCCGGCAGACACAAGTCTGCTGGGGTTCAAAGACCTGCTGGTGACAAAATTGTCAAGTCAAGCGGAACGCGACCTGTCAACATCTCCTCCTTCACATTCTCCCGCAACTGGGGGTGCGAGGAAAAGGCTCAGAATTCCGAGCCCACCCGCTGGCGGTGATGCAGGGCAGTCTGGAGCGACTGCTGATGCTGACATCTGGTCCGGACTGAAGGACCTGACAACGATTACGGACATGTCGTCTACTGTCACTGCATATGATTCTCTCACCATTGAAAGAATGGTGGAGGATTATATGAGTGACCGCATCCAAGTAGGCACGTCAGACAGTCCGTACTTATACTGGCAGGAAAAAGAGGCAATTTGGAGGCCCTTGCACAAACTGGCTTTATTCTACCTAAGTTGCCCTCCCACAAGTGTGTACTCCGAAAGAGTGTTTAGTGCCGCCGCTCACCTTGTCAGCAATCTGCGTACGAGGTTACTTCCAGAAAATGTGGAGAAGATGATGTTCATTAAAATGAATTATAATCAATTCCTCCGTGGAGACATTGACCAGCAGCAATTGCCTCCACAAAGTACACAGGGAGCTGAGATGATGGATTCCAGTGGGGACGAATTGATAATCTGTGAGGAGCGGGATGTACACGGTGATATATCGGAGGATGATGATGAGGTGGACATCTTGCCTCTGTAGAGCCAGTTTGTGCAAGGAGAGATTAATTGCTTCTTTTTCGGTGGGGGTCCAAACCAACCCGTCATTTCAGTCACAGTCGTGTGGCAGACCCTGTCACTGAAATGATGGGTTGGTTAAAGTGTGCATGTCCTGTTTATACAACATAAGGGTGGGTGGGAGGGCCCAAGGACAATTCCATCTTGCACCTCTTTTTTCTTTCATTTTTCTTTGCGTCATGTGCTGTTTGGGGAGTGTTTTTTGGAAGGGCCATCCTGCGTGACACTGCAGTGCCACTCCTAGATGGGCCAGGTGTTTGTGTCGGCCACTAGGGTCGCTTATCTTACTCACACAGCTACCTCATTGCGCCTCTTTTTTTCTTCTTTGCGTCATGTGCTGTTTGGGGAGTGTTTTTTGGAAGGGCCATCCTGCGTGACACTGCAGTGCCACTCCTAGATGGGCCAGGTGTTTGTGTCGGCCACTAGGGTCGCTTAGCTAACTCACACAGCTACCTCATTGCGCCTCTTTTTTTCTTCTTTGCGTCATGTGCTGTTTGGGGAGTGTTTTTTGGAAGGGCCATCCTGCGTGACACTGCAGTGCCACTCCTAGATGGGCCAGGTGTTTGTGTCGGCCACTAGGGTCGCTTAGCTTACTCACACAGCTACCTCATTGCGCCTCTTTTTTTCTTCTTTGCGTCATGTGCTGTTTGGGGAGTGTTTTTTGGAAGGGCCATCCTGCGTGACACTGCAGTGCCACTCCTAGATGGGCCAGGTGTTTGTGTCGGCCACTAGGGTCGCTTATCTTACTCACACAGCTACCTCATTGCGCCTCTTTTTTCTTCTTTGCATCATGTGCTGTTTGGGGAGTGTTTTTTGGAAGGGCCATCCTGCGTGACACTGCAGTGCCACTCCTAGATGGGCCAGGTGTTTGTGTCGGCCACTAGGGTCGCTTAGCTTACTCACACAGCTACCTCATTGCGCCTCTTTTTTCTTCTTTGCGTCATGTGCTGTTTGGGGAGTGTTTTTTGGAAGGGCCATCCTGCGTGACACTGCAGTGCCACTCCTAGATGGGCCAGGTGTTTGTGTCGGCCACTAGGGTCGCTTAGCTTACTCACACAGCTACCTCATTGCGCCTCTTTTTTTCTTTGCGTCATGTGCTGTTTGGGGAGTGTTTTTTGGAAGGGCCATCCCGCGTGACACTGCAGTGCCACTCCTAGATGGGCCAGGTGTTTGTGTCGGCCACTAGGGTCGCTTAGCTTAGTCATCCAGCGACCTCGGTGCAAATTTTAGGACTAAAAATAATATTGTGAGGTGTGAGGTATTCAGAATAGACTGAAAATGAGTGGAAATTATGGTTTTTGAGGTTAATAATACTTTGGGATCAAAATGACCCCCAAATTCTATGATTTAAGCTGTTTTTTAGGTTTTTTTGAAAAAAACACCCGAATCCAAAACACACCCGAATCCGACAAAAAAAATTCGGTGAGGTTTTGCCAAAACGCGGTCGAACCCAAAACACGGCCGCGGAACCGAACCCAAAACCAAAACACAAAACCCGAAAAATTTCAAGTGCACATCCCTATTAATAATACCGTAGGAACAAAATGACCCCCAGAAGTTCTCCTACAAGTTCTCCTACCAGACATTGTATGAATGGTAACCCTTAACTTCATAATAAAGATATATGGCAGAAGTTCTTCTACAAGTTCTCATCACAGGCATTGTGTGAATGGTTACCCTTAGCTTCATAATAAAGACATATGGCAGAAGTTATCCTACAAGTTCTCCTCCCAGGCATTGTGTGAATGGTAATCCTTAGCTTCATAATGAAGATATATGGCAGAAGTTCTCCTACAAGTTCTCCTACCAGGCATTGTGAGAATGGTAACCCTTAGCTTCATAATAAAGATATACGGCAGAAGTTCTCCTACAAGTTCTCCACCCAGGCATTGTGAGAATGGTAACCCTTAGCTTCATAATAAAGATATAGGGCAGAAGTTCTCCTACAAGTTCTCCTCCTAGTCATTGTGAGAATGGTAACCCTTAGCTTCATAATAAAGATATAGGGCAGAAGTTCTCCTACAAGTTCTCCTCCCAGGCATTGTGTGAATGGTAACCCATAGCTTCATAATAAAGACATATGGCAGAAGTTATGCTACAAGTTCTCCTCCCAGGCATTGTGTAAATGGTAACCCTTAGCTTCATAATAAAAATATAGGGCAGAAGTTCTCCTACAAGTTCTCCTCCCAGGCATTGTGAGAATGGTAACCCTTAGCTTCATAATAAAGATATAGGGCAGAAGTTCTCCTACAAGTTCTCCTCCCAGGCACTGTGAGAATGGTAACCCTTAGCTTCATAATAAAGATATAGGGCAGAAGTTCTCCTACAAGTTCTCCTCCCAGGCATTGTGAGAACGGTAACCCTTAGCTTCATAATAAAGATATAGGGCAGAAGTTCTCCTACAAGTTCTCCTCCAAGGCATTGTGAGAATGGTAACCCTTAGCTTCAGATTAAAGACATATGGCAGAAGTTCTCCTACAAGTTCTCCCAGGCATTGTGAGTATGGTAACCCTTAGCTTCATAATAAAGACATATGGCAGAAGTTATCCTACAAGTTCTCCTCCCAGGCATGCGGCTATTTCTTTATTGAGCTGCGGCTCCTGCCTTCCGCTCCCTGACACTGTACGCGCGGTAGCAGAACCCCCCACCTCCATGGAGACAGAGATTGCTTTAGCTCCGTCTCTACACTTACAGAGCATGGCCGCGGCGGCCATGTGTGAGCAGAACAGCCTCCCTGCTCCCACTCCCCTGCCACTGTCTTCTGGGAGAGATAATGTCACTCTCAGCCCGTCCACAGCCCACTCACAGTGCCCTGCGCTGCAAAGAGCTGCAGCGTCTGGCAGGAAGCGGGCTGATCAAAAGGGCAGCTGGCCAGTGGATGCTGCAGCAAACATAAGTATAACACACTCGCACTCACACTCTCTCTCCCACTCTCTTTGTAAAAGGGGAGTCTCTCCTGCCGTAATGTGTAAAATGGGGACTAATGCCTGCCGTAATGTGCAAAATAGGGACTCTTGCCTGCCGTAATGTGTAAAATGGGGACTCTGCCTGCCATAATGTGTAAAATGTTTCAGTGTTTCTCGCCCCCGGTGTAACTAAAAATGGCGGTGTGACACATAGTCATGCTCCTACCAACGTCATACTGAAGGTGCACAAAAATGTGGTGTGGCCTTGTGCCAGTTAGGCCACGTCCCATTTTTGGGAAGCATGATACCGTCTCTTTGGCTTGACTACTGATATTTTTCGACTCTGCCTCTGACTGGTTGGCCACCCGTGGTGTAAAGCAATAACACAAGCAGGAGTCATCAGGACTATGCTGAAATAATCCTCAACCATTGTACAAAACAACATTATTCTTTTCTCACAAAGTGGAGGCCCAGGTTGGGGCTTGATGGGAAGTGATTAAAGCTGTTGTAGCAATGTTTAGATTCCAGATTTCCTGGTTCAAGCCCAGAGTCTATAGAACACTGATTGATGAGGTCCCACTCCCTATGCACCTAGGTCTCCATTACAGCAAGGTTATTGGATACAGTTTTAACACTTACTGTACCAAGATAAGAACAATGGTTCTAGCTGAGTGCCTGAATCATCATAATCACATAGAAAAGGTTACTGACAATGAAGAAGCTATGATTATAAATGATGTGCAGCTATAGAATTTGGGGTACAGGTACCGTCAATCCTAGCATTTAACTTCCCTATAGAGCAGTGGTTCTCAAACTGTGAGACGTGGTACCCGAGCCCCCTGCAGGGGTGCCTTGGATTGGTGGTTCAGGACCAATTCAAGTTATTTAGCGTCTATGTAATAGGCAAAACCAGTGCTTGTGGATGCCAGTCATAAAATATGTGCACAAAAAGAAGCGAATTCCGTCCCTCACAACATAACTGAACCTCAGGATGACATATAAACACAATTTAATTAATGTTTTATATTTTTTACATTTCTCAATAAGAAACTTTTGGCCTAGGGGCGCTGTGAGAAAAAATTCTGATACTCTAGGGCAGGGGTTAAAGTGAGCTGGAACGGGGCGGAACTGCGTTCCGTCAGTTCCACTTGAAGACTGAACGCAGTTCTGCCTCCTCCGGCGATGTGTCCCCCTCGCTGCAGGGAGATGCCGGGCGCCAGCTGAGATTGTGTCACCAGCGGGCGCCCGTCTCCCTCTTTACAGCGGCAGCCGGAGGCAGTAGCTCAGTATTGAGCTCCGGCTTCCGGCGCTGTCAGTGTGTGCTATGGGTGTTATGATTCCTGTACTCCAGACCGGAGGAGATCTTATGGCAGGGATCTGAGTACAGGAAAATAAGCTGGTTGTGGGAGCTGGATAGCCTAGTAACCCCTGGCGCCCTAACTCCGTTGTCTCGCCCGTGTTATCAGAAATCCCCTGCGAGACTATGGTTGCTTGAGCCCATGGCAGCCGCGTTCGAAGGGCGGATTATGTCTGCCCAACCCCGATGCCCCCGCAGGTCTTAATGGGAGACAAGGGGAAGTCCGAGACAGGGTGATAACAAGGGGCCCTCTGACTAAGCAACCAGGCCAGGGGTTACAAGCTAACTAACTAAATCAAAAGGTATGTGCGGACTAGCCGCCAGGAAAAAGGACAACCAAGGATCCACTGATCCGACACTCCTATCCGGCACCGCCGGACACCAGAGTGGATCTGTGGAAGCGGAATCCTCCGCAAAGCTCCAGAACACAATTAAACAAAATAATAAACAGAAGCGGACAAGCCGCAACACACGGCTGCGCCGCGACTCACGAACACCACCAGATGTTAAAGGTGCTCGGTCAGACTCCAGGAACAGATGGTAACTTCCGAGTACAGGATCTCTGAGGACAGGAACAACCGAAAAGACCGGGACTGGGAACTCTCTGCAGCAGACACAGGCAAACAGGAAGCTATCACCGGCGTCTGTAAGAAGTCCTGAGGGTGCCTTTATTCAGGCACCCTCCAATCAGGATCCAGACAGGACAATCAAATAGAAATGCCGTGCAGCTTGCATGCTGCACGGCCAGCACATAATCAGGGTAATGAGAATAGACCCAGCAACGGGGAACGCGGCTGAACGTGGCGTCCCCGTTGCTAAGGTCAGAGCGGCTCCGTGCGCCCGGCGTCTTAGCGTTGCCAGGGAGCCGGCGGCTGAACGCGCACGGCGTCCCTGGTTGCTAGGCGCCGGGCCGCACGGCCGAGCGGACCCCGGCGCCTAACAATGGGAGAGACGTCATGACGTCTCTCCCATAGTGCCGAGGAGCGGGTGCCCAGAGGACTGCAGCAGCCGGACACGGAGCGGGGATTGGTGAGTATGGTCTGTGTTTTGTTTTTTCGCTTTGTAGCGGTGCATCTACTGGGGGGCATTACTACTGAGGGGGCATCTACTGGGGGCAAACTACTGGGGAGTATTACTACTGGGGGGCATTACTACTGAGAGGCATCTACTGGGGGCAAACTCCTGGGGCGCATATCTACTGGGGGCATCTACTGGGGGACATTATTACTGGGGGGACATTATTACTGGGGGGCCAACTACAAGGGGGCAAACTACAAGGGGGCAAGCTACTGGGGGCAAGCTTCTGGGGGCAAACTACAAAGGGGCTTGCTACTGGGTCAAACTACAGGGGGACATTACTACTGGGGCATAACTACAGGGGCATTACAACTGGGGGTGTAACTACAGGGGCATTACTTCTTGGGGGCATAACTACAGGGGCTAAACTACTGGGGTCATTACTACTGGGGGCTAAACTACATGGGTCAAACTACATGAGGGCTAAACTACTGGGGGCATTACCACTGGGAAGCTAAACTAAAGGGGGGGTAAACTACTGGGGTCATAACTGCAGGGGCATTACCACTGGGGGCATAACTACTAGTGCTAAACTACAGGGGGCTAAAGGACTGGGGGCATTACTGCAGGCAACATTACTACTGGGGGCAATACTAAAAAGGGGCATTACCATTAAGGGCATTACTACTGGGGGCCCTACTAATGAGGGCATTGTAAAGGGGGCACTTCATAAGGGGCATCACTCTTGGGGACATAAGGGGTACTACTATTGCAGGCATTGCATAAGGGCCACCACTACTATGGGGTCTATATAAGGGGCACTACCACTGTGGGCACTACCAGTACAGTGGACATTGCATAAGGAGCACTACTACTGTGGGCATTGTATAAGAAGCGCTACTGCGGTGGGCATTATGTGTATTACAGGGTGCTACTACTGTGGGCATTATTACTATTGCGTGACCACGCCCCTTTCTTTTTGAGACCACACCCTTTTTTTGTGGCGCACGCAATAACTTTATTACATGGGCGCCGTGGGGAGGAGGGGGGGGGGGGGGGGGGGCGTGAGTTCCACCACCTCTCTAGGTCCACTTTAAGCACTGCTCTAGGGCACTGTGATTCAAAAAAGTTTGAGAACCACTGCTATAGAGTGTTCTTATGCTTGCGAGCAGGGCTCTCTTATCTCTCTGTCTGCCGGGTATTACCTAGTAGTCCCATTTTATTCCTTTGTTGCTTGCAATTGTAAAGCTCAACAAAAATATGCTGGCGCTATGTAAAAAATATTCAGAAATAAATAATACTAAAGACAGGTTAAGATAAAGTATCCATTCCTCCACTTTGAATACCCTTTCGGCAGATTAGAATGTTACATGGGTGTCACGGTCTGGCGGATCGGGTTCTGGGAGTCCCGGTACTTACCCGTCCGGACGCTTTGGCGCAGTCCCTCCGGAGGGGTTGCAGGCTGCTGGCGGTGGTCACAGCTTGCAAGCAGGTCTGGGAGGCCAGGGGGGCAGAGGCAGCAGTGAGTGTGTGTGCAGCTTTCAGGTGCAGAGTTGCAGCATAGGCGCCGCCATCTTGGAAGGGTCAGCTGACCAAATTCACCCAGTGACCAGCAAGGCTAGTAAAGCCAATGAGAAACAGCCTGCAGGTATAAATCTGAGGCTTTCTGGGTAAGAGATCACCAGTGCAACGTCTCTCACACAGCCTTGTGTGTGCTAGTTAATCTGTGCTACACAGCAGTGCTATTGTAGCATACAATTCCTGGAATTCTTTCTATTTCTGAAATTCCTGGTCACCTTGATACACTTGCTGATCCTCCAGATCCCCTACGCTCCCAGTGAACCTCAGTTTGTCCTAGCCTCCAGTCGACCTACCTCCGGGGTTCCGTCAGGCGTTCGCTCTCGGGCAATCGAGTTCTGCCGAACCATCTGCTTCCACAGTATTTCAAACCACAGCACCAGCAGTACCTTCATAGGAGACCTATGAAAAAGACCTTAATTCAGCCTGCCTGGCTAATCCTGTCGAAGGTTGCCGACACCGAGTCTCAAGCCGCAAGTCCAGATTCCCAAAACCCAAGTACTCTGACAATGGGTCTATGTCACTTAAAATATTTCCTTGGATGATATTTGTGCTCAGAATTACAATATCTGGGCAATTATAGACACTTGTACTTTGTAAAAAAAAAAAAATCAGCATTGCAACTGAGCAGATCTATGTAGTGTGCAGCCAAACATCCAATCCCTTGCAGCCACACACTACATAGATCTGCTCAGCCGCAATGCTGATCATTTTTTTCACAAAGTACAAGGTAAGCTTCAAATAGTTAGAATTCTCTAGTTTAGAATTCTTTAGATTTCTATGCAAGTTCAGATATTGTAGCTCACTGAATAGAGTGTCTGACTGCAGTGCCACAGGCAACGGGTTTGAATCCTAGGTATGTCAGCATCTTGAAATGTAATAAAGGACAGTTTGACTGAATAACAAAGAGCTATCAAGTTAAGTTCATGAATGTTGTATAGGTATTAGTGACGGAAAGGGTGGGGGTAGGAGACATGGGTGGTTAGGAGATGCTGGGCTTCAAAAAGGTTGGAAGCTGCAAGTGAAAGTAATTAAAACAGATAATTGACAAGTGCTGCCGACAGCGCCCCCTACCCTGCAGCGTTATGTGCAATGGCACTCTCAGCACACACCTAGTTACGGCGATGGTGATTGTGTTAAAATAATTGCTCCAAATGCATGCAATCCAGGCTCAGTGTTGCTGACAGCATACCAGGAAGTCTCTGAAAATGTTGCAAGTGAAGCCAAACTGTGGTGCTCTTTCATCTGTTGAATAACTGCTTTGTATTTTCATGTTGAACGTTCTCCCTTTTCTCTAACGTCCTAAGTGGATGCTGGGGACTCCGTAAGGACCATGGGGAATAGCGGCTCCGCAGGAGACTGGGCACATCTAAAGAAAGCTTAAGGACTATCTGGTGTGCACTGGCTCCTCCCCCTATGACCCTCCTCCAAGCCTCAGTTAGATCTCTGTGCCCGAACGAGAAGGGTGCACACTAGGGGCTCTCCTGAGCTTCTTAGTGAAAGTTTTAGATTAGGTTTTTTATTTTCAGTGAGACCTGCTGGCAACAGGCTCACTGCATCGAGGGACTAAGGGGAGAAGAAGCGAACTCACCTGCGTGCAGAGTGGATTGGGCTTCTTAGGCTACTGGACATTAGCTCCAGAGGGACGATCACAGGCCCAGCTTGGATGGGTCCCAGAGCCGCGCCGCCGGCCCCCTTACAGAGCCAGAAGGCAGAAGAGGTCCGGAAAATCGGCGGCAGAAGACGTCCTGTCTTCAACAAGGTAGCGCACAGCACTGCAGCTGTGCGCCATTGCTCTCAGCACACTTCACACTTCGGTCACTGAGGGTGCAGGGCGCTGGGGGGGGGGCGCCCTGAGACGCAATAAAAACACCTTGGATGGCAAAAAAAAATGCATCACATATAGCTCCTGGGCTATATGGATGCATTTAACCCCTGCCAGAATCCATAAAAAAGCAGGAGAAAAGTCCGCGAAAAAGGGGCGGAGCCTATCTCCTCAGCACACTGGCGCCATTTTCCCTCACAGCTCCGTTGGAGGGAAGCTCCCTGTCTCTCCCCTGCAGTCACTACACTACAGAAAGGGTTAAAAAAAGAGAGGGGGGCACTAATTAGGCGCAGTATTAACTATACAGCAGCTATAAGGGGAAAAACACTTATATAAGGTTATCCCTGTATATATATAGCGCTCTGGTGTGTGCTGGCAAACTCTCCCTCTGTCTCCCCAAAGGGCTAGTGGGGTCCTGTCCTCTATCAGAGCATTCCCTGTGTGTGTGCTGTATGTCGGTACTTTTGTGTCGACATGTATGAGGAGAAAAATGATGTGGAGACGGAGCAGATTGCCTGTAATAGTGATGTCACACCCTAGGGGGTCGACACCTGAGTGGATGAACTGTTGGAAGGAATTACGTGACAGTGTCAGCTCTGTATAAAAGACAGTGGTTGACATGAGACAGCCGGCTACTCATCTTGTGCCTGTCCAGACGTCTCATAGGCCGTCAGGGGCTCTAAAGCGCCCGTTACCTCAGATGGCAGATATAGACGCCGACACGGATACTGACTCCAGTGTCGACGGTGAAGAGACGAATGTGACTTCCAGTAGGGCCACACGTAACATGATTGAGGCAATTAAAAATGTTTTACACATTTCTGATAATACGAGTACCACCAAAAAAGGGGTATTATGTTCGGTGAGGAAAAACTACTAGAGATGAGCGCCTGAAATTTTTCGGGTTTTGTGTTTTGGTTTTGGGTTCGGTTCCGCGGCCGTGTTTTGGGTTCGAACGCGTTTTGGCAAAACCTCACCGAATTTTTTTTGTCGGATTCGGGTGTGTTTTGGATTCGGGTGTTTTTTTCAAAAAACACTAAAAAACAGCTTAAATCATAGAATTTGGGGGTCATTTTGATCCCAAAGTATTATTAACCTCAAAAACCATAATTTACACTCATTTTCAGTCTATTCTGAATACCTCACACCTCACAATATTATTTTTAGTCCTAAAATTTGCACCGAGGTCGCTGTGTGAGTAAGATAAGCGACCCTAGTGGCCGACACAAACACCGGGCCCATCTAGGAGTGGCACTGCAGTGTCACGCAGGATGTCCCTTCCAAAAAACCCTCCCCAAACAGCACATGACGCAAAGAAAAAAAGAGGCGCAATGAGGTAGCTGTGTGAGTAAGATTAGCGACCCTAGTGGCCGACACAAACACCGGGCCCATCTAGGAGTGGCACTGCAGTGTACATACAATTATGGACGGGCTGCCGAGTGCCGACACAGAGGTAGCCACAGCCGTGAACTACCGCACTGTACTGTGTCTGCTGCTAATATATAGACTGGTTGATAAAGAGATAGTATACTCGTAACTAGTATGTATGTATAAAGAAAGAAAAAAAAACCACGGTTAGGTGGTATATACAATTATGGACGGGCTGCCGAGTGCCGACACAGAGGTAGCCACAGCCGTGAACTACCGCACTGTACTGTGTCTGCTGCTAATATAGACTGGTTGATAAAGAGATAGTATACTCGTAACTAGTATGTATGTATAAAGAAAGAAAAAAAAACCACGGTTAGGTGGTATATACAATTATGGACGGGCTGCCGAGTGCCGACACAGAGGTAGCCACAGCCGTGAACTACCGCACTGTACTGTGTCTGCTGCTAATATAGACTGGTTGATAAAGAGATAGTATACTCGTAACTAGTATGACTATAAAGAAAGAAAAAAAAACCACGGTTAGGTGGTATATACAATTATGGACGGGCTGCCGAGTGCCGACACAGAGGTAGCCACAGCCGTGAACTACCGCACTGTACTGTGTCTGCTGCTAATATAGACTGGTTGATAAAGAGATAGTATACTCGTAACTAGTATGTATGTATAAAGAAAGAAAAAAAAACCACGGTTAGGTGGTATATACAATTATGGACGGGCTGCCGAGTGCCGACACAGAGGTAGCCACAGCCGTGAACTACCGCACTGTACTGTGTCTGCTGCTAATATATAGACTGGTTGATAAAGAGATAGTATACTCGTAACTAGTATGTATGTATAAAGAAAGAAAAAAAAACCACGGTTAGGTGGTATATACAATTATGGACGGGCTGCCGAGTGCCGACACAGAGGTAGCCACAGCCGTGAACTACCGCACTGTACTGTGTCTGCTGCTAATATAGACTGGTTGATAAAGAGATAGTATACTACTAATATTATATACTGGTGGTCAGGTCACTGGTCACTAGTCACACTGGCAGTGGCACTCCTGCAGCAAAAGTGTGCACTGTTTAATTTTAATATAATATTATGTACTCCTGGCTCCTGCTATAACCTATAACTGGCACTGCAGTAGTGCTCCCCAGTCTCCCCCACAATTATAAGCTGTGTGAGCTGAGCAGTCAGACAGATATATAATATATATAGATGATGCAGCACACTGGCCTGAGCCTGAGCAGTGCACACAGATATGGTATGTGACTGACTGAGTCACTGTGTGTATCGCTTTTTTCAGGCAGAGAACGGATATATTAAATAAACTGCACTGTGTGTCTGGTGGTCACTCACTATATAATATATTATGTACTCCTGGCTCCTGCTATAACCTATAACTGGCACTGCAGTAGTGCTCCCCAGTCTCCCCCACAATTATAAGCTGTGTGAGCTGAGCAGTCAGACAGATATATAATATTATATATAGATAATAGATGATGCAGCACACTGGCCTGAGCCTGAGCAGTGCACACAGATATGGTATGTGACTGAGTCACTGTGTGCTGTGTATCGCTTTTTTCAGGCAGAGAACGGATTATAAATAAAAGTGGTGGTCACTGGTCACTATCAGCAAAACTCTGCACTGTACACTACTGAGTACTCCTAATGCTCCCCAAAATTAGTAAATCAAGTGTCTAAACGGAGAGGACGCCAGCCACGTCCTCTCCCTATCAATCTCAATGCACGTGTGAAAATGGCGGCGACGCGCGGCTCCTTATATAGAATCCGAGTCTCGCGATAGAATCCGAGCCTCGCGAGAATCCGACAGCGTCATGATGACGTTCGGGCGCGCTCGGGTTAACCGAGCAAGGCGGGAAGATCCGAGTCGCTCGGACCCGTGAAAAAAAACATGAAGTTCTGGCGGGTTCGGATTCAGAGAAACCGAACCCGCTCATCTCTAAAAACTACCTGTAGTTTTCCTGAATCTGAGAAATTAAATGAGGTGTGTGATGATGCGTGGGTTTCCCCCGATAACAACGGATAATTTCTAAAATGTTATTGGCATTATATCCTTTCCCGCCAGAGGTTAGGGTGCGTTGGGAAACACCCCCTAGGGGGGATAAAGCGCTCACACGCTTGTAAGGGCTCTACCTTCGCCTGAGATGGCCGCCCTTAAGGATCCTGCTGATAGAAAGCAGGAGGGTATCCTAAAAGGTATTTACACACATACTGGTGTTATACTGCGACCAGCAATCGCCTCAGCCTGGATGTGCAGTGCTGGGTTGGCGTGGTCGGATTCCCTGACTGAAAATATTGATACCCTAGATAGGGACAGTATATTTTTGCCTATAGAGCATTTAAAAGATGCATTTTTATATATGCGTGATGCACAGCGGAATATTTGCCGACTGGCATCAAGTCTAAGCGCGTTGTCCATTTCTACCAGTAGAGGGTTATGGACACGTCAGTGGTCAGGTGATGCGTATTCCAAACGGCATTTGGAAGTATTGCTTTATTAAGGGAGGAGTTATTTGGGGTCGGTCTTTCAGACCTGGTGGCCACGGCAACAGCTGGGAATTCCACGTTTGTACCCCAGGTCGCCTCTCAACATGAGAAGACGCCGTATTATCAGGCGCAGTCTTTTCGTGGACAAGCGGGCAAAAGGTTCCTCATTTCTGCCCCGTGACAGAGGGAGAGGAAAAAGGCTGCAGAAATCAGCCAGTTCCCAGGAACAGAAACCCTCTCCCGCCTCTGCCAAGCCCTCAGTATACGCTGGGGCTTTACAAGCAGAATCAGGCACGGTGGGGGGCCCGTCTCAATGAATTTCAGCGCGCAGTGGGCTCACTCGCAAGTAGACCCCTGGATCCTTCAGGTGATATCTCAGGGGTACAAATTAGAATTCGAGACGTCTCCCCCTCGCCGTTTCCTAAAGTCGGCTTTACCGATGTCTCCTTCTGACAGGGAGACAGTTTTGGAAGCCATTCACAAGCTGTATTCCCAGCAGGTGATAATCAAGATACCCCTCCTGCAACAGGGAACGGGGTATTATTCCACACTGTTGTGGTACCGAAGCCGGACGGCTCGGTGAGACCGATTCTAAATCTAAAATCTTTGAACACTTATGTACAGAGGTTCAAATTCAAGATTAAGTCACTCAGAGCAGTGATTGCGAACCTGGAAGAAGGGGACTACATGATGTCTCGGGACATCAAGGATGCTTACCTTCATGTCAAAATTTACCCTTCTCACCAAGGGTACCTCAGGTTTATGGTACAGAACTGTCACTATCAGTTCAGACGCTGCCGTATGGATGGCACACGGCACCCCGGGTCTTTACCAAGGTAATGGCCGAAATGATGATATTCCTTCGAAGGAAGTGAATTTTAGTTATCCCTTCCTTGGACAATTCCCTGATAAGGGTAAGATCCAGGGAACAGTTGGAGGTCGGTGTAGCACTATCTCAGGTAGTGTTGCGGCAGCACGATTGGATTCTCAATATTCCAAAATCGCACCTGGTTCCGACGACGTGTCTTCTGTTCCTAGGGATGATCCTGGACACAGTCCAGAAAAAGGTGTTTCTCCCGGAGGAGAAAGCCAGGGAGTTATCCGAGCTAGTCAGGAACCTCCTAAAACCGAGCCAAGTCTCAGTGCATCAATGCACAAGGGTTCTGGGTAAAATGGTGGCTTCCTACGAAGCAATCCCATTCGGCAGATTCCACGCAAGAACTTTCCAGTGGGACCTGCTGGACAAATGGTCCGGATCGCATCTTTAGATGCATCAGCGGATAACCCTGTCACCAAGGACAAGGGTGTCCCTCCTGTGGTGGTTGCAGAGTGCTCATCTTCTAGAGGGCCGCAGATTAGGCATTCAGGACTGGGTCCTGGTGACCACGGATGCCAGCCTGCGAGGCTGGGGAGCAGTCACACAGGGAAGGAATATCCAGGGCTTATGGTCAAGCCTGGAGACATCACTTCACATAAATATCCTGAAGCTAAGGGACATTTACAATGCTCTAAGCTTAGCAAGACCTCTGCTTCAAGGTCAGCCGGTGTTGATCCAGTCGGACAACATCACGGCAGTCACCCACGTAAACAGACAGGGTGGCACAAGAAGCAGGAGGGCAATGGCAGAAGCTGCAAGGATTCTTCGCTGGGCGGAAAATCATGTGATAGCACTGTCAGCAGTATTCATTCCGGGAGTGGACAACTGGGAAGCAGACTTCCTCAGCACGACCTCCACCCGGGAGAGTGGGGACTTCACCCAGAAGTCTTCCACATGATTAAAAACTCGACAGGTATTGCGCCAGGTCCAGGGACCCTCAGGCAATAAGCTGTAGACGCTCTGGTAACACCGTGGGTGTACCAGTCAGGGTATGTGTTCCCTCCTCTGCCTCTCATACCCAAGGTACTGAGATTGATAAGATGGAGAGGAGTAAGCACTATATTCGTGGTTCCGGATTGGCCAAGAAGGACTTGGTAACCGGAACTTCAGGAGATGCTCACGGAGGATCCGTGGCCTCTACCTCTAAGAAGGGACCTGCTCCAGCAAGGACCCTGTCTGTTCCAAGACTTACCGCGGCTGCGTTTGACGGCATGGCGGTTGAACGCCGGATCCTGAAGGAAAAAAGGCATTCCGGATGAAGTCATCCCTATCCTGATCAAAGCCAGGAAGGATGTAACCGCAAAAACATTATCACCGCAATTGGCGAAAATATGTTGCGTGGTGCGAGGCCAGTAAGGCCCGATGGAGGAAATTCAACTGGGTCGATTCCTACATTTCCTGCAAACAGGAGTGTCTATGGGCCTGAAATTGGGGTCCATTAAGGTTCAAATTTCGGCCCTGTCAATTTTCTTCCAAAAAGAACTAGCTTCAGTCCCTGAAGTTCAGACGTTGTAAAAGGGGTACTGCATATACAGCCTCCTTTTGTGCCTCCAGTGGCACTTTGGGATCTCAATGTAGTTTTGGGTTCCAAAAGTCACATTGGTTTGAACCACTTAAATCTGTGGAGTTAAAATATCTCACATGGAAAGTGGTCATGCTGTTGGCCCTGGCCTGGGCCAGGCGCGTGTCAGAATTGGCGGCTTTATCCTGAAAAAGCCCTTATCTGATTTTCCATTCGGACAGGGCGGAATTGAGGACTCGTCCTCAGTTTCTCCCCAAGGTGGTTTCAGCGTCTCACCTGAACCAACCTATTGGTGGTGCCTGCGGCTACTAGGGACTTGGAGGCCTCCAAGTTGCTAGACGTTGTCAGTGCCCTGAAAATATATGTTTCCAGGACGGCTGGAGTCAGGAAATCTGACTCGCTGTTTATCCTGTGTGCACCCAACAAGCAGGGTGCTCCTGCTTCTAAGCAGACTATTGCTCGTTGGATTTGTAGTACAATTCAGCTTGCACATTCTGTGGCAGGCCTGCCACAGCCAAAAATCTGTAAATGCCCACTCCACAAGGAAGGTGGGCTCATCTTGGGCGGCTGCCCGAGGGGTCTCGGCTTTACAACTTTGCCGAGCAGCTACTTGGTCAGGAGCAAATACGTTTGTAAAATTCTACAAAATTGATATCCTGGCTGAGGAGGACCTGGAGTTCTCTCATTTGGTGCTGCAGAGTCATCCGCACTCTCCCGCCCGTTTGGGAGCTTTGGTATAATCCCCATGGTCCTTACGGAGTCCCCAGCATCCACTTAGGACGTTAGAGAAAATAAGAATTTACTTACCGATAATTCTATTTCTCATAGTCCGTAGTGGATGCTGGGCGCCCATCCCAAGTGCGGATTGTCTGCAATACTTGTACATAGTTATTGTTACAAAAATTGGGTTATTATTGTTGTGAGCCATCTTTCAGAGGCTCCTCTGTTATCATGCTGTTAACTGGGTTCAGATCACAGGTTATACGGTGTGATTGGTGTGGCTGGTATGAGTCTTACCCGGGATTCAAAATCCTTCCTTATTGTGTACGCTCGTCCGGGCACAGTATCCTAACTGAGGCTTGGAGGAGGGTCATAGGGGGAGGAGCCAGTGCACACCAGATAGTCCTAAAGCTTTCTTTAGATGTGCCCAGTCTCCTGCGGAGCCGCTATTCCCCATGGTCCTTACGGAGTCCCCAGCATCCACTACGGACTATGAGAAATAGAATTATCGGTAAGTAAATTCTTATTTTCAGTGAGATTGACCTGCCTATTGGTTAAAACTAATTCTGTAACCAGTCCACATATGGACCTCATTGGCAGTTGTGTTTTTTTTATATTGATTAACGATACCAACGTCAATATAGAGTATGTAAAGAATATTCATGTTTAATATTTTAACATTTTATGAAATAAATTGTTATTGGATGTCTTATTAGGCAACAGTTGCTGTTATTTGGCTGGTTTGTTGGTCTATTGGTATGAATCTAAGGGGGTGATTCCGAATTGTTCGCTCGCTAGCTGCTTTTAGCAGCATTGCACACACTAGGCCGCCGCCCTCTGGGAGTGTATGTTAGCTTAGCAGAATTGCGAACGAAAGATTAGCAGAATAGCGAATAGAAATTTCTTAGCAGTTTCTGAGTAGCTCGAGACTTACTCACAAATAGCGATCAGTTCAGTCAGTTTCGTTCCTGGTTTGACGTCACACACACGCCCTGCGTTCGGCCAGCCACTTCCCCGTTTCACCAGACACTCCCGCGTTTTTCCCTGACACGCCTGCGTTTTTCCGCACACTCCCAGAAAACGGCCAGTTTCCGCCCAGAAACACCCACTTCCTGTCAATCACACTCCGATCACTTCAATGATGAAAAATCTTCATTCGGACGTGAGTAAATCTATTAAGTTTTGTGATAAAATACTAACCGCATGCGCACTGCGAACCATGCGCATGCGCATTTTTGCCTTAATCGCTCCGTTGCGAAAATCGGCAACGAGCGAACAACTCGGAATGACCTCCTAACTTCAAGCTTCAGAACTCTTAAATTCAAATCCCGGATGAGCCTGTCATTCATATTTGTGCTTTGCTACTTTAATTGCTGAATTATGATGAATTATACTTTTGGAGTGAAGTCCAGGAAGAGCATACACCCAAGGACTCTCCTGGAGTCAAGTGCTGCCCAGAATTCAAACCCCACCACAGAGAATTAATTGACCGTCGTTTTCGCAGCACGATTGATATGCTATAAATCTCTCTGCAAGTGAATTTACAAATATAGGGGCTGATTTGCATGCAATTAGCAATGCTCATGGATCTTGTGATTTCGTCATACTGCACATGCGCCAAAGAAATTAATCAGTTTCTGTGTCAGATCAGGTATCCGTACAGGGACGGAGATCGCTACTGCGCGTGGACTGAACCATCTGTCGAGGGACCATATTTTCTGTGATGTGGGAAATAACTGGGCAGTGACCATGTGACCACAAAGAGCTCTTTTGTTTTGTGGGAGTGTCGTGGTTGTGTCGGCTGACTTACAAGCTCCTCAGCAATATATGGATGGAGATGGGACTTCTGTTTCAGAATAGGACTGGTGTAAGACACTATACTAATTATGACGACTGCAGTAGGCAGTATAGGCTTTCCCATGCAGTTACACAGATTTTTAGAATACAAATCGGGTTCTCACATTAGCGGACGGTAGTAAGCAGGCTGCCACAGGTGTACAGAAAAGTAGACGTGCCGGGTTGTAAAACTAGGCTCTTATGATTGTGTTTATGCCTGATATTTAGAAGGGCAATGCTTTTACTTGCAAGACATGGCGTAAGTATAGAGGGTGCAAGGGGTGCACTTGCTATGGGGCCCGGCCTCTTAGGGGTCTGCCAGCCCAGCAAACAACCCACTGCACCATGGGGGTAATTCCAAGTTGATCGCAGCAGGATTTTTGATAGCAATTGGGCAAAACCATGTGCACTGCAGGGGAGGCAGATTTAACATGTGCAGAGAGAGCTAGATTTGGGTGGGGTGTGTTCAATCTGCAATCTAATTTGCAGTGTAAAAATAAAGCAGCCAGTATTTACCCTGCACAGAAACAAAATAACCCACCCAAATCTAACTCTTTCTGCACATGTTATATCTGGCCCCCCTGCAGTGCACATGGTTTTACCCAACTGCTATCAAAAATCCTGCTGCGATCAACTTGGAATTACCCCCCATGTTTTTATCATTCATTATACTTTATTAATACTCTGCTGCCCATGGGTTCCAAAACCGGCAGTTCCTGCTAGTACAGTGGTTGGAGAGGTGGGGGGGAGGACGGTTTAGGTGTTTCACCGGGACTGTGTCACTCACTGTGCCCGAAGCCTAGGGGAGAAACTCACAAGATGATTATGTTGGGTGGGCGGAAGCACAGTGAGTGGCCACACCGTACTGGTGACCCGCCTACTAACCCTCTGCAGCACTTGTGTATTGCATTGTGGGGACTGCTGCATGGGTCTGGAGTGGATCGGGGACTGGTAACTGATTGGGGCTCAGAGTGCGGCTGGGAGGACACTGGGACAGTGGTGAGTGCACTGTGTTGATGCCCCATCCTATATAGAACTACAACTCCCAGCAACCTGTGGCTTTACAGCTTTGGCGGGACTATATATCCCAGCAGCCTCTAGGCTTAAAGATATGGTACAACTACAACTCCCAGCAACCTGTCGTCTTACAATTGCAGTGGGACTACAACATGTGACTTGGTTAAAATGTAGCCATATTTTGCCATATCTAATATAGATTTATTCTCTCTCTCTCTCTCTCTCTCTCGCTCTCTCTCTCTCTCTCCATATATATATATATATATATATATAGTTCTGAACTGTTGTCATATATTGTGCATATATGTACAACATATACGTGTGTGTGTGTGTGTGTGTGTGTGTGTATATATATATATATATATATACATGTATATAGTATATACATGGTATATATGTGTATATGTATGGTTTCCCTGTATGGATGGTCTGTGTGGCAAGGAGATACGTGTATTTGCCATTCATGGTGCAGTGTGTTTGGTGTGATGTGCGCCATGGGGTCTTGCCATTTGCTCCATGTCCATGCCAGGCAGAATGTTTGTTGCATTTTATTTGGCAGTCGCTGTTTTCTGTTTGTTACACCTCTGAATGTTTTGTAGTGAGTGAGATTGGCAGATTGGTATGTCCTTTTTGTGGCTGTTTTGTACAGCGAGCACCACTATGGCATGGTGTATAGCATTATGGTTCTGGGTCTCGGTTGAACATGGTGGCCATGTTGGATGTTGACTACTCATATGTCGCGATGGTGCTTGCGCAGAGTCACAATGCAGATTCAGGTGCATTGGAGATGTGTTGGGCATTCCCGGGCAATAGCAGGGGATTGGCTGATCTGACGCAGATGTGGCATGGGATGGGCATGTTGGTGGAGTAACGTGGGCGTGCCTTTGGAGGTGGCTCCTTGCAGAGACGCTGGATCACTCACATCAGGGCCATGCATGTACAGATGGTCTGTACCTAGTGTGGGGCAGGTGTGGTTTTCGGTGGTGTAACCAATGGTGGCATCTAGGGATGCGCAGGGCATAATTGTGGCATCTGTGGACAGCAGCATGTAATTGTGTGTTGGGGGTGTGATCACCCTCATCACTACCTACCCCACACCAAATACTGCACGGCCGGGGGAAGGGCCCTGTGAAAGTTTGCTATGGGGCCCTCATAGGTCACGTTAAGCCCCTGCTAGTAAAAGCACTGACCTTATAAATATGAGGTATAATAAACACAGAAGTGCAGGGTGCAACCCTATCCCTGTACATATAATCTATTTTTCCACAGAGATCATTATTACCATCCCTATCAATAGTGTCTATGCGGGTTTAGTATGAAATACCTACAATCAAAATCCTGACAGTCAAAATACTGACAACAATTGACCGACGGTCAAAATCCCAACAAGGTCAACATACCGGCATTTAAAATACCGACAAGGTCAAAATACCAACATTTAAAATGTCGACAGGTCAAAAAGTCGATACAAGTTTTTTGTGTGTGTATATATCGTCATAGGTTGACATGTGCACCGTATAGGTGTATCGCGTCCCTTCACATGGCTCTCTATGCTTCGGGCACGGTTCAACGCTGCGCTCGGCACACTATTATATTCCCCCTCCAGGTCCACTGGGATGGTAAAGTATGAACAAGTCGGTTTCAATGAAAAAATCATGAAAAACTCATGTTGACTTTTTGACCTGTAGACATTTTAAATGTCGGTATTTTGACCATGGCCAGTATTTACTAAAAATCAGAGTTTGGCCGATTTGTGTTTTTTTTTTTCTAAGTCCCAATCCGGGAATTCACTAAGCACCAATCTCGGCAGTGTTTGGACTATTCGTATTGGTTTGAATGACAACGTTCAGAAATACGAATGAATAGACCATCGGTCAAACACGGCTGTTATTTCATAGAATACGGGCATTCACTATTCATTCGTATTTGGGTGTTAGTTTCTGAGTGCTCAAGTGCGGGTCTGTTTTTTTTCAATTCGTTAAAAAAAGCAGCAATAAAATAAACCTGCTTTTTCCAGTCGAGTTTGGATAAGCATGTACGGATCAGTGAGATCTGTGTATGGTTATCTATGGGAAAGGGTCTGTTTAGTGTAAAATCTGGAAAAAAAATTGCGTGGGGTCCCCCCTCCTAAGCATAACCAGCCTCGGGCTCTTTGAGCCGGTCCTGGTTGAAAAAATATGGAGAAAAAAATGACAGGGGTTCCCCCATATTTAATCAACCAGCACCGGGCTCTGCGCCTGGTCCTGGTTCCAAAAATACGGGTGACAAAAAGCATAGGGGTCCCCCGTATTTTTGAAACCAGCACCGGGCTCCACTAGCTGGGGAGATAATGCCACAGCCGGGGGACACTTTGATATCGGTCCCTGCGGCCGTGCCATTAAAACCCCAACTAGTGACCCCTGGCCGGGGTACCCTGGAGGAGTGGGGACCCCTTCAATCAAGGGGTCCCCCCCCTCCAGCCACCCAAGGGCCAGGGGTGAAGCCCGAGGCTGTCCCCCCCATCCAAGGGTGGGGGGGACAGCAACCAATGTAACCAATGGTGGCATCTAGGGATGCGCAGGGCATAATTGTGGCATCTGTGGACAGCAGCATGTAATTGTAGTAGTACTACAGGTACCAGCGGGCCCGGTTTTCCACCGCATGCTGGTACTTGTGGTTCTCCAAGTACCAGCTTGCGGGGGAGGCTTGCTGGGACTTGTAGTACTGCTACTAAAAACAATATTCACAATTTCTCACAACGCTGGATCACTCACATCAGGGCCATGCATGTACAGATGGTCTGTACCTAGTGTGGGGCAGGTGTGGTTTTCGGTGGTGTAACCAATGGTGGCATCTAGGGATGCGCAGGGCATAATTGTGGCATCTGTGGACAGCAGCATGTAATTGTGTGTTGGGGGTGTGATCACCCTCATCACTACCTACCCCACACCAAATACTGCACGGCCGGGGGAAGGGCCCTGTGGATGTTTGCTATGGGGCCCTCATAGGTCACGTTGAGGGCCCCATAGCTGCCACCATTGGTTACACCACCGAAAACCACACCTGCCCCACACTAGGTACAGACCATCTGTACATGCATGGCCCTGATGTGAGTGATCCAGCGTTGTGAGAAATTGTGAATATTGTTTTTAGTAGCAGTACTACAAGTCCCAGCAAGCCTCCCCCGCAAGCTGGTACTTGGAGAACCACAAGTACCAGCATGCGGTGGAAAACCGGGCCCGCTGGTACCTGTAGTACTACTACAATTACATGCTGCTGTCCACAGATGCCACAATTATGCCCTGCGCATCCCTAGATGCCACCATTGGTTACACCACCGAAAACCACACCTGCTCCACACTAGGTACAGACCATCTGTACATGCATGGCCCTGATGTGAGTGATCCAGCCTTGTGAGAAATTGTGAATATTGTTTTTAGTAGCAGTACTACAAGTCCCAGCAAGCCTCCCCCGCAAGCTGGTACTTGGAGAACCACAAGTACCAGCATGCGGTGGAAAACCGGGCCCGCTGGTACCTGTAGTACTACTACTAAAAAAATACCCCAATAAAAACAGGACACACACACCGTGACAGTACAACTTTATTACATACATGCACACCAACATACACACATACTTACCTATGTTCCCACGAGGCTCGGTCCTCTTCTCCATGTAGAATCCTAGGGGTACCTGTGAAAAAAATTATACTCACATAATCCAGTGTAGAATCCGACCTTTGAATAATCCACGTATTTGGCAAAAAATGTAAACGGAAACCTGACCACGCACTGAAAGGGGTCCCATGTTTACACATGGGACCCCTTTCCCCGACTGCCAGGACTCCCCCTGACTCCTGTCAAAGAGGGTCCCTTCAGCCAATCAGGGAGCGCCACGCCGTGGCACTCTCCTGATTGGCTGTGTGCTCCTGTAGTGTCTGTCAGGCAGCACACGGCACAGATACAATATAGCGCCTATGCGCTCCATTGTAGACAATGGTGGGAACTTTGCGGTCAGCGGTGAGGTTACTTTCGGACAATTTCTCACAAGGCTATCAGCCCCCCATCCGCCACCCTTGGATGGGGGGGACAGCCTCGGGCTTCACTCCTGGCCCTTGGGTGGCTGGAGGGGGAAGGGGACCCCTTGATTGAAGGGGTCCCCACCCCTCCAGGGTACCCCGGCCAGGGGTGACTAGTTGGGGTTTTAATGGCACGGCCGCAGGGACCGATATGAAAGTGTCCCCCGGCTGTGGCTTTATCTCCCCAGCTAGTGGAGCCCGGTGCTGGTTTAAAAAATACGGGGGACCCCTACGCTTTTTGTCCCCCGTATTTTTGGAACCAGGAACAGACGCAGAGCCCGGTGCTGGTTGATTAAATATGGGGGAACCACTGTCATTTTTCCCCCCATATTTTTTCAACCAGGACCGGCTCAAAGAGCCGAGGCTGGTTGTGCTTAGGAGGGGGGACCCACGCAATTTTTTCCAGATTTTTTAAGACTTTAATCAACTTTTTAAGGTACACAATGAAGCCCTTCACGGATCTCACAGATCCGGCCGGGATTCCTTGTGTTTTTTCAGGCAGTGTTTTGCTCATCACTCCCGTAAAACACTGCCTGATATTACGAATCACATCGACATCGGAAAAAACGATTGTGCAAAACTCGGCAGCTTAGTGAATAACCGTATCAGGATTCAAAAAGTTGCAGTAAAATGCACCCGATACCATTCGAGTTCAAACACCCTTAAAAATGGCAAAAACACGAATATTAGTAAATAAACCCCCATGTCAGGATTTTGTCCTTGCCAGGATTTTGATCGTCGGTCAATGGTTGTCGGTATTTTGACCGTCGGGATTTTGATTGTAGGTAAATTGACCGCATCCCGTCCATGCAAAATGCAATATGTAATCCAGCTTGAGCAATCGCATATGCATATGTCACAACAATATATCAACTAACTTGAACACAAGTCTTCTATATCAATCTATTTCAACTGTAAAGGAGCCTACAGACTGGGCGACCCGCCGCCGAGCTGCCCGACCGCCAATACGGCAGACGGGTGACCCGGCGGTGGGGGGGGGGGGAGGTGGGGGGGGGAGTGAAGTTTCTTCACTCCCCCCGTCACCCGGCGCCATAGCAATGCATGCTAATATGGACAATCTCGTCCATACTGGACTGCATGCATAAGCGACGGGGCACCAACGATGAACGAGCGCGGGGCCGCGCATCGTTCATCGTTGGCGCCGACACACTGCACGATATGAACGAGCTATTGTTCATTAATGAATGAGAACGTTCATATTGTGCAGTGTTATCTGCCAGTGTGTAGGGCCCTTATGAAGCACTTTGGCGTTCTCAAGTAAACAATTCTTTTAAACCTAAAAACTCTTCAAACTTCAGCCCTCACACACGATGCAGACCGTCTGCCAGAAACTAAAATTAAATAAGAAAAATAGTTTTAAATTGCGCCATGGTTCTATTCATTGCCTACATCTTAGCAGCAAGGCAAACAATGCTTAGAGTTTCTGTAAGTGAGCGAAGACACAAACTATCACAGTAAAATGTAGACCAAGCTCATTTAATATAAGAGCAAAACAGCAGAGGTCAGCAGGAATGCACGTGCTGTATAATACAGTGAGAAACATCTGATGAATATAAATGAGCTTCGCCTGCCTCTGGATCAACATTATACATATGCAGGTGTCGGAGACCAATAGCTGAGCTCAATAAACCCTGTTGGGAATAATTTATCAAGTGAAAGAGACAGAATACGGGAAAAGGGAGAGAGAACCATTTAAGGCACTTTTGTGTTCAATTTACAAACTGAGCCTCAGATTTAAGAGGCAAGAAAAGTAGCAATTAGGTCTTAAAAGTGAGGTAAATACCTTTAAATGAGAGGAAAATGTGCCTCATAAATAGATGCAGGCAAAAAAATGTTGACACTGTAATTTTTGTTATTTATTTTTTGGAAACTGTGTCACTCCATCTTGGTGATGAATACCCCGTCCCCGGGGACAAAATACCATGGTTATTCTCTGGAAGAGGATAACTGCAGGCAGGATAACGGAGTGACAGAATAATGTAATGACACCAGAGTAAAAAGGAATGAACTTTAGAGAATGTCACTCTGATGTAGTGCAATTTCATCCTGGAACAGAGTTAGGAGGATTACAATTCCTTCTTACATGCTATGTTATATGTTCGTCCTTTGTGTCCTTAAACAACCGTTTCTTCACACCATCCTCATTTTAATCTTCTGGTAGCTCATCTTAAACTGAGGGGTCAGATAAAAAGTCGTAGCATACTTAAATGTTTGCGTTTCCATTGAAGCGATAGTAATGGAAAGCAATTCATGAACACTGCTGTCAGGGTATGAGTAGAGATTATAGTGATAGGGACACTAACCTTAAAGTGCACGTTTCCTTATAATAACGGGCCTAATTCAGACCTGATTGCAGCTGCAAAATTGTTCTCTAATGGGCAAAACCATATGCAGTGCAGTTGGGCAGATATAACATGTGCAGAGAGAGTTAGATTTGGGTGGGTTATTTTGTTTCTGTGCAGGGTAAATACTGGCTCCTTTATTTTTACAATGCAATTTAGATTTCAGTTTGAAAACACCCCACCCAAATCTAACTCTCTCTGCACATGTTACATTATATTATTGCTATTATATTTGATTGATTTCACCGGTCTTTGCAGATGACCATACACTGTTAAGAGCCGAGGCCGGTCATCTGGATCTTTGGCCAATATTGTCACCCACATCATGGGTAGGGCTTTGCAATGCTTTGGGCCCCAAAGCAAAATTTGTGTGTGGGCCCAGTGATGCAAAATAGTGCAGAATGGAAGCCTTTTCTGCACATGTAGGACCATGGACTCTGTGGGGTATATTCAATTAAGGTCGAAACTGCCATCTTGTCGAAAAGATGGCAGTTTTCGACTTTTTCAGGTCGGAAGGGGTTCCGACCTATTCAGTCCCCAGCTTTTTTTTTGACAAGTCGGGGAATTCGACTTGTCGAATAGTACGTTAATCGGCGGTATAGCTGCAGATTCATGTGCTTCTGAGGGAAACGGGCCAAATTCGACAGGTTTTGGCCCCGTTTCCGACCATCTCAGTCCGACTTAAAAAAAAATCGAACTGAGATGAGGGACCTGAGAGGAGGGGAGGGGGGAGAGCTTCGGGCAGACGCGGGAGAGCAGCGGGCAGACACGGCTGTCCTCCGTCTCCTCGCTGGTCTCCCCCCTCTCCGGTCCCTCATCTCAATTCAACTTTTTTAAAGTCGAATTGAGATGGGCATTGAATAGCCCTTGTCGGACCCATTCCGACAAATGCATGTCGGAATGGATCCGACCTCAATTGAATATACCCCTGTACAGTAAGTCATAACTAGTAAAAGAAAATCTAGCAATATAAACACAATACGAAATAGATCTGTTAAGATATGGGACTGTTATGTCTATGGGCCTGATTCAGACCTGATCGCAAGCCGGGCAATTACCGATTGATTGCGCATGCATACAGATCTTAGTACGCATGCGTGAGGCCAAACAGTGAAAAAATCCTGCAACTTTTTTGATCACTAGCTGTACGCAAGGTGATTGACAGGAAGAAGGCGTTTGGGGGTGGTAACTGGCCGTTTTCTGGGAGTGTCAGTAAAAACACAGGAGTGCCCAAGCGTTTTCAAGGAGGGTGTGTGACATCAGCTCCGGCCCGATCAGCCTGATTCTGTCGCACTGTAGGAGTTGGTCTTGGGCTACGCACAGACTGGAAAAAACATTAGATGGTGAGTGAGTTGCAAATGGATTTGCAGCTGACTGGCGAACGGCGAGATTTTCAAAAGGCATACGCAAACTTGCACTGGGCAGTTATTCACACTGTCTGGGCGGTGACTATCTGATCGCAGATCTCTGCAAATTCGCAGAGGAGTGATCAGGTCTGAATTGGGCCCCATATTTGTTATATTTAGGGATTTAAGTACTCAGTGTTTATTTTCTTGGGATTTCGAGACATATTATTCCATTCTCTTTTTTCTTGTATATGCAAATAAGTAGTGCTTTGCTTTCCATGTTGCTGAAATTAATATGCTATATAAAATTAAAAACTTTGGGGGAATTCAAATGTTTGAAAAGTCAGTTGGGTGTCTGTTTTTTCCTATCTAATAGACAGGAAAAAACAGACACCCACCTTACTTTTCAAACATTTGAATTTCCCCCTTTGTGTTTTGTGAAATTTTTGCAAAAGTCTCAAGTTCTGGTGATATCATCTTTGAGTTCCACATTTTCTTCACCATTTCAGGAATACAAATGTACCTTTCCCAGAGGGAATAGACTTGCATACCTCCCAAGTCCCAACATGACCTTCTCACGGAGGGACAAAATGCTCTGCTTCTGGACTTTTCTCTTCATTTATGATTGCCGCCACCTGTTTTGAACAGGTTAATGGATAAGAAAGGTGTTTTAGCACAGGTGATGGTAATTCTAAATTAAGAGGGAAGTCTAGGAGCAGAGCATTCTGTTCCTCCTGGAGAGGGTCATGTTGGGAGGTATGGACTTGGGAGAACAATGCCTAATTAGTTCTTATCCAGACGAGATGAGTTTCCACGTTTGGCTATGGAAATGCTTATTCTGTTTTTATTAAATGCTTAATTTATTTATCTGGTGGCCAGTGGCCTTAAGTGCTCACGTGGAATTGACCTGTCATTTGTGTTCCACCTGTGACTCCATGTCCTGCTCCAGACACAGCACATCACAAAGTAAATTGATACCATTGTGACCCCAGTTCTAAAAATTGCAGAACATTGGTATGTACAGAACATTTGATTTCATTAGAGTATGTGCACCAAGGGAAATCTTGAGAGGAATGTGTCTAGCACTCTTTGTATATCATTAATCCCCCTCCTTACCATCTTGTCCCCCAAAATCTACCCCATATAATCATATCCTCATTGATCCCCCAACTCAGTCCCCTCTCCTTCCTGTGATAATATTATGCCACACAGTAGTGCCCCCAATTCATATTATGCCAAAAGCCACTGGATGATATATGGTTATATTATAAATGTAGTACTCACTGCACTGCTCTGTCCTCCGCTCCTGTGGGGGACAATTAGAGCACGAAGTAAAGGGGAGGGCGCTACTGCAGTGCTGTGTCTTGTGAGTCACTGAATGGTCAGTTCATCAAAACTGGCACCTTGGACCCAGTGTGTTCATGTCTATATTGCCTAACCTAAAGAAAAGAAATCTGTGGAAACATGGGTATAGCTACAATGGGTGCAGGGGGTACCATTGCTATGGGGCCTAGAAGCTTAGGGGGCCCTGTATCCAGGTGTTATAGTTGCATACCAATTTCCTGGAATTGCCAATTAGGTTTGACCCGCTGCCCAGCCTGAATAATGTGATATAAAATTTTCAGGATGGGATGTAGCAAGCCTCCAAGTCCCCACATCGCAAATTACAGCTCTCATTGGGAGAGTTGTCCTTTGCTAAAATGTTCATACATACAGCGTTAGTAAACACAGATATGTATGCAATGACTGGCAGGATGCGGCAATCTCAATGCGATGCATCATGCATCCCGTCCCCTCAGTGAGAGGTGTGTATACTGGATGTTATAATAGTAAGGGGCACTGTAACGTGGCATAATCTGACCTGCTCAGGAGGGCATTATTATGTTATATAATAAAAATTGGGCACTGTAATGTGGCACAATATGAACTGGAGGCAATATAGTGTGGCACAATATGAACTGGGGGCACTGTAATGTGGCTCAATATAAACTAGGAACACTGTGGGGGAGATGTACTTAGCCTTGGAGAGTGGTAAAGCAAAGAGATCAAGGGGCAGGGGGCAGGAGAACTGACTGCCGCTGTAGCAGCTTCTCTCCTCTGGACAGCACACGCTGCTCAGTGCTATGTGCTGAGCCGGGG
Organism: Pseudophryne corroboree; assembly: GCF_028390025.1. Taxonomy (NCBI): domain Eukaryota; kingdom Metazoa; phylum Chordata; class Amphibia; order Anura; family Myobatrachidae; genus Pseudophryne; species Pseudophryne corroboree. The sequence goes on from NC_086449.1 coordinate 753,205,319, forward strand.
AGGAGAGGCAGCTGCAGCGGCAGTCAATCCTCCCTCTCCCTGCATGGGGGAGCGGGTAATCACACCCATATTTCCACCACCCTGTACAACGGCGTCCCCCTGTGTGGCATGCACGACCACTTCCTGCCCGAAAGGAGTCCTGTACATCATTTTTATTTTTTTAGAGGAGGGGGTCTGGCCACACCTCTCCCATTGGCCACACACCCTCCTTGTTCCAGGGCCCGACAGACCTGTCTGCACCTTTGGGCAGCCCTATAATGTAACATAATGTGAACTAGGGCACTACCATGGTTCATAACATAAACTAGGGCACTAATATGGTTCAAAAAATGAAGAAGGGCACTATTATGGGGCATAAAATTATCAAATGCTGCGGACAGGTATCTCTCTAGAAGCTTTAAGACAGGGGCCTTAGCAAAATGTTGCTATAGAACACAAAAAGGTCTTGCTACGCCCCTGTGTGGAAATAAAAAATTTAATTGACGGAATTTTGTACCTCTACAAAATGGCTTATCCCACATCTGTAGTTTCTGAATGAACTTTTTTCTCATCTCTGAGAGCTATGTCTTATTTATGCAACCAAATTCCACCAGCTCCAAGTACTATCATATGAAATCCATTAGGTTTCTACTCTCATCTGCCTCTCCCACCACATAGAGACTTGTCAAACCCATAATTCCTCCTTATGATGAAACCATTGTTTGTATATTACATAGTTACATAGTTAGTGAGGTTCAACCTGTATTCTGTGTTAAGCTGTTCATATTATGATGCACCTGCTAAAGTAATGGTTTAGTACCAATTGACAACTGTGATTCTTACCACTTATCACTGACCTGGTTTGGGAGTGTTGTGGACTCGGGGCTTCTTCCGATGACCGGGAAGAGGAACCGCCACTGGGTCGTAGTAGAGATGGCCGGATGTAGGTCTTCCTCATGCAGAACTAAGACGGCAGGCGGGAGGCCCAGAGGAATTCTTGTAGGTCTCCTGTAAGACAAGACTTGTAGAAATAATGAAGGCTGGGGTACTGAGATATTGGAGACACTGTGGTATTGAAGGCACTGAGGTACTGGGAGTACAGGGAGTGCTGGGAGACCCTTGGAGGCACGGAGGTGTTTGGAGGCACGGAGGTGCTTGGAGGCACGGAGGTGTTTGGAGACACCGAGGTGTTTGGAGGGACGAGGTGCTTGGAGGCACGAGGTGCTTGGAGACACGGAGGTAACTGGAGGCACGGAGGTGCTTTGAGGCGCGGAGGTGCTTGGAGGCACGGGGTGCTTGGAGGCACGAGGTGCTTGGAGGCACGGAGGTGCTTGGAGGCACGGAGGTAACTGGAGGCACGGAGGTAACTGGAGGCACGGAGGTAACTGGAGGCACGGAGGTGCTTGAGGCGCGGAGGTGCTTGGAGGCACGAGGTGCTTGGAGGCACGAGGTGCTTGGAGGCACGGAGGTGCTTGGAGGCACGGAGGTAACTGGAGGCACGGAGGTAACTGGAGGCACGGAGGTAACTGGAGGCACGGAGGTGCTTGAGGCGCGGAGGTGCTTGGAGGCACGAGGTGCTTGGAGGCACGAGGTGCTTGGAGGCACGGAGGTGCTTGGAGGCACGGAGGTGCTTGGAGGCACGAGGTGCTTGGAGACACGGAGGTAACTGGAGGCACGGAGGTGCTTGTAGGCACAGGATGCTTGGAAGCACAGGTTGCTTGTAGGCACAGGATGCTTGCAGGGACAGGATGCTTGGAAGCACAGGATGCTTGCAGGGACGAGGGAGCTCTGGATCATAGCTTCCACAGGAGAAACGAAGATACTCAGGCATCGGATCTCTGCCTGGTATCTGATTTTAAATTCCCCGCCCTAGCCTGATTGGCGGAGCAGGCAGGTGACGTCAGACCTGCTCCGCCTCCTTGCCCTTGCTTGTGATGGCGGCGCCCTTGCTTCCGGGAAGCCGCCGGAGAGCAGCGCCGACCCGCCGCTGAAGCCGGAGACTGACAGGGGAAGAGAGGCGCCGGGCAGACCAGGCCACCCGCAGGGACAAGCGCGGTCGCCGCTGCCCGAGGTTCGTGACAGTACCCCCTCCTCCAGGAGTGGCCCCTGGACACTTCCCGGGCTTAGTCGGATGTCTGGAGTGGAAGATCCGAATCAGACGAGGAGCCGTTACTTCAGTAGCCCCAATCCAACTTCTCTCCTCAGGTCCATAACCCTTCCAGTCCACCAAGTACTGTAATTTTTTATGAAGATAACGAGAGTCCAGAATAGCTTTGATTTCAAACTCCGCTCCAGCTTCTGCCACTACGGACGTTGGCCTTGGGAGTGCTGAGTGGAATCGATTCAGTATGAGGGGACGGAGTAGAGAAACATGGAAGGCGTTAGGTATGCGAAGATGGGCAGGCAAACCCAGTTTACAGACCACAGGATTTAAGACTTGTAGCACAGGGTAAGGACCGATGAACCTTGGAGCGAATTTCATGGTGGGCACCTTCAACCGGAGATTCCGTGTGGACAGCCATACCCTGTCCCCAACTTTATATTGAGGTGCGGCTTGCCGTTTCTTATCTGCAAAGAACTTGTACCGAACAGAAACCTGCTTAAGATTAGCATGAACCTTTCTCCAAATTTGTCCAAAGTGTCGTAGAGTGGACGCTACAGCAGGAACCTCTATTATCGGAAGGCTTGGAAATTCCGGAACACGGGGATGGAACCCGTAGTTGACGAAAAATGGTGATTCCCCAGTGGAAGAATGAAACAAATGGTTATGGGCAAACTCCGCCCAAGGCAACAACTCCACCCAGTTGTCCTGTGAAGGAGAGAGATACAACCGAAGAAAAGTCTCTAGATCTTGATTGACTCGTTCCGTTTGTCCATTTGTTTGGGGATGATAAGCCGACGAAAACTTAAGTTTAATGTGTAGAGTTGAACAAAGGGCTTTCCAAAACCTGGCGGTGAACTGTACTCCACGGTCAGAAACAATCTCTTGTGGCAACCCATGCAAACGAAAATGTTCTCGGATAAACAATAGAGCCAGTTTCGGTGCTGTCGGAAGACCAGTCAAGGGCACAAAGTGTGCCATCTTCGAAAAACGGTCAACGATAACCCAAACGGTGTTGCAACCCTTGGAACAGGGCAAGTCAGTGATGAAGTCCATGGAAATGTGAGTCCAGGGTCTCACAGGGATAGGCAGAGGACGAAGTAACCCTGCAGGAGGCAGACGAGGAGATTTATGTTGTGTACATTGGGGACATGAATTAACGCAATCTTGTACATCCTTCCTCATGGTGTTCCACCAGTAAGACCTTTGCAGAAACTTGTACATCTTCTGAGCGCCGGGATGACCGGAAAACTTGGAGTTATGGACCCACCGTAGTATTCCTGGGCGGAATCTAGCTGGTACGGACATTCTTCCAGGAGGAGGAGCTGGAGTAGTTAAAGCAGCAGAGACAGAAACTGGATTCAGAATTAAACCCCGCTCCGGAGGTTCATCCTCGTCTGTGGGAACCTGTGAACGGGAAAGCGCATCTGCTTTAATATTGAGAGTCCCGGCACGGTACTTGATAATGAACGAGAATCGGGAAAAGAAAAGTGCCCATCTCGCCTGGCGAGGATTCAAACATTGTGCGGATTTGATGTACAGTAAATTCTTGTGATCCGTGTAGATGGTAAACACATGTTTAGCCCCTTCTAGAAGATATCTCCATTCTTCCAAGGCAGATTTGATTGCCAAGAGTTCCTGGTCTCCAATAGAGTAATTTCGTTCGGCTGGAGAGAATTTACGAGAGTGGAAGCCACACGGATGTAATTTCTTATCAGAGGAATGCTGGGAGAGGACAGCCCCCACCCCGACTGAAGATGCATCAACTTCTAAGAAGAAGGGTTCCTCGAAATTTGGTTGTTGGAGAACTGGAGCCGTCGTGAAAGCTAACTTTAAGCGAGAAAAAGCTACAATGGCTTCCGGAGGCCACAAACTAGGATTAGAACCCTTTCTCGTCAGGGCAGTAATGGGTGCAACAATGGTGGAGAAACCTTTAATGAATTTCCTGTAGTAGTTCGCAAAGCCCAGGAACCTTTGTATTGCTTTCAGGGAAAGAGGCTGAGTCCAATCACGAATGGCCGACAACTTTTCCGGATCCATGCGAAGCTCCGTCCCCGAGATGACATAACCGAGGAACGGAATAGATGTTACTTCAAAGGTACATTTGGAAAGCTTGGCGTAGAGATGATTCTCTTGTAAACGGTGTAGCACCTCTTTGACTTGAGTCCTGTGTTCGACAAGATTCTTGGAAAAAATCAGTATGTCGTCCAGATATACCACAACGCTCTGATACAGCATATCACGAAAGATTTCGTTGACGAATCCCTGGAAAACCGCGGGAGCATTACTAAGACCAAACGGCATCACCAAGTATTCGTAATGCCCATCTCGGGTATTAAAGGCAGTCTTCCATTCATCCCCCTCTCGGATGCGTATAAGATTATAAGCTCCTCTCAAGTCGAGTTTTGAAAAAATGCGGGCACCACGAACCCTATCAAATAACTCTGTGATTAGTGGCAAGGGGTATTTATTCTTAATAGTAATGTCGTTTAGGCCGCGGTAGTCGATGCATGGTCTCAACCCCCCGTCCTTTTTCTTCACGAAAAAGAAGCCTGCACCAGCAGGGGAGGAAGAGGGGCGAATGAATCCCTTGAGCATATTGGACTTAATATACTCCGACATGGCTTGAGTCTCGGGAAGAGACAGAGGATATGTGCGACCACGAGGTGGCGTCTTCCCTGGGACAAGGTCAATAGGGCAGTCCCAAGGCCTGTGAGGTGGTAACAGGTCAGCAGCTTGTTCCGAAAATACGTCCTTGTACCCTTGATATGCCTCCGGAATGTGCTCTTCATCCGTTTTGGAGGTAACACGGAGCGGACAAACAGGAGTAAGACAATTAGTGTGACAAAAGGAACTCCAGGACAGAATTTGTGACGACTTCCAATCGATGTGGGGGTTATGACTTTTCAGCCAAGGCATTCCAAGAACCAGATCATGGGGCATTTCTGGGATTACCAAGAGTTCCAAATCTTCCTGATGTAGAGCCCCGACCCGCAGCTTAACTGGCCCCGTGCGCCACATTATGAGACCTTTGGAAATTCTAGTCCCGTTGATAGCCGTCAGTGAAATTGGCCGCTCGATAGGCCGTAACTTTAAACCCAAACTTTGGGCACAGAAGGAAGAAACGAAGTTCCCTGCAGCTCCGGAATCCAATAGGGCTTCACAAGACCTGGAGACTGAATTGGAGACTAGAGTTACTGGAAGCAAGCAGTCCGAAGTTGGAGAAGCTTTTGTCGTAACTCCCAGCTTGACTCCTCCGGAACAAGCTAGGTCTGCCCGTTTCCCGGACGGACTTTACAAGATTTAAGAAAATGATCTGCGGCTCCACAGTAAAGGCAGAGTTTACCCTCACGACGACGCTGTCGTTCTTCCGGAGACAGTCGGGAGCGGTTAATTTGCATGGGCTCATCTGAGCTAGGTGAGGCCACCGGCCTAGGAGTAGGATTCCGGAACCTGGAACGATCCGAACGGTTACGTTCTCTTCCACGCTCCTGCATCCGAAGATCCACCTTGACGCAAAGGGAAATCAAATCTTCTAATGGATCCGGCAGATCTCTAGTAACCAGCTCGTCTTTCAGCCGGTCGGAAAGACCGTTCCAGAAGGCAGCTCTCAGGGCATCATTATTCCAGCGTAGTTCGGAAGCAATGGTCTGGAAATGAACCACGTACTGGCCCACGGAACGGGCGCCCTGCCGAACACGGAGCAAATCGGAAGAAGCAGTGGTCATTCTGCCGGGCTCGTCGAAAATCCTTCGAAAGGACGAGATGAAGTTGGTGTAGTTGGAAACCATGGGATCAGATCGTTCCCATAATGGAGACACCCAATCCAAAGCAGAACCTTCCAACAGAGAAATAATATATGCTACCTTGGACCGGTCTGTAGGAAAGTTGTGTGCAAGTAGCTCGAAATGTACCTCGCACTGGTTCAAGAAACCACGACAATTTTTGGGATTCCCATTATAGCGGGACGGAGTAGGCAACTGAAGGCGTGGAGTGACACCGGCCGATGGTTGAACATTGCTGGCAACGGCAACTGGTGCGACTGCTGGAACAGGAGCCGGAATTACTGAGGCCAGAGACGCCTGAATCTGATCCAGACGCCCGGACAACTGCTGGAGGTACTGCATCACCTGACCTTGTGCTGCTTCCTGACTTTGCACTCGAGAAGCCAGGTTCTGGATGGCACTAGAGTCCGTGTTCCGATCCCCCGAGTCCATGTGGCCTGAGTATACTATCACTGACCTGGTTTGGGAGTGTTGTGGACTCGGGGCTTCTTCCGATGACCGGGAAGAGGAACCGCCACTGGGTCGTAGTAGAGATGGCCGGATGTAGGTCTTCCTCATGCAGAACTAAGACGGCAGGCGGGAGGCCCAGAGGAATTCTTGTAGGTCTCCTGTAAGACAAGACTTGTAGAAATAATGAAGGCTGGGGTACTGAGATATTGGAGACACTGTGGTATTGAAGGCACTGAGGTACTGGGAGTACAGGGAGTGCTGGGAGACCCTTGGAGGCACGGAGGTGTTTGGAGGCACGGAGGTGCTTGGAGGCACGGAGGTGTTTGGAGACACCGAGGTGTTTGGAGGGACGAGGTGCTTGGAGGCACGAGGTGCTTGGAGACACGGAGGTAACTGGAGGCACGGAGGTGCTTTGAGGCGCGGAGGTGCTTGGAGGCACGGGGTGCTTGGAGGCACGAGGTGCTTGGAGGCACGGAGGTGCTTGGAGGCACGGAGGTAACTGGAGGCACGGAGGTAACTGGAGGCACGGAGGTAACTGGAGGCACGGAGGTGCTTGAGGCGCGGAGGTGCTTGGAGGCACGAGGTGCTTGGAGGCACGAGGTGCTTGGAGGCACGGAGGTGCTTGGAGGCACGGAGGTAACTGGAGGCACGGAGGTAACTGGAGGCACGGAGGTAACTGGAGGCACGGAGGTGCTTGAGGCGCGGAGGTGCTTGGAGGCACGAGGTGCTTGGAGGCACGAGGTGCTTGGAGGCACGGAGGTGCTTGGAGGCACGGAGGTGCTTGGAGGCACGAGGTGCTTGGAGACACGGAGGTAACTGGAGGCACGGAGGTGCTTGTAGGCACAGGATGCTTGGAAGCACAGGTTGCTTGTAGGCACAGGATGCTTGCAGGGACAGGATGCTTGGAAGCACAGGATGCTTGCAGGGACGAGGGAGCTCTGGATCATAGCTTCCACAGGAGAAACGAAGATACTCAGGCATCGGATCTCTGCCTGGTATCTGATTTTAAATTCCCCGCCCTAGCCTGATTGGCGGAGCAGGCAGGTGACGTCAGACCTGCTCCGCCTCCTTGCCCTTGCTTGTGATGGCGGCGCCCTTGCTTCCGGGAAGCCGCCGGAGAGCAGCGCCGACCCGCCGCTGAAGCCGGAGACTGACAGGGGAAGAGAGGCGCCGGGCAGACCAGGCCACCCGCAGGGACAAGCGCGGTCGCCGCTGCCCGAGGTTCGTGACACCACTCCCAGATCACTATATTAAATGCTATAACCCTGGATACTTTTTCCAGTCACAAATTTGTCCAATCCGTTTTTAAATGCATTTACAGAGTCTGCCATTATTACCTTCTCCGGCAGGGAGTTCCAAATCTTTATTGCCCTTACTGTGAAGAACCCTTTCCTACGTTGTGTACGGAATTTTATCTCCTCTAGCCTCAGCGACTGCCCACATGTCCTATACAGAGTTCTTTTAATAAACAAATCCCCTGTTAACTCCTTGTAATGACCCTTTGTATATTTGAAGATATTAATAATGTCTCCTCTTAGATGCCTCTTTTCTAGTGTATACATATTTAACCTTTTAAGCCTTTCCTCGTACTTCAATGTCTCTAATCCTTTAATCAATTTAGTAGCTCGCCTTTGAACTCTTTCTAGTTCCCCAATATCTTTTTTTATAATATGGTGCCCAAAATTGAACACAATATTCCAGGTGCGGTTGTACCAATGATTTGTACAGTGGCAGGATTACATCCTCGTCCCTTGTCTCAATGCCCCGTTTTATGCATGCAAGAACTTTACTTGCCTTTTTTGCTGCATTATGACATTGTGTACTGTTATGAAGCCTATTATCTATGAGCTCCCCCAAACCTTTTTCCTCCGCAGTTTCCCCTATAGTTTCTCTATTTGGAGTGTAGGATGCATGTGTGTTTTTTGTCCCAAAATGCTAACTTTGTATATTTCTATATTGAACCTCATTCCCCATTTAGACGCCCAGGTTTCATGTTTAAATAAGTCATTCTGTAGAGACTCCACATTGCTTTTTGAGTTAATTACCTTACTCAGTTTAGTATCATCTGCAAAGATTGACACTGCTTTCCAGGCCTATTCCTAGATCATTGATAAATATATTGAACAGTAGTGGGCCAAGTACAGACCCTTGTGGTATTCCGCTGACTACTGGTGCCCAGCTGGAGAACATCCCGTTGACAACTGCCAGATGTATTCTGTTATCCAGCCAATTACCTATCCATATACAAATAGTATATCCTAGGCCAAGTTCCTTTAATTTGATGATCAGTCTCCCGTGAGGCGCTGTATCGAAGGCTTTTGCAAAATCTAAATATACCACATCCACTGCTTTTTCCTGGTCAAGATTCTCGCTCACCTCCTCGTAGAAGCTAATTATTAGTTTGATATGATCTGTCCCTTACAAACCCATGCTGACTTTTGCTAATAATCTTATTAACCTGCAGATAATCCTTTATGCTATCCTTCAAAATACCTTCCAATATTTTACCCACTATAGAGGTTGAACTAACTGGTCTATAGTTACCAGGATTATTTTTATTTTAATATCATGGTAGAGACACAATGGAAATGTGGGATGCTTTATAAGGGTTGCTTGATAGCAATATTCACAAATTCATTCCCATGAGCAGTAAACGCAGGAGTACTAAACACAAACTAATGTGGCTTAATAAGGAGGTCAAAGAAGCAATGGCTAAAAAGAGGCGTGCTTTCAAAACATTTAAATCTAATGGAGGGGAGGAGTCATTCCAGTATTATAAGTAATGCAAAAAAGCAATAAGGGCAGCTAAAAATAAGAATTTACTCACCGGTAATTCTATTTCTCGTAGTCCGTAGTGGATGCTGGGAACTCCGTAAGGATCATGGGGAATAGACGGGCTCCGCAGGAGACTGGGCACTCTAAAAGAAAGATTAGGTACTATCTGGTGTGCACTGGCTCCTCCCTCTATGCCCCACCTCCAGACCTCAGTTAGAATCTGTGCCCGGCCAGAGCTGGGTGCTCCTAGTGGGCTCTCCTGAGCTTGCTAGAAAGAAAGTATTTGTTAGGTTTTTTATTTTCAGTGAGATCTGCTGGCAACAGACTCACTGCTACGTGGGACTGAGGGGAGAGAAGCAAACCTACCTGCTTGCAGCTAGCTTGTGCTTCTTAGGCTACTGGACACCATTAGCTCCAGAGGGTTCGAACACAGAGCCGCGCCGCCGTCCCCCTTGCAGAGCCAGAAGACAGAAGAGAAGCGATGAAATCGGCGGCAGAAGACTCCTGTCTTCATTAAGGTAGTGCACAGCACCGCGCCATTGCTCCCACAGCACACCACACACTCCGGTCACTGTAGGGTGCAGGGCGCTGGGGGGGGGGGGGGGGGGGCGCCCTGGGCAGCAATAAAAATACCTTTGGCATAAAAATACACATAATACAGTCTGTGACTGTATATGTGTAAAACCCCCGCAATTTTTAGTCAGAAACAGGACAGAAGCCCGCCGCTGAGGGGGCGGGGCCTTCTTCCTCAGCACACCAGCGCCATTTTCTCTTCACAGCTCCGCTGGAATGAAGCTCCCCAGGCTCTCCCCTGCAGTATCCTGATACACAAAGGGTGAAAAGAGAGGGGGGGCACATAAATTTAGGCGCAAAAATTGTATATACAGCAGCTACTGGGTAAACACTGAGTTGTAGTGTAATCCCTGGGTTATATAGCGCTGGGGTGTGTGCTGGCATACTCTCTCTCTGTCTCTCCAAAGGGCCTTGTGGGGGAACTGTCTTCAAATAGAGCATCCCCTGTGTGTGTGTGGTGTGTCGGTACACGTGTGTCGACATGTCTGAGGTAAAAGGCTCCTCTAAGGAGGTGATAGAGCGGATATGTATGTGAGAGGGTGTCTCCGTCGACAACGCCGACACCTGTTTGGATATGTGTAAGTGCTAAGGTGAATTTATTGCACAAATGGTTAGGGAACAGACAGGAAATCTACCCATGTCTGTCCCTATGTCACAGAGACCTTTAGAGTCTCACAATGCTCACTATCCAAAATAACAAATACTGGTATCGACACGGAGTTTAACTCCACTGTCGACTACGATAATGCAAAGTTACAGCCAAGATGGCTAGAAGGTATTCAATATATGATATTGAAATAAAAGATGATTTGCATATCACTGATGACTCATCTGTCCCTGACACGAGAGTACACATGTTTAAGGGGAAGAATGTTGAGGTAAATTTCCCTCCTCTCATGAGGAAAAAGAGCGGGAATCTCCAGACAAGAGACGGCAGCTTCCCACAAGAGAATTCTCAGGCTGTATCCTTTCCCCACTAGGGCCAGGATGTGTTGAGAATCTTCCCCTAGGGTGTCCTGTTTGCACAGACGGTAGCACTTGCTATTCTCAGGGATCCTGCAGATAGCGTGCACATTCTAGTATACTACCCAGACCGGCGATTGTGTCGGCATGGGTTTATAGCGCTGTGGCAGCGTGGACAGGTACCTTATCAGCAGAGATTGAGACCCTAGTAAATATATTAAAGATGCTGTCTTAAGTGATAGATATATAGTTATAAAGCATGCCCAAAGAGACATGAGTATACTGGGTCCTAGAGTCAAAGCTATGTCGATCTCTGCTTGACGTGTCCTGTAGAATATGCATTGGACATATGATGCCGACTTAAGAGGCATATGGAAGGCTGAGGATTGTGTGGAGAAGGGTTCTCGGGCCTGGTCTCCACAGCTATAGCTGGTAATTCTGCTAGTTTGCCTTATATTCCTGCACAGCCTAAGAAAGCACGACATTATTAAATGCAGCCTTTCGAATAAAGAAACAAGAAAGTCTGAGGTGCGTCCTTTCTTGTCAGAGCCGGGATCAACACAGCTAGTTCCCAGGAACAGAAGTCCTCCCCGGCCTCTACAAAAATCCACCTATGCCGCTGGGGCTCCACAGGCGGAGCTAGGCCCGGTGGGGACACGCCTTCGTAAGTTCAGCCACAAGTGGGTTCACTCCCTGTTAGGTCCCTGGGCAATAGATATTGTGTCTCAGGGATACAAGCTGGACTGTGAGAAGATGCCCCCTCACCGACAGCCCTGCGGGCTTCCCCCCAAGAGGGGGAGCCAGTGTTAAAGATACAATTTGTGAATTGCAGTTAACAGGTGGTGGTCAAGGGTCCCCTCCTTCAACAAGAGGGTGTTATTATTCGACCATGTTGTAATCCCGAAACCAGACGGTTCGGTCAGACCTATATTGAATTAAAAATCCATGAACATATACCTGAGAAGGTTCAAGTTCAAGATGGAATCGCTAAGAGCGGTCAGGGCAAGCCTAAAAAGAGGGAGACTTTATCGTGAATCGGATCATAAGGGATGCATACCTTCATGTCCCCATTTATCCACCTCATTAGGCGTACCTCAGAATTGCGGTACGGGATTGTCATAACCAAGGTAATGGCGGATATGATTGTGCTCCTGCGGAAGCAAGGTGTCACTATTATCACGTACTTGGACAATCTCCTCATACAAGCGAGATCAAGAGAGCAGTTGCTGAACAGCGTATCACTTTCTCTGGAAGTGTAACGGCAACACGGCTGGATTCTATATATTCCAAAGTCGCAGTTGGTTCCTACAGCTCATCTGCCTCTCCTAGGCACAGACCAGAAAAGGGTTTATCTCCCGATAGAGAGAGCTCAGGAGCTCATGACACTGGTCAAGAATCTATTAAAACCAAAACAGGTGTCAGTGCATCACTGCACTCGAGTCCTGGGAAGGATGGTGGCATCATACGAGGCCATCCCCTTAGGCAGGTTCCATGCGAGGACCTTCCAATGGGACTTACTGGACAAGTGGTCCGGATCAACTCTTCAGATGCATCGGTTAATCACCCTATCCCCCAGGGCCAGGGTGTCTCTCCTGTGGTGGCTGCAGAGTGCTCACCTTCTCGAGGGCCGCAGATTCGGCATTCAGGACTGGATCCTGGTGACCACGGATGCAAGCCTCCGAGGGTGGGGGGCAGTTACACAGGGAAGAAATTTCCAAGGTCTGTGGTCAAGTCAACAGACTTGCCTTCACATCAATATCCTGGAACTAAGGGCCATATACAACGCCCTAAGTCAAGCGGAGTTCCTGCTTCGCGACCAACCGGTTCTGATCCAGTCAGACCGCAGGGGTTCATGTAAACCGCCAAGGCGGCACAAGGAACAGGGTGGCGAGGGTAGAAGCCACCAGAATTCTTCGCTGGGCGGAGAATCAAGTAAGCGCACTGTCAGCAGTGTTCGTTCCGGGAGTGGACAACTGGGAAGCAGACTTCCTCAGCAGGCACGACCTCCACCCGGGAAAGTGGGGATTTCATCAGGAAGTCTTCACGCAGTTTGCAAATTGATGGGAACTGCCTCAAGTGGACTAGATGGCGTCCCACCTCAATAAAAAGCTAAAAAAGGTTTTAAGCCGGGTCAAGGGACCCTCAGGTGATAGCTGTGGTCGCACTAGTAACACCGTGGGTGTTCCAGTCGGTCTATGTATTCCCTCCTCTTCCTCTCATACCCAAGGGCTGAGAATTGTAATAAAAGGAGGAGTGAGAACACTATTCTTTGCTCCGAATGGGCCAAGAAGGACTCGGTACCCGGAGCTGCAAGAAATGCTCTCAGTGGACTCAGGGCTTCTGCCTCTCAGACAGGACATGTTGCAACAGGGGCCCTGTCTGTTCCAAGACTTACCGCGGCTGCATTTGACGGCATGGCGGTTGAACGCCGGATCATAGCGGAAAAGGGCATTCCGGATGCAGTTATTCCTACGCTGATAAAGGCTAGGAAAGATGTGAAAGCAAGACTTTTTCACTGTATATAGCGAAAATAGGTTGCTTGGTGTGAGGCCGGGAAGGCCCTACAGAGGAATTCCAGCGGGGTCGATTCCTGCACTTCCTACAGTCAGGAGTGACTATGGGCCTAAAATTAGGACCCATAAAGGTCAAGATTTCGGCCCTATCCATTTTCTCTCAAAAAGAACTGGCTTCACTGCCTGAAGTTCAGACGTTGTTCCGGGGGTGCTGCATATTCAGCCTCCTTTTGTGCCACCGGTGGCACCTTGGGATCTTAATGTTGTGTTGGATTTCCTGAAATCCCACTGGTTTGAGCCACTTAAGACCGTGGAGCTAAAATATCTCACGTGGAAAGTGGTTATGCTATTGGCCTTAGCTTCGGCTAGGCGTGTGTCAGATTTGGCGGTTTTGTCATGTAAAAGCCCTTATCTGATCTTCCATATGGACAGGGCAGAATTGAGGACTCGTCCCAATTTCTCCCTAGGGTGGTATCATCGTTTCATTTGAACCAGCCTATTGTGGTGCCTGCGGCTACTAGGGACTTGGAGGATTCCAAGTTGCTGGACGTAGTCTGGGCTTTGAAAATTTATGTTTCCAGAACGGCGGGAGTCAGAAATTCTGACTCGCTGTTTATTCTGTATGCAGCCAACAAGGTTGGCGCTCCTGCTTCGAAGCAGACTATTGCTCGCTGGATCTATAGTACGATTCAGCGGGTTCACTCTGCGGCTGGATTGCCGCATCCAAAATCGGTGAAAGCCCATTCCACAAGGAAGGTGGGCTCTTCTTGGGCGGCTGCCCGAGGGGTCTCGGCTTTACAGCTTTGCCGAGCTGCTGCTTGGTCGGGGTCAAACAAGTTTGCTAAGTTCTACAAGTTTGATACCCTGGCTGAGGAGGACCTTGAGTTTGCTCATGCGGTGCTGCAGAGTCATCCGCACTCTCCCGCTCGTTTGGGAGCTTTGGTATAATCCCCATGGTCCTTACGTAGTTCCCAGAATCCACTAGGACGTCAGAGACAATAAGAATTTACTCACCGGTAATTCTATTTCTCGTAGTCCGTAGTGGATGCTGGGCGCCCGTCCCAAGTGCGGACTCTCTGCAATACATGTATATAGTTATTGCTTAACTAAAGGGTTATTGTTTTGAGCCAAACCCGTAAAATGAGGCTCAGTTGTTGTTCATACTGTTAACTGGGTATGGTTATCACAAGTTGTACAGTGTGATTGGTGTGGCTGGTATGAGTCTTACCCTGGATTCCAAATCCTTTCCTTGTTGTGTCAGCTCTTCCGGGCACAGTTTCCCTAACTGAGGTCTGGAGGAGGGGCATAGAGGGAGGAGCCAGTGCACACCAGATAGTACCTAATCTTTCTTTTAGAGTGCCCAGTCTCCTGCGGAGCCCGTCTATTCCCCATGGTCCTTACGGAGTTCCCAGCATCCACTACGGACTACGAGAAATAGAATTACCGGTGAGTAAATTCTTATTTTTAGCTGCCCTTATTGCTTTTTTGCATTACTTATAATACTGGAATGACTCCTCCCCTCCATTAGATTTAAATGTTTTGAAAGCACGCCTCTTTTTAGCCATTGCTTCTTTGACCTCCTTATTAAGCCACATTAGTTTGTGTTTAGTACTCCTGCGTTTACTGCTCATGGGAATGAATTTGTGAATATTGCTATCAAGCAACCCTTATAAAGCATCCCACATTTCCATTGTGTCTCTACCATGATATTGCTCCATCAGACTGTTAGGAGTGGACCCATTCTTCCATGCTGTGATTTGCAATCAGGCTGCTCCCCCATCTCCTACACCACCACTGGAGGCACTCGGAGTTGATCTTGCATCAGCGTAGCGGTTGATCAGACTTTTGCGCTGGCTTTGGTGGGCATCTCTGTTCACTTGTGGGCGGCTGCTACACTTGCGATATCTTGCAGTTCCATCACTGAAAAGGATCACTGCTGTGTCAGCTTTGCGACCACATCTATATCAGGCTCATTGTGTTATGTGCACAGCCTTCATGGTACTACTTTGCTGGTCATTACTAGGTGGGATGTAGTACGCATCACATTTTGGATGCGATATACCCCTCCACTTATTGCATAAACAACAGCGTTAATAATGTTGATATGTATGTAGAATTGCCATTGCAATCACCCTGGATAGCTTTTCCGATGAGAGCTGTCCATTGTGATGAGAGGACATCTGAGTTTATTACCCAGGAGTCCTTCTATGTATGCGAGGCCGTCGGACGGTTCACTTGGAGGGATCTTAGTGGATCCCTCTCAGCGCATAATGTGGAAAAAAGCCTATAGGCCATCTATAGATGGTGTTGCCTATTGGTTCCAAGCTCTGGAAAATATTGCATTTGAAAGCTTGGTACATATTGGAAATGTGGCTGCATTTTGCTTTTAGCACATCCTGCCGATATAGTGAAACATATAAGAATATACCTTCCAAAGAGCTTACAGTGTTCCAGATTGATTTTACAAGTGTAACAATAATGGTAATCATTCTGTCTGTATCTTTCTTTCTTTCTAGCCATTTACTGTATATACACAGAACACAATGTATGCAGCACTTTCCTTTCAGGTTTGCACTCTAGTCTTGTCTGAGACATAGGGATTAAACCAGCACACAAACAAGCCACTCAAAGCAAAAATCTAAAGGTTACTGTAATAACTTTATGCACACTGGAGCATTGTGTACTCGGACGGACCGACATACTATATCCACCGTGTGTACACCTCAGAACAATGGGGCTAATTCAGACCTGATCGATGCTGTGCGCTTTCGCACAGCGGGCGATCAGGTCTGAACTGCGTATGCGTATGCACCGCAATGTGCAGGCTGAACAGTCCGCAACGACAGGGAGCGCCAGGCAGCGACGGGATGGTGCGAAAAATCCGAACACAACGGCAATAGCATCAAGGAAGAGGGCATTTGTGGGTGGCAACTGAACGTTTCTAGGGAGTGTTCGGAAAAATGCAGGAGGGACAGCGTTTTGTAAAAAAGGATTCGTGATGTCAGCTCCGGCCCCGGTCATCGCAGCGGCTGAGTAAGTCCTGGACTGTGCAGAGACTGCACAAACTGCTGTTTGTGCAGCTCTCCTGCACATGCGATCGCACACTTGCACAGCGAGTTCCCCCTCCCCCTGTGGGCGGCGACTACACGATCACAGGGATGCAAAAAACGCACCCTAGCAATCAGGCCTGAATTACCCTCATTGTAATGAAGAACGGAACGATCCCTTGTTCTGTCCTTCATCACCTTGCACGGTGCCACATGCAATATCGTCCAACTGGCTGTGCAACACCGTCAACTGGAAGATATCGTTAACAACTATGGGCGTGTGCAGATTGACTATACACACTGAACGATCCAGCCAATATGTCGTTCTGATTCAGCCAGAAATGACATATCGGACCGAGGTCTCTCCAGTGTGTACCCAATGTAAGGTATAAACCGCAATGGACAATGACTTGCACTCAGGTGTTGTGTGCAAAACTAATGATATCATTACTCTGATGTATTTTAGTCCAGTATAATATACATACAAACAGACTGTGGCCCTAATTCAGCATGGAACGCAGATACGATTGCTCTCGCATGCTGAGGCCCTGTGAAGTGTGCGCAAGTGCAGCATCCGCACTATGCGTGTGCACACAGTGAGATGTGACGGCATCTCACTTGTGCGAATGCCTCTGTCTGATTGATAGGCAGAGGTGTTTGCCGGGCGGGAGGGAGTATAAACTTGGCATTTAAGGGGCGTCTCGGTGGCATTGGGGGGACGTGGCCCGAACAACGCAGGCTTGTCCAGACCATTGGCGGTGTGGGCAGTGGCAGCTGCGTGGCAGCACACGCAGCCGCTGTTACCCGAAACATAGCAGGTAGCTGCCTGCCATTGCAGTTAGGCTGCGTAGGCAGAGGGCTACCCTAAGCATGCAAAAGCATCGCCACCGTGCAATGCATTTACATGGTTGCGGGGGGGGGTGGGGGGTGGGCAGGGCTGGTATGCTGGGAAGACTTGCCCTGTACTGGGCGTCACCCATGTCAGTGTAATGGATCATAGATATGCGATTTTTCTAGGATCCATGCTGAATTAGGCCTGTATTCAGCCTCTCCTAAACGCTCCCACATCTAAATATTATACCCAGAGCCGGCCCTAACCAATATGATGCCCTAGGCAAGATTTTGGCTGGTGCCCCCTAGCACAACCGCTGGTTCTGCCTCTGACCTTGCACCTCTTTCCTAGCACCATCACCCCTCACCCATAGCAGTCCTTATTTTGGGGTTTGTACCCCCTATATTTTAAATAGGAACAGTTCGCACATTTTGCGCACAGCCCAAAAAGGGGTGTGTTTTTGCTGGCAAGGGGCATGGCCACACAATAGTACCCCCAATTCCAATTACGCCACACAGTACTGCCACTTTATTCACATTTGATCGTGCGATAGTGTCCATAATTCACATTACATACCACAGCAGTATCACTTTACCTTAAACGTTACTCCACACAGTAGAGCCCCTTATTCACATTACATCACACTGAATTGCTCCTGATTCACATTACACCACACCCTATTGCTCTTTATTCACATTAGACAACACAGTAGTGCCCTTTCTATATGCAATTCCACATAGTAGAGCACCTTATACACATAATGCCACACATTAGTAATGCATTTATACACATAATTCCACACAGTAATGCCCCTTACTCATATGAGACACATTATCAATGTCCTTATAAACATAATGCGCCTTACACATTATGACAACCTTTATTAATGCCCTTTTACACATAATGTCCCTTACACATATGTCGCACATTATTAATGCCCTTATACACATAATGACACACATAGTGCCCCCTACACATTTGATGCACATTATTAGTGCCTCTATACACATAATGACACACATACAGTAGTACCCTGTTACACATATGCTGCACATTATTAATGCCCTTGTACACATAATGACACACATAGTGCCCCTTACACATATGTTGCACATTATTAATGCATTTTTACATGACACACATAATGCTCCTTACACATATTCTGAACACTACTGCACAACCAACCCACTCACATGCACACAGCACTTACACTGCCGCTAACACTGTGACCTCTGCCTCTGCTTGGATACAGATGTGTCCTCATAAATCTTGCCTCAATGCTAACGTCGGGCAACTTTTTCAATGAAAATGCATCTTATTTGCATTGCTATGTGGCTAGGATGCACGAGCAGGTTCTGCTGATTAAAATGATATGCAGCATGCCTATATACTGTGTGAGACTGTGGCTGTATCTGCATATGAAATGCTACATACAGAATATAGGCATGCCGCATATCATTTTAATCAGCAGAAGCTGCTGATGCCCCTAGGCATATCAAATGCCCTAGGCAATTGCCTAGTTTGCCTATGCCTATGGCCGGCTCTGATTATACCTCACCGCAATCTCAACTGTAGTTTGCAGGAATCTATGACCTGCAGATGTAACTGTTCTAGGGAATAGGACTATCACCTAGCAACAGCTGGTGGGCTTAGGCAGCAACAGCCTGATTCTCTGCTGACAGGCAGGAGAGTGACATTTCTCCATTACTGACCTACCTGTACTAACAGTGACGCTGCTCCTGCCCAGCAGCCTAGGCTGTCCCAGGGTCACATGCACACAAGCAGCTGGTGGCGGGGCAATTGCTCCCTGAGGCAGATTTTGGCTCTGAATTAGGCCCAATGTGCTATTTAGCGTGGTAGCATGGTGCATAATGGGTGCAGTACTGCGCAGCTCCTTTTAAATTACCTTTTAGAAGACTCAAAACACTGACATGATGGGTATGTGGGGATGTCTAATGACATGTAAGGGCAAACTGCATATTATCGCCACTTGTCAATGTTCTGGAGTGCCATAAAACCTGTCAGTGAGAGTGAGAAAGTAAAATAGTTTGATAACCGCTAACCTAGATCTACCCATTAAAAAATGCTAAATATTTCTCCAGATCAGATGCCACCAACCTGGTCAAAACATCCATTTGTGTGCCCATAACAAAGAGTACATGAACACAGAAATAGTTGTATAATATCACAAAATGGAATTGGGGCTGCAACCTATACTGTAACACTTTCATAAGTGACCATTGTGGCAGTGGTGGATTTAGGGGTCAGAGCACCCCTAGGCACAATATTACTGGGTACCCACCCTCCTCCATGAGATTCTGATGAGACTTTGTCCCCTCCAGCTACCTGTTTTGTGCAAGCTAAGAACATGCTCTTCGGGCTCCCAGATTGCACATGCAAATGCTACAGAGATTCTCCCCAATACAAACCTAATCTTCCGTTCTCCTGGACTCCACATGCGCCCACTCCTGAGATTCCTGATTGATGCATCATGGGGTATGTAGTCTTTGTTATGTGTCCAAACAGCCACTGCTGAGTTGTGGCACTGGAAAGCTCTGATGCAGGGGGACTGCTGTGCCACCCCTAGATAGTGGCACCCCTAGGCATGTGACTCATGTGTCTAGTGGAAAATCCATCACTGCCTTACGAGGTAAGACACGTAGTGTAACAGTCACTTCTTTTGTGGAATAGCCCAGGTCTTAGCAGACATCGTCTATATGATTGGTTAGATGGAGGAGGGCTGAAGTCATGGGAGGAGTGTGCCTTCCAAGGAGGTTCAGCCATGCCCTCCAGAGGGGTGCCAATGCTTTGCTTCTCACCCGCATCCAACAGTTTTATGATGGTCCTGAGTAGATGTTTCCATTATGTATCCTGTTTTCAACAATTGTTCTTTTCAGTGTAGGGACATTGGGCCTAATTCATGTTTGTAAGCACATGTGATCGCAAATCCAATTATCTAGGCTACAAAACTGCAAATGTTAGCTATGGAACTGCAACTTTTAGCAATGGAACTGCAAATGTTAGCTATGGAACTGCAAATGTTAGCTATGGAACTACAAATGTTAGCTATGGAACTACAAATGTTAGCTATAGAACTGCAAATGTTAGCTATAGAACTGCAAATGTTAGCTATAGAACTGCAAATGTTAGCTATAGAACTGCAAATGTTAGCTATAGAACTGCAAATGCACTCATTTCTGCCACCCAGAAATGAAAAGAGATGCCCACCAGAGACATCGCAAACTGATTTGCAATTGTGTACACATTTACAGCTTTTATGCAAAAATGAGGAACACCGGGTGGAAGGGTTGGTCTATGGCTACACAGACTGAGCACAGCAGTAGCGATGCAAGTGCCATATTTTTGCACACGGGAGTTCATAGCTGACGGCAGATATATGCCCCAAAAACAGCCATGACATTTCTGCATTTTTCCAACGCTCGCTGTTAACACCTCCAAACGGTCACTTCCTGACAATCAGTTTTCCATCAAATCCTCATTGCGAGCAAGATTGCAACTGCACTTTGGCGCATTGCGATCGCACCACATTGCAGTCTGCCTATAATCGCCCACTTGTGTGAACATCGGCCATTGCATACAAACATGACTTAGGCCCATACTGAATAAAAGGGTGAGAAAAAAAAGATGCAACAGCTTACAGACTCAGTGGGTGAGATTCAAATGTATTTGTGCCCGGCGCCTACATTTCAATTCGCACCCGCCGGGGGTGGCGAGCTGAAATGTGTGAAAAGTGATCCATTTAGGCACCCAAACGGGTCTATTAGTTTATTCGCGTTCGGCCACTTTATGCAGCTAAACCCCATCACTAATGGGCATGATCAGTGCAATAGGGGACATCAATTGAATATTGCCTCCTGCAATGTCCCGTCACTTTAGACAGGAGATCAGGGGGTGATAACGATTGAATTACCCCCAGTACTGTATATCATTTTGCACTGTGTTTAAAGCAGCAATCTCAAGTCATTACAAACTGATCATAGCAGTCAATAAGTAGCTAGGTAATTACTAGTGATGAGCGGGTTCGGTTTCTCGGAATCCGAACCCCCCCGAACTTCACCCATTTTACACGGTTCCGAGGCAGACTCGGATCCTCCCGCCTCGCTCGGTAAACCCGAGCGCGCCCGAACGTCACCATCCCGCTGTCGGATTCTCGCGAGATTCATATTCTATATAAGAAACCGCGCGTCGCCGCCATTTTCACTCGTGCATTGGAGACGATAGGGAGAGGACGTGCAGCGTTCTCCCAGTTTCTGTATTCAGTGTGCTGTAAATATCTGTGCTCAGTGTGCTGCAAATATCTGTGCTCAGTGTGCTGTAAATATCTGTGCTCAGTGTGCTTGCAAATATCTGTGCTCAGTATGCTGAAAATATCTACGTTCTCTGCCTGAAAAACGCTCCATATCTGTGCTGCATTGTAGTATAAGAAGACAGTGCAGAATTTTGCTGACCAGTTACCACCAGTTTTATATAGCAGTACGGTACAGTAGTCCACTGCTCTACCTACCTCTGTGTCGTCAAGTATACTATCCATCCATACCTGTGGTGCATTTTAGTTGTACACAGTATTATATAGTAGGAGGACAGTGCAGAATTTTGCTGACCACCAGTATATAATATATAGCAGTACGGTACAGTAGGCCACTGCTCTACCTACCTCTGTGTCGTCAAGTATACTATCCATGCATACCTGTGGTGCATTTTAGTTGTGCGCAGTATTATATAGTAGGAGGACAGTGCAGAATTTTGCTGACCACCAGTATATAATATATAGCAGTACGGTACAGTAGTCCACTGCTCTACATACCTCTGTGTCGTCAAGTATACTATCCATCCATACCTGTGGTGCATTTTAGTTGTGTGCAGTATTATATAGTAGGAGGACAGTGCAAATTTTGCTGACCTCTAGTATATAATATATAGCAGTACGGTACAGTAGGCCACTGCTCTACCTACCTCTGTGTCGTCAAGTATACTATCCATCCATACCTGTGGTGCATTTTAGTTGTGCGCAGTATTATATAGTAGGAGGACAGTGCAGAATTTTGCTGACCACCAGTATATAATATATAGCAGTACGGTACAGTAGGCCACTGCTCTACCTACCTCTGTGTCGTCAAGTATACTATCCATCTATACCTGTGGTGCATTTTAGTTGTGCGCAGTATTATATAGTAGGAGGACAGTGCAGAATTTTGCTGACCACCAGTATATAATATATAGCAGTACGGTACAGTAGGCCACTGCTCTACCTACCTCTGTGTCGTCAAGTATACTATCCATCCATACCTGTGGTGCATTTTAGTTGTGCGCAGTATTATATAGTAGGAGGACAGTGCAGAATTTTGCTGACCACCAGTATATAATATATAGCAGTACGGTACAGTAGGCCACTGCTCTACCTACCTCTGTGTCGTCAAGTATACTATCCATCCATACCTGTGGTGCATTTTAGTTGTGCGCAGTATTATATAGTAGGAGGACAGTGCAGAATTTTGCTGACCACCAGTATATAATATATTGCAGTACGGTACAGTAGGCCACTGCTCTACCTACCTCTGTGTCATCAAGTATACTATCCATCCATACCTGTGTTGCATTTTAGTTGTGCGCAGTATTATATAGTAGGAGGACAGTGCATAATTTTGCTGACCACCAGTATATAATATATAGCAGTACGGTACAGTAGGCCACTGCTCTACCTACCTCTGTGTCGTCAAGTATACTATCCATCCATACCTGTGGTGCATTTTAGTTGTGCGCAGTATTATATAGTAGGAGGACAGTGCAGAATTTTGCTGACCACCAGTATATAATATATAGCAGTACGGTACAGTAGTCCACTGCTCTACCTACCTCTGTGTCGTCAAGTATACTATCCATCCATACCTGTGGTGCATTTTATTTGTGCGCAGTATTATATAGTAGGAGGACAGTGCAGAATTTTGCTGACCACCAGTATATATATAGCAGTACGGTACAGTAGTCCATTGCTCTACCTCTGTGTCGTGAAGTATACTACAAAAGTTCAGTAAAATGACCCAAAAATCAAAATTAAAAGCATCTGATGAAAAGCGTAAACTTGCCAATATGCCATTTACGACACGGAGTGGCAAGGAACGGCTGAGGCCCTGGCCTATGTTCATGACTAGTGGTTCAGATTCACATGAGGATGGAAGCACTCATCCTCTCGCTAGAAAACTGCAGTGCCACTCCTAGGTGGGCCAGGTGTTTGTGTCGGCCACTTGGGTCGCTTAGCTTAGCCATCCAGCGACCTTGGTGCACCTCTTTTTTTCTTTGCATCATGTGCTGTTTGGGGACTATTTTTTAAATCGGCCATCCTGTCTGACACTGCAATGCCACTCCTAGATGGGCCAGGTGTTTGTGTCGGCCACTTGGGTCGCTTAGCTTAGCCATCCAGCGACCTTGGTGCACCTCTTTTTTTCTTTGCATCATGTGCTGTTTGGGGACTATTTTTTAAATCGGCCATCCTGTCTGACACTGCAGTGCCACTCCTAGATGGGCCAGGTGTTTGTGTCGGCCACTTGGGTCGCTTAGCTTAGTCATCCAGCGACCTCGGTGCAAATTTTAGGACTAAAAATAATATTGTGAGGTGTGAGGTGTTCAGAATAGACTGGAAATGAGTGGAAATTATGGTTATTGAGGTTAAAAATACTATGGGATCAAAATGACCCCCAAATTCTATGATTTAAGCTGTTTTTGAGGGTTTTTTGTAAAAAAAAACCCGAATCCAAAACACACCCGAATCCGACAAAAAATTTTCAGGGAGGTTTTGCCAAAACGCGTCCGAATCCAAAACCAAAACACAAAACCAAAAAAATTTCCGGTGCACATCACTAGTAATTACCTAATTTTCTTTTGTTTTTCTTTTTAGGCTACTGTTAATACTTTAGAATTCTATAGATTTTTCCAGAGTGTAATCTGACTATCATAGCAACAACAGTAGCATGATACATGATTTGGAGCAGAGAATCTTTGGAACACCCCCATGAGATCTGTCTGCACTGTAACATCCTCAACCTCCTTCTCACCTCTCCATTATACAAAATACTCACATACTATATGTCTGAGTCTGGCAACCCTAATTGTATTCCCTCCAGAGTGATTTTGAAAAGGATATTAATATTATTATTATTATTATTAACTTTTATTTATATAACGGCACAAGGTGCCCGCAGCACCATACAATGTACATAAACAGAAACA
This sequence comes from Pseudophryne corroboree, assembly GCF_028390025.1. NCBI lineage: Eukaryota > Metazoa > Chordata > Amphibia > Anura > Myobatrachidae > Pseudophryne > Pseudophryne corroboree. The sequence continues at coordinate 753,229,582 of NC_086449.1, forward strand.
GTATAAACAAAACAAGAAAAAAGCAATATAAAACAATACAAAATATATCTGAACCTGGACAAAGTTTATAAGAATTGCTGCATCAGTAGTCATAACCCAAATAAATAGCGGGACGGCTGAACCCAAAGGTTTGGTGCTATTGAGGGCGGTGGGGAGAAACGTATGGCATACTGTAAGTGAGGATAGAAAAAGTCATAAGACACAGACTTTTTTTTAAAGCAGCACTCATTTACAAGGCAAAACCATGCCTTGTAAATGACTGCCGCTTTAAAAAAATTATCAAAGATTGACCGGCACCCTGCACCTCCAGCAAACTCGGACCCTATTACATATGCATACCTCCCGACACTCCATTTAACGAAAGCGGTGAAAAGTGGGCGTGGTCTATGCAGAAGGTACATGGCTTCATGGCAGTGCCGCGATCGCTGGTCACGCCCCTCATTTTTCATCACTAAGCGGGCATGTCCAGCGCTCTGTGAGCTGCTGGCATGCCCCCTCTCCTTCTGTCTCCATTGAATAGACGCTGTGTGCATGCTCTGCTAGGCAGAACAGTGATCGACAGGTGCCTCCCAAATGCCCCCCCCCCCCCCTACCACCACGGGACACTGTGGCCTGTGGGTGGGACAGCCCCCCAAAAAAACGGGACTGTCCCGCGAAAATCGGGACAGTTGGGAGGTATGTTATGCTTATTACAAAAGAGATTATGTTGTATCTTGTATATAATGGTCACTTTGGGGCCATAAAATATGTTAAAATCACTTAGTTCTTTTATATTAAAAAAAAGCCTGGAAATGAAAAAAAAAGAAAGGGAAAAGTTTTGTATTTTAAAGATGTCCACTGTCACAGGGCCACAGTAATATTGTCTTTCCATGCCATGGGCATTATGAAAATTAATTTATATTTAATTAGTGTGCAAAGAGCGAACCCAGAACACAATGCGTTTCTTGCTTCGTTAAGCATGTTGCACTGGCTTTAGCATGAAATATTTAATGAACGTGTGCATACTGGATCCTGGTTTGGATTTTCCCCTAAGCTAAGGCACTGGAGGACACTCCACAGTAAAATATTTGTATATTTAACAGCTGGATTAATGAAGTTTGTACAGTTGCAGCAATACTGTATTTTCTTTTACTCCCAGCTGATACCCTATGTGTTAGTATGATGATACATGTATTCATCCATATTCAGGCAGGTGACGCTGATGCTAATGATATCTCAGACACCAATTATATTTAAACAATGATAACAACTACAACCATAATGGCCCGGAATGGCTTGCTGCAGCCAGGATGCGCCAAACGAGCACCCTGCAATCTGTGCAGCCAAAGGGAGCGGCCTCATGGCGCCCAGTTCAGCGATGCACCTACCGGAGCTGCCGACACCCCGCATTTGAGCCTTGTTACGGCTCTGACCCTCGCACTGCATGTGCAGTACTGATTTTTGCCAAGGAGATCAGAGGGTGCAGGGCAACAAGAATGTATGACAACAGGTCATACTTGCCTACCTGACCCTCTCCATGAGGGAGAAAATGCTCTGTTCCTGGACTTTCCTGGTAATGTATGATTGTCATCATCTATGGTGAAACACCTTTCTTATCAATTAACTAGGTCACCACAGGTGATGGCAATCATACATTACCAGGAAAGTCCGGGAACAGCATTTTCTCCCTCATGGAGAGGGGCAGGTAGGCAAGTATGCAACAGGTTAAATAATGGTCAGGTAGATAAGGTCAAAGTGACATTTACAACATTAAAATTAATCACTGGTAATGACTAAACAGGAAGAATTATATAAAAGTACAAGAAGGTTATATATTATCCAAGCAAAGAGAATGAGGGTATTAAAACAATGGCAGCACATGTCTTAGCAGTTGGGTGGCAAAACCATGGGGGTGATTCATAGTTGATCGCAGCAGCAAGTTTGTTAGCAGTTGGGCAAAACCATGTGCACTGCAGGGGGGGGGGGCAGATATAACATTTGCAGAGAGACTTAGATTTGGGTGGGTTATTTTGTTTCTGTGCAGGGTAAATACTGGCTGCTTTATTTTTACACTGCAATTTAGATTGCAGATTGAACTCACCACACTCAAATCTAACTCTCTCTGCAAATGTTTTATCTGCCCCCCTGCAGTGCACATGGTTTTGCCCAACTGCTAACAAATTTGCTGCTACGATCAGCTATGAATTATAGTTCGCATAGCTGTGGCTGCATAGGGTAATTTACAAAGATTCATGTCCATCACACAAATACGTTGCCAACCTCCCAGCACTTTAGAATATAATCTGTTCATTAAAGTATACTTTTCTCTTATTCTTCTAAAATATTACTCAGTGTATACTCGTGTACAGCTGAAATGAATTATGGCAATGAGTGGATGTCGGAATAGTGGGTCTGATTCAGGGATGCAGGGACTCCTGCATTCACAGACCGCTCCCGTATGCAGCTACTGTGCGAATTCTAATGCTGTCGCTTGGAAAATGGATTGGGATGCCAGCCGGTGCCCTCGCAAATATCAGCTTCTGCGTAGGAAGGAAGGAAGGAAGGAAGGAAGGAAGGAAGGAAGGAAGGAAGGAAGGAAGGAATCCTGTGTGTCACTGGCCGGATCTGTGTGAACACAAAACCCCCCTCATGGCAAAAACGGGACCCGCTTTGCCTCTATGTGTGGGAAGGAAGGAATTAGCTGATGAGATAACTAGAACCCTTTGTTATAAATTGTGCAAAGTGTGACTGGAAACACAGTACAGTATGCAGCTCCAGCACACTGACACTGGTGCAAAATCATCCTATAGTCCCCATTCCACCAGCTCGGGACTGGTGCATAACTGTAAATGGCTGGTCACTTTTCTGAACATCAAGGTATGCCCATAACAAGGCACCCTCTTCCTCCCTTTTCTCATTTTAGTAAACTTTCTCTGCAAGCTAAAATAGTTTTTGTAATGTAAGGCAATGGGATCCGGTCATGTGTCCGGTGCTCAGGATCCTGGCAGGTAACCATGCCGACGCCGGGATCCCGAGCGTTCAACAGCCCTACAGTCTGCATGCTGATTAATACCCCTTTTCCACTAGCTCAAAAAACACGGGTAAATGCACGGGGGCGCGCATTTACCCGTGTTTTTGGCAAGTGGAAAAGGGTCAACCCGGATCAAGTGACCCGTGAATCCTACCCGGCTATTTACCTGGGTAGGACACGGGAATGATCCGGGTAGGGTTCTAGTGTAAACGGGAGCCGTGTCGATGCGACACGGCTCCCGTTTACACTGTATGGAAGGGCGGCGCTGGGAGATCATGTGATCTCCCTGCGCCGCCCCTGCCGCGTCACTAGAAGCGTCACCAACCCGGCATATGCCGGGTTGTGACTGCTGATGGGAAAGGGGACGAGCACGGGTCGCAGCAGGGGGCAGCTCCCGTGTCAGGCTCCCGGCTGCGACCCGTGATCGTAAGTGGAAAAGGGGTATAACAAGGACTATTCCCATGTGTGGGGGTCTACAACACCCACAGAGTGGGATCAGAACTGGTGGCAAGGGCAGTGAGCCCGCAAGGGGGTGTATTGAGCCTGCGCCCCCCCCCCCCCCCGTTGGCATTCCGCGGCTGGGGTCCCAGTGTCGGTATGCTGACTGCTGGGATCCCCACCACCGGTCACCCAGCAACAACCCAAGACAATAATAGGCACCTGTGACCCTACTTGACCACACTCTTGCCAATTACAGTACATTAATGAAGTGGGCAAGAAAGCAATTTGTTAAAAATTCCTGTCCTCTGCTCCGCAATGGCACAAATCGCAGCATTAAGAAGCAGGGGCGATGAACCAGTGCAGTTCTCCGTGCCCTCCTTCCCTCTAGGATCTTGCAGAGGTGAAGTATAGAAAGTAAACAAGTAGTATCTACGTCACACCACTATCTCTCTTCACCCACCCATGGGCAGCCCAGGAAATTACTGCACTACCAAACACTGGGGTCTATTTACTAAGCCTTGGATGGCGATAAAGTGGATGGAGATAAAGTACCAGCCTCTGTCATATTTCAAACACAGCCTGTGACATGACAGTTAGGAGATGATTGGCTGGTACTTTATCTCCGTCCACTTTATCTCCATCTAAGGTGTAGTAAATAGACCCCAGTGTTTTGTGCTGAGTCCTAGGGGTATATTTACTAAAGTGCGGATTTATAGAAGTGAAGATGTTGCTCATAGCAACCAGTCAGATTCTACTTATCATTTATGTAGCACCTTCTAGAAGACAATAGCAAGAATCTGATTGGTTGCTATGGGCAACCTCTCCACTTCTATAAAGCCACACTTTAGTAAATACACCTGCTAGTGATGGAAAAGGATGAGATGATTATTCTGACCCGATCGCACGCTGCAGTTTATCGCAGCGCAGTGATTGGGTTAAAACTGCGTATGCACTGGCGCCGCAGTGCGCCGGCGCATGCCGGACGGCCGAAGGCTGTCGCTGAGCTACGATCGCCTCTGCCTGATTGACAGTCAGAGGCGGTCGCTGGGCGGGTGGCGGAACGGCGCCGTTTGGCCGCCGTTTCGTGGGGGGGCCACAGCGGGCTAAGATCAACTCGGAATGACCCCCCATGTGCAGTGCGGGGGGGGGGCATATATAATGTGCAGAGAGAGATAGATTTGGGTGGGGAGTGTACAAACTGAAATCTAAATTACAGTGTAAAAATAAAGCAGCCAGTATTTACCCTGCACAGAAACAAAATAACCCACCCAAATCTAACTCTCTCTGCACATGTTATATCTCCCCCCCCTGCAGTGCACATGGTTTTGCCCAACTGCTAAAAAATTTCCTGCTGCGATCAACTTGGAATTACCTCCAATGTATTGTGTACCCAGTACGACATCGACATCAGTAAATGACGGGCCTAGGCCCCTTAATACTAAAGAACACAAAGATGAGGGGAAATGCAGCTAAAGAAATTAGTTGAGATGGAGTAAAGAAATAAAAGGGGGTACATATTAATAGTAATGTAGACGGCAGGGATATTAATTGAAACTGACTGCTGTTTTATTCACTTTGTACTAAATACAAAGATGAGGAGAAATACATTTTTCTAAACTATGCAAAATAATAACATATCTCTGTTTTGCTTTAGGGCAAATAAAAAGAACAGCTACAATTATATTAAAATGTATTGCAGTGAGGAGGAAGGCGGGTGTGTAATAATAATAGTCACATATTCACAATGGCTGTTCCCTAGTTACAAGTCTAACCATCTGCATTAATATAATCATAGCAAAAAAAAAGAAAAATGAATATGTAAGACAGAAAAATACATAAACCGACTTTGATGTGATGAATAACAGACAAATGTCAAAGCCCTTTCTTAGCGATATAACCTGCTTGCTGCTTTCCTTGTATGCGCTGGAACACCCACCTATTTAAGGTCGGGTTTGTACATTTAAGGACATTTGGGGGTCATTCCGAGTTGATCGCTCGCTGCCGATTTTCGCAGCGCAGCGATCAGGTGAAAAAACGGCATTTATGCACATGCGTATGCCCTGCAATGCGCACGCGTGACATACGGGTACACAGCCCTTTGTGGTTGTGCTCAAGTTCTAGCGAAGTTTTTCTTCGCACTGACGGCCGCAAGAAGATTGACAGGAAGGGGGCGTTTCTGGGTGTCAACTGACCGTTTTCAGGGAGTGTTTTCAAAAACGCAGGCGTGTCTGAAAAAACGCAGGCGTGGCTGGGCGGGTGTATGACGTTAAATCCGGACATGAATAGGCTGAAGTGATCGCAAGCGCTGAGGTTCAGAGCTACTCTGAAACTGCACAAACTGTTTTTGCAGAGCTCGCCTGCACAAGCGTTTGCACTTCTGCTAAGCTAAAATACCCTCCCCAGTGGGTGGCGGCATAGCGTTTGCACGACTGCTAAGCTAAAATACACTCCCCAGTGGGTGGCAGTATAGCGTTTGCACGGCTGCTAAAACTAGCTAGCGAGCGATCAACTCGGAATGACCCCATAGGACCTGATATAGCATGGGTCGCAGATGTGCTGAAATCGCTATTTGCTGATTTCAGCACTTCTGCACATGTTCGCTCGCCGCTGCGCTCTTGCGTGATGTCTTAAACTGCATTTGCATCTTAACGCAGTCAACAACCCGGCGGGGGGAGGGGGGCGGTGATGAGGCGTTTATGCCAGCTTTTGTGGGCATCGACGCACCATTTGTGGGGGCGCGGTCCGGACAATGGTGGCGTTTCTGGTCCGTTTGCGAAGGCAGGGGCTACCATTATCATGCAACCGATTCTTTGCTTAGCGAATTGAGCACATGTTAGGTGGGGGGGAGGACCCGACATGCAGGGCGGACTTGCCCTGTGCTGGACGTCCCCCCGCATGCTAATTAAGTGAGTTGTAGTTGTGCGAACAGTCGCACAACTACAACTCATGGTGTATGTGGGCCTTAGACGGTTATTCAGAGTTGTTAGCAAACAAAAAAAACACACTAATGGGCAAAACCATGTTGCACTGTAGGAGAGGCAGATATAAAATGTGCAGAGAGAGTTAGATTTGGGTGGGGTGTGTTCAAACTAAAATCTAAATTGCAGTGTAAAAATAAAGCAGCCAGTATTTACCCTGCACAGAAATAAAATAACCCACCCAAATCTAACTCTCTCTGCAAATGTTTTATCTGCCCCCCCTGCAGTGCCCATGGGGAGTAATTCAGATCTGATCGCTGGGCCGTGTTTTTTGCTGTCCTGTGATCAGATAGTCGCCGCCTACAAGGGGAGTGTATTTTCACTCTGCAAGTGTGCGTTCCTACAGTATGTGTTAGCAGAACTGCTAAAAATCAGTGTGTGCAGTCTCTGCGCAGCCCAGGACTTACTCTTCCAGTGCGATTGAATCCTGCTGATCGGGGCCGGAGCTGACGTCAGACACCCTCCCTCAAAACTTGGACATGCCTGTGTTTTCCAGACACTCCCTGTAAACGGTCAGTTACCACCCACAAATGGCCTCTTCCTGTCAATCACCTTGCGTACGCCCGTGCTAATGGATCCTTTGCACCATCCCGTCGCTGATCGGCGATGCCCATTGTAGCTGTGCAACGTGCCTGTGAGTTGCAGTGCATACGCATGCGCAGTTTGGACCTGATCGGCCGCTTTGCAAAAACGCACAGCAGCTATCAGATCTGAATTACCCGCATGGTTTTGCCCCATTGCTAACTTTTTTGGTTTGCTAACAACTCTGAATAACCCCCATAGGGCCTAATTTATGTTTGCACACAAAAGCGATCGTGATTTTCTAGGCTACTGATCTGCTAATGTTAGCAAGTGAAGCCGCCGCCCAGAAATGAAAAGCAACGCCCACCAGAGCCATCACAAACTCATTTGTAATTGTGTACACATACACAGCCTATACACAACATCAAGGAACATCAGATTAAGGGGGTCATTCCGAGTTGATCACTCGCTGACGATTTTCGCAGCGCAGCGATCGGGTCTCTACTGCGCATGTGTATGCACCGCAAACGGGTACAAAACGGATTGTTGCTGAGCATTCGCACGGGCGATCGCAAGGAGATTGACAGAAAGAGGGCGTTTATGGGTGTCGACTGACCGTTTTCTGGGAGTGGTAGGGAAAACACAAGCATGTCCGGTCGTTTGCAGGGCGGGTGTCTGACGTCAATTCCAGGACCGGACAGGCTGAAGTGATCGCAAGGGCTGAGTAAGTTCAGAGCTACTCAGAAACTGCACAAACTGTTTTTCGCACACTTGAAAAGTAAAAATAAACTCCCTCGTGGGCGGCGACTATGCGTTTGCATGGCTGCTAAAAGTAGCTAGCGAGCGATCAACTCGGAATGAGGGCCTAAGTGTTGGTCTATGGCTACGCAGACAGGACACAGCAGTAGTGCCATGTTTTTACACGTACGAACTTTCAGCTGACGGCAAATACAGTATAAGCCCCGAAGACGGCCATGACATGCCGTTTTCTATCCACTCCCTGTAAACTCCCCGTTAAAACACCTCCAAACGGTAGGGTGTCTCACATTTTTTCATAATTATCCGGGTCCCCAGGGGTTTTCCCATTCCTCTTGTTCCCAAAAGTGAGTATACGAAATTTTAAGCGTCATAGGTGCAGTCAAAAGTTTGCCCTTAGGGACCAAAAGTTTTGAAAATTCGGCTACTTTCCAGTATTTCCTCCCTATTTTGAATTTTTGGAGAGGAACTTTGGGTAGGCTCATAATAATTTTAAACTGTTACCCTAAAAGTAAAAATTACCATTTCCACTTTCCTTGATGGTCCAAAACGCACCCCAAATTTATTGAGAAATAGTAAAAACAAGCTAATTTGAAAATAAGATTTTAATTACCTACCGGTAAATCCTTTTCTCGTAGTCCGTAGAGGATGCTGGGGTCCATATTAGTACCATGGAGGTATAGACGGGTCCACCAGGAGCCATGGGCACTTTAAGACTTTAATAGTGTGGGCTGGCTCCTCCCTCTATGCCCCTCCTACCAGACTCAGTCTAGAAACTGTGCCCGAGGAGACGGACAACTTCGAGAGAAGGATTTTACACAGATAGTGGCGAGATTCACACCAGCTCACACAAACAAAGCAAATCAAGCCAACCAGCTCGAAAACTCAGCAACAGCTGAACAATATTACTAAACCAAGTAACCAAAACAGTACTTAACCAAGAACAAAGCAGTACGAAGGGAATAATCACTGCAGGATCACGAAGTGCTGGGCGGGCGCCCAGCATCCTCTACAGACTACGAGCATGCAGCTCCCCCTACAGGCAGACAGCAGCCTTCTCTCACTGTCAGTGTAAGGAGGAGGGAGCTGCCGTGCCATGTTACAGGTGACACTGAGTTGCTCTTTATAAAAAAAAAAAAAACGAACAGTGGGGGCAATGGGTGCTTCTAGGCACTCAGAAACGCTCCCTGCATGCGCGTAGTCTCTCTCCATCCCTCCCACCCACCCTGAATGAGCGCAGCGGTGGTTAAGGAACTCTTCAACGCTGCACCGCTGCCTACAGCAGACAGTGCTGTAACACAGACAGGGCGGCCAATCAGGATCACTGAATCAATGAATCTACAAAAAACTCTCTAACACAACAGAAACAATTCCTCATCCATATACAGCCATGGCCAAAAGTTTTGAGGATGACACAAATATTAATTATCACAAAGTCTGCTGTCTCAGTTTTTATAAAGGCAATTTGCACATATTCCAGAAGTCCCTCTTTGCCATGTGTCATGACTGAGGTTTTTGTGAACCCGGTGTAGTGAAGTCTGTGCGGGCGACTGGAGGATTATGTGAATACTACCACTGACCTGGTTTGGAAATGTTGTGGACTCGAGTATTCTTCCGATGACTGGGAAGAGGAACCGCGGCAGAGATGGCCGAATCTAGGCTCTCCTCATACAGGATTAGGTCGGCAGACAGGAAGCACGTGGGGGCGCTGAAGGTCTCCTGAAAGACAGAACTGGAAAGGCGCTGATGAATCAGTGAAGAATACCAGGTTCAACTGTGCTAAAGGGCACGGGGTACTTGGAGACACTGAGGTGCTTGGAGACACTGAGGTGCTTGAGGACACTGTGGTGCTTGAGGACACTGAGGTGCTTGAGGACACTGAGGTGCTTGAGGACACTGAGGTGCTTGAGGATACTGAGGTGCTTGAGGATACTGAGGTGCTTGGGAACACTGAGGTGCGTAGAGGCACTGGGATGCGTGGAGGCACGGAGGTACTAAGGCACGGAGGTGCTGAGGCACGGAGGTACTGAGGCACAGAGGTGCTGAAAGCACGGAGGTACTAAGGCACGGAGGTGCTGAAAGCACGGAGGTACTAAGGCACGGAGGTGCTGGAAGCACGGAGGTACTGAGGCACGGAGGTGCTGGAAGCACGGAGGTACTGAGGCACGGAGGTGCTGGAAGCACGGAGGTACTGAGGCACGGAGGTGCTGGAAGAACGGAGGTACTGAGGCACGGAGATGCTGAGGCACGGAGGTGCTGGAAGCATGGAGGTACTGAGGCACGGAGGTACTGAGGCACGGAGGTACTGAGGCACGGAGGTACTGAGGCACTGAGGTGCTGGAAGCACGGAGGTACTGAGGCACGGAGGTGCTGGAAGAACGGAGGTACTGAGGCACGGAGGTACTGAGGCACTGAGGTACTGAGTCACGGAGGTGCTGGAAGCACGGAGGTACTGAGGCACGGAGGTGCTGGAAGCACGGAGGTACTGAGGCACGGAGATGATGAGGCACTGAGGTACTGAGTCACGGAGGTGCTGGAAGCACGGAGGTACTGAGGCACGGAGGTGCTGGAAGCACGGAGGTACTGAGGCACGGAAATGCTGAGGCACGAGGTGCTGGAAGCACGGAGATGCTGAGGCACGAGGTACTGAGCTCTGGAGATCCCAACTACAACAGTAGTAAAACTGAAACACGACTTCTGTGGTTTTCAGTGGAGAACACGGAATTCAGTACTGTGCCTTTAAGACGAAACATTGCAGCTGTGCCTTTACTTTGAGACTCAGGGAAAATGATGAAATCAAATGGCAACACACAAGTAAACCAAACGGTAACAAGGGAACAGAGTTCCCACAGGAACTTAGGTACAAAGGTTACCTTAAGGGAGCTCAGCATAAGACTCACACAAGGCTGTATGTGACATGAGGAACTGGCCCAGATTCCAACTCAGCCTCCTGATTTATACTTCCTGGTCCCTGATGATTGGTGGGGAGGATTAGGTGATGTAGAGAGTCTCAGGCTGGCAGAGGATTGGACAACTCTGGGTCAGGTGAAGTCACTGTCATGTGACTACTCTAGAGGAGGCTGTGAAGTGCAGCGAGGCCTAGCAGGCCGAGAGAACACTGAAGCCTGAACTTCAGATTACTGAATTCAGCCTCACACAGGAGATCACCACAGGTGGAGCTAATTAACTATTACCTCTCAGGCAGAGAACTCAGGAAAACTGACAAGCTGTTTAACTCCATGAGTGAAAAGACACAGGATCCAGGACAGATGGCAGGGGTAAGTCACCAAATATAAAACCTACAGTCAGGATTGTGACAGTATCCCCCTCTTCAAGGGTGGACTCCGGACACCCATCTTGAATCTTAGAGGAATTTGAGAAATTCATACAGAAGAATTTAGGACCTTCGTTGATGCAGATTCCAAAGGTTTAGGACTAAATTCTTTAACTACAGCGTTACTGAAAGTCTGTAAGTCATGGAACACAGGATCATTACTCTCAAAGAGCATGTTGGCCCACTCCAAAGCTCTTCCTCTGAATGCCAGGAACAGATATCGAGTTACGTTGGAAAGAGTTACTGCACCTGAAGGATCAGACTCCATCCGAGAGAGAAATTGTTCAACCAGAGCGGCATATTGCAATAAATCTCCATCAAAGTAAATAGGTGGAAAACCATCAGACGAAACCTTAGAGGATGAAACTGAAGAAAGCTTTGGCTGGACGAGTAGGACTGGATTGGATCCGAGGATACTTGGATTGGCTGGAGCCAAAGGAGACGGACCAGGCTGGTCCTGGAGTATTGCTGGACCGGCTGGAACCGGGACGGACTGACCAGGCGGAGCCTGGAGTATTGATGGACCGGCTGGAACCGGAACGGACTGGCCATGCTGGGCCTGGAGTATTGCTGGACCGGCTGGAACCGGGACGGACTGACCAAGCAGGGCCTGGAGTATTGCTGGACCGGCTGGAACCGGGACGGGCTGAGCCCTTTCTTCACAGGGCTGTGCTGAGGCAAGAGCCCCCACTTCACGGGGCTGGGCTGAGGCAAGAGCCCCCACTTCACGGGGCTGGGCTGAGGCAAGAGCCCCCTCTTCACGGGGCTGGGCTGAGGCAAGAGCCCCCTCTTCACGGGGCTGGGCTGAGGCAAGAGCCCCCTCTTCACGGGGCTGGGCAGCACTCTGTAGACTCTCTGGCTGGGCAGCACTCTGTAGACTCTCTGGCTGGGCAGCACTCTGTAGACTCTCTGGCTGGGCAGCACTCTGTAGAATCTCTGGCTGGGCAGCACTCTGTAGAATCTCTGGCTGGGCAGCACTCTGTAGAATCTCTGGCTGGGCAGCACTCTGTAGAATCTCTGGCTGGGCAGCACTCTGTAGAATCTCTGGCTGGGCAGCACTCTGTAGAATCTCTGGCTGGGCAGCACCCTGTAGACTCTCTGGGGCTGGGCGCTCTGAACCCCTCACTGGGGCTGGACGCTCTGAAGACGCCCCTCCTGGGGCTGGACGCTCTGAAGACACCCACTTCACGGGGCTGGGCTGAGGCAAGAGCCCCCACTTCACGGGGCTGGGCTGAGGCAAGAGCCCCCTCTTCACGGGGCTGGGCTGAGGCAAGAGCCCCCTCTTCACGGGGCTGGGCTGAGGCAAGAGCCCCCTCTTCACGGGGCTGGGCAGCACTCTGTAGACTCTCTGGCTGGGCAGCACTCTGTAGACTCTCTGGCTGGGCAGCACTCTGTAGACTCTCTGGCTGGGCAGCACTCTGTAGACTCTCTGGCTGGGCAGCACTCTGTAGACTCTCTGGCTGGGCAGCACTCTGTAGAATCTCTGGCTGGGCAGCACTCTGTAGAATCTCTGGCTGGGCAGCACTCTGTAGAATCTCTGGCTGGGCAGCACTCTGTAGAATCTCTGGCTGGGCAGCACTCTGTAGAATCTCTGGCTGGGCAGCACTCTGTAGAATCTCTGGCTGGGCAGCACCCTGTAGACTCTCTGGGGCTGGGCGCTCTGAACCCCTCACTGGGGCTGGACGCTCTGAAGACGCCCCTCCTGGGGCTGGACGCTCTGAAGACGCCCCTCCTGGGGCTGTGGACACGGACTCCTCTGTGACTGTAAATGGCTTGAACATTCTTCTCTGGACACCCAACTTGGGATAAGGTCTTTTAACCACCGGACCCCAGTCATAAATTTGAGTCTCTCTCAGAAGAGTAGCCTTCTTGATACCCCCGTCAGCAGCAGATGGATCGGATACTGTGGATGACTTGTAGACATGAGCACTATGATACTGAGATTTGTCACTATTACCTGGCTTGCAAAGAATACAGTCTTTAACAAAATGACCAGAATTTCCACAGTAAAGACAGAGATGTAGCTCCTTACGCCGCTGACGTTCAGCTTCAGAGAGCTTGGGCCGTGGATAGCTCTGATGAAAAACTTTCCCTTGCGCAGAGGAAGAGACTCTATTAACTGAATGGGACAAAACAGGATCAACAACGTTGGTAGTATTCCTAAGGAGATCAGGCATCACAGAGAGAATACTAGACAAAAGTTCTTGTAACTGTAGTAACATCTGGTAGAAAATCTGCAGTTGGTCAGGAGTCTTAGAGCAGAAGGTCATAGAATCTCTGGAGGACGAATTCCGCTGCAGACACTGTGCCAATCGATGCTGAGTCGACTCCAGACCTCCCAAGCGTCCTGCAATATTGCTTAGGAGGTCATGCGTCAGACAAACACTTTCGGCCGGGTCCATGTGGCCAGTTCCTACTGTCATGACTGAGGTTTTTGTGAACCCGGTGTAGTGAAGTCTGTGCGGGCGACTGGAGGATTATGTGAATACTACCACTGACCTGGTTTGGAAATGTTGTGGACTCGAGTATTCTTCCGATGACTGGGAAGAGGAACCGCGGCAGAGATGGCCGAATCTAGGCTCTCCTCATACAGGATTAGGTCGGCAGACAGGAAGCACGTGGGGGCGCTGAAGGTCTCCTGAAAGACAGAACTGGAAAGGCGCTGATGAATCAGTGAAGAATACCAGGTTCAACTGTGCTAAAGGGCACGGGGTACTTGGAGACACTGAGGTGCTTGGAGACACTGAGGTGCTTGAGGACACTGAGGTGCTTGAGGACACTGAGGTGCTTGAGGACACTGAGGTGCTTGAGGACACTGAGGTGCTTGGGGACACTGAGGTGCTTGGGGACACTGAGGTGCTTGGGAACACTGAGGTGCGTAGAGGCACTGGGATGCGTGGAGGCACGGAGGTACTAAGGCACGGAGGTGCTGAGGCACGGAGGTACTGAGGCACGTAGGTGCTGAAAGCACGGAGGTACTAAGGCACGGAGGTGCTGGAAGCACGGAGGTACTGAGGCACGGAGGTGCTGGAAGCACGGAGGTACTGAGGCACGGAGGTGCTGGAAGCACGGAGGTACTGAGGCACGGAGGTGCTGGAAGAACGGAGGTACCGAGGCACGGAGATGCTGAGGCACGGAGGTACTGAGGCACGGAGGTGCTGGAAGCATGGAGGTACTGAGGCACGGAGGTACTGAGGCACGGAGGTACTGAGGCACGGAGGTGCTGGAAGCACGGAGGTACTGGAAGAACGGAGGTACTGAGGCACGGAGATGCTGAGGCACGGAGGTACTGAGGCACTGAGGTACTGAGTCACGGAGGTGCTGGAAGCACGGAGGTACTGAGGCACGGAGGTGCTGGAAGCACGGAGGTACTGAGGCACGGAGATGATGAGGTACTGAGTCACGGAGGTGCTGGAAGCACGGTGGTACTGAGGCACGGAGGTGCTGGAAGCACGGAGGTACTGAGGCACGGAGATGCTGAGGCACGAGGTGCTGGAAGCACGGAAATGCTGAGGCACGAGGTGCTGGAAGCACGGAGATGCTGAGGCACGAGGTACTGAGCTCTGGAGATCCCAACTACAACAGTAGTAAAACTGAAACACGACTTCTGTGGTTTTCAGTGGAGAACACGGAATTCAGTACTGTGCCTTCAAGACGAAACATTGCAGCTGTGCCTTTACTTTGAGACTCAGGGAAAATGATGAAATCAAATGGCAACACACAAGTAAACCAAACGGTAACAAGGGAACAGAGTTCCCACAGGAACTTAGGTACAAAGGTTACCTTAAGGGAGCTCAGCATAAGACTCACACAAGGCTGTATGTGACATGAGGAACTGGCCCAGATTCCAACTCAGCCTCCTGATTTATACTTCCTGGTCCCTGATGATTGGTGGGCAGGATTAGGTGATGTAGAGAGTCTCAGGCTGGCAGAGGATTGGACAACTCTGGGTCAGGTGAAGTCACTGTCATGTGACTACTCTAGAGGAGGCTGTGAAGTGCAGCGAGGCCTAGCAGGCCGAGAGAACACTGAAGCCTGAACTTCAGATTACTGAATTCAGCCTCACACAGGAGATCACCACAGGTGGAGCTAATTAACTATAACCTCTCAGGCAGAGAACTCAGGAAAACTGACAAGCTGTTTAACTCCGTGAGTGAAAAGACACAGGATCCAGGACAGATGGCAGGGGTAAGTCACCAAATATAAAACCTACAGTCAGGATTGTGACACCATGACAATGAGCTTAGGCCCTCATTCCGAGTTGATCGCACGTAGCAGCTTTTTGCTGCTCGTGCTATCAACTAGACGCTGCCTATGGGGGAGTGTATTTTAGCATAGCAGGGCTGCGAACGCTTGTGCAGCCCTGCTATGCTAAAGAAGTTTCCTGCAAAACAAGACCAGGGTCAGACTTACCCTGTGCGACGGATCCAGCGATGAAGGTCCTGGGATTGACATCAGACATCCGCCCTCCAAACGCCTGGACATGCCTGCGTTTGCCTCACCACGCCTGGAAAACGGCCAGTTGACGCCCCAGAACGCCTCCAGCCTGTCAGTCTTCTTACGATCGCCGCTGCGATCACTGTTTCTGCTGGTAGTGTCGCTGCCCGGAGACAACGGTCACCAGGCAATGACACGCGTGCGCAATGCATCTTCCGCGCATGCGCAGTTCCGACCGGTTCGCACCGCTATGACAAACTGCAGCGTGCGAACGGGTCGGAATGCCCCCCTTAATCCCAAAAACAAAATTTCCACTGCATTTCAGCTCTGCCACAAAATGACGAGCTGACATCATGTCAGTAATTCTCTCGCTAACACAGGTGAGAGAATTGACGAGGATTAGGCTGGAGATCACTCTGTCATTCTGATTGAGTTAGACTAACAGACTGGAAACTTTATAAGGAGGGTGGTGCTTGAAATTATTGTTCTTTCTCTGTTAACCATGGTTACCTGCAAGGAAACACGTGCATCATTGCTTTACACAAATGGTTGATTTAGGTGCAATCTACTAAGATTGCACCTAAATCAACCATTTATTGGGTAATCAAAAACTTCAAGGTGAAAGGTTCAATAGTTGTGAAGAAGAGCTTGCTCACGTGCTCAGGAATGGCAGCAGGCAGGTGTGAGTGCATCTGCACGCACAGTGAGGCGAAGACTTTTGGAGGATGGCATGGTGTCCAGAAGGGCAGCAAAGAAGGCACTCTCCAAAAAAAACATTGGTATGGGTCGTTGGGTCGACCCAATTTAGGTCGGCACTCATTAGGTCGACCACTGAAGGTCGATATTGCCATTAGGTCGACATGCATTAGGTCGACATGGGCGTTAGGTCAACATGTACTAGGTCGACAGGTCAAAATGTCGACATGAGGTTTTTGGCTCTTTTTGGTGTCGTTTTCTCCATAAAGTGATGGGGAACCCAAATGAGTGCACCGTGTCCCCTCGCATGGCTCGCGCTTCGGGCAAGCTGCCTTGCTCCGCTACCGCTTCGCTCGGCACAGATTACTGTTCCAATCGTAGTCCACGTGGATCGTTAAGTATGAAAAAATCTAAAAAATGAAGAAAAAAAATGTGAAAAACTCATGTCGACCTTTTAACCTGTCGACCTAGTACATGTCGACCTAACGGCCATGTCGACCTAATGCATTTCTTTATGGCTTTGTCGACCTTCAGTGGTTGACCTAATGAGTGTCGACCTAAGTTGTATCGACCTAACGACCATAACCCAAAAAACATCAGGGACAGACTGATATTCTGCAAAAGGTACAGGGATTGGACTGCTGAGAACTGGGGTAAAGTCATTTTCTCTAATGAATCCCCTTTCAGATTGTTTGGGGCATCTGGAAAAACGCTTGTCCGGTTAAGGAAAGGTGAGCGCTACCAGCAGTCATGTGGCATGCCAACAGTAAAGCATCCTGAGAACATTCATGTATGGGGTTGCTTCTCAACCAAGGGAGTGGGCTCACTCACAATTTTGCCTAAGAACACAGCCATGAATAAAGAATGGTATCAAAACATCCTCCAAGAGCAACTTCTCCCAACCATCCAATAACAGTTTGGTGACAAACAATGCCTTTTCCAGCATGATGGAGCACCTTGCCATAAGTCAAAGTGATAACTAAATGGCTTGGGGAAAAAAAACATTTACATTTTGGGTCCATGGCCAGGAAACTCCCCAGACCTTAATCCCATTGAGAACTGGTGGTCAATCCTCAAGAGGCGGGCAGACAAACAAAAACTCACAAATTCTGTCAAACTCCAAGCATTGATTAGGCAAGAATGGGTGGCCATCAGTCAGTATGTGGACCAGGAGTTGATTGACAGCATGCCAGGGCGAATTGCAGATGTCTTGAAAAATAAGGGCCAACATTGCAAATACTGTCTCTTTGCATAAACTTAATGTAATTGTCAATAATTGTCAATAAAAGCCTTTGACACTTATGAAATGCTGTCATTTTACTAGTATACCATAATTACATCTGACAAAAAGGTCTAAAAACAGTGAAGCAGCAAACTTTGTGAAAACCAATACTCGTGTCATCTCAAAACTTTTGACCATGGCTGTACTAAAAAAAAAAGCTATATATAAAAAAATTCTATTACAAAAACTATACTCTATGGGGGTCATTCCGAGTTGATCGCTAGCTGAATATGTGCGCTGCACTGCGATTAAGGAAAAAAACGGCACTTCTGCACATGCGTATGCGGCGCAGTGCGCACGCGCAACGTACTTTCACAGCAGCCGATGTATTTTCACACAAGGTTTAGCGAAGCTTTTCAGTCGCACTGCTGACCGCAGAGTGATTGACATGAAGTGGGCATTTCTGGGTGTCAACTGACCGTTTTCAGGGAGTGTTTGAAAAAACGCAGGCGTGCCAGGAAAAACGCAGGCGTGGCTGGCCGAACGCAGGGCGTGTTTGTGCTGTCAAATCCGGAACTGAATGGTCTGAAGTGATCGCAAGCGCTGAGTAGGTCTGAAGCTACTCCGAAACTGCACAAAATTTTTATGTAGCCACTCTGCGATCCTTTCGTTTGCACTTCTGCTAAGCTAAAATGCACTCCCAGAGGGCGGCAGCTTAGCGTTTGCACGGCTGCTAAAAACTGCTAGCAAGCAATCAACTCGGAATGACCCCCATTGCCCCAACAACAAAGAAATAAACCAATTGATCTAAAAAAAAAAAAACAGTCGCTAATTGTTCGCTAGTAGTGGTGACTGCCATCATCATCATCGTGCACTTGCACTTGCCCTGCCCTGACCACCTGCACATAATACATCTCTCTCTATTAGAGGAACGTAAACCCGATTATTTGCAGTTGTGTGATTATCATCACTTTCTCTTACGTCCTAGAGAATGCTGGGGTCCACATTAGTACCATGGGTATAGACGGATCCAATAGGAGCCATTGGCACTTTAAGAGTTTGAGAGTGTGGGCTGGCTCCTCCCTCTATGCCCCTCCTACCAGACTCAGTTTAGAAAATGTGCCCGGAGGAGCCGGTCACAGCTAGGGGAGCTCTACAGAGCTTCTCTGGTAAAAGTTTATTTTAGAGTTTTTTATTTTACAGGGAGGCTGCTGGCAACAGCCTCCCTGCTTCGTGGGACTAAGGGGGGGAGTAGTGTCCGCACTGCGGGGTCTGAGCCACTATCTCTGCTGACAGGACACTGAGCTCCTGAGGGGATAGGACGTTCCCCGCCACAGGGGATCGCTCACCCCGGCAGCATGCCACCACCCCCTTATAGAGCGAGAAGATCGGTGGCGAGTTAGTCACCGCTCCCCCTAGCAAGCTGGGAGCCGGTGTGAAGATGGCGGCAACAGGGTTTGGAGCGCAGTACTAACTGCGCTCCGGGGCTCAGCGGGACATAGTGCGGCACTGTGAGGGGCGCCCTGACAGTCTAGAGATGAGCGCCTGAAATTTTTCGGGTTTTGTGTTTTGGTTTTGGGTTCGGTTCCGCGGCCGTGTTTTGGGTTCGAACGCGTTTTGGCAAAACCTCACCGAATTTTTTTTGTCGGATTCGGGTGTGTTTTGGATTCGGGTGTTTTTTTTTCAAAAAACACTAAAAAACAGCTTAAATCATAGAATTTGGGGGTCATTTTGATCCCAAAGTATTATTAACCTCAAAAACCATAATTTACACTCATTTTCAGTCTATTCTGAATACCTCACAATATTATTTTTAGTCCTAAAATTTGCACCGAGGTCGCTGTGTGAGTAAGATAAGCGACCCTAGTGGCCGACACAAACACCGGGCCCATCTAGGAGTGGCACTGCAGTGTCACGCAGGATGTCCCTTCCAAAAAAACCTCCCCAAACAGCACATGACGCAAAGAAAAAAAGAGGCGCAATGAGGTAGCTGTGTGAGTAAGATTAGCGACCCTAGTGGCCGACACAAACACCGGGCCCATCTAGGAGTGGCACTGCAGTGTCACGCAGGATGGCCCTTCCAAAAAACCCTCCCCAAACAGCACATGACGCAAAGAAAAAAAGAGGCGCAATGAGGTAGCTGTGTGAGTAAGATTAGCGACCCTAGTGGCCGACACAAACACCGGGCCCATCTAGGAGTGGCACTGCAGTGTCACGCAGGATGTCCCTTCCAAAAAACCCTCCCCAAACAGCACATGACGCAAAGAAAAAAAGAAGCGCAATGAGGTAGCTGACTGTGTGAGTAAGATTAGCGACCCTAGTGGCCGACACAAACACCGGGCCCATTTAGGAGTGGCACTGCAGTGTCACGCAGGATGTCCCTTCCAAAAAACCCTCCCCAATCAGCACATGATGCAAAGAAAAAGAAAAGAAAAAAGAGGTGCAAGATGGAATTGTCCTTGGGCCCTCCCACCCACCCTTATGTTGTATAAACAAAACAGGACATGCACACTTTAACCAACCCATCATTTCAGTGACAGGGTCTGCCACACGACTGTGACTGATATGACGGGTTGGTTTGGACCCCCCCCAAAAAAGAAGCAATTAATCTCTCCTTGCACAAACTGGCTCTACAGAGGCAAGATGTCCACCTCATCATCACCCTCCGATATATCACCGTGTACATCCCCCTCCTCACAGATTATCAATTCGTCCCCACTGGAATCCACCATCTCAGCTCCCTGTGTACTTTGTGGAGGCAATTGCTGCTGGTCAATGTCTCCGCGGAGGAATTGATTATAATTCATTTTAATGAACATCATCTTCTCCACATTTTCTGGATGTAACCTCGTACGCCGATTGCTGACAAGGTGAGCGGCGGCACTAAACACTCTTTCGGAGTACACACTTGTGGGAGGGCAACTTAGGTAGAATAAAGCCAGTTTGTGCAAGGGCCTCCAAATTGCCTCTTTTTCCTGCCAGTATAAGTACGGACTGTGTGACGTGCCTACTTGGATGCGGTCACTCATATAATCCTCCACCATTCTATCAATGTTGAGAGAATCATATGCAGTGACAGTAGACGACATGTCCGTAATCGTTGTCAGGTCCTTCAGTCCGGACCAGATGTCAGCATCAGCAGTCGCTCCAGACTGCCCTGCATCACCGCCAGCGGGTGGGCTCGGAATTCTGAGCCTTTTCCTCGCACCCCCAGTTGCGGGAGAATGTGAAGGAGGAGATGTTGACAGGTCGCGTTCCGCTTGACTTGACAATTTTGTCACCAGCAGGTCTTTCAACCCCAGCAGACTTGTGTCTGCCGGAAAGAGAGATCCAAGGTAGGCTTTAAATCTAGGATCGAGCACGGTGGCCAAAATGTAGTGCTCTGATTTCAACAGATTGACCACCCGTGAATCCTTGTTAAGCGAATTAAGGGCTCCATCCACAAGTCCCACATGCCTAGCGGAATCGCTCCGTGTTAGCTCCTCCTTCAATGTCTCCAGCTTCTTCTGCAAAAGCCTGATGAGGGGAATGACCTGACTCAGGCTGGCAGTGTCTGAACTGACTTCACGTGTGGCAAGTTCAAAGGGCATCAGAACCTTGCACAACGTTGAAATCATTCTCCACTGCGCCTGAGACAGGTGCATTCCACCTACTATATCGTGCTCAATTGTATAGGCTTGAATGGCCTTTTGCTGCTCCTCCAACCTCTGAAGCATATAGAGGGTTGAATTCCACCTCGTTACCACTTCTTGCTTCAGATGATGGCAGGGCAGGTTCAGTAGTTTTTGGTGGTGCTCCAGTCTTCTGTACGTGGTGCCTGTACGCCGAAAGTGTCCCGCAATTCTTCTGGCCACCGACAGCATCTCTTGCACGCCCCTGTCGTTTTTTAAAAAATTCTGCACCACCAAATTCAAGGTATGTGCAAAACATGGGACGTGCTGGAATTTGCCCATATTTAATGCACACACAATATTGCTGGCGTTGTCCGATGCCACAAATCCACAGGAGAGTCCAATTGGGGTAAGCCATTCCGCGATGATCTTCCTCAGTTGCCGTAAGAGGTTTTCAGCTGTGTGCGTATTCTGGAAAGCGGTGATACAAAGCGTAGCCTGCCTAGGAAAGAGTTGGCGTTTGCGAGATGCTGCTACTGGTGCCGCCGCTGCTGTTCTTGCGGCGGGAGTCCATACATCTACCCAGTGGGCTGTCACAGTCATATAGTCCTGACCCTGCCCTGCTCCACTTGTCCACATGTCCGTGGTTAAGTGGACATTGGGTACAACTGCATTTTTTAGGACACTGGTGAGTCTTTTTCTGACGTCCGTGTACATTCTCGGTATCGCCTGCCTAGAGAAGTGGAACCTAGATGGTATTTGGTAACGGGGGCACACTGCCTCAATATATTGTCTAGTTCCCTGTGAACTAACGGCGGATACCGGACGCACGTCTAACACCAACATAGTTGTCAAGGCCTCAGTTATCCGCTTTGCAGCAGGATGACTGCTGTGATATTTCATCTTCCTCGCAAAGGACTGTTGAACAGTCAATTGCTTACTGGAAGTAGTACAAGTGGGCTTACGACTTCCCCTCTGGGATGACCATCGACTCCCAGCAGCAACAACAGCAGCGCCAGCAGCAGTAGGCGTTACACGCAAGGATGCATCGGAGGAATCCCAGGCAGGAGAGGAATCGTCAGAATTGCCAGTGACATGGCCTGCAGGACTATTGGCATTCCTGGGGAAGGAGGAAATTGACACTGAGGGAGTTGGTGGGGTGGTTTGCGTGAGCTTGGTTACAAGAGGAAGGGATTTACTGGTCAGTGGACTGCTTCCGCTGTCACCCAAAGTTTTTGAACTTGTCACTGACTTATTATGAATGCGCTGCAGGTGACATATAAGGGAGGATGTTCCGAGGTGGTTAACGTCCTTACCCCTACTTATTACAGCTTGACAAAGGGAACACACGGCTTGACACCTGTTGTCCGCATTTCTGGTGAAATACCTCCACACCGAAGAGCTGATTTTTTTGGTATTTTCACCTGGCATGTCAACGGCCATATTCCTCCCACGGACAACAGGTGTCTCCCCGGGTGCCTGACTTAAACAAACCACCTCACCATCAGAATCCTCCTGGTCAATTTCCTCCCCAGCGCCAGCAACACCCATATCCTCCTCATCCTGGTGTACTTCAACACTGACATCTTCAATCTGACTATCAGGAACTGGACTGCGGGTGCTCCTTCCAGCACTTGCAGGGGGCGTGCAAATGGTGGAAGGCGCATGCTCTTCACGTCCAGTGTTGGGAAGGTCAGGCATCGCAACCGACACAATTGGACTCTCCTTGTGGATTTGGGATTTCGAAGAATGCACAGTTCTTTGCTGTGCTGCTTTTGCCAGCTTGAGTCTATTCATTTTTCTAGCGAGAGGCTGAGTGCTTCCATCCTCATGTGAAGCTGAACCACTAGCCATGAACATAGGCCAGGGCCTCAGCCGTTCCTTGCCACTCCGTGTCGTAAATGGCATATTGGCAAGTTTACGCTTCTCCTCCGACAATTTTATTTTAGGTTTTGGAGTCCTTTTTTTTCTGATATTTGGTGTTTTGGATTTGACATGCTCTGTACTATGACATTGGGCATCGGCCTTGGCAGACGACGTTGCTGGCATTTCATCGTCTCGGCCATGACTAGTGGCAGCAGCTTCAGCACGAGGTGGAAGTGGATCTTGATCTTTCCCTAATTTTGGAACCTCAACATTTTTGTTCTCCATATTTTAATAGGCACAACTAAAAGGCACCTCAGGTAAACAATGGAGATGGATACTAGTATACAATTATGGACGGGCTGCCGAGTGCAGACACAGAGGTAGCCACAGCCGTGAACTACCGTACTGTACTGTGTCTGCTGCTAATATAGACTGGTTGATAAAGAGATGTCTATGTAACTATGTATGTATAAAGAAGAAAGAAAAAAAAACCACGGTTAGGTGGTATACAATTATGGACGGACTGCCTGCCGAGTGCAGACACAGAGGTAGCCACAGCCGTGAACTACCGTACTGTACTGTGTCTGCTGCTAATATAGACTGGTTGATAAAGAGATGTCTATGTAACTATGTATGTATAAAGAAGAAAGAAAAAAAAACCACGGTTAGGTGGTATACAATTATGGACGGACTGCCTGCCGAGTGCAGACACAGAGGTAGCCACAGCCGTGAACTACCGTACTGTACTGTGTCTGCTGCTAATATAGACTGGTTGATAAAGAGATGTCGTAGTAGTATGTATGTATAAAGAAGAAAAAAAAACCACGGTTAGGTGGTATATACAATTATGGACGGGCTGCCGAGTGCCGACACAGAGGTAGCCACAGCCGTGAACTACCGCACTGTACTGTGTCTGCTGCTAATATATAGACTGGTTGATAAAGAGATAGTATACTCGTAACTAGTATGTATGTATAAAGAAAGAAAAAAAAACCACGGTTAGGTGGTATATACAATTATGGACGGGCTGCCGAGTGCCGACACAGAGGTAGCCACAGCCGTGAACTACCGCACTGTACTGTGTCTGCTGCTAATATAGACTGGTTGATAAAGAGATAGTATACTCGTAACTAGTATGTATGTATAAAGAAAGAAAAAAAAACCACGGTTAGGTGGTATATACAATTATGGACGGGCTGCCGAGTGCCGACACAGAGGTAGCCACAGCCGTGAACTACCGCACTGTACTGTGTCTGCTGCTAATATAGACTGGTTGATAAAGAGATAGTATACTCGTAACTAGTATGACTATAAAGAAAGAAAAAAAAAACCACGGTTAGGTGGTATATACAATTATGGACGGGCTGCCGAGTGCCGACACAGAGGTAGCCACAGCCGTGAACTACCGCACTGTACTGTGTCTGCTGCTAATATATAGACTGGTTGATAAAGAGATAGTATACTCGTAACTAGTATGTATGTATAAAGAAAGAAAAAAAAACCACGGTTAGGTGGTATATACAATTATGGACGGGCTGCCGAGTGCCGACACAGAGGTAGCCACAGCCGTGAACTACCGCACTGTACTGTGTCTGCTGCTAATATAGACTGGTTGATAAAGAGATAGTATACTCGTAACTAGTATGACTATAAAGAAAGAAAAAAAAACCACGGTTAGGTGGTATATACAATTATGGACGGGCTGCCGAGTGCCGACACAGAGGTAGCCACAGCCGTGAACTACCGCACTGTACTGTGTCTGCTGCTAATATATAGACTGGTTGATAAAGAGATAGTATACTCGTAACTAGTATGTATGTATAAAGAAAGAAAAAAAAACCACGGTTAGGTGGTATATACAATTATGGACGGGCTGCCGAGTGCCGACACAGAGGTAGCCACAGCCGTGAACTACCGCACTGTACTGTGTCTGCTGCTAATATAGACTGGTTGATAAAGAGATGTCTATGTAACTATGTATGTATAAAGAAGAAAGAAAAAAAAACCACGGTTAGGTGGTATACAATTATGGACGGACTGCCTGCCGAGTGCAGACACAGAGGTAGCCACAGCCGTGAACTACCGTACTGTACTGTGTCTGCTGCTAATATAGACTGGTTGATAAAGAGATGTCGTAGTAGTATGTATGTATAAAGAAGAAAAAAAAACCACGGTTAGGTGGTATATACAATTATGGACGGGCTGCCGAGTGCCGACACAGAGGTAGCCACAGCCGTGAACTACCGCACTGTACTGTGTCTGCTGCTAATATATAGACTGGTTGATAAAGAGATAGTATACTCGTAACTAGTATGTATGTATAAAGAAAGAAAAAAAAAACCACGGTTAGGTGGTATATACAATTATGGACGGGCTGCCGAGTGCCGACACAGAGGTAGCCACAGCCGTGAACTACCGCACTGTACTGTGTCTGCTGCTAATATAGACTGGTTGATAAAGAGATAGTATACTCGTAACTAGTATGTATGTATAAAGAAAGAAAAAAAAACCACGGTTAGGTGGTATATACAATTATGGACGGGCTGCCGAGTGCCGACACAGAGGTAGCAACAGCCGTGAACTACCGCACTGTACTGTGTCTGCTGCTAATATATAGACTGGTTGATAAAGAGATAGTATACTCGTAACTAGTATGTATGTATAAAGAAAGAAAAAAAAACCACGGTTAGGTGGTATATACAATTATGGATGGGCTGCCGAGTGCCGACACAGAGGTAGCCACAGCCGTGAACTACCGCACTGTACTGTGTCTGCTGCTAATATATAGACTGGTTGATAAAGAGATAGTATACTCGTAACTAGTATGTATGTATAAAGAAAGAAAAAAAAACCACGGTTAGGTGGTATATACAATTATGGACGGGCTGCCGAGTGCCGACACAGAGGTAGCCACAGCCGTGAACTACCGCACTGTACTGTGTCTGCTGCTAATATAGACTGGTTGATAAAGAGATAGTATACTCGTAACTAGTATGTATGTATAAAGAAAGAAAAAAAAACCACGGTTAGGTGGTATATACAATTATGGACGGGCTGCCGAGTGCCGACACAGAGGTAGCCACAGCCGTGAACTACCGCACTGTACTGTGTCTGCTGCTAATATATAGACTGGTTGATAAAGAGATAGTATACTCGTAACTAGTATGTATGTATAAAGAAAGAAAAAAAAACCACGGTTAGGTGGTATATACAATTATGGACGGGCTGCCGAGTGCCGACACAGAGGTAGCCACAGCCGTGAACTACCGCACTGTACTGTGTCTGCTGCTAATATATAGACTGGTTGATAAAGAGATAGTATACTCGTAACTAGTATGTATGTATAAAGAAAGAAAAAAAAACCACGGTTAGGTGGTATATACAATTATGGACGGGCTGCCGAGTGCCGACACAGAGGTAGCCACAGCCGTGAACTACCGCACTGTACTGTGTCTGCTGCTAATATAGACTGGTTGATAAAGAGATAGTATACTCGTAACTAGTATGTATGTATAAAGAAAGAAAAAAAAACCACGGTTAGGTGGTATATACAATTATGGACGGGCTGCCGAGTGCCGACACAGAGGTAGCCACAGCCGTGAACTACCGCACTGTACTGTGTCTGCTGCTAATATAGACTGGTTGATAAAGAGATAGTATACTCGTAACTAGTATGACTATAAAGAAAGAAAAAAAAACCACGGTTAGGTGGTATATACAATTATGGACGGGCTGCCGAGTGCCGACACAGAGGTAGCCACAGCCGTGAACTACCGCACTGTACTGTGTCTGCTGCTAATATATAGACTGGTTGATAAAGAGATAGTATACTCGTTACTAGTATGTATGTATAAAGAAAGAAAAAAAAACCACGGTTAGGTGGTATATACAATTATGGACGGGCTGCCGAGTGCCGACACAGAGGTAGCCACAGCCGTGAACTACCGCACTGTACTGTGTCTGCTGCTAATATAGACTGGTTGATAAAGAGATGTCTATGTAACTATGTATGTATAAAGAAGAAAGAAAAAAAAACCACGGTTAGGTGGTATACAATTATGGACGGACTGCCTGCCGAGTGCAGACACAGAGGTAGCCACAGCCGTGAACTACCGTACTGTACTGTGTCTGCTGCTAATATAGACTGGTTGATAAAGAGATGTCGTAGTAGTATGTATGTATAAAGAAAGAAAAAAAAACCACGGTTAGGTGGTATATACAATTATGGACGGGCTGCCGAGTGCCGACACAGAGGTAGCCACAGCCGTGAACTACCGCACTGTACTGTGTCTGCTGCTAATATAGACTGGTTGATAAAGAGATAGTATACTCGTAACTAGTATGTATGTATAAAGAAAGAAAAAAAAACCACGGTTAGGTGGTATATACAATTATGGACGGGCTGCCGAGTGCCGACACAGAGGTAGCAACAGCCGTGAACTACCGCACTGTACTGTGTCTGCTGCTAATATATAGACTGGTTGATAAAGAGATAGTATACTCGTAACTAGTATGTATGTATAAAGAAAGAAAAAAAAACCACGGTTAGGTGGTATATACAATTATGGACGGGCTGCCGAGTGCCGACACAGAGGTAGCCACAGCCGTGAACTACCGCACTGTACTGTGTCTGCTGCTAATATAGACTGGTTGATAAAGAGATGTCTATGTAACTATGTATGTATAAAGAAGAAAGAAAAAAAAACCACGGTTAGGTGGTATACAATTATGGACGGACTGCCTGCCGAGTGCAGACACAGAGGTAGCCACAGCCGTGAACTACCGTACTGTACTGTGTCTGCTGCTAATATAGACTGGTTGATAAAGAGATGTCGTAGTAGTATGTATGTATAAAGAAGAAAAAAAAACCACGGTTAGGTGGTATATACAATTATGGACGGGCTGCCGAGTGCCGACACAGAGGTAGCCACAGCCGTGAACTACCGCACTGTACTGTGTCTGCTGCTAATATATAGACTGGTTGATAAAGAGATAGTATACTCGTAACTAGTATGTATGTATAAAGAAAGAAAAAAAAACCACGGTTAGGTGGTATATACAATTATGGACGGGCTGCCGAGTGCCGACACAGAGGTAGCCACAGCCGTGAACTACCGCACTGTACTGTGTCTGCTGCTAATATAGACTGGTTGATAAAGAGATAGTATACTCGTAACTAGTATGTATGTATAAAGAAAGAAAAAAAAACCACGGTTAGGTGGTATATACAATTATGGACGGGCTGCCGAGTGCCGACACAGAGGTAGCAACAGCCGTGAACTACCGCACTGTACTGTGTCTGCTGCTAATATATAGACTGGTTGATAAAGAGATAGTATACTCGTAACTAGTATGTATGTATAAAGAAAGAAAAAAAAACCACGGTTAGGTGGTATATACAATTATGGACGGGCTGCCGAGTGCCGACACAGAGGTAGCCACAGCCGTGAACTACCGCACTGTACTGTGTCTGCTGCTAATATATAGACTGGTTGATAAAGAGATAGTATACTCGTAACTAGTATGTATGTATAAAGAAAGAAAAAAAAACCACGGTTAGGTGGTATATACAATTATGGACGGGCTGCCGAGTGCCGACACAGAGGTAGCCACAGCCGTGAACTACCGCACTGTACTGTGTCTGCTGCTAATATAGACTGGTTGATAAAGAGATAGTATACTCGTAACTAGTATGTATGTATAAAGAAAGAAAAAAAAACCACGGTTAGGTGGTATATACAATTATGGACGGGCTGCCGAGTGCCGACACAGAGGTAGCCACAGCCGTGAACTACCGCACTGTACTGTGTCTGCTGCTAATATATAGACTGGTTGATAAAGAGATAGTATACTCGTAACTAGTATGTATGTATAAAGAAAGAAAAAAAAACCACGGTTAGGTGGTATATACAATTATGGACGGGCTGCCGAGTGCCGACACAGAGGTAGCCACAGCCGTGAACTACCGCACTGTACTGTGTCTGCTGCTAATATATAGACTGGTTGATAAAGAGATAGTATACTCGTAACTAGTATGTATGTATAAAGAAAGAAAAAAAAAACCACGGTTAGGTGGTATATACAATTATGGACGGGCTGCCGAGTGCCGACACAGAGGTAGCCACAGCCGTGAACTACCGCACTGTACTGTGTCTGCTGCTAATATAGACTGGTTGATAAAGAGATAGTATACTCGTAACTAGTATGTATGTATAAAGAAAGAAAAAAAAACCACGGTTAGGTGGTATATACAATTATGGACGGGCTGCCGAGTGCCGACACAGAGGTAGCCACAGCCGTGAACTACCGCACTGTACTGTGTCTGCTGCTAATATAGACTGGTTGATAAAGAGATAGTATACTCGTAACTAGTATGACTATAAAGAAAGAAAAAAAAACCACGGTTAGGTGGTATATACAATTATGGACGGGCTGCCGAGTGCCGACACAGAGGTAGCCACAGCCGTGAACTACCGCACTGTACTGTGTCTGCTGCTAATATATAGACTGGTTGATAAAGAGATAGTATACTCGTAACTAGTATGTATGTATAAAGAAAGAAAAAAAAACCACGGTTAGGTGGTATATACAATTATGGACGGGCTGCCGAGTGCCGACACAGAGGTAGCCACAGCCGTGAACTACCGCACTGTACTGTGTCTGCTGCTAATATAGACTGGTTGATAAAGAGATGTCTATGTAACTATGTATGTATAAAGAAGAAAGAAAAAAAAACCACGGTTAGGTGGTATACAATTATGGACGGACTGCCTGCCGAGTGCAGACACAGAGGTAGCCACAGCCGTGAACTACCGTACTGTACTGTGTCTGCTGCTAATATAGACTGGTTGATAAAGAGATGTCGTAGTAGTATGTATGTATAAAGAAGAAAAAAAAACCACGGTTAGGTGGTATATACAATTATGGACGGGCTGCCGAGTGCCGACACAGAGGTAGCCACAGCCGTGAACTACCGCACTGTACTGTGTCTGCTGCTAATATATAGACTGGTTGATAAAGAGATAGTATACTCGTAACTAGTATGTATGTATAAAGAAAGAAAAAAAAACCACGGTTAGGTGGTATATACAATTATGGACGGGCTGCCGAGTGCCGACACAGAGGTAGCCACAGCCGTGAACTACCGCACTGTACTGTGTCTGCTGCTAATATAGACTGGTTGATAAAGAGATAGTATACTCGTAACTAGTATGTATGTATAAAGAAAGAAAAAAAAACACGGTTAGGTGGTATATACAATTATGGACGGGCTGCCGAGTGCCGACACAGAGGTAGCAACAGCCGTGAACTACCGCACTGTACTGTGTCTGCTGCTAATATATAGACTGGTTGATAAAGAGATAGTATACTCGTAACTAGTATGTATGTATAAAGAAAGAAAAAAAAAACCACGGTTAGGTGGTATATACAATTATGGACGGGCTGCCGAGTGCCGACACAGAGGTAGCCACAGCCGTGAACTACCGCACTGTACTGTGTCTGCTGCTAATATATAGACTGGTTGATAAAGAGATAGTATACTCGTAACTAGTATGTATGTATAAAGAAAGAAAAAAAAACCACGGTTAGGTGGTATATACAATTATGGACGGGCTGCCGAGTGCCGACACAGAGGTAGCCACAGCCGTGAACTACCGCACTGTACTGTGTCTGCTGCTAATATAGACTGGTTGATAAAGAGATAGTATACTCGTAACTAGTATGTATGTATAAAGAAAGAAAAAAAAAACCACGGTTAGGTGGTATATACAATTATGGACGGGCTGCCGAGTGCCGACACAGAGGTAGCCACAGCCGTGAACTACCGCACTGTACTGTGTCTGCTGCTAATATATAGACTGGTTGATAAAGAGATAGTATACTCGTAACTAGTATGTATGTATAAAGAAAGAAAAAAAAAACACGGTTAGGTGGTATATACAATTATGGACGGGCTGCCGAGTGCCGACACAGAGGTAGCCACAGCCGTGAACTACCGCACTGTACTGTGTCTGCTGCTAATATATAGACTGGTTGATAAAGAGATAGTATACTCGTAACTAGTATGTATGTATAAAGAAAGAAAAAAAAACCACGGTTAGGTGGTATATACAATTATGGACGGGCTGCCGAGTGCCGACACAGAGGTAGCCACAGCCGTGAACTACCGCACTGTACTGTGTCTGCTGCTAATATAGACTGGTTGATAAAGAGATAGTATACTCGTAACTAGTATGTATGTATAAAGAAAGAAAAAAAAACCACGGTTAGGTGGTATATACAATTATGGACGGGCTGCCGAGTGCCGACACAGAGGTAGCCACAGCCGTGAACTACCGCACTGTACTGTGTCTGCTGCTAATATAGACTGGTTGATAAAGAGATAGTATACTCGTAACTAGTATGACTATAAAGAAAGAAAAAAAAACCACGGTTAGGTGGTATATACAATTATGGACGGGCTGCCGAGTGCCGACACAGAGGTAGCCACAGCCGTGAACTACCGCACTGTACTGTGTCTGCTGCTAATATAGACTGGTTGATAAAGAGATAGTATACTACTAATATTATATATACTGGTGGTCAGGTCACTGGTCACTAGTCACACTGGCAGTAGCACTCCTGCAGCAAAAGTGTGCACTGTTTAATTTTAATATAATATTATGTACTCCTGGCTCCTGCTATAACCTATAACTGGCACTGCAGTGCTCCCCAGTCTCCCCCACAATTATAAGCTGTGTGAGCTGAGCACAGTCAGATATATATATACATTGATGCAGCACACTGGGCTGAGCAGTGCACACAGATATGGTATGTGACTGAGTCACTGTGTGTATCGTTTTTTTCAGGCAGAGAACGGATATATTAAATAAAACAAACAACTGCACTGTCTGGTGGTCACTGTGGTCGTCAGTCACTAAACTCTGCACTCTCTTCTACAGTATCACAGCCTCAGGTCAATCTCTCTCTCTCTCTCTCAACCCTAATCTAAATGGAGAGGACGCCAGCCACGTCCTCTCCCTATCAATCTCAATGCACGTGTGAAAATGGCGGCGACGCGCGGCTCCTTATATAGAATCCGAGTCTCGCGAGAATCCGACAGCGTCATGATGACGTTCGGGCGCGCTCGGGTTAACCGAGCAAGGCGGGAGGATCCGAGTCTGCTCGGACCCGTGAAAAAAACATGAAGTTCGTGCGGGTTCGGATTCAGAGAAACCGAACCCGCTCATCTCACCCTACACTGGTCACACAGCCTGTCGGGGTCCCGGGATCTCTTCCAGCATAAATCCTCAGGCCAGTATAATCCTATGAAGAGCGGGAAGACAGCGCCATTAAGGAGGCGGAGCTTCTCAGAGCGGACCCAGCAGCGTTCAGCGCCATTTTCCTGCCTGCAGAAACGCTGTCAGTGAAGAGCAGTCCCTCCAGAGCAACTCCAGCTATCTCTCACGGCACCAGGGGGTTGTATAAGGGTGGGGAGGCTGTGTAAAGGCTGTGTAACCTATTAAGGTTTTAGCACAGACACCAGCAAGGGAGCCTGAATGGTTATCCTCTATCAAATCCATGATTTCTCAGATTTCCACTAGGGTTGCACAGAATGAATCTGCAACTCAGGTTTTACAGAACTCTATGGCAGTTTGGTCCGGTTCTGTTACCTCAGGGCCCTCCTCAGGAGTTTCCCATAAACGTGCTCTTGCACAGATTATGCAAGATGACACGGATACCGATTCTGACACAGCAGACGGTGATGGAGATGTGCTCAGGGGGGCCGCATCTCTTGCTAATGGGGTGTAGTTGATGATAGAGGCTATAAGGGATGTGTTGAATATTGCAGATACAACACCAGAGCAGGTTGAGGAGGCTTACTTCACTGACAATAAGAAAGCCTCGCTAACCTTCCCTGCGTCCAAAGAATTAAATGCTATATTTAAAAAAAGCATGGGAAAACACGGAGAAAAAATTCCAGATCCCTAGAAGGGTTCTGGTTGCTTTTCCCTTACCTGAGGAAGATAGCAAAAAAAGGGAAAACCAACCCATAGAGGACGCGTCTGTACCCAGACTCTCAAAAAAGGTGGTTTTACCTGTTCCAGGTACTACCACCTTAAAGGAACCGGCTGATCGCAAATTGATACTAAGCTCAAATCCATATACACGGCTTCAGGGGCGATACTGCGGCCCAATATTGCCTGTGCATGGATTTTCAAAGCTATAGTAAAGTGGTCAGGCACGTTACTTGAAGATTTGAATACTATGGATAAAAGTGACGTAGAATTGTTTTTACGTAACATTCAGGATTCGGCAGGATTTATGGTGGAATCCATGAAGGACCCTGGTTCAATGGCTGCAGGTATTTCTTCCATGTCTGTCTCAGCTCGTCGAGGACTGTGGCTGCGCCAGTGGTCTGCCGACGCGGAATCCAGGAGAGGTGTGGAGACCCTACCCTACACAGGTCAGGCTCTCTTTGGGGAAGCGTTGGATGCGTGGATCTCCACGGCTACAGCGGGTAAGTCACCTTTTCTTCCCTCAGCTGCACCTGCTGTGAAGAAATCTTTTTCCTTCTGCAGCATCAGAGTCCTTTCGTGTTACTAAAACAAGAAAGGCCAAACCGTCCAACACCTTCTTTAGAGGAGGTCAGACAAAATCCAAGAAACCTGCTGCTGCAGGTTCCCAGGAACAGAAATCTGCTTCTGGTACACCAAAGTCTTCAGCATGATGGTGGACAGTGCGGCCTGGAGGTAGGGCCGGTGGGGCCGAGACTCAGACATTTCAGTCATGTCTGGGTGTCGTCTGGCCTGGATCCGTGGGTACTAGATATTGTGTCCCAGGGGTACCAGCTGGAATTTCAAGATCTCCCTCCTCACCGATTCTTCAAATCAGGCTTACCAGCTTTGCCGGCAGACAGGGCTACCCTACAGGGTGCCATCCAGAAGCTGGTGGAGGCAGGGGCGGATCCAGAACAAAATGACAGGGGGGGCACCATGATAGGGGAAGGCGGGTGGGGGGGGGGGGGTTGGCTTTTGCGCACGCTCCTCGGAAGGCGAGTGTGGTCTCATAACAAGGGTTGTGGCGTCACAGTGCCATACCAACGAGCCACAACCTCATTTTTATCACGCTGTGGGCATGGAGTACAGGTCTGGTGGGTGACAGGGTGAGTATACAAGGACAGGTCTGGTAGGGGACAGGCTGAGTGTACAGGACAGGACTGATAGGGGACAGGGTGAGTGTGTGGAGACAGGTCTGGTAGGTGACAGGGTGAGTGTGCAGGGACAGGTCTGGTAGCGGACAGGGTGAGTGTGAGGGGACAGGTCTGGTAGGGGACAGGGTGAGTGTGAGGGGACAGGTCTGGTAGGGGACATGGTGAGTGTGCAGGGACAGGTCTGGTAGGGGACAGGGTGAGTGTGCAGGGACAGGTCTGGTAGGGGACAGGGTGTGTGTGCAGGGACAGGTCTGGTAGGGGACAGGGTGAGTGTGCGGGGACAGGTCTGGTAGGGGACAGGGTGTGTGTGCAGGGACAGGTCTGGTAGGGGACAGGGTGAGTGTGCAGGGACAGGTCTGGTAGGGGACATGGTGAGTGTGCAGGGACAGGTCTGGTAGGTGACAGGGTGAGTGTGCAGGGACAGGTCTGGTAGGGGACAGGGTGAGTGTGCGGGGACAGGTCTGGTAGGGGACAGGGTGTGTGTGCAGGGACAGGTCTGGTAGGGGACAGGGTGAGTGTGCAGGGACAGGTCTGGTAGGGGACATGGTGAGTGTGCAGGGACAGGTCTGGTAGGTGACAGGGTGAGTGTGCAGGGACAGGTCTAATAGGGGACAGGGTGTGTGTGCAGGGACAGGTCTGGTAGGGGACAGGGTGAGTGTGCGGGGACAGGTCTGGTAGGGGACAGGGTGTGTGTGCAGGGACAGGTCTGGTAGGGGACAGGGTGAGTGTGCGGGGACAGGTCTGGTAGGGGACAGGGTGAGTGTGCAGGGACAGGTCTGGTAGGGGACAGGGTGAGTGTGCTGGGACAGGTCTGGTAGGGGACAGGGTGTGTGTGCGGGGACAGGTCTGGTAGGGGACAGGGTGTGTGTGCAGGGACAGGTCTGGTAGGGGACAGGGTGTGTGTGCGGGGACAGGTCTGGTAGGGGACAGGGTGTGTGTGCAGGGACAGGTCTGGTAGGGGACAGGGTGTGTGTGCAGGGACAGGTCTGGTAGGGGACAGGGTGAGTGTGCGGGGACAGGTCTGGTAGGGGATGGAGTGAGTGTGTACATAGGGGGCATCACCTCATACAGGGCACACGATATATAGGAATAGTATGGACAGGTATACAGGGGGAGTGACCTCAGTACACATGGCACAGTTTATAGGATATAGGGGGTATGACATACAGCACATATGGGCAATGACACTATAGGTATATAAGGGGGGTCTTACCCTGGCATTGGAGTTGGTCATATCATCCTCTTGGTCGTCGTGACCCGTTGCGGTGGACACTGGCGCCTTGGATGCCAGAGTGGGGCTGGTGTGGAGCTTCTGTACACGGGGAGAGAGTAGGAGCCGGGCGGCCCCAGAGAGGCGCAGCGCCCGCAGACACAAAGGCATCGCCATGATCAGGCTGCCCTGACTGACAGCGACCACAGCGGGTACAGGCAGCGTCGGGACCCAGCCACAGTAGTCCGGGCTGAGGGGAAGTAGAAGCAGTGCCCCCAAATCACGCCCGCTGCCACGCTACTCTGCTCCGGCCAGCCCTGCTTCATGGTGACACGTATAGTGAAATAAATTATACTATACCCACACAAAAGCTTAAAAGCATGAAGTGAAATATAAATAAAACTAAACTGGTACATGCTTTATTAAAGAGGGCACCATATTGTATAATATTAATGTTAAACGTATCTCCTCTGGCTGGCTTATAATACAGTGGGCAGAGTATTAAATAATATTAATTTTAAATGTATCCCTGCTGGCTGGCTTAAAAATCCAAGAAATGACTGCAGACAGTGACTCCTGAGCCCTGACTGTCTGCCAGGCCCAGCAACAGAAATAAATACCTAAATAAAAAAAAACTCATTAATAACTAAATGAGAAGAACGTACTCTTCTGGGAGCTTGAGTGTAGCTGCTGAAAGGCGGGCTGAGGGTCACCCGCTCAAACATTTCTCCCCCGCTTGAGGCTCCACGCGAAAGTAGCGGTCATCCTGCCCCAGCCCAGTTTGTGCATATGTAATGAGCGGCGTGACATCATGCCGCTCCGCCGCTCATTACATATGCATGATGAGGCACTACACGGAGGGGGAAAGCAGCGTCTGCAGCAGCTCATTGAATATGTGAGACAGGCTGCCAGCTCTCTTTAGCAGTTCAGGGCCGTGTAGTTTGCGGCCGGCACTGCAGTCAGGGCAGCCTGATCATGACGACAGGGGGGGCACGTGCCTGTGTGCCCCCCCCCTGAATCCGCCACTGGGTGGAGGCACAGGTTATCGTACCTGTTCCTCCCCAGATGCAAAACATTACTATTCGAACCTTTCATGGTACTGAAACCGGATGGTTCGGTCAGGCCCATTCTGAACTTAAAATCATTTTACCCCTTTCTGAGGGAGTTCAAGTTCAAAATGGAGTCTCTAAGGGCAGTGATATCAGGTCTGGAGGAGGGGGAATTCCTGGTATCCCTGGATATCAAGGATGCGTACCTCCTCATTCCGATTTGACTGCCGCATCAAGCTTATCTTCGATTCGCACTGTTGGACTGTCATTTTCAGTTCCAGGCCCTGCCATTCGGCCTCTCCACAGCACCGAGGGTATTCACCAAGGTGATGGCGGAAATGATGATTCTCCTCCGCAGACAGGGGGTGAACATAATTCCATATCTGGACTATCTGCTGATAAAAGCATCGTCCAAGGAGAAGATGTTACGGTCCATAGCTCTCACGACCCATATTCTCAGGGAAGATCCTGAATCATCCAAAATCACATTTGGAACCAACCAGGAGGTTGTCCTTTCTGGGAATAATCCTCGACACGGAAGTGCAGAGGGTGTTTCTTCTAGAGGAAAAAGCGCGAGTGATACAAACAATGGTCCGGGACGTCCTGAAGCCAACCTGGGTGTCGGTTCATCAGTGCATTCGCCTTCTGGGGAAGATGGTGGCCTCTTACAAGG
The DNA here is from genome assembly GCF_028390025.1 of Pseudophryne corroboree. Taxonomy (NCBI): domain Eukaryota; kingdom Metazoa; phylum Chordata; class Amphibia; order Anura; family Myobatrachidae; genus Pseudophryne; species Pseudophryne corroboree. The sequence goes on from NC_086449.1 coordinate 753,266,581, forward strand.
CTCTGCAGTACGGGAGGTTTCACGCTTGGTCCTTCCAGCTGGATCTCCTGGATAAGTAGTCGGGATCCCATCTACACATGCACCAGAGAATACGTCTGTCACCAAAGGCCAGGACTTCACTCCTCTGGTGGCTGCATTTACCTCACCTTCTGGAGGGCCGCAGGTTCGGGATTCAGGACTGGATCCTTCTAACCACGGATGCAAGTCTCTGGGGCTGGGGCGCAGTCACGCAAGGGGAAACCTTCCAAGGAAGGTGATCAAGTCTGGAAGCTGGCCTGCCGATAAACATTCTGGAACTAAGAGCCGTTTACAACGGTCTTCTTCAAGTGGCCCATCTTCTGGGAAATCGGGCCATGCAAGTGCATTCGGACAATGTAACGACAGTGGCTTACATAAACCGACAGGGTGGAACGAAGAGCAGAGCTGCAATGTCAGAGGTAACAAGAATCATCCTCTGGCCAGAAAAACATGCGTTCGTGCTGTCAGCACTCTTCATTATGGGAGTAGACAACTGGGAAGCGGACTTCCTCAGCAGACACGATCTCCGTCTAGGGGAATGGGGTCACCATCTGGAGGTGTTCAAGGAGGTAACAGATCTTTGGGGCATACCCCAAATCGACATGATGGCTTCTCATTTCGACAAGAAGCTTCGGCGGTATTGTTCCAGGTCGAGAGACCCGCAAGCAGTGGCAGTGGATGCCCTAGTGACTTCGTCGGTGTTCCAGTTGGTATATGTGTTTCCTCCACATCCACTCATTCCAAGAGTTCTCAAACTCATAAGGAGAACAAGAGTTCAGGTAATCCTCATTGCTCCGGACTGGCCAAGAAGGGCTTGGTATGCGGATCTTCTGGATCTACTGCTAGAAGAGCCGAGGCCTCTTCCTCTTCGGGAGGACCTGCTGCAGCAGGGGCCGTTCGCCTGTCAAGACTTACCACAGCTACGTTTGACAGCATGGAGGTTGAACACCAGATACTAGCTCGGAAGGGCATTCCGAACAAGGTTATTCCTACCCTGATACAGGCTAGGAAAGGAGTAACGTCTACACATTACCATCGCATTTGGAAAAAGTATGTATCTTGGTGTGAATCCAAGAAGTTTCCTGCGGTGGAGTTTCAACTGGGACGGTTTCTCCTCTTCCTGCAAACAGGTCTGGATATGGGCCTAAGGTTAGGATCCATAAAGGTCCAAATTTCGGCCCTATCCATTTTCTTCCAGAAACAGTTGGCTGCCCTCCCTGAGGTTCAAACTTTTTTAAAGGGAGTTCTGCACATCCAGCCTCCCTTTGTACCGCCTATGGTGCCTTGGGATCTTAACATGGTGTTGCAGTTCCTCCAGTCAGATTGGTTTGAGCCTCTACAGGAGGTTGAGGTCAAGTTTCTCACGTGGAAGGCTGTCCCTTTGTTGGCCTTAGCTTCTGCTAGACGTGTGTCGGAGTTGGGGGCTTTGTCATGTAAAAGGCCATACTTGATCTTTCATGAAGACAGAGCTGAGCATCGGACACGTCAGCAGTTTCTTCCGAAGGTTGTGTCGGCATTTCATATCAACCAACCTATTGTGGTGCCAGTTGCGACTGACTCCTCAATTTCAGCAAAGTCCTTAGATGTTGTAAGGGCTCTAAAAATCTATGTGAGGAGGACTGCTCGTCACAGAAAATCGGACTCTCTGTTTGTCCTGTATGATCCCAAGAAACTTGGGTGTCCTGCTTCTAAGCAGACGATCTCTCGCTGGATCAGGTTCACTATCCAGCATGCGTATTCTATGGCAGGCTTGCCGTGTCCTACGTCTGTTAAGGCCCACTCTACTCGTAGGGTGGGTTCTTCCTGGGCGGCTGCCCGGGGTGTCTCGGCCTTACAACTTTGCCGAGCAACTACTTGGTCGGGGTCAAACACGTTCGCAAAGTTCTACAAGTTCGATACTTTGGCCTCTGAGGACGTTAAGTTTGGTCAATTAGTTCTGCAGGAGCCTCCGCGCTCTCCCTCCCATTCTGGGTACTTTGGTACATCCCCATGGTACTAATGTGGACCCCAGCATCCTCTAGGACGTAAGAGAATAGGATTTTAATTACCTACTGGTAAATCCTTTTCTCGTAGTCCATAGAGGATGTTGGGCGCCCGCCCAGCGCTTCGTGATCCTGCAGTAGTTATTTAGTTCAGTACTGCTTAGTTCTAGGTTAAGTACTGTTTTGTTACTTGGTAAGTAATCTTGTTCAGCCATTGCTGATATTTCAAGCTAGTTAGCTTGGTTTGCCTTCTGTGTGAGCTGGTGTGACTCTCGCCACTATCTGTGTAAAATCCTTCTCTTGAAGATGTCCGTCTCCTCGGGCACAGTTTCTAGACTGAGTCTGGTAGGAGGGGCATAGAGGGAGGAGCCAGCCCACACTATCAGACTCTTAAAGTTCCAATGGTTCCTAGTGGACCCGTCTATACCCATGGTACTAATGTGGACCCCAGCATCCTCTACGGACTACAAGAAAATGATTTACCGGTAGGTAATTAAAATCCTATTTTGTGTATGTGTCTAAGTTGCTCTGCACATATCCCTTGATGGCCATGGACGGTGGTTGCAGAGAGGAGTTATTCACAAAGTGATTGACAGAAAGGTTAGGTGAAGGTAACGGGGAGTGGCGGCGAACAAACAGACATGGTTGTGACCGTTTCGGGGTATTTTTGAGCCTGTGACTACGATCCCGTACGCAGCTGCAATGTCTCCGGTACCTTACTTCCTGCGGCTAAGCTGCGTGCCCATAGGGCAACCCAGAACGTCAATGATCGACTGATCTGCAATGGATGCTGCACCTTTGCATGCAACCGCTGGTATTTGCAAAGCTGCCGGTGGGCATCTCAGTACAAGCACAAACGGTAGCGACATTTGCATATTTTCGCACGGCTTCTACATACAAATTTGCAGCTGCATAAGCATATGCGGATATTGCTAAATCAGGCCCCATATACTTATTTACCCCAGTCTGCATATGTTCGCCTGCGCAGTGCGGTAGTAGGAAAAGATGTGTTACGCCAACTGGTGCCGGACGTACCCAGAATCAGATCCAGAATGTACAAAAACAACAAGATTACACTGAGTTTGCAAAGCGATAAATAAAACAACATGAATTAGTGGCAAATACATTTCAGCCAGGCTCACCTTTATCCATAATGCAATAGACATAAATTCCACAGCATGGCACACTCATTCTTGTAAATGGGAGTTTTACAAGGTACCAGCTTCCTTATAGCAGACGTGTTATCTCTCAATGCTGAATACAGAATGATCTCTTAGTGGGCAAACAAGTAGCTCTGGATTCAGTCTAGGACCATTAGGTGCTGCTGACACAATAGGCTGTGTATCAGCGCTGTTTGTGCTTTACAAAGCTCTTATTATTTCTGCTTATGTCTGTGTCAGAAAGAATTGTATTTATGATGTTACCTACAATTGAAAATGTGCGTTAGCCAGAAAGATTTAGGACGGAACAAATCTGACAGATTTTTTTGCACAATAAAAAGTAGCATAAAGCAGCATAAGTAAATGTAATCTGACTTTTAATGGCTAGACTTAATTCTTCCATTTGTATCTCTTTTAAAAATAAAAAGAGATTTTTGGACTCTGGAAATAAAGTTTTAGATAAATGCGATAAAGTGCACCAGCCCTGACAGATCAGAAGTGGCTGAAATATAAATAGAAGACCATATACTGTACAACTACCAAGTAAACTTTCGTACCACGAAGATAACTTTTATATACACTGTCGTTTGTATAGAAGAAAACAAGTTTCGGAATCAACCAATCAGAAGTGTGTGCAGTATTTAGCATTAGGGGGTCAAGCACCTGCAAGAAAGATTCTTCCTGACAGTGTACTCTTATTATTATTTATTATCAGTTATTTATATAGCGCACACATATTCTGCAGCACCTTACAGAGAATACTTGCCCATTCACATCAGTCTCTGCCCCAGTGGAGTTTACCACAGATACACATTTATGCTAGGATTATTTTTCGTTGATCGCTAATTAACCTACCAGTATATATAGATGGAGCCACACTCATCTAGTGAATGGGGCGCATCTCACGGGCGCGCGCGCACGGCCAGTCGGAGACGCTCTCGGCATTAGGCCCACTAGCGTGGCTCCATCTGTATGTACCCAGAGGAAACCCACGCAGGCACGGGGAGACTATACAAACTAGAGATGTGCGGCTGGCACTTTTCGTGTTTTGGTTTTGGTTCTAATTCCACTTTCACGTTTTGGTTTTGGCTTGGTTTTGCCAAAACCACCCTTTCGTGTTTTGTTTTTGGATCTGGATGATTTAAAAAAACAAACATAAAAACGGCTAAAATCACAGAATTTGGGGGTAATTTTGATCCTACGGTATTATTAACCTCAATAACATTCATTTCCACTCATTTCCAGTCTATTCTGAACACCTCACACCTCACAATATTGTTTTTAGGCCAAAAGATTGCACCGAGGTTGCACCGAGGTTGCTGGATGACTAAGCTAAGCGACACAAGTGGACAACACAAACACCTGGCCCATCTAGGAGTGGCACTGCAGTGTCAGGCAGGAGGGCAGATATAAAAAAAAAAAGTCCTCAAACAGCACCTCATGCAAAGATGTAGAAGAGGTGCAATGAGGTAGCAGTATGACTAAGCCAAACGACACAAACAATTTCCACTGGAATTATACAGCAATATCACTGGAATTATACGGCAATATCACTGGAATTATATGGCACTACCACTGGACATACTGTATACGGCAGTATCACTGGAATTATATGGCACTACCAGTGGACATATACAGAAGTGTCAAACAGGATGGCACTTTAAAAAAAATAGTCCCCAACAGCACATGATGCAAAGAAGAAAAAGAGGTGCAAGATGGAATTGTTCTTGGGCCCTCCCACCCACCCTTATGTTGTATAAACAGGACATGCACACTTTAACAAACCTATTATTTCAGCGACAGCGTCTGCCACATAACTGTGGCTGAAATGACTGGTTTGTTTGGGTCCCCACCAAAAAAGAAGCAATCAATCTCTCCTTGCACAAACTGGCTCTACAGAGGCAAGATGTCAACCTCATCCTCCGATTCCTCACCCCTTTCACTGTGTACATCCCCCTCCTCACAAAGTATTAATTCGTCCCCACTGGAATTCACCATCACAGGTCCCTGTGTACTTTCCAGAGACAATTGCTGGTCAAGGTCTTCCTGGAGGAATTTCTAATTAATTTTGATGAACATCATCTTCTCCACATTTTGTGGAAGTAACCTCCTACGCCAATCGCTGACAAGGTTACCGGCTGCACTAAACACTCTTTCGGAGTAGTAAATAAAAATAATTCCTCTTGTGGCGCCGCAAAATAGAGTAGCAATAGATAGTACAAAAATAGGTCACCAACCTATAAAACGATATGTAACAGAAAAAGTACAACCTCACTTTCTGTGCTCCAAATGTCCCCTTGATTGGATGGTCCTCACAAAGGTAATGGTATTACATGAAACAAAAAAACATAGAACACAACATAGTGTAATACTGTTTATGGAAAATAGTTCTTTCCACTGTGCAGGGGGAGAAATAGATGATGGAGAATGGTCTCAAGAGAATTCAGACGTCCACCTTCTTATAGGATCACCCAAAGTGATGTCATGCCAACAAGACAATGAATCCTTACATGTATGCTTACTTGTATAAACGAAGTAGAAAACACATAAAGGTTTCTTTGTTGGAAATACTGTTTTCTCTTCAACCAATGTAGTGAGGATGAATATCACTCATATGATGGATATGAAAAATTAAAAAAGGGAGCCAATTAGGGTGAAGCAAACCCTTTTATTGAGAATAAAATACAAATAGACGACCAGCCATACCATAAAAGGAAACAGGGATGGAAATCAGCTGACAAAATATGACCCGGGTATCAATATGTCATATGTTCCCCTCTATGGATATAACTGGTTTGGACATCAATATGGCACTATATCAACGCGTTTCGACGCTCGGCGGCGTCTTTATCAAGATTTAACAGTGTATATGACTATAAAAATATAAATATAAAATGACATCGATCAGATTGCAATTGAATAATAAAACATCTAAATATAGACATCAAATCACATAATATACCACTGTATAGTCAGCTGAATGAAAGATTCCTAGTCTGACCTTCCTTAAGTAGCATGAGCACCAGTGGGTTTGGAATTAATTAGCCAATGGACCGAAGTCCATTATGATGGACACTCTAAAGAACCAATCCCATCAACCTTCTTAACACAAGTATTTGCATGTTTGGCGCCAAATACGTTCTTAAATCCTATATGTTAAACTGCCCTGCGTCCCATCACTATGGTTACGCATCCGGGCTGTCAACTACATTTGGTCACATGACCATGCTGCTACATGCGTCATATCCCGGCCATAATACTCTGCGCGTCATAACTCTTACGGAGTACACACTGGAGGGGGGGGGGGCAACTTAGGTAAAATAAAGCCAGTTTGTGCAAGGGCATCCAAATTGCCTCTTTTTCCTGCCAGTATACATACGGACTGTCTGACATGCCTACTTGGATGCTGTCACTTATATAATCCTCCACCATTCTTTCAATGGTGACAGAATCATATGCAGTGACAGTAGACATGTCAGTAATCATTGGCAGGTCCTTCAGTCCGGACCAGATGTCAGCTTTCCCTGACTGCCCTGCATCACCGCCAGCGGGTGGGCTAGGAAATCTTATCCTTTTCCTTGCAGCCCCAGTGGTGGGAGAAATTGAAGGAGGAGCTGTTGACGGGTCACATTCCGCTTGAGATGACAATTTACTCACTAGCAGGTCTTTGTACCTCTGCACACTTGTGTCTGCCGGAAAGAGAGATACAACGTAGGCTTTAAACCTAGGATCGAGCACGGTGGCCAAAATGTAGTGCTCTGATTTCACCAGATTGACCACCCTTAAATCCTGGCAAAGCGAATGAAGGGCTCCATCCACAAGTCCCACATACTTAGCGGAATCACTCCGTCTTAGCTCCTCCTTTAATTTCTCCAGCTGCTTCTGCAAAAGCCTGATGAGGGGAATGACCTGACTCAAGCTGGCAGTGTCTGAACTGACTTCACGTGTGGCAAGTTCAAAGGATTGGAGAACCTTGCACAAGACGGAAATCATTCTCCACTGCACTTGAGTCAGGTGCATTCCCCCTCCTTTGCCTATATCGTAGGCAGATGTATAGGCGTTAATGGCCTTTTGCTGCTACTCCATCCTCTGAAGCATATAGAGTGTTGAATTTCCAACTCGTTACCACCTCTTGCTTCAGTTGATGGCAGGGCAGGTTCAGGAGTGTTTGCTGGTGCTCCAGTCTTCGGCACGCTGTGGCAGAATGTCGAAAGAGGGCCGCAATTTTTCAGGCCGACAGCATCTCCTGTACACCCCTGTCATTTTCCAAAAAAATTCTGCACCACCAAATTAATTGTATGTGCAACACATGGGACGTGCTGGAATTTGCCCAGATGTAATGCACGCACAATATTGGTGGCAGAGTCTAAGTGGGGTAAGCCAATGCGTGATGATGTCCTTCAGTTTCCGTAAGAGGTTGTCAGCGGTGTGCCTTTTACGGAAAGCGGTGATACACAGCGTAGCCTGCCAAGAAACGAGTTTGGATTTGCGAGATGCTGCTACTCGTGCCGCTGCTGCTGTTGTTGCTGCGGGAGACAATACATCTACCCAGTGGGCTGTCACAGTCATATAGTTCTTAGTCTGCCCTGTTCCACTTGTCCACATGTCCGTGGTTAAGTGGACACTGGAAACAACCGCATTTTTTAGGACACTGGCGACACTTTTTCTGATGTCTCTGTACATTCTCAGTATCGCCTGCCTAATGAAGTGGAACCTAGATGCGATTTGGTACCGGGAACACAATACCTCCATCAATTGTCTAAATCCCACTGCACTACTCGCGGATACCGGACGCACGTCTAACACCAACATAAGTGTCAAGGCCTCAGTTATCCGCTTTGCAACAGAATGACTGCTGTCATATTTCATCTTCCTCACAAAGGACTGTTGGACAGTCAATTACTTAGTTGAAGTAGTACAAGTGGTCTTCCAACTTCCCCTCTGGGATGACGATCAACTTCCAGCAGCAACAACAGCAGTGGCAGCAACAGCAGGCGTACCACTCAAGGATCCTCCAGAGAAATCCCGGTTAGGAAAGGACTCGTCAGTCTTGCCTGGGAGATGGCCTGCAGGACTACTGACGTTCATGGCTGAGGAGGAAGTTGACATTGAGGGAGTTGGTGGTGTGGCTTGCAGGAGCTTGGGTACAAGAGGAAGAAGGGATTTAGGTGTCAGTGGACTGCTTACGCTCTTACCCAAAGTTTCACTACTTGACACTGACTTCTGATGAATGTGTTGCAGGTGACGTATAAGGGAGGATGTTCCTAGGTGGTTAACATCTTTACCCCTACTTATTACAGATTGACAGAGGCAACACACGGCTTGACACCTGTTGTCCGGATTTGTGGAGAAATAATTCCACACCGAAGAGGTGGCTTTTTTGGTATTTTGCCCCGGCATCACAATGGGCTTCTTCATCCCATGGACAACAGGTGTCTCCCCCGGTGCCTGATTTAAACAAACCACATCACCATCAGAATCCTCATCGTCAACTTCCTCCTCATCCTGGTTTACTTCAACAGTGACATCTTCAATTTGAATATCAGAAACTGGACTGTGAGTGCTCCTTCCAGCACTTGCAGGGGGCGTACAAATGGTGGAAAGAGCCACCTCTTCTCGTTCAGTGTTGGGAAGGTCAGACATCGCAACCGCCGACACACTTGAACTCTCCTTGGGGATTTGTGATACCATCTCAGAACACAGATCTTTTCTGTGCTTTTTCCAGCTTAACTCTTTTAATTTTTGTAGTGGGAGGATGAGGGCTTCCATCGTTATGTGAAGCTGAACCACTAGTCATGAACATAGGCCAGGGCCTTAGCCGTTCCTTGCCACTCCGTGTCGTAAATGGCATATTGGCAAGTTTATGTTTCTCCTCAGACCATTTAAATTTCTTTTTTTGGGTCTTTTTACTGAACTTTGGCTTTTTGGATTTTACATGCCCTCTACTATCACATTGGGCATCAGCCTTGGCAGACGACGTTGATGGCATTTCATTGCCTAAGTCATGGCTAGTGGCAGCAGCTTCAGCACTAGGAGAAAGTGGTTCTTGATCTTTCCCTATTTTATCCTCCAATTTTTGTTCTCCATTATTTTTCTGGAGTTATATAACAATATGCGGCACAGGAGCACTGGACATATGGCAGCAGAGTTTACCACTGTAACTGGTCACTGGAATGACTGATGGCTGATGCACAGGACCCTACCACTGGTCTGATGCAGAACAACACAGCAACACTGTAAGGGACTTGTTTTTTTTTAATACAGCAGCACTGGACATATGGCAGCAGAGTATACCACTGTGACTGCCTGGTCACTGGAATGACTGATGGCTGATGCACAGGACACTACCACTGGTCTGATGCAGGACAACACAGCAACACTGTAAGGGACTTATTATTATACAGCAACACTGGACATATGGCAGCTGAGTATACCATTCTGTGACTGCCTGGTCACTGGAATGACTGATGGCTGATGCACAGACACTACCACTGGTCTGATGCAGGACAACACAGTAACACTGTAAGGGACTTGTTGTTATTATTATACAGCCTCACTGGACATATGGCAGCAGAGTATACCACTGTGACTGGTCACTGGAATGACTGATGGCTAATGCACAGGACACTACCACTGGTCTGATGCAGGACAACACAGCAACACTTTAAGGGACTTATTATTATACAGCAGCACTGGGCATATGGCAGCAGAGGACACCACCACTGTGACTGATGCAGCACAACACAGCATCACTGGACAGCACTGGACATATGGCAGCACAACCACTGTGACTGGACAGATTCAGCACAAGACATGGACACTGAGAGAACGGAGACACGTCCTCTCTCTACACTCTCCAATGCCGGAGTGAAAATGGCGGGGACGCGCAGCTCCTTATATGGAATCCAAATCATGCGAGAATCCGACAGCGGGATGATGACGTTTTGCCTCGTTCTGGTTTCCGAGTCAGGCGGGAAAACCCGAGCCTGACTCGGATACGGGTTCGGAGCGTGAAGTCTGGTAGGGTTCGCTTCTCAGGAAACCGAACCCGTTCATCCCTAATACAAACCCCACACAGTTAGGGCCATGGCGGGAATTGAACCCATGACCTTGGTGCTGTGAGGCAGTAATGCTAACCATTACACCATCCATGCTGCCCTTACACTGTCCATGCTGCTCTGTGTATGTATCTAACATGGACACAATCATGTCAACGTATCCATACTTTATTTGGCCTATGCTTGCCCACCCCCATTCCCCCTCTCTAAGCGTAGGTACAGTACTTGTACATGCAAGATGTGAAAGATGATGTATACAGGTCCAGTCGTAAATATTCACTATGCAGATGGAGAGAGAAATGACTACATAGGAATGGAAAGAGTTAAACCTCGTGTGAGGGGTGGACCTAGCTGTGAGGAAAAGTACAGCCTATGGAAAAAGGGGGAGGGTTAATATATATAGGGAATGCTAGGCCAGCTTGGTCTCTCTTGCTGCTGAATTGCGGATGTATGAAATTCCGGGAAAAGCAGGACTGCTTGCAGGTGATAGACTTTGGTTGCAAGGACGTGGAAGTCTGGCTCCAAGTCACCCGGGCTTCTCAACAGGCTAGGGAGCCCCGGAATCCGGGGGCGGACGGGCACCGCGCAGGGTCGTCCGCCCAAGGGACCGGCGCGGACGGCGGATCGGGCAAGACAGGTAGGTCGGCCGTCCGTGGAGGGGGGCAGGCCACCGCAAAAGGGAAGTGCTTCGCGTTTAACAATGCATCCTGTTCCTTCGGCAAGCAGTGTCGGTTTCGACATTTGTGCTTGCAATGTGGCGGCTCCCACCCAGCCTCTACCTGCTTTAAAGGCAGTCACCAGGGTGCCCGGGGTAAGCAAAATTACCCAAGACCTGGCGCAAACGGGAGCGCTCCGCAGAGCTCCAACGCCAATTAATTTGGATACAATGGCCAAGTGGTTGGATTGGTATCCAAATAGGGCGGACGCGCAGTTTTTGTTTTACGGTTTTCGGTTTGGTTTTCGCTTGCCTGTTGCGAGCAAGGTGTCGGTTCGGGCCCAACGGAATCTCCAGTCTGCTCGTGCCTTGCCGTCGGTTCTGCGGGAGAAAGTGGATAAGGAGGTTAGGCTGGGTAGGATGGAGGGACCGTTTATCTCACCCCCGGTGGATGACTTGGTCATCTCCCCAGTGGGGGTGGCTCCCAAGAAGACTCCAGGTGCTTTTAGGCTCATTCAGCATCTTTATTACCCGTCGGGGTCGTCGGTCAACGACGCAATACCGCCGGCTCATTGCTCGGTGGTGTATCAGTCGTTTGACGAGGCGCTAGAGCTGGTCCGTAGTTACGGGCCTGGGGCCCTCATGGCTAAGATAGATGTGGAATCTGCGTTTCGGTTGCTGCCGTTGCATCCGGACTCATTCCGTTTTATGGGTTTTCGGATTGGAGCGGAGTATTTCATCGACAAGTGTTTGCCGATGGGATGTTCCGTTTCCTGCTCGTTTTTCGAACGGTTTAGCACATTCCTACATTGGTGCGTGGAGTCTTCGTCAGGGGGTCACGGGGTCGCCCATTACCTCGATGACTTCCTGTGTGTGGGTCCGGCAAATTTACCACGGTGCGGCGACTTGCTGTTCAGCATCCGAGCTCTGTTTTTTCACTTCGGCGTTCCCGTGGCAGAGGATAAAACAGAGGGACCGGTCTCCTGTTTGTCATTTTTGGGGATAGAAATCGACACGGTGGCGGGATCGTGTCGACTGCCTCCGGACAAGGTTGCGAAGCTCCGCGAGGCTATCTGCCGGTTCGAAAGGTCGCGCAAAGTCACTCTGCGGCAGGCGCAGTCCTTGCTGGGCATTTTGAACTTTGCTTGTCGGGTAATCCCGATGGGCAGGGTTTTCTGCCGGAAGCTGGAAAGGGCGACTGCGGGGTGTGCCAGACCACATCATTTCGTGCGCTTGTCCTCCGAGATTAAGAGGGATTTGGCCGTATAGGCCTCGTTCCTGGAGGACTTCAACGGGGTGTGTATATGGCAGGCCCCAACAGTCGACAGCGCTGGGATGCAGCTGTTTACCGACGCGGCGGGTTCCTCTGGGTTCGGTTGCTATCTGGAGGGATCTTGGTGTGCGGCCTCGTGGCCGGCGGAATGGCATCGCAAGGGTTTAACTAAGGACCTTTTGCTGCTGGAGCTTTTCCCCATTATGGTGGCGCTGGAGGTTTGGGGCGATCGTCTAGCGCATCGCAGCATCTTGTTTAGATGTGACAATCTGGGCGTGGTGCATGCGATAAACAACCAAAGGGCGAAGTCGCTGGTGGTCCTGAGGGTGCTGGGGCAGTTGCTATTGACATGCTTGCACAGGAAAGTGTGGTTCCGCGTGCAGCATGTGTCTGGGCTGGAGAACGGAATTGCCGACGCATTGTCACGAGGTCAGTGGGAGAGGTTTTGTTTGTTGGCAACCGGGGCCGATGAGCAAGGTTTTCAATGTCCCGGTTATGTCTGGCAGGTGATCGGGCCGGACTGGAGGGTCTAGCGATGCGGTCAGTCGCTCCGAACACGCTCAAGGCTTACGGACAAGCTTGGAGCGAGTGGGAGGAGTTTGTCCGAGGACAAAGTCAACAAGGTAAGAGCGGGCATCGGATGATGCTTTCTTTTATTTGGCAGCTGTTTGTTACGGGTAGGTCCAGAGCAGTGGCATCCCGGTACTTGGCTGGTATTTCGTTCTTTAACAAATTCAAGGGTGTCCCTGACGTGACAAAGAGCGGGATTCTGCTTAAGGCGATGAAAAGATGGGCGCACGTGGCGCCGACACCGCCTGATAGGAGGCGGCCCATTGATGCGGCCTTGCTTCCGGCTGTCATCATGGCGGTTGGCGGTATCGCGTCGTCCATTTTTGAGTCGCTGCTGTTCAGTTTGGCGTTCTCAATGGCTTATCACGGTGCCTTTCGGGTTTCGGAGCTGGTGGCGCCTTCTAAGCGAGCAGATTCGCGCATGCTTCTCGAGGACGTGGTGGTGGGTGAGAGGTCCTTGCTGTGCAGATTGCGTCGCTCTAAGACGGACCAAGTAGGTAGAGGTCGATGGGTCACCTTGGTTCTGGCGCTCAAGGAGAGCATTTGCCCAGTGAGGTTGGCAGTTCAGTATGCGGCAGTACGGCCCGTTGGTCGGGGGTCGTGGTTGCTTCATTATGACGGTCTGCCAGTGACAAAATATCAGTTTCGTTGGATGCTGGGTCGCTGTCTGGCGAGCTTGGGCCTTCCACCCGCTGCTTTCGGGACGCATTCCTTTCGCATCGGGGCTGCGACGTCGGCTGCGTCGGCAGGGTTTTCCGTGGCTGAAATCCAGGCGGTGGGGCGATGGAAGTTGTCAAGTTACAGACGATATATTCGCCCCGTTGCATGAGATGTTTGCTTGAATGTGGTTTTGTTTATTTGTAGTTGCATAAGTCATGTTGTACAGTTCAGTACGTCCTTGTGTTGTGTGTCTGTTTGTCTCCCCGGTTTATCCTACTCAGGGATTAGCCACTCGCCGCTGCTGGGGTCTGGAGTTCTTTTGCGATTTTTTGCCTGACTTGACGGACTGAATTCTAATCTACAATTCGGCTGATCAGTTCTAATCAAAGTCCCTCAGCAGGTTTTTACGCTTTCACCTCCAGCTGAGTTCTTACATGTTTTTCCCATTTTATACCCCCCCCCCCCCCCCCCGTTTATTTTCTTATTTTAATTTGATTTTTCCCATTGTGTGTTTATGTTCTGCTTCAAATTGGCCGGAAGCTTGTGCAGATCGGCTAGCCCGTGACTTCTGCAATAAACAGAAACCCATTTTTCTTTTGGCAGATCCTTCAGGTTAATGCATTTAATAAACACTGCTTTAGATACTTAGTAACCAATTTTTACCCCTTTCCTTCTCTTCAGGTTAGGTAGAAGATGAATTGGCTATCTGGGTGGTTGGCCACTCTTATGTGTACTGGGCAGCCAGGTTTTTGGCCTCAGAGGGGGCACAGATGTTTCCTAGGGCTCATGGCGTTCGTTGGCTTGGTTGGCGGGGGATGATGTGGAAAGATCTGAAGAGTAGATTAGTCAGTCAGGCCAGCGAGCATGGAGTCCCTAGGGTGCTGGTTGTCCATTTAGGTGGCAACGACCTGGGGAAGAGGACATCTTTGGAGCTGCAGTGGGCCATGATGAAGGATCTGGCCAGTGTGGCCGCGGCATGGACCAAGTGTGTCTTGGTGTTCTCGATGATGGTGCCAAGGTTGAGTTGGCGAGGTGTGGCGGACGGTCGCCTGATTGATGAGGCCAGGCAGAAGGTGAATGGGGCAGTGGCGAAGTGGGTGTTGTCCCACGGAGGCAAAGTGGTTCGCCACCCTAGGATTCGGTTTCGAGACAGTCACCTTTTTCGGCCTGATGGTGTGCATCTGTCCAATGAGGGGATGATGCTTTTCCTGGAGGATCTGTTTCTAGTGTTGCAGGAGTTAGGTTGAGGTTATGGTGGCGGTGCGAAGACTCTGGGGAGGAGTCTTTCGCTGTTGGCGGAAAAGAACGGCAGGTTGTAGTTTGTCTTGTTAGCTGTAGTGATTTACAGTTTGGTGTGGTTTAGGTGCACTCACCTCCATCGACTTTTAAGGCCGCTCGACCACCCATCCGGGGGCAGCGGCAGCGCCCATCAGGGTGGGTAGTCACCGTGGGGGTTGAGTTGGGCACCTATTACCGATTTTATAGTTTGTATTTAAATTAGGATAGTTTTGAATTTTAACGTTTTTAAGGTTAGCGTCAGTTCAATAGAGCCGTTCTTTTTTCTGCCACCATATGCCGGCTGAATCGGCATGTTAACTAAATTTTCAATTTACAGGTTTGCTAATGGTTAGGGTACAATAAATAGCTAACAATTTTCTGCCAAAGTCAAGTCTCCGTGTCATTATTTCTTGGTATTAAAGGTAATGAATGCTTTACTTTTGAATGAAGGGGTCCACAGAGTATCATTAGGAGGTTTAGGAGAGAGAAATGACTACATAGGAATGGAAAGAGTTAAACCTCCTGTGAGGGGTAGACCTAGCTGTGAGGAAAAGTACAGCCTATGGAAAAAGGGGGAGGGTTAATATATATAGGGAATGCTAGGCCAGCTTGGTCTCTCTTGCTGCTGAATTGCCTTCCCGCCCTCCCGCCCTGTTGGTAGAGGTTCTGGCACGGAGTGCCTTGGCGTTGAATTGTTGGCTGGTTTTATCGTTGGCTATTTTGTTGGCGGAAAAGAACGGCAGGTTGTAGTTTGTCTTGTTAGCTGTAGTGATTTACAGTTTGGTGTGGTTTAGGTGCACTCATCTCCATCGACTTTTAAGGCCGCTCGACCACCCGTCCGGGGGCAGCGGCAGCACCCATCAGGGTGGGTAGTCACCGTGGGGGTTGAGTTGGGCACCTATTACCGATTTTATAGTTTGTATTTAAATTAGGATAGTTTTGAATTTTAACGTTTTTAAGGTTAGCGTCAGTTCAATAGAGCCGTTCTTTTTTCTGCCACCATATGCCGGCTGAATCGGCATGTTAACTAAATTTTCAATTTACAGGTTTGCTAATGGTTAGGGTACAATAAATAGCTAACAATTTTCTGCCAAATTCAAGTCTCTGTGTCATTATTTCTTGGTATTAAAGGTAATGAATGCTTTACTTTTGAATGAAGGGGTCCACAGAGTATCATTAGGAGGTTTAATGCTGTACAAAAATGTGTACCAAAAAAACCCAAAATATTCATACGTCCAATGTGCCTGAACCCCCTTTTTGGAAAGTATGTTACTGGGGATTTTATTACAGTAATTATAATAATCATGATAATAATGTTTACTCCCAGTAGGACTGAACGTGATTTACATTTGCAGAAAACAAAATAACACATACTATAGTACAAAATAAACTTTTTTTTTTGTTGAAGAAACTAAAGGGGCATCATTGAAGTGCAAGAGTAAACAGGTAAGTCTGTTTTTGAAACATTCTAAAGTGGAGGCCCTGGAACTGTGTGCAACAGCGGGTTCCAGAGAGTCGGAGACACCAAGCTAAAATGCTTGAGCACTGATTGAAGTATGGAGAATTAGAATTACTGTAGTGGCCCTTCATCTGTCACTCAATGTAATTTAGTGGGAGTATAAAGAATTATGAGCGGCTTCTGGTACCTTGGAGGGACCCTGGTTACGTAGGGCCTTGAAGCAAGCCACTCTTGAAATATTTACCAGTAGCCAGTGGATAGAGGGTATTATGTGGTTAGTTGCTACATTTTGTACCAGGGCATTGCAGTAGTTGCAACATGATGACACAAATGCATGTATGACTTGGCCCCATACACTACAACGATATGTCTGAGGCTGAAGTCGGAGGCGATTTCACTTGAACTCTCGCGGGAGCTTCCCGGGAATGGTTCCATACGATTCCATACGATTTGGTACATTTTGCATGCGATATATCTTATGCGATCCCAGCCATGCCTGCGGGAACCGACATATCACGAGTGCAGCACTAAAGGGCCCCTTACACTAGAACGATAATGCCCGATTTCATCTGATTTCAACCTTTTGGGACGATAAATCGGATGAAAGGTGGCATATTGGATGTGTTTTACATCCCATCCAATACGATGCGCGTTCCCATGAGCATCGTATCGGAGCCCCTAGATCGTTAGTGCTGCACTCGTAATATGTTGGACCCCGCAGGCATGGCTGGGATCGCATACGATACATCATATGCAAAAGGACCGCATACGATGTATTGTATGTGATCCTGCCGCCCGGGAAGCTGCCGGGCGGTTCAAGGGAAATCTCATCCGACTTCAGCCTCCGACATGTCGTTGTAGTGTATGGGCCCTTAACAATCTAGGGGAGCCGATCCGCCCCTCACGGGAACACGCATCAGATCGGATCGTAAACACATCCAAAATGCCTGATTTCACCCGATATATAGGCCCGAATGCCCAAAATTTGATGTGGAATGCACTCCCACGCACAATAAGACTCTCCTCTAGTCTCCAAACCTTTAAACGTTCCCTGAAAACTCATCTCTACAGACAAGCCTACCAAATTTCAGACCCACACACATAACCTTCAATGCTTCCCTATCCAGTTACATCCCCTCTGTACAGTCCACATAACCTCATATTTTGTCTTCCAACATTGCTGGGTGATCATATCATACAACCCATTAAGAACCTAGCAATCTAGGGAACTATTATGTAACAGGTAGCATCTATCCTTGTGTATCAATGCCTATTTCCCTATAGATTGTAAGCTTGCGAGCAGGGCCTTCCTACCTCTATGTCCGTCTGTCTTTGCCCAGTTTTGTTCTATAACTGTTGTTCTAATTGTAAAGCGCAACGGAATATGCTGCGCTATATAAGAAACTGCTAATAAATAAATAAATTATCATGCTAGGGAATCGAGTGCTTTATTCTGGCTATGTATATTCCTCAGATGTAAGGTTGAAGATTTCACCATGATTTACAAATATTGCTTACAGTAAGTGTCAAGCCATATTTCAGGAAAACATCAAGATTCCTCACATGGTTTTGTAACTACAGAATCCCAAGCATAGATCCAGTCAGTTGGAAAAGCTGCAGTCTTATATTTGCTGGTGAGCTCCTATCATAAGAACTAACTGGCATCTGCTCCTGGAGCCCAACTAGACATCCATTTAAGAATATTTTTGGCTTCTTAGTAGCCAGAGCAAAGGATAGGTACAGCTGAATATTATCTGAATAGCAGTGGTAGACTAGGCCATGACATCTCATTACAGTATATTACCCAGTGGTGGTGTACAGCAAATATCATAGGAGATAGGATAGAACCTGTGGGCACCGCATGGCAGTGGCACCGGAGACAGTGAGTACATTCCTGAAGAGAAAAATTCTTGGAATATTTCCACTTATGAGGAGACTTAAACTGTGCTTTATCATCATTATGATCTAACACAATAGATGAGGTGCCACCAGGAGCCTTATGAGAGCAGGTGGTGCAGATGGTGCTTTGCACACAGCGCATTTGCCCTGGGGGTGCAACGTCCACATCCAACGGAAAGTTCAGAACACTGTTGCAGAGGTCATGATCCAGCCTGAGTAGATCTGGTGAGAGGAAGACTCTGGAGCAATCCCCAGGGGAGGTAGGAGAGGTCAGAGCGGATCCATAATCCCGCTGAGATTGCCTGTATGTGAATCAGTCATCTCCGGTGGTGCTGCATCTACAGGATCAAAAAAGAGGTGCGCTAAATAGTTAATTAAATGTGACCTACAGAATGAAACAAGTATGTGGAGAAGAAAACTATGTTTGCGGCATCATTGTGACATCATTAAACAGAAAGAAAGAACCGAGTGGAAAATGCTACATTACCACATGTACTGTATGTGAATAGAATGAAAGAATAAAGCACCTTAGATGAGAGTTATAGCCAGATAACGTAAAAAGGTTTTGCTGCATGAAGTGCACAGAACAAAAGGTATTCCACTAAAATTAAAATACCAAGAATTCCACTATTGGAGGCTTCCATTAATTATAATGCACACAGAATTATATGAAAACCAAGAGTCATTTGAAATAAATCCATATTTGCATAAATAGAGACATCAAATATAAGATATAACTAAGGGCCTGCTTCAGAGGTGGACACTAATGCAGTGGGTTACGGTCGTTAGGTCGACACAACTTAGGTCAACACTCATTAGGTCAACCACTGAATGTCGACAATGCCATTAGGTCAACATGCATTAGGTCAACATGGCCGTTAGGTCGACAGGTACTAGGTCAAAAGGTCGACATGAGTTTTTCAAATTTTTTGGCCTTTTTTCATACTTAACGATCCACGTGGACTACGATTAGAATGGTAACCTGTGCCGAGCAAAGCAAGCCATGCGAGGGGACACGGTGCACTAACTTGGGTTCCCCGTCACTTTATGGAGAAAACGACCCCAAAAACAGTAAAAAAACCTCATGTCGACCTTTTGACCTGTCGACATAATGGCCATGTCGACATATTGTCCCTGTCGACCTAATGCATGTCGACCTTCCATGGTCGACCTAATGACTGTCGACTTAAGTTGTGTCTATCCAACGACCCATACCCAATGCAGTAACAGCTGCGACTTTTGTCCTGTTAAATAATGTTAAGAGACATATAAATATTTTACAGTGTAATGAGATTTAAATTAGAAAAATCAAGTAAACTTGAGGTTTTTGTTATTCGGAGTCTTAAAGTCCACAGTTTGCAAAAAAAATATCCGGTTGCTCTCACATTTAAGGCGATGAGGATCCAGGTGTTAAATTTATGATGAGGTGATGAGGCTCCAGGTGTCCTCAATGACTGATTGGAATTTTGAGTTGGCCTCAGCTTCTGTGTTGGATGGGTAAACTGCTATACAATTTCTGCAAGCGCACGTGGAACCTTTTCCTATTTTGAACATCTCTACGTTAATGTTATTATTGTAATCACAGTGCTACAAAAATTTTCTAATGTCACATGGAAGAATTTCACTCCTTTTGTTTTACAGTTCATATATTCTCTAAAGGTGGGTACACACTAACAGATATATCTGCAGATATATCTATGTACGGATCGGGCAGTGTGCTGTGCATACACACAGCCCGATCCGTCGGGGGACTGACGTCATGAACTGGGCGGGCGGGCGCGAGCGCCCGCCCAGTTCACCTGTCAATCACCGCCGGCCGCCGCAGCATGTGTACGGGCGGTCGGACGACCGCCCCGTACACACACAGCGACGGGCCAATATATCGATAGATATATTGGCTGTCGGCTGTGCTGCGCGGCCGACGCGATACGTCTGTGAACGACGGAGTTCACAGACGTATCGCCCGTACACACTGGCCGACGGTCCCGCGATGTATCGGCCGTTCAAGAGAACGGCCGATACATCGACCAGTGTGTACGGGCCTTAAGAGTAAAGTTCTGAAATCCTAGTAGTTGTGATCTTCTTGTTAATCTGTACTTTAGTACTATAAAGTAAGGCCCAGATTTATCAAGCCTTGGAAAGTGATAAATTGTGCGGTGATAAAGTACCAGCCAATCAGCTCCTAACTGCCATGTTACAGGCTGTGTTTGAAAAATGACAGCTAGGAGCTGATGTGTTGGTGCTTTATCACTGTGCAAATTATCACTCTCCAAGGCTTGATAAATCTGGACCTATGTACCAGCATATCTTTTATAATTGTGAGAGAGACTTTAGCTGAAAAACACTATTACAAATGTTGTCACTAGTAAGTATATGCCAGTGTTATGCCAGGCCAGCGGAGAGGGGATTCGATCAATAAAAAAGATGGTGTCCTTGTGTTCTGCCCACTGCAGTCCCAATGAGCTGTAAAAATATTTTGAGTCAAAGACTAAATAATAGCATTTTTAAACAAATTTCATAAGTTTAGTAATTGTTGAATGAATTATGGATTATCACTACTATCATCAATCAAGAAAGGGATATTTTCCTTGTTTTATGCCTCAAATGATCTGATTTTTCTCACTATAAAATGTAACTGACACTGCATGACGCTGTCTCTTCTTTTTTTATCTCTTCTGCATCACTACGAAGAGTGTGATCTCAACTGGATCCAGTTAATTAGTTAATTGATCAACTCCATGGTTTTCTGGAACAGACCCACAAATCATCGCATGAAAAGAGGAGACAATAGGCAGCTTATGTCTAGTAATTCATTTTAAAAGCAAAAAGTTATATAACAAAAAATCAAACATACATCAATACACAGATGCTTAGCTAATATGATATAGTAGTCCCTATGGAGGCGAGCGTCTGACATCAGATCCAGAACAGAGAATGACCATTCGGAATAAAATAGGGCTTTACACATTTAATAAATCTGCTTCATTGTCTAATGGGCCCTACACACTGGCCGATTACACTGAAAAATATGAGATATCGTTCATATCTTTCAGTGTGTATGCACCAACGATGAACAATGTGCTGCCCCGGACTCGTTCATCGTTGGTGCCGGCTCGTTTATACATGCAAGCCAATATGGACAATATCGTCCTTATTAGCATGCAGGACTATAGGGCTGGGTGAAGGGGGGAGTGAAGAAACTTCACCCCCCCCGTCACCGTCGGGTCGGCCGTCGGGCACCTCGGCAAGTGTGTAGGGCCTATAAGAGGTGCTTGGAAGATCTCGAAAAACTTCTCTCATTGATAAATCAGATCTCTGTTTATTTGACATTAATTGGAAGACCATGAAAGGTTATTAGAGTGCAGTGGATTTTAATCAGTCTTGTCTAATGAATTTTTGTAGGTAAATCTGAAATACGGATAAAACATTGATAGGGTTTTTTTTGGGGGAAGGACTACTTCTAAAAATAATGACTTGGAGTTTATAAAAGTGGAGGAAAATTGGGAGATAATGTTTTCTTTAGCTTGCGAACTGTCTTTTTTTTTAGAATAGATCATGGAATGTATTTACCATCATCTTTAGGGTGATTTACCTTCATTTACTGCCTACATCGCTGTATATGATATTCATCACTTCAGCATCAATACAATTTACAAAAATATTTGCCTTTTTGTTTCTATAACTTACCATAGCACGCTACACACCACAATCAATATATCATTAAGTAGAAAGACTGCAGCCGTGCATTGCTGTTGATTTAGATGAAATAATTACAAGCTTACACTAGAGATTCACGCTATTAGGGGACGTTGCTTAAAGAAAAACTCGATCCAAAATGGAAAAAACGTTTGTTGTAAGTGGAGATAATGGAGTTGAAATGCAAAATAAAACAAAGGCGCACTTACCCTCTTCATTTCTTCCCCAAGTTAACTTTTTGGATTTGTTTTTGTTTTTGTGGAGCTAACATACTGTAAGGGGTATATTCAATTGAAGTCGGATCCATTTCGACATTCATTTGTCGGAATGGATCCGACCTGGGCTATTCAATGTCATCTCAATTTGACTTTTAAAAAAAGTCAAATTGAGTTGCGGGAGCTGAGACAGGGGAGAGACGCGGGCAGACGGGGGAGAGCAGCGCTTCAGCAGGGGCTATATAGCCGCTGCTGTAGCGCTGCTCTCCTCTGTCTGCCTGCGGCTCTCTCCCGTCTCCCCCCCATCTCTCTGCCTCTCACCGTCCCTCCTGTACCCGTCCCTGCATCACAGCCGCCGCTCACGGCAGCGTCCACCCGGCTCCAGCAAGCGAGGTCTCGCTTGCTGGGGTCGGGTGGACGCTTGCTGGAGCCGGGTGGACGCTGCTGTGAGCGGCGGCAGTGACATCCTCGGGCGCTGCTCTCCCCATCTGGCTGCCCGCAACTCTCCCGGTCTCTGCTCCCGCGTCTCACTTCGACTTTTTTTAAAGTCGAATTGAGATGGTCGAAAAGGGGGCCAAAACATGTCGGTTTTGGCCCCATTTTCGACACAAGCACGTGCATTCCGCCAATCCACGTGCTTTTCGACAAGTCGAATTCCTCGACTTGTAGAATAATTTGGGGTTAGATTGAATAGGTCGGAACCCCTTCCGACCTAAAAAGGTCGAAAACTGCCGTCTTTTCGACAGACGGCAGCTTTCGACTTCAATTGAATATACCCCTGTAAGTGTAATACCACAAATGGGACACTGCTAACGGCAGAACATAGGGAGCTAAATCCACATAATAGAGCTTGGCAGACATTTATACATTTGTGGAACAATTGCTATGTGGGTGGAGCCATGTACAGTAAGACAGCTGGATTATGAAAACATATAACAAATGGGACAAAGTGAGCCAGTGGAGAAGTTGCCCATGGCAACCAATCAGAATTGAAGTAACATTTATAATTTGCATATTATACAACGGTACGGAGCAGCTGATTGGTTGCCATGGGCAACTTCTCCACTGGCTCACTTCTCCACTCTTTTCAATGCTTCATGAATACATTCCTATGCCTCAATGTCATTGTTACTTTACATCTCTAACATCATACCTTTGTTACCTAGCGTTCTGACTTCCCATTGCCAAAGCTTGGAAGGTGGCTTCCTGTGCAGTAGCTTTGCTGGTCCATTGGTATCCATCCGGGGCCTCTACACCACTCCAGAGAGCTTCCGTGGCTTATACTTGGAAGCAAACTGCTAATGTGTCCTGGTTTCAAAAAGTGCATATGCCATCCATGAAGAACTGAAAATAAATATGCATGTGCTCGGTTATACCCATATTGTACATAGTATAAGCTGCATGGCAATAACAATGCTCTCTCTCTCTCTCTCTCTCTCTCTCTCTCTCTCTATATTATAAAATAAAAAATCCC
This sequence comes from Pseudophryne corroboree, assembly GCF_028390025.1. NCBI lineage: Eukaryota > Metazoa > Chordata > Amphibia > Anura > Myobatrachidae > Pseudophryne > Pseudophryne corroboree. The sequence continues at coordinate 753,289,978 of NC_086449.1, forward strand.
TACATGTAAAGAAAATAAAAAGGATATTATTCCTCACAACAACATTGGTTACAACTTAGTAGGTCTAGGGGATAAAGGCAAAAGTAGTCGTGACTCGTGTATGTGTTAAACAGGGACTTAGCTGCAATGCAGGATTAAACCGAGTAGAGTTCTGGAAACGTGGTGGAGAAAGGATTTGATGGATCCCCGGGACACCTGCACTTGGCCTTGACTCCCTCTTGAAATGTTACTGCATCTGGTAGTATATCTACTAGAGGTTGTAAAAATTAACCAATCAGATTCTAGTTAATATATCTCCATTGCATCCTCATTAGGGTCTGGACTCTCTGTGGACCCATGGGGTGGGAGGGTGGGGGGTCTGCAAAGGGAGACACCTGCCGTGGCTTTGCAGTGTTTGCAGATTTTTTGTATGGTTTGGGAACCAGATTTTCTAAAGGCCAATCACATGATTTGATACAGTCACCAAGATTTTTTCAAGTACAACCCTTTTTATTATTTCAGCTGTGGTTTGCAAAAACACACATCAATCACCATGATAAATTAAATACAATGGTCCTAATAGGTTCTACTCACCACTTACTTTAATTGAACTTTTATTTTAAACAGTCGGAGTGATGATTATGGAGGAGGAGAGGGAGGGTGAGGACCTGATTTACCAGAGGACACATTTTTACAGTGAGACTGGCCCTGGACTTCCTCTCAGATAAAGAGGTTGTTCAAATGTTTTGGCAGAATGGAGAATGTAACGTTACGCTCCAATGCAATGTCTTGGCTGCACAAAATGTGAGAAGAATATTATTCCTGGCCGGCGCCCTTCCAATGGGGTATAGTAGTCCTTGACTGCAGCCTCAGGAGGATAAGAGCTTCCCAATGCCCTCCAGAGAGAATGCACATATGGCAGAGGTTCCAGCCTTGGAAGCAGTATTTTATTAATGAACCTTTTGGGATCTGAAGGTAGTGGGTTATAAATATACGTGGAAAAACTTTCTCATGGGTAAGTGAGCTAAATGCCAGCAAAGATGTTTCTAAGTCCAAGTGGCTCAAATAGCATCTACTTTATTTCCAAAAATATAAAATGAAAAATGACAGTGCTTTGTCCTGGAGTTGAGAACTCCTAATTACAGACAGTGCAAATTCTTTAAGATGTTCATTTAGACATAATTGTAGCAGTTCTCTTTGTACATAATTGTAGCGGCGTTCACAGTTTTGGAAAATATATATAAATAGTATCAGGCAATGTGTTCACAGTATGGAAAAAAATTGTAAAAATGGAAATTAAAAAAAAAATAATGTAGGTGGAACTGGCATGAGCCATTTAAAACATTCCAAAACAAAATGTTTAAAAATAAAATATAAAATCAAAGCAATAACAGGATGAAAATGATGCCTCGTTTTCAGAGTAGTTCAATGCTTAAATGCAGTATTACATGTTTATTTGTTTTCATTTTTCAAACATATGACAGTTAGGAGCTGAACACATGACAGTTGGGAGCTGATTGGCTGGAGCACCATTTATCATAAGCAACAAGTTTTATCATTCGCAACAGGTTTTATCACTCATTGATAAATGAGCCCCTATATGTATGATAACAGATAGTGCTAGAAACTCCTTTAGCTGCAAATACAGCCATGTACTGTCTCATAGTGCAGGTGAAAAGAACAAATGGGTTGATGTACTGTATCAAGCAGTAAAAAGAAAATGGAAAGTGGCAAAATTGCCTGTAACAACCTATCAGCTTTGAGATAGTATTTATGAAGTACTGTACATTCTATAGAATGGTAGATAGCAGCTGATTGGTTGCTATGGGCAACTTTTCCACTGGTCCACATCTCCAGTCTTTTCACTGCTTGATACATCAATCCCAAAGTCTCATCTACTTCAGGGCAATATAACAGTCATAGATCTTTATAAGGAAGCATTGGCGTTTCTATCATGGGTGCAGTGTGTGTGGTGCACATGGGCCCCTGGGTTCAGGGTGGGCCCACACCACACACATTGCACCCATATTTTAATACCTCTCCGGAGTCCCCAGCATCGGAGTCAGCCGTTGCGGAAGAAAATCCCTTCCAAAATGGCCGCCACACATGCGCAGTACGAATTTTGTCTCTGGAACATAGTGGGCGCCATGTTTCCGGAGACCTGTGCAGTAGACTCTGGCTCAGTGGCGCCGCGAGAGGAGGGAGCCCACCTGGAGTCTGCACACAGGCCCCCTCCTCTCTTAAGACGCCCCTGTAAGGAAGCAACTGCAATGAATGGAAAAAAAACATAAAGACGTCCACCTGGCAAAGTCAAGCCCCACTAGTTTTATTAAAACTATGTAATCTGTACATAAACAACATAAGTGTCAGTAATAATAATAATTAAGTAGATATAAAAGAAAGAAAATTTGAGTGTTGCATAAATGTGGCGGCCAATAAACCCAAAGTTTGAGTCAGGTTGTTTGCATAATATCACTTACACCTTGTGGTCTCCATTTTGGGATTGTGGTGTGATGTCATATTGATGAGCCTATAGCTGTGTGGAGGTGGAGATTGGGTGTGTCTTCAGGTTTATAGTGATTGGTTGGCTTGTGATCTGCCATTTTATTTCCTGAATTTCCTGCCCTCCCTCCCATTTTTACTATGTAATTTTGTCGGCTTTGTGTGTGGTTGGCGGGAAGGAACGGCAGCCTAGTAGCCATTTTGCTGCAGTGTGGGGGTGCGATCCCCTTCAATACACTGTGGTAGGCTGTTTTTACCGTCGTAGACCTCTCACTCTCTGCTGCTGTTGTTAGGCAATTGGTCCATGTAGATGTACTTAGTGGCAAGGGATGCAGCTGCTATGGGGCCCACAGCTCCCCCTAAACCCAGTCACACCGCACTCCCATCTAGAGAAGGGCCCCTGACGCACCCCGCCAGTGGCCACTGAAGCCCAACACACACACCCCTGCTAACGATGGGGCCACAGCCACCGCGCTGCTGCCTCAGGTTGAAGTCTTTAATAGACACAGCCAGGCAGCAGCAGCATATTTATCTCCTCCTTCCTCCCTGTGCATACCGTGCCTCCCCCTACCATTCACATGCCTGCTGCAGCCAGGGTGTCGGGGCTCAGTGAGTCTCTGGTCCCTCGCAGGGCTGTAGGCAGGGTGGTGGTGTGGTCGCTGCCCCAACCCAACATACTCACCATCTTAGCCACCGCCGCCAGCCAGATGTCTCCTGCTCCCTGTCACCTGCTAAAACTCAGTCGGCTCCTCCTCCTGCCCCTGCTGCAAGTAGAGCACCGTGGAGGAAAAGCGGCAGCAGCCCTGGTACCCTCCCTCCTCCAGGTAGGGCGAAGCAGAGCTTGCCCTCACGTTCCTGGTCACAGTTCGGGCCTCACACCCGAACTTACCGGCTGTGCGGTTCCATGGGGCTGTGTAGCACTCACTGAGTGACCAGCCCGGATCCCCTTGGCCTGTACCTGGGTCCTGTATGTGACGCCCTGCAGCTCAGTGGATTGGTGCAGAGAGAGCTGAGCACCCTGGGAGCCTAGTACCCACCTACCCCCACACCCCCTGTGTGTGACCCACTGTACCACATACCTCTCTGTGTGTGACCCCCACTACCCCCCTCACCCCTGGTGTGTGTGTCCATGTACCCTCCTACTCCTGTGTGTGTGTGTTACACACCTTGTACCACACCACCCCGTGTTTGATACCCAGTACCCACTACCTCTGTGTATATGGCACCCTGTACGCCTACCTCTGTGTATATGGCACCCTGTTTCCCCTATACCTGTGTGTATGACAATCTGTACCGCCCTACCCTTCCCTGTGTATGACACTATACATCACTTGCCCCGGTGTGTGTGTGTGACACCATGTGCACCCCCCCTCCCCACATATGATACATTGTATACGTGTGTGTGTGTGTGTGTGTGTGTGTGTGTGTGTGTGTGTGTGTGTGTGTGTGTGTGTGTGTGTGTGAGACACCCTGTATGCTCCCACACCTGTGTATGATGCAGGGAATACACCCTACCCGTGTGTGTGTGTGACACCCTGTAACCTCTTGACACACTGTACACCCTACGTGTGTGTGTGTGTGTGTGTGTGTGTGTGTGTGTGTGTGTGTGTGTGTGTGTGTGTGACACCCTGTAACCACCTACCTTCCCACCTTGTTTGAAAGTGTACACCCCCTACTGCTGTGTGTGACACCCTGTACCCACCTACACCTGTGTGTGTGTTTGTGATGCCTTGTGCCACCACTCTACCTGTGTGTCAACCTGTAACCCCACTCTAACCCTATGTCACCCTTTACCTCCCCTCTCTGTAGAAGGGGAGCCCTTTAAAAATGTTGCTATGCGGCCTACAAAGCTCTAGCTAAGCCCCTGCTGAAGTTGCTTTAAGTCAAGTAGCTCCACTGATTAATAAGTCAATAATGACTATGCTGCAATATGCAAATATGTATAAAGTAATTATTATAATTATTATAATAGAAACTTTTGAACAAATACATTAATGTTAATATATACTAAAATCCTATCAATAATTCTCTAAGGTGAATAATCAGCAAACTGTTTCTCTATTGTCAGTGAAAGTAAATGCATTTCATAACCTTGGCTGCTGCAGCACTTCTCAAAAGCTGGGTAGACACTGAAGCGATGGGCATTTGGTCCGACATCGAAACGAATGCCCCCCAGCGGGGATTGCCCTTACACACTAGCACAATGTGAATGAAGGGTGAAACGATCATGTTCCATCCTTAATTAGCATTAACAAGGTCATTAGTGATATCGATTGGTTTGATGAGCAGCGCATCACACCAAGCATCTGTCGCTAGCGACCACAGAAGCAAGCAATCCCCCGTAGCTGCTGAGAGATGTAGGCGATATGTTGCTGCGAAACGGCATATTACGCCGACATTGCTCCATTGCGTACCTGGCTTAAGTATCACATGCAAATCCTAAACTATTGTACTTCAACACATTATATTCTGAATATACACAGTACAGTATCTCTCACGCATCTATGTATAGGATAGAAAAATAAAATCCCTTTTATATTAACAGCAAAACACCATAAACACCCAGACTGATCAGTCATTTAGGAGTCTATGCACTAAGGCCCTCATTCCGAGTTGTTCGCTCGCTAGCTGCTTTTAGCAGCCGTGCAAACGCTAGGCCGCCGCCCTCTGGGAGTGTATCTTTGCTTAGCAGAAGTGCGAACGAAAGGATCGCAGTGCTGCTACAAAAAAAGTTTGTGCAGTTTCTGAGCAGCTCGAGACTTACTCCTAGCTAGCGATCACTTCAGACTATTTAGTTCCTGTTTTGACGTCACAAATATGCCCTGCGTTCGGCCAGCCACTCCCCCGTTTCCCCAGCCACTCCTGCGTTTTTATCCGACACGCCTGCGTTTTTACACACACTCCCCGAAAACGGTCAGTTACCACCCAAAAACACCCACTTCTTGTCAATCACTCTGCGGCCAGCAGTGCGACTGAAAAGCATCGCTAGACCTTGTGTGAAACTGCATTGGCTTTTGTGAAAGTACGTCGCGCGTGCGCACTGCGCCCCATACGCATGCGCAGAAGTGCCGCTTTTTTACCTAATCGCTGCGCTGCGAACGAAAGCAGCTAGCGATCAACTCGGAATGACCACCTAAGTCTTGGAGATAAATAAAGTATCAACCAACGAGCTTCTGTCATTTTCAAACACAGTCTGTAACGTGGCATTCAGGAGCTGATTGGCTGGTACTATCTCCGTCAATTTTATCTCTCTCCAAGGCTTAGTACATAAGACCTCTTAGTTGTACTGTGGATGAGCACAGAGTTCTTTTGTTGGAGTACTCTCTTACTATATGGCCACTGTCCTATTAAATGCACTTAGCAAGTCCAAGTTATCTGTATACATATCAATAGCATAGATGTGGACCTATGTGGGATGTCTCCCTTCTAACTTAGTAGCCTGTCAGCCTCCATGGACCCTCCACGGTGACAGCACTGCCCCACTGAACTGTACACTGCCTCTTTCTCTTATATTCCGGGAGTTGGCTGCACCTGCTTCGGGTATTCAGTGGCCCTGCACTCCGGCTCCACTTCAGCCACGTTGTTTGCCTCAGTCTCTCATGCAGACCTATGGACGATCCTTCACTCACCCACACACAGCTCCGCTCTTCGCCATCCTCTGCCTTCAACTGCACATGTCACAACCACCAAAACATTATTCATCTGCTTGAATGTCTCTCCTGCGCTCCACAGTGCCACCTTGAGTACACCTCTGATACTACAGCCCATAAGCTATAATAGTGTGCTGTGCTCAGGGGTATAACACTTGCACATTCGGATCCACTGGGTGCTGTACTGAGACAGTTATACTTACAGTTTGATTTGTGGTGTTGCAGTGTCATTTGAAGTTAGTATTGTAATTTTAATGTATTTGACAGGGGGAATGTGGACGTTCCAGTGGATCTGGTCCAGTGGCGTATGTGAATTAGGTCTACTGATTTTTTGTGTGAAACTCCCGACGAAAAAATGTGTAGGTTGTTACCAACCACCTGACGGTATGCGTCCTACATACAGTACTTCTCTTGTCTGCACATCTCCTCAGACATTTGGTTCCGTCGTCCTTACGACAAACATCTTGCACTTGATGCGTGGATGACATGGAAAAACAGCTACCTATTCAAGCTCTAATCATTATACAGACAAAAGATGCCTGCTTTAAAAAGAGCTTCCTCTTTTGTTCTTACATCACACATCTTTTCAAAGCGTCTGCAGCTTTATCGTCGTGTTTATTAGTGTTATTACATTCTCTTGCAGCGCAGGCATATTTATTGGATACATTTTTTTTTCTTTACAATGTTTTGTCGCTCGTTGCACAGAGACATCATGGGATGTTAGTGCTGTAATTTCTCCTGCAGTCTAAACTTTGTCTATTTATTGATGTCAAACTTTACTTTCCATGCTAAGAAGAGTTATCCAGTCGGTTTCTGAATCTTCTGTTTTCTGAATTCCAGCCCAATTGATGCAATTTTGAATGTGCCGTCTGGTTTGTTAAATTGTCAAATATGACCTCATAAGGGGCGGGATGTATTAACATACATCGCCGCCCCTTGCAGCGATGTTGATCGCATATGTACTAACATATGCAGTTAACATCGCAATGCGATGGCGGAGGCCCCCTGTGATACCTGTGAGGTGGTGTGCGGAGGGTCTCCATCACCTCCCTGGGGTCTCCACCTGCTCACCTGCTGGGAAGCAGGCAGCAGGCTGTCTCAGGTGCCTCCTCCTTCTCCCTGCAGCCGGAAGGACCTCCGGCTGTGTTGCTAGGGGGAGGATGAGTTTAGCTTCCGGGTCCAGGGCTTCCTGGCAGAAGGTATGCCGGGGGAGGCATCTGCCGCGGGCGGGGCGGCAGAGGCGGCGGGTTGCGGCAGCCGGCGGTAAGAAGCCCATAGGCTTCTATAGTGTATCCCTCATGGGCGAAAATGCGGCGGACAGGGGGTTAGTACATATGAAAATGAGATAAAAACCCCCAAAACAGGGTTTTTATCGCATTTTCCCTTTAGTACATCCCGCCCATGAACTTTAATACAGGTTGAGTATCCCTTATCCAAAATGCTTGGGACCAGAGGTATTTTGGATATCGGATTTTTCCGTATTTTGGAATAATTGCATTCCATAAAGAGATTTCATGGCGATGGGATCTAAGTCTAAGCACAGAATGCATTTATGTTACATATACACCTTATACACACAGCCTGAAGGTCATTTTAGCCAATATTTTTATAACTTTGTGCATTAAACAAAGTGTGTGTACATTCACACAATTCATTTATATTTCATATACACCTTATACACACAGCCTGAAGGTCATTTAATACAATATTTTTAATAACTTTGTGTATTAAACAAAGTTTATGTACATTGAGCCATCAAAAAACAAAGGTTTCACTATTTCAGTCTCACTCAAAAAAGTCCGTATTTCGGAATATTCCATATTTCGGAATATTTGGATATGGGATACTCAACCTGTATTATAAATTACATTTGCCTCTTTTTACCTAGGAGTTGCTAGCATAGTAGTGAAAAGAGGTGATGTTGCCCATAGCAACCAATCAGATTTTGTCTATCATTTTCTAGGATACATTAGAGAAATGATAGACAGATCAGATCAATCTGATTGGTTGCTATCGGCAACATCACCTCTTTTCACTTTTATAAACTTTAGTAAATTTACCCCTAAGTGTGTACAAAAAAATGTAAACAGGAAAATGTATAATATATGTATATTGTTCTTATAGGACATAACTGGTGGACTGGAGGATAACCTGCAATGCAAAATATACACATTTTGGCCTAGATTTATCAAGCCTTGGAGAGTGATAAATTACAAGCCAACCAGCTCCTAACTGCCATGTTAAAGGCTGTGTTTGAAAAATGACAGGAGCTGGTTGGTTGGTACTTTATCACTCTCCAAGGCTTGATAAATCTGGGCCTTTATTTGGTTTTTATCAGACATGTGCGTGGACCCCCGTGTTTTGATTTTGATGTTGGTTCTAATAACTCATCATCATGTTTCGGTTTTGGCAAAACCACCCTCAAGGGTTTTAGTTCGGATTCAGATTTCAGGTTCGATTTAAAATCGATTAAAAAAAATCTATAAAACCAGCTATAACCATGTCATTTTTGTAATCCAAAACCCGAAATTCGGATTTAAAATCCAAATTTCAAACCACGGAAAGATTTGAACCAGGACTTAGTTCAGATTGGATCTCCTTGGGGGATCCAGACCGGGTTTTGGTTTGGTTTTGAATCCACAAAATTTGTATGGATTCGGATTTCTGGAGCAGTGAACCAGGCAGGAATGTAGGGGGAGAGTAGCAGAGTGTTATGCAGGACAATATTTATAAAAAGAGTTATTCAAACAATATATTAACGTCCCACTGACAAATATACGGTATACTGGGGACCATTTATCAACAAGTGTTAGCTATTTAAAACTCATTGTGTATGATAAATGGTGCTCCAGCCAATCAGCTCCTGTCATCTGTTTCAAAAATATCAGTTAGGAGCTGATTGGCTGGAGCACCATTTATCACACGCAATGAGTTTTAAATAGCTAAAACTTGTTGATAAATGGTCTCCAGTCCTCAGCAACTGCATACACATATGCATCATCAACACAATCGACTCCACAAGGGAGTGCATGTGTGGAGATGTGCCCTGTGTCCCAGGGCACATCAGCACTGCAGGGTGCAGGCGATCTGTGTCCCCTGCAGAGCGCAAGGGTGGACAGCGCTGGGGCAGCTTGTCTGTCCCCAGCGCTGGGTATACAGCAGCGGCGGGTGTCTGGTGCAGGGATCAGACGTTTCCCTGCACCAGGCTGTCATCGGCGGCGGGTAGCGGCGCGGCAGCGGCTCTTTAAACTTGGCGCCATTCTGGCCGCCAATCAAAAGCGCCGCACCCGCGGCTTTTCAAATCCGGCGCCGTTCGTGAGGCAATCGCGGCTCGCGGGGCGCCGCCGGCGTCTGACGTCAGATGCTGGGGGCGGGGCCCATGACGCGGCGAGCGCCAATTGGCTCGCCGCGTCATGGGCCCCGCCCCCAGCATCTGACGTCAGACGCCGGGTGGGAACAAAAGAAGAGGACCGCGCGAGGAGAAGACGCCCGGCGGGAGCCGAAGACGGAGGGCGCTGAAGAGCTCGGGTGGCCGCGGAAGAGGCCAGAAGACTCCAGGCTCGGGGAAGGAGATGTCCAGCGGCGGCTGGACGCGGCGAAGCGACGGCAGCGCTGCTGGCCAGGATGGGCCAGCGGCAGAAGAGCCCATCCCGGATTGAGAAGTGCTGCAGTGGTGGGAAGCAATGGAGCTGTGCAGTTCCCCACTGCAGCCTTCTCCACCGCAGGTAGGCCCTTCTAAGGTGCCCCCCTCTCCTCCCTAGACCACCGGGTGTTCGGGCATTAGGCCCGTGGGCACAGTCAGGCCCTTCCGGCCTGTGGGCATTTAGTCGGGCCCTCCTGGCCCGTGGGGACATTTAGTCGGGCCCTCCTGGCCCGTGGGGGCATTTAGTCGGGCCCTCTTGGCCCGTGGCACTGTCAGGCGGGCATTAGGCCCGAGGGCACATAGTGGGCACTAGGCCCGTAAGGATAGTCAGGCCACCGGCCTGTGGCACCAGTTAGGCGGGCAGTAGGCCCGTGGGGCAAGATCAGGCACTAGGCCTGTGGAGCATTAGAGGGCATTAGGCCCTAGTTCCCTTTGGTGTAGGGTTATAAGGTGACCCAGGGTATTAGGCCCAGGTCACCCAACGGGCGACAAGTTTGGCGGGCGCTAGGCCCGAGGGATAAAGTCAGGCCTCGGGCCTGTGGGCAGTTAGGGGGCGTTAGGCCCAGTAAATAAGAGGTTCCCTCCCCAAAGGTGGATAAAGGTGGCACTGGGCACTAGGCCCAGTCCACCCCAAGGTGTTTAGGCAGGCAGGCCCGCTCGGCCTGGGCCCCTGGAAAGACAGAGTACGGGAGGTGGGTGAGCTGTGCGGCCCACACTACCTGGTGTTCTGAGTCAAGTACTTAAAGGGACAGCACCGTGGTAGTTGCTTGCACTGTGTATTGTGATGTATGTTGTTACCGTGCGGGGTAAAGTGTGAGCTTGTTAAGTCTGTGTTTAGTTTTGTTGCACCACACCCACAGAGCTAGTTTGAGGGCTCTGCCGTTGTAGTTAGGATAGGGGTGCTACACTAGGTTGGAGTTAGGCCCTGCATGGCTGTTTATTTGTTTGCCTCCTTACAGGGACCTGTAAGAGAAGAAGACGTTCGCAGTGCGGAACTGACGGTGAGTAGCATCTGTGTACGTTTGTCCCTTTGTCTGTCCCCGAGCGCCGGAATAGGGGTTTGCTCACGGACGTGAGAACCCCTTCATCACACTACGCGCGAGAGTGCGAGTGTGTGACTTCTGGGTGGCTGAGGCTTTGTGCCAGTGATGACCTTTCGCCCAACCGGTGAAGGTCGCCGTCACCCCTGGAGTATCCCCTTTTCCGGTGGAAGAAGGGTTGATACCCCCCTTAAGGTAGACTATTTTCTCCTCCGCTCGTTCGTCGGTCAGCTCCGAGAGGGAATCGCCGTGTCCGGATCCGACTGAAGATTTCCAGGTCCGTTGAAGGTTCCGGTACCTGAAGGTGAGAGAGAGCGGCGCCTGGTGAGTACCGAAACTACACCTGCACGGCAGCAGGCACCACCACACGCACCGCCGCCCTCTTACACATGGTTACACAGACTGGCCACGGCAGTAGTGACGCTGGTGTCGTGTTTCTCTACATACATGATTGCAGCAATAGGCAGATACACACCCAAACAATGGGCGTGACACACCTGCGCTTTTGCCATCACAACCCATTACCTCACACAAACAGTCCCTTCCTACCAATCACTCTGCGATTACATTTTCACTGTGAGCTGCATCGCAAAGGTACCTTGGCACATATGATGTGCAGTCACAACGCATGCACAGTCTACCGGTAATCATACAGTTGCGTGAACATCATCATTGCATACAAACATGTATAAAGTCCCACATGAAAGCCGGAAACATATTAAATATCCTCATATAGAGGCCAGAATTAGAGATGAGCGCCTGAAATTTTTCGGGTTTTGTGTTTTGGTTTTGGGTTCGGTTCCGCGGCCGTGTTTTGGGTTCGACCGCGTTTTGGCAAAACCTCACCGAATTTTTTTTGTCGGATTCGGGTGTGTTTTGGATTCGGGTGTTTTTTTCAAAAAACCCTAAAAAACAGCTTAAATCATAGAATTTGGGGGTCATTTTGATCCCAAAGTATTATTAACCTCAAAAACCATAATTTCCACTCATTTCCAGTCTATTCTGAATACCTCACACCTCACAATATTATTTTTAGTCCTAAAATTTGCACCGAGGTCGCTGTGTGAGTAAGATAAGCGACCCTAGTGGCCGACACAAACACCGGGCCCATCTAGGAGTGGCACTGCAGTGTCACGCAGGATGTCCCTTCCAAAAAACCCTCCCCAAACAGCACATGACGCAAAGAAAAAAAGAGGCGCAATGAGGTAGCTGTGTGAGTAAGATTAGCGACCCTAGTGGCCGACACAAACACCGGGCCCATCTAGGAGTGGCACTGCAGTGTCACGCAGGATGTCCCTTCCAAAAAACCCTCCCCAAACAGCACATGACGCAAAGAAAAAAAGAGGCGCAATGAGGTAGCTGACTGTGTGAGTATGATAAGCGACCCTAGTGGCCGACACAAACACTGGGCCCATCTAGGAGTGTCACTGCAGTGTCACGCAGGATGTCCCTTCCAAAAAACCCTCCCCAAACAGCACATGACGCAAAGAAAAAAAGAGGCGCAATGAGGTAGCTGACTGTGTGAGTAAGATAAGCGACCCTAGTGGCCGACACAAACACCGGGCCCATCTAGGAGTGGCACTGCAGTGTCACGCAGGATGTCCCTTCCAAAAAACCCTCCCCAAACAGCACATGACGCAAAGAAAAAAAGAGGCGCAATGAGGTAGCTGACTGTGTGAGTAAGATAAGCGACCCTAGTGGCCGACACAAACACCGGGCCCATCTAGGAGTGGCACTGCAGTGTCACGCAGGATGGCCCTTCCAAAAAAACCTCCCCAAACAGCACATGACGCAAAGAAAAAAAGAGGCGCAATGAGGTAGCTGACTGTGTGAGTAAGATAAGCGACCCTAGTGGCCGACACAAACACCGGGCCCATCTAGGAGTGGCACTGCAGTGTCACGCAGGATGTCCCTTCCAAAAAACCCTCCCCAAACAGCACATGACGCAAAGAAAAAAAGAGGCGCAATGAGGTAGCTGACTGTGTGAGTAAGATAAGCGACCCTAGTGGCCGACACAAACACCGGGCCCATCTAGGAGTGGCACTGCAGTGTCACGCAGGATGTCCCTTCCAAAAAACCCTCCCCAAACAGCACATGACGCAAAGAAAAAAAGAGGCGCAATGAGGTAGCTGACTGTGTGAGTAAGATAAGCGACCCTAGTGGCCGACACAAACACCGGGCCCATCTAGGAGTGGCACTGCAGTGTCACGCAGGATGGCCCTTCCAAAAAACCCTCCCCAAACAGCACATGACGCAAAGAAAAATAAAAGAAAAAAGAGGTGCAAGATGGAATTGTCCTTGGGCCCTCCCACCCACCCTTATGTTGTATAAACAGGACATGCACACTTTAACCAACCCATCATTTCAGTGACAGGGTCTGCCACACGACTGTGACTGATATGACGGGTTGGTTTGGACCCCCCCCAAAAAAGAAGCAATTAATCTCTCCTTGCACAAACTGGCTCTACAGAGGCAAGATGTCCACCTCATCATCATCCTCCGATATATCACCGTGTACATCCCCCTCCTCACAGATTATCAATTCGTCCCCACTGGAATCCACCATCTCAGCTCCCTGTGTACTTTGTGGAGGCAATTGCTGCTGGTCAATGTCTCCGCGGAGGAATTGATTATAATTCATTTTAATGAACATCATCTTCTCCACATTTTCTGGATGTAACCTCGTACGCCGATTGCTGACAAGGTGAGCGGCGGCACTAAACACTCTTTCGGAGTACACACTTGTGGGAGGGCAACTTAGGTAGAATAAAGCCAGTTTGTGCAAGGGCCTCCAAATTGCCTCTTTTTCCTGCCAGTATAAGTACGGACTGTGTGACGTGCCTACTTGGATGCGGTCACTCATATAATCCTCCACCATTCTTTCAATGTTGAGAGAATCATATGCAGTGACAGTAGACGACATGTCCGTAATCGTTGTCAGGTCCTTCAGTCCGGACCAGATGTCAGCATCAGCAGTCGCTCCAGACTGCCCTGCATCACCGCCAGCGGGTGGGCTCGGAATTCTGAGCCTTTTCCTCGCACCCCCAGTTGCGGGAGAATGTGAAGGAGGAGATGTTGACAGGTCGCGTTCCGCTTGACTTGACAATTTTCTCACCAGCAGGTCTTTCAACCCCAGCAGACTTGTGTCTGCCGGAAAGAGAGATCCAAGGTAGGCTTTAAATCTAGGATCGAGCACGGTGGCCAAAATGTAGTGCTCTGATTTCAACAGATTGACCACCCGTGAATCCTTGTTAAGCGAATTAAGGGCTCCATCCACAAGTCCCACATGCCTAGCGGAATCGCTCCGTGTTAGCTCCTCCTTCAATGTCTCCAGCTTCTTCTGCAAAAGCCTGATGAGGGGAATGACCTGACTCAGGCTGGCAGTGTCTGAACTGACTTCACGTGTGGCAAGTTCAAAGGGCATCAGAACCTTGCACAACGTTGAAATCATTCTCCACTGCGCTTAAAACAGGTGCATTCCACCTCCTATATCGTGCTCAATTGTATAGGCTTGAATGGCCTTTTGCTGCTCCTCCAACCTCTGAAGCATATAGAGGGTTGAATTCCACCTCGTTACCACTTCTTGCTTCAGATGATGGCAGGGCAGGTTCAGTAGTTTTTGGTGGTGCTCCAGTCTTCTGTACGTGGTGCCTGTACGCCGAAAGTGTCCCGCAATTCTTCTGGCCACCGACAGCATCTCTTGCACGCCCCTGTCGTTTTTTAAAAAATTCTGCACCACCAAATTCAAGGTATGTGCAAAACATGGGACGTGCTGGAATTTGCCCATATTTAATGCACACACAATATTGCTGGCGTTGTCCGATGCCACAAATCCACAGGAGAGTCCAATTGGGGTAAGCCATTCCGCGATGATCTTCCTCAGTTGCCGTAAGAGGTTTTCAGCTGTGTGCGTATTCTGGAAAGCGGTGATACAAAGCGTAGCCTGCCTAGGAAAGAGTTGGCGTTTGCGAGATGCTGCTACTGGTGCCGCCGCTGCTGTTCTTGCGGCGGGAGTCCATACATCTACCCAGTGGGCTGTCACAGTCATATAGTCCTGACCCTGCCCTGCTCCACTTGTCCACTTGTCCACATGTCCGTGGTTAAGTGGACATTGGGTCCAGCTGAATTTTTTAGGACACTGGTGAGTCTTTTTCTGACGTCCGTGTACATTTTCGGTATCGCCTGCCTAGAGAAGTGGAACCTAGATGGTATTTGGTAACGGGGGCACACTGCCTCAATAAATTGTCTAGTTCCCTGTGAACTAACGGCGGATACCGGACGCACGTCTAACACCAACATAGTTGTCAAGGCCTCAGTTATCCGCTTTGCAGCAGGATGACTGCTGTGATATTTAATCTTCCTCGCAAAGGACTGTTGAACAGTCAATTGCTTACTGGAAGTAGTACAAGTGGGCTTACGACTTCCCCTCTGGGATGACCATCGACTCCCAGCAGCAACAACAGCAGCGCCAGCAGCAGTAGGCGTTACACGCAAGGATGCATCGGAGGAATCCCAGGCAGGAGAGGACTCGTCAGAATTGCCAGTGACATGGCCTGCAGGACTATTGGCATTCCTAGGGAAGGAGGAAATTGACACTGAGGGAGTTGGTGGGGTGGTTTGCGTGAGCTTGGTTACAAGAGGAAGGGATTTACTGGTCAGTGGACTGCTTCCGCTGTCACCCAAAGTTTTTGAACTTGTCACTGACTTATTATGAATGCGCTGCAGGTGACGTATAAGGGAGGATGTTCCGAGGTGGTTAACGTCCTTACCCCTACTTATTACAGCTTGACAAAGGGAACACTCGGCTTGACACCTGTTGTCCGCATTTCTGTTGAAATAGTTCCACACCGAAGAGCTGATTTTTTTGGTATTTTCACCAGGCATGTCAACGGCCATATTCCTCCCACGGACAACAGGTGTCTCCCCGGGTGCCTGACTTAAACAAACCACCTCACCATCAGAATCCTCCTGGTCAATTTCCTCCCCAGCGCCAGCAACACCCATATCCTCCTCATCCTGGTGTACTTCAACACTGACATCTTCAATCTGACTATCAGGAACTGGACTGCGGGTGCTCCTTCCAGCACTTGCAGGGGGCGTGCAAATGGTGGAAGGCGCATGCTCTTCACGTCCAGTGTTGGGAAGGTCAGGCATCGCAACCGACACAATTGGACTCTCCTTGTGGATTTGGGATTTCGAAGAACGCACAGTTCTTTGCGGTGCTACTGCTTTTGCCAGCTTGAGTCTTTTCATTTTTCTAGCGAGAGGCTGAGTGCCTCCATCCTCATGTGAAGCTGAACCACTAGCCATGAACATAGGCCAGGGCCTCAGCCGTTCCTTGCCACTCCGTGTGGTAAATGGCATATTGGCAAGTTTACGCTTCTCCTCCGACAATTTTATTTTAGGTTTTGGAGTCCTTTTTTTACTGATATTTGGTGTTTTGGATTTGACATGCTCTGTACTATGACATTGGGCATCGGCCTTGGCAGACGACGTTGCTGGCATTTCATCGTCTCGGCCATGACTAGTGGCAGCAGCTTCAGCACGAGGTGGAAGTGGATCTTGATCTTTCCCTAATTTTGGAACCTCAACATTTTTGTTCTCCATATTTTAATAGGCACAACTAAAAGGCACCTAAGGTAAACAATGGAGATGGATGGATACTAGTATACAATTATGAATGGACTGCCGAGTGCCGACACAGAGGTAGCTACAGCCGTGGACTACCGTACTGTACTGTGTCTGCTGCTAATATAGACTGGATGATAATGAGATGTAGTATGTATGTATAAAGAAGAAAGAAAAAAAAACCACGGGTAGGTGGTATACAATTATGGACGGACTGCCGAGTGCCGACACAGAGGTAGCTACAGCCGTGGACTACCGTACTGTACTGTGTCTGCTGCTAATATAGACTGGATGATAATGAGATGTAGTATGTATAAAGAAGAAAGAAAAAAAAACCACGGGTAGGTGGTATACAATTATGGACGGACTGCCGAGTGCCGACACAGAGGTAGCTACAGCCGTGGACTACCGTACTGTACTGTGTCTGCTGCTAATATAGACTGGATGATAATGAGATGTAGTATGTATAAAGAAGAAAGAAAAAAAAACCACGGGTAGGTGGTATACAATTATGGATGGACTGCCGAGTGCCGACACAGAGGTAGCTACAGCCGTGGACTACCGTACTGTACTGTGTCTGCTGCTAATATAGACTGGTTGATAATGAGATGTAGTATGTATGTATAAAGAAGAAAGAAAAAAAAACCACGGGTAGGTGGTATACAATTATGGACGGACTGCCGAGTGCCGACACAGAGGTAGCTACAGCCGTGGACTACCGTACTGTACTGTGTCTGCTGCTAATATAGACTGGATGATAATGAGATGTAGTATGTATAAAGAAGAAAGAAAAAAAAAACCACGGGTAGGTGGTATACAATTATGGATGGACTGCCGAGTGCCGACACAGAGGTAGCTACAGCCGTGGACTACCGTACTGTACTGTGTCTGCTGCTAATATAGACTGGATGATAATGAGATGTAGTATGTATAAAGAAGAAAGAAAAAAAAAACCACGGGTAGGTGGTATACAATTATGGATGGACTGCCGAGTGCCGACACAGAGGTAGCTACAGCCGTGAACTACCGTACTGTGTCTGCTGCGACTGGATGATAAATAATGATATAAAAAATATATATATATCACTACTGCAGCCGGACAGGTATATATTATATAATGACGGACCTGCTGGACACTGTCTGTCAGCAGAATTAGTTTTTTATAGAATAAAAAAAAAAACACCACACAAGTCACACGACGAGTGTTTAACTTTTTCAGGCAATCACAATATAGTATACTATACTGGTGGTCAGTGTGGTCAGGTCACTGGTCAGTCACACTGGCAGTGGCACTCCTGCCTGCAGCAAAAGTGTGCACTGTTTAATTTTAATAATATGTATGTACTCCTGGCTCCTGCTATAACCTATAACTGCTCCCCAGTCTCCCCCACAATTAAGCTGTGTGAGCACAGTCAGATATTATACATAGATGATGCAGCACACTGGGCTGAGCACAGATATGGTATGTGACTGAGTCACTGTGTATCGTTTTTTTCAGGCAGAGAACGGATTATATTAAATAAAACTGCACTGGTGGTCACTGGTCAGTGGTCAGTCACTAGTAAACTCTGCACTCTCTAGTACTCCTAAGCTCCAGTAAATCAAGTGTCTCTGTCTCAATCTCACTCTCTCTCTTCTAATCTAAATGGAGAGGACGCCAGCCACGTCCTCTCCCTATCAATCTCAATGCACGTGTGAAAATGGCGGCGACGCGCGGCTCCTTATATAGAATCCAAGTCTCGCGATAGAATCCGAGCCTCGCGAGAATCCGACAGCGTCATGATGACGTTCGGGCGCGCTCGGGTTAACCGAGCAAGGCGGGAATATCTGAGTCGCTCGGACCCGTGTAAAAAAACATGAAGTTCGGGCGGGTTCGGATTCCGAGGAACCGAACCCGCTCATCTCTAGCCAGAATGTCTGATTGTTTGGTTAGACCGTGGCCTGTGTTAGGCTGGCACAATGCGGAATTTGCACAATATAACTGTACAGTGTAATGCACACTGCCACCCTGATTCTGAGTCAGACGCAAGTGCAAAACTGGGCACATCTCACAATGTTCCGCAGACTGCGCAATTGGATACACACTGATGGCATGATACCTGCACCGGCATAAGGCAATAAGGGGCAGATGTATTAACCTGGAGAAGGCATAAGGAAGTGATAAACCAGTGATAAATGCAAGGTGATAAACGCACCAGCCAGTCAGCTCCTACCTGTCAATTTGCATATTGGAGCTGATTGGCTGCTGCATTTATCACCTTGCATTTATCACTGGTTTATTACTTCCTTATGCCTTCTCCAGGTTAATACATTTGCCCCTAAGTCTGGCTAAATCCTGCTGCAGCCAATGAGAGCTCCTGTGTTACAGCCAAAGGAAACCAGATCTCTGGGTCTGTGGTGCCTGCCTTGTGGGGAGTCCTCAAGGAGTTCAGGGGTGGAGCCACCAGGGAGGAGGAGGAGGCAAGGGTGATACCACAGGGAGTAGGAGGCTGGGAGTACCAGAGATGGAGGTGGTACAATGGGAGGAGGGGGAGCCTGGTACTTCAGCACCATGTAAGAGCTCTCCCGAGGTGAGGCTGGCCACCGGGACCACTGAGGAGTAGGAGCGGTTGTGCAATGTGATGTGCAGTCTCTCACCTGATCACACACCGCTCCTCCACTCCTCCTGCACAGTGGAACCACTCTCATGTTTGGGGGAGGGGGAAGGGGGGGGGGGGCAAGTTGCCCAATCCATTCCAGCGCCTACGCTTGAGGATAAGTACAGATTGCAAAGCAGTGTTATAGAACTTGCAGTTTATTTATGTGGGCAGCACTGTAGAACAGCAGTAAGCATTGCTGCTTCAAAGTATGTAGGCCATGGGTTCATAGGGCCCTTTCTATGTGGAGTTAATATGTTCTCTCTATTCTTTTGTGTGCTTCCTCCAGGTGGGTTTATTGCCATTTCAAGAAGACAATACTTGTCAACTGAAGACAAATAATGGTAAATGACTTGGCTTCTAATAAAAAAAAATCCTAGTTATTGTGAAATAGATTGAAAGCACTTCTAGGACAGCGACCTACAGGAAAGTGTGAATATTGACTGCAAAGTGCCTCATAAAAATCTAGGAACGCTATAAGTAACTGATGTAATAATAATAATAATAATAATAATAATAATAATAATGAATGTCCAATTAGGTGTTTTAATGAGCACTATCAAGATCATTAGCTTAAATAATATATTCTTAATTCTTGCTTATATTGACAGGACTTCAGAATTTTTGAAATGTATTTTTATTACTTCAAACGTAACCACTTAACTGATGATTTTATCATTCAAATCCATTTACATTGTTTTTTTTTTTTTTTTTACATTTATTTTAAATTTAAAAAGTTGGGGAGTGGGGACACAGTGTGTGTGTGGGGAGGGGGGGGGGGGGGGGTTAGGTCGCATGTGATCTGACCATCTGACCATGCCAGTTAAGTGGTTAAATATACAAACACTTTAACATGAGAACACACAAATTATTTACATAAAAAGAACATATAAGTACGGCCTGTTGTACTAATAAAAGTAAAATACTTAATGCTTCTGTCAAATAAAAGAAACTGTCCATTGCTCCTTTAAGTCACATAACATATTATTTTCTAAATAGGTCATTTATACTGGCTGAGTGCTTTGATTTTACTGAATCCCCCACACATAATTGTAAGTGGAGGCTGCACCGTTAAGCATAATACTACTAATTTCTTTAATGATTTTTACTAATGCATTTCCCTCTGATTAAAGACGCATTAAACTCATAAGGAACAGTGTGGTCAATCTTCTTCTCAATTGAAACAGATCAGAACGAATATCCCAGAATCATTTGCCACAGCAATGGGACGTAACCCTAGCCCTTGCTTAGCACTGTATGGAGATTCCAGGGTACTCTGACCAAGCCATATGATATGATAAGTGCTGGGATTCCAGTCCCTGATTAAATCATAGGGGTGATACAACGTCTTGGTTTCCCACATTCACATCAGCTTCTATCCAACAAGCATTTAATACTTAGGTTCCTCTCATTCTTAACCTTAATGCTTTTATTTCTGAGTTCCTTGGCTCCATCTAGAACTTCCCTTTGTAAATCTGATTTGTATTGACAGAATGTCTACGCTTTGTTTTTTCCTCTTTAGTGAGTAATGTTGTTTGTCCTACACATACATTGTAAAGTGTTCACTCTGTAGCTGTTTTTGCTGAAACAGGATTAACAAATGCCTCACTAACTCAAATCATTAATTTTTGTGTGTATGTGGAGGGAATTGAGGAAATGCATAGCTTACAATGATGGCCGAAGTGGACTAATGGGCCCTACACATTGGCCGATCCGCCGCCGAGCTGCCCGACGGCGGATACGGCCGACGGGCGACCCGGCGGCGGAGGGGCAGTGATGGGGGGAGTGAAATTTCTTCACTCCCCCCGTCACCCGGCTGCATTGAAGTGCAGGCAAATATGGACGAGATCGTCCATATTGGCCTGCATGTACATCCGACGGGGGACCAGCGATGAACGAGCGCGGGGCCGCGCATCGTTCATCGCTGGAGCCTCCACACTCAAAGATATGAACGGTATCTCGTTCATTTATGAACGAGATCGTTCATATCCTTGACTGATGTCGGCCAGTGTGTAGGGCCTATAAGCCTCCTTGATATCCTCCTCTCTGGTACTCCACCACCAATGTGTGGAGTGAGGGTGGGGGTGGCAGTGGTGTCATCATCCGCTGTAACACTAGGAGTATAGTACCACACACCTCACTCATTACAACACAGAGGAGGTGTAACAGATCGGTAGGTCATAGACCTTATAAACGCTATAAACGCGGGGGCGCTCTTGGACGCATAGGGGCATATTTACATATGTCCTTAGTAATGACTTGCTAAGTATCATTTGTTATCGCTGTATATTAATTATTGAGGAAATGTATCAAAAAACACGTGGAGGGACACGGGCTCCGATAAGCTTATACAACCATTTTACTTGCTGGTTCGGCTCTTACTGAGTCACTGGACTACGTATGTACATGTGATAGCTAACGGAAAGGCAGACTCCTGATAATTTTCCCCACAAAATTAGCAAGATGCAGCACATAGGCTAAGTGGCTAGGTACATTTCATAAATAAGCAGCCTATAGGGGGTGTACCACATAGGCTAAGTAGCTAGGTACATTTCATAAATAAGCAGCCTATAGGGGGTGTACCACATAGGCTAAGTGGCTAGGTACATTTCATAAATAAGCAGCCTATAGGGGGTGTACCACATAGGCTAAGTGGCTAGGTACATTTCATAAATAAGCAGCCTATAAGGGGTGTACCACATAGGCTAAGTGGCTAGGTACATTTCATAAATAAGCAGCCTATAAGGGGTGTACCACATAGGCTAAGTGGCTATGTACAATTCATAAATAAGCAGCCTATAGGGGGTGCACTTGCAATTGAATACTGTTATCTGCTCCGGATACCCCATCTTACATTCTGAGGATTCCTACTATTTATGGGAATCCTCTGAAAAAGTCTGTTTTCACAAATTCATTACTGTTATTAAATACCCCATATTAAGGAATAGCAAGAGCAAGAGTGTCATTATAAATTTAGGTACAGTTGCAAGCTCACTGTCAGTAGTGTTCTCGGTATCCGCTGTTCTGAGAAGCTCAGTAATGGGTGAAACGCGTAGGTAAGGGAACCAGGACAATTACACAGCAAATTCTCCACATTTGCAGTACCCACTTACAGTATTGTCCTATCAGTGGAATTGATGCAGAAAAGCTGGTCAGATAAGGAGACATTACACCCAATGCATTGTACGGCGGACCACACGCCAAGAGGCTCTGTCTCCTGATCATCACAGACACTACTTATCAGTAAGCAACAGAACAGCATGGCACTTTCTACCAGCACATAGCCTCAATAAGTAGAATGAAGTAATACAACATTTTACATGACTGTCCACAGTACATCTTAACACAAGCTGCCACACTCGGTGCAGTCAGGGCCATCTTTTCGTATGGGCTCAATGGGCTCTTGCCCAAGGGCCCCAGGAGTATAAGGGCCCTAGGCTGATAGCTGAGGGTCCCCTCTTTCCAGGGGTACCAGATTTTTGAAAATCGGCCCTGGGGAACCGGAGATATCTGACATTAAAGCAGTGGTCCCCAACCAAGCCTGTTAATTGCACTTCCCAGCCTGATATCTTGGGTTTTGTCTGACTTAGAGTATTTGTGAGGGTATAAGCTAAAAGCTGGGACTCTCCCCTTTTGGTGGACACTGGCAGCTTGTTTCTACTATGCCCAGAACCAGAGATATCAGCCTTCAAGCAGCTGGTTCCTGCTCCAGCTCCACACGCCTAATATGCAGTTTTAGATTTTCGTTGGTGAATTGCTCTGGCTCCTGAACTCTGATCCCCAAGTCCCCAGAACCTTCTGAAAGGTGGGACTCTAGTTTTTTTTATCTCATTCAAAGCTAAGAAATATATTTTCAGGAACATGAGATATCTGCAGTCAAGCAAGCTGCCCTCCCAACGGAAAATGATAAATATTAAGCCCACTCCACTATCCACCCCTCCCCTACGTATTAAACACCCCCTACCACTCTGGAAGTCATGTAACAGGGCCCCTTCATTCAGCCCAATGCCCCCTTCTACAGTTTAGCCCCATCTGTGCAGTAAAGGAGTAATTATCAGAAATTACTGTTCCAGGTCCTACATGCTGAGCTGAAGATAGAACACCCCTACCGCCCGCGGGACATCACAGCTGCACTGATAGCACCCCCCACCCCTACCGCTGGAGGATGGGTAGGGGGCCCAGTGCATTGCTGTGCCCAGGGGCCTACACTGCTGTTAAGACGGCCCTGGGTGCAGTATTGATTCGCATGAATGCTTCAATTGAGGTAATAAATGGCTCTAACTATCAAAAGGATTTCACTGCACAGACTTCTCATATCTATACTCACTAACTTTACATAACTATATTTAGAGGTGACGCCATAATCCTGTTGGTTTTGTGTAGTTTTCATTATAAGCATAACTATAGAATATTGTACATTATTTAAGTCTTGCCAAACAACTGTATGAAGTACGTTCTGATCTGCAAACTCTTTATATGTTGTTTGTTCTATGCTTGAGCAAGCTTTAGATAAAATAAAAGTTTGTCTGTGTGACAGAACTAAGAATACATACACACTTTATACAATGTTCTGCCTACACCGACACTAATTGCACACATTTCCATACATCACCCACCTCGTGTCATTTGCACTATCACTACACATTATATCAATTCTATTTTTCTAAGTTGAGCTCAAAATTAATGATGAACTTTTGTGCATTATTGGATCATAGTTCCCCATTCGCCCCAGTTCACATCTACCTCCTTGCAGGACCTATCCACCGAAAACTCAACTCAACTAAACAAAGCATAACACAAAGAAAACTCAATGCAACTCAAACTAAAGAAAACAAATAATTAAGCTAAACGGACCTCAAGACCCGGCGTACCAGACCATCGCCACCCACAGGAAGGACCAGATAAAGCGGATACCCGAATTGGCTGACTGCTGACCTCAGCCAATCCCGCAGGCCATCCCAGCGGAGGCCTCTACACCCCAACCAGCGCACAGCCGGCATCTCCGGAAACGGGATCGTGTCGCAAGGCAGAGCCGACACCGACAGCCAGTACACGGAGGAATGTCCGACAAACTATATAAAGTGCGGATCTAGCTGCTGTCCTGCAAAAGAAGGGTGTGACTGAGGTTAACAAAACGAGATATAGGTAGTATGGAGAAAATAGATAACCTAACCTGCGTCCCTAACAGAGGGGGAGTGGGGGGGGGGGTCGCCCAATTTGACTTGAGGCAAAAACACAAAACTTCGTCAGCCGGCAAAAGCCGTAATTAAAACCGACGATAAAGCAAAAATTCCTCAAGGCCCCCACAATCGCAAAGGGCGACTGTGACGAGCGGCTAATCCTCAAAGGGGCGCACTGGGAGGAAAAGGCCTGATATAGCGCCTGACTGCACCAGACCTCCACCTACCCAGTGCCCGGATTCCGACTTCGGACCAACCCGCCGCAGCGGCGCCGATGCGGAAAGAGTGAGTCCCATAGTCGGCCGAAGATAGACCCATGTATAAAATGCAACGTCCCAAAACCGACCGGAATTGATATCTGAAACGGGGAACCGTCACTATGGACGAGCCACCCGTCTGGCGTCGGAGGCCGTACGGACGAATAAGACCGGGCCGCGATAACGGGACAAATGCCCCGCACATGAGCCCGACCCATTCGAACCCACAGCCCCCTGCCGACTACGTCAGTCTTGGAGCGCTGTGTCCTACACCACAAACCGTCGGGGGGTATGACGACGTGGGCCGCCAGCATGGGCAAGGCAGAAGTCCGAGGAACGGACACCAGCTCGCCCATCCTGAATGCACCGTGAAAGGCCATCGTAAAGAGGCGAACTTCGTACCCCGAAGAGCAAATACTCCGCAGGGATCCCAAAATCAGCCTCAACAAAGACCCAGGGATAGTCCGGCTATTTTCCGGCAGGGGCGGGAGCGCCCGTGCCCATCCTTTCAACACCCTCAGGAGGAAAAAGGACGTAGTAAAGTCCTCCTCCCCCGAAGACACAGAAAGCATGATATACCCGCCAGAACCCTACCAACATACTAGAGATGTGCACTTGAAATTTTTCGGGTTTTGTGTTTTGGTTTTGGGTTCGGTTCCGCGGCCGTGTTTTGGGTTCGACCGCGTTTTGGCAAAACCTCACCGAATTTTTTTTGTCGGATTCGGGTGTGTTTTGGATTCGGGTGTTTTTTTCAAAAAACACTAAAAAACAGCTTAAATCATAGAATTTGGGGGTCATTTTGATCCCAAAGTATTATTAACCTCAAAAACCATAATTTACACTCATTTTCAGTCTATTCTGAATACCTCACACCTCACAATATTATTTTTAGTCCTAAAATTTGCACCGAGGTCGCTGGATGACTAAGCTAAGCGACCCTAGTGGCCGACACAAACACCTGGCCCATCTAGGAGTGGCACTGCAGTGTCACGCAGGATGGCCCTTCCAAAAAACACTCCCCAAACAGCACATGACGCAAAGAAAAAAAGAGGCGCAATGAGGTAGCTGTGTGAGTAAGATAAGCGACCCTAGTGGCCGACACAAACACCTGGCCCATCTAGGAGTGGCACTGCAGTGTCACGCAGGATGGCCCTTCCAAAAAACACTCCCCAAACAGCACATGACGCAAAGAAGAAAAAAAGAGGCGCAATGAGGTAGCTGTGTGAGTAAGCTAAGCGACCCTAGTGGCCGACACAAACACCTGGCCCATCTAGGAGTGGCACTGCAGTGTCATGCAGGATGGCCCTTCCAAAAAACACTCCCCAAACAGCACATGACGCAAAGAAGAAAAAAAGAGGCGCAATGAGGTAGCTGTGTGAGTAAGCTAAGCGACCCTAGTGGCCGACACAAACACCTGGCCCATCTAGGAGTGGCACTGCAGTGTCACGCAGGATGGCCCTTCCAAAAAACACTCCCCAAACAGCACATGACGCAAAGAAGAAAAAAAGAGGCGCAATGAGGTAGCTGACTGTGTGAGTAAGATAAGCGACCCTAGTGGCCGACACAAACACCTGGCCCATCTAGGAGTGGCACTGCAGTGTCACGCAGGATGGCCCTTCCAAAAAACACTCCCCAAACAGCACATGACGCAAAGAAAAATGAAAGAAAAAAGAGGTGCAAGATGGAATTGTCCTTGGGCCCTCCCACCCACCCTTATGTTGTATAAACAGGACATGCACACTTTAACCAACCCATCATTTCAGTGACAGGGTCTGCCACACGACTGAGACTGAAATGACGGGTTGGTTTGGACCCCCACCGAAAAAGAAGCAATTAATCTCTCCTTGCACAAACTGGCTCTACAGAGGCAAGATGTCCACCTCATCATCATCCTCCGATATATCACCGTGTACATCCCGCTCCTCACAGATTATCAATTCGTCCCCACTGGAATCCACCATCTCAGCTCCCTGTGTACTTTGTGGAGGCAATTGCTGCTGGTCAATGTCTCCACGGAGGAATTGATTATAATTCATTTTAATGAACATCATCTTCTCCACATTTTCTGGAAGTAACCTCGTACGCCGATCGCTGACAAGGTGAGCGGCAGCACTAAACACTCTTTCGGAGTACACACTTGTGGGAGGGCAACTTAGGTAGAATAAAGCCAGTTTGTGCAAGGGCCTCCAAATTGCCTCTTTTTCCTGCCAGTATAAGTACGGACTGTCTGACGTGCCTACTTGGATGCGGTCACTCATATAATCCTCCACCATTCTTTCAATGGTGAGAGAATCATATGCAGTGACAGTAGACGACATGTCCGTAATCGTTGTCAGGTCCTTCAGTCCGGACCAGATGTCAGCATCAGCAGTCGCTCCAGACTGCCCTGCATCACCGCCAGCGGGTGGGCTCGGAATTCTGAGCCTTTTCCTCGCACCCCCAGTTGCGGGAGAATGTGAAGGAGGAGATGTTGACAGGTCGCGTTCCGCTTGACTTGACAATTTTGTCACCAGCAGGTCTTTGAACCCCAGCAGACTTGTGTCTGCCGGAAAGAGAGATCCAAGGTAGGTTTTAAATCTAGGATCGAGCACGGTGGCCAAAATGTAGTGCTCTGATTTCAACAGATTGACCACCCGTGAATCCTTGTTAAGCGAATTAAGGGCTCCATCCACAAGTCCCACATGCCTAGCGGAATCGCTCCCTTTTAGCTCCTCCTTCAATGCCTCCAGCTTCTTCTGCAAAAGCCTGATGAGGGGAATGACCTGACTCAGGCTGGCAGTGTCTGAACTGACTTCACGTGTGGCAAGTTCAAAAGGTTGCAGAACCTTGCACAACGTTGAAATCATTCTCCACTGCGCTTGAGACAGGTACATTCCACCTCCTATATCGTGCTCAATTGTATAGGCTTGAATGGCCTTTTGCTGCTCTTCCAACCTCTGAAGCATATAGAGGGTTGAATTCCACCTCGTTACCACTTCTTGCTTCAGATGATGGCAGGGCAGGTTCAGGCGTTTTTGGTGGTGCTCCAGTCTTCTGTACGTGGTGCCTGTACGCCGAAAGTGTCCCGCAATTCTTATGGCCACCGACAGCATCTCTTGCACGCCCCTGTCGTTTTTAAAAAAATTCTGCACCACCAAATTCAAGGTATGTGCAAAACATGGGACGTGCTGGAATTTGCCCATATTTAATGCACACACAATATTGCTGGCGTTGTCCGATGCCACAAATCCACAGGAGAGTCCAATTGGGGTAAGCCATTCCGCGATGATCTTCCTCAGTTGCCGTAAGAGGTTTTCAGCTGTGTGCGTATTCTGGAAACCGGTGATACAAAGCGTAGCCTGCCTAGGAAAGAGTTGGCGTTTGTGAGATGCTGCTACTGGTGCCGCCGCTGCTGTTCTTGCGGCGGGAGTCCATACATCTACCCAGTGGGCTGTCACAGTCATATAGTCCTGACCCTGCCCTGCTCCACTTGTCCACATGTCCGTGGTTAAGTGGACATTGGGTACAACTGAATTTTTTAGGACACTGGTGAGTCTTTTTCTGACGTCCGTGTACATTCTCGGTATCGCCTGCCTAGAGAAGTGGAACCTAGATGGTATTTGGTAACGGGGGCACACTACCTCAAGAAATTGTCTAGTTCCCTGTGAACTAACGGCGGATACCGGACGCACGTCTAACACCAACATAGTTGTCAAGGCCTCAGTTATCCGCTTTGCAACAGGATGACTGCTGTGATATTTCATCTTCCTCGCAAAGGACTGTTGGACAGTCAATTGCTTGGTGGAAGTAGTAAAAGTGGGCTTACGACTTCCCCTCTGGGATGACCATCGACTCCCAGCAGCAACAACAGCAGCGCCAGCAGCAGTAGGCGTTACACGCAAGGATGCATCGGAGGAATCCCAGGCAGGAGAGGACTCGTCAGAATTGCCAGTGACATGGCCTGCAGGACTATTGGCATTCCTGGGGAAGGAGGAAATTGACACTGAGGGAGTTGGTGGGGTGGTTTGCGTGAGCTTGGTTACAAGAGGAAGGGATTTACTGGTCAGTGGACTGCTTCCGCTGTCGCCCGAAGTTTTTGAACTTGTCACTGACTTATTATGAATGCGCTGCAAGTGACGTATAAGGGAGGATGTTCCGAGGTGGTTAACGTCCTTACCCCTACTTATTACAGCTTGACAAAGGCAACACACGGCTTGACAAATGTTGTCCGCATTTCTGGTGAAATACTTCCACACCGAAGAGCTGATTTTTTTGGTATTTTCACCAGGCATGTCAACGGCCCTATTCCTCCCACGGACAACAGGTGTCTCCCCGGGTGCCTGACTTAAACAAACCACCTCACCATCAGAATCCTCCTTGTCAATTTCCTCCCCAGCGCCAGCAACACCCATATCCTCCTCATCCTGGTGTACTTCAACACTGACATCTTCAATCTGACTATCAGGAACTGGACTGCGGGTGCTCCTTCCAGCACTTGCAGGGGGCGTGCAAATGGTGGAAGGCGCATGCTCTTCACGTCCAGTGTTGGGAAGGTCAGGCATCGCAACCGACACAATTGGACTCTCCTTGTGGATTTGGGATTTCGAAGAACGCACAGTTCTTTGCGGTGCTTTTGCCAGCTTGAGTCTTTTCAGTTTTCTAGCGAGAGGCTGAGTGCTTCCATCCTCATGTGAAGCTGAACCACTAGCCATGAACATAGGCCAGGGCCTCAGCCGTTCCTTGCCACTCCGTGTGGTAAATGGCATATTGGCAAGTTTACGCTTCTCCTCCGACAATTTTATTTTAGATTTTGGAGTCCTTTTTTTACTGATATTTGGTGTTTTGGATTTTACATGCTCTGTACTATGACATTGGGCATCGGCCTTGGCAGACGACGTTGCTGGCATTTCATCGTCTCGGCCATGACTAGTGGCAGCAGCTTCAGCACGAGGTGGAAGTGGATCTTGATCTTTCCCTAATTTTGGAACCTCAACATTTTTGTTCTCCATATTTTAATAGGCACAACTAAAAGACACAGAGGTAGCTACAGCCGTGGACTACCGTACTGTGTCTGCTGCTAATATAGACTGGATGATAATGAGATGAAATCAATATATATTATATCACACTAGTACTGCAGCCGGACAGGTAGCTATATTTATTATGTAATGACTGATGACGGACCTGCTGGACACTGTCAGCTCAGCAGCACCGCAGACTGCTACAGTAAGCTACTATAGTAGTATGTATAAAGAAGAAAGAAAAAAAAAAAACCACGGGTAGGTGGTATACAATTATGGATGGACGAGCGACTGCCGACACAGAGGTAGCTACAGCCGTGGACTACCGTACTGTGTCTGCTGCTAATATAGACTGGATGATAATGAGATGAAATCAATATATATTATATCACACTAGTACTGCAGCCGGACAGGTAGATATATTTATTATGTAATGACTGATGATGGACCTGCTGGACACTGTCAGCTCAGCAGCACCGCAGACTGCTACAGTAAGCTACTATAGTAGTATGTATAAAGAAGAAAGAAAAAAAAAAACCACGGGTAGGTGGTATACAATTATGGATGGACGAGCGACTGCCGATACAGAGGTAGCTACAGCCGTGGACTACCATACTGTGTCTGCTGCTAATATAGACTGGATGATAATGAGATGAAATCAATATATATTATATCACACTAGTACTGCAGCCGGACAGGTAGATATATTTATTATGTAATGACTGATGACGGACCTGCTGGACACTGTCAGCTCAGCAGCACCGCAGACTGCTACAGTAAGCTACTATAGTAGTATGTATAAAGAAGAAAGAAAAAAAAAACCACGGGTAGGTGGTATACAATTATGGATGGACGAGCGACTGCCGACACAGAGGTAGCTACAGCCGTGGACTACCGTACTGTATCTGCTGCTAATATAGACTGGATGATAATGAGATGAAATCAATATATATATATATAATATCACTAGTACTGCAGCCGGACAGGTAGATATATTTATTATGTAATGACTGATGACGGACCTGCTGGACACTGTCAGCTCAGCAGCACCGCAGACTGCTACAGTAAGCTACTATAGTAGTATGTATAAAGAAGAAAGAAAAAAAAAACCACGGGTAGGTGGTATACAATTATGGATGGACGAGCGACTGCCGACACAGAGGTAGCTACAGCCGTGGACTACCGTACTGTGTCTGCTGCTAATATAGACTGGATGATAATGAGATGAAATCAATATATATTATATCACACTAGTACTGCAGCCGGACAGGTAGATATATTTATTATGTAATGACTGATGACGGACCTGCTGGACACTGTCAGCTCAGCAGCACCGCAGACTGCTACAGTAAGCTACTATAGTAGTATGTATAAAGAAGAAAGAAAAAAAAAAACCACGGGTAGGTGGTATACAATTATGGATGGATGAGCGACTGCCGACACAGAGGTAGCTACAGCCGTGGACTACCGTACTGTGTCTGCTGCTAATATAGACTGGATGATAATGAGATGAAATCAATATATATTATATCACACTAGTACTGCAGCCGGACAGGTAGCTATATTTATTATGTAATGACTGATGACGGACCTGCTGGACACTGTCAGCTCAGCAGCACCGCAGACTGCTACAGTAAGCTACTATAGTAGTATGTATAAAGAAGAAAGAAAAAAAAAAAACCACGGGTAGGTGGTATACAATTATGGATGGACGAGCGCAGGGCCGTCTTTTCGTATGGGCTCAATGGGCTCTTGCCCAAGGGCCCCAAGAGTATAAGGGCCTAGGATGATAGCTGAGGGTCCCCTCTTTCCAGGGGTACCAGATTTTTGAAAATCGGCCCTGGGAAACCGGAGATAGCTGACTTGAAATCAGTGGTCCCCATCCAAGCCTGTTAATTGCTCTTCCCAGCCAGATATCTCGGGTTCTGTCTGACATAGAGTTTTTCTGAGGGTATATTCCAAAAGCTGGGACTCTTCCCTTTTGGTGGACATTGGCAGCTTGTCTCTACTATGCCCAGAATCAGGGATATCAGCCTTCCAGCAGCTGGTCCCTGCTCCAGCTCCACACGCCTGGTATGCAGTTTTAGATTTTCGTTGGTGGATTGCTCTGGTTCCTGAACTCTGATCCCCAAGTCTCCAGCACCGACTGAAAGGTGGGACTCTCTAGTTTTTTATCCCATTCAAAGCTAAAAAATATATTTTCAGGAACTTGAGATATCTGCAGTCAAGCGAGCTGCCCTCCCACCAGAAAATGCTAAATATTAAGCCCACTCCACTATCCACCCCTCCCCTACCTATTAAACACCCCCTATCACCCTGGAAGTCATGTACTAGGGCTTCTTCATTCAGCCCAATGCCCCCTTCTACAGTTTAGCCCCATCTGTGCAGTAAAGGAGTAATTAGCAGAAATTACTGCTCCAGGTCCTACATGCTGAGCGGAAGATAGAACACCCCCTACCACCCGCGGGACATCAAAACTGTGCTGATAGCACCCACCATCCCTACCGCTGGAGGATGGGTAGGGGGCCCAGTGCATTGCTGTGCCCAGGGGCCTACACTGCTGTTAAGACGGCCCTGGACGAGCGACTGCCGACACAGAGGTAGCTACAGCCGTGGACTACCGTACTGTGTCTGCTGCTAATATAGACTGGATGATAATTAGATGAAATCAATATATATATATATAATATCACTAGTACTGCAGCCGGACAGGTATATATATTTATTATGTAATGACTGATGACGGACCTGCTGGACACTGTCAGCTCAGCAGCACCGCAGACTGCTACAGTAAGCTACTATAGTAGTATGTATAAAGAAGAAAGAAAAGAAAAAAACCACGGGTAGGTGGTATACAATATTATATATATATTATATACAATTATATATATATATATATATATATATATATATATTAAACTCACTGGTGGTGATTATTAAACTGGTGGTCAGGTCACTGGTCACACTATCAGCAACTTGCAAGTAGTACTCCTAAGCAGACAATCACAATATATATTATACTGGTGGTCAGTGTGGTCACAATGGCAGTGTGGCACTCTGGCAGCAAAAGTGTGCACTGTACGTTATATGTACTCCTGAGTCCTGCTCTCAGACTCTAACTGCTCCCCACTGTCAGTGTCTCCCCCACAAGTCAGATAATATACAGTCACACTATCTATCACTTCAGCAAGTAACTAGTACTCCTCCTAATGCTCCCCAAAATTACTACTGTGTCTCTCTCTACTGTCTCACTCTCTTCTCTATAAATGGAGAGGACGCCAGCCACGTCCTCTCCCTATGAATCTCAATGCACGTGTGAAAATGGCGGCGACGCGCGGCTCCTTATATAGAATCCGAGTCTCGCGATAGAATCCGAGCCTCGCGAGAATCCGACAGCGGGATGATGACGTTCGGGCGCGCTCGGGTTAACCGAGCAAGGCGGGAAGATCTGAGTCGCTCGGCCCCGTGTAAAAAAAACTGAAGTTCGGGCGGGTTCGGTTTCCGAGGAACCGAACCCGCTCATCTCTACAACATACGCCCTCGAAATCCCGTCGGTGTACAAAAACCCAGGTGTATTCTAAAAGTAATATGTTAGAGGCCTTACCACTCTGGCCTCTCTCCTGGAGGTAGTGACTCCACCGCTCCCAGGTGGCCAGATAAGCCGCGAAAGTTGCAGGAGCCAACGACCTGTGGGCTAGATCCTTCAATCCGGGCGGACAACCTGCCACACATAAGCAGGACATAATTCCCCTTCCACTGCCAATCGCCACGAGAAAGGGCCTCAGCAATTTCGTTGCGCACGCCCGGGACATGCTCGGCTCGCAACCTGATGTTGTTCACCAAGCATAGCAAGACTATCAGCGCAATGACCCGCAGGACCGGCAAGGATGTGGATTTCTGTCGGTTAATGGCAAAACCACGCCCAAATTGTCGCACCAGAAGACAACCTGTTCATTACGCAGGGAGTCGCGCCAGCACTGCAATGCGACCATGATGGGAAAAATGTCCAGCAACAGCATGTTTGTCGTGAGGTGCTCGCTAATCCAGGCCCTAGGCCAAGGAGACGCACACCACCGGGCAGCGAAATAAGCTCCGAAACCGCAAGCACCAGAGGCGTCCGAAAAAAGCTGCAGGGATGTGCTAGACACGACCGCCTATTGACAAATACAGATGCCATAGAAACGAACTAGAGATTTGTACCATGTACGTAAATCCATCCAAATTTCGAGGGACAATCTAAGCAATGATGCGGGCGTCTAATCCCAGCTGTCACCGGTTCCAATTTTCTACGGAAAACCCTGCCCAAGGGGATTACTTTGCAATCAAAATTAAACAGGCCCAAGAGGGATTGAGCCTGCGTGAGAGTAAGCGTGCCTGCAGCGAGCGCATAAACGATACCATCGTGAAGATATAACACCGGATACACTGGGAGCCGACATAGACTGGCGTCCGTATCAATCTGAATCCAGAGGTAAACTAAGGAGGTAGAGGGACCCTCAGTCTTATCAGGCATAACCGGAACCCCGAAATGTGCGAAGAGGGCCAAAGGCCACTGTAGCAAGCTAACGCAGCGATCTGAGTCCGGTGGGCCGATCAAAAGGAAATCGTCGAAGTAGTGCGAGATACCCCATACGCCCGTCGCACGCTACAGACACCCATGGAGGAAAGAACTGAATCTCTCGAAGTATGCGCAAGAGAGAGAACAACCCATAGGAAGGCCCCGATCAATGTAATAGCCGTCGTCCAGTTCAAAAACCCTGAAACCGAAAGGCGGAAGGGTGAAGCGGGAGGAGACGAAAACGCTGACTGGATGTCCCATTTACACATCTCGGCCCCCGACCAAAAGACTGAATGGTGGCTATGGCCGATTAAAGATAGGTAAACAACCCTACACTGATAATCCGGGATCGCAGAATTAACTGAGGACCCGAGAGGAGAGGAAAGATGTTGAATGAGCCTAAAGTTTCCCGGGGTCTTCTTGGGCACTATAGGACGGGGGACAAGACCAAATCCGTTAAGGGGGGGATCCCGAAAAGGGGCCCGTAATCCAGCCCAACGACACCTCGGCCTAGGCCTACTGCCGTAGCACGTCCGGAAACTCCCGAGCCAAACACAGGTTCGTACCAGCCCTGGGACCCACTAACCCATATATCGGCAAGGGGAAGCCCGACGCGAAACCCGAGTGCAAAAATTGGGCGTCCACCTGCCACGGGTACAGTCGCAGCCAGGGTATGAGCGCCAGAAGTCTAAGTGGGGTGGGGGCTGTGGTCAGCACCTGGGGCCGCAGGAACGTGGCTCTGCCGGGTCTGCGGGCCGGAAGTACCCCCGGTACCTGGACTGGGGCAGACCTCGATCCCATGGTCTTTGCCACATCAGATGCAGGAGTGAGGAAAACGACACTGCCTCCTCAAGTCACATTGGGCATTATGGAAAGCTAAGCATTTTCCATGCTCCGCACGCGATGGACCCGCTCGAAAGCCGGTAGAATGAGAGCCAGGCTGTTTCGCCCAACGTCTCGATGTACCGTCCTCCCCGGTGCCCACGGAGCCCTGTGTCAGCTCCGAGTACAATTCAGCATCCTTTTAACCGAAGGTATACATCTCCCACCCGTGCTGTACGCGCCGGAAGTCCTCATCGTAACGTAGCCAAGCCGACCCTTTGTACGTATGGTACAGCACGTGCATAAGGAACTGATAGCGCACAAGGTGCATGTGTTCGTCCTGGCGCGTCTCTAAGTAACACGCCGTGAAGATAAACATGCACCGGACCCAATTCGGGTAGGAGCGCAAAGCGTCTTCGCTGCCCTGGCCTTTTCCTTAGATGAAAGCGAGGCTTTACGATCATAGCTAGTAAGGGCGAAAATATTGACGTATTGGCCCTTAGGTATCCGGACCCGGGGCCTAGGACCACGTTGCACTGCCATGTTAGCGCAGTGAACGGTGTCCGACTCGCCGACACTTGCGAGGCGGAAGAGGTGGAATATTGGCACTCGCGCCGTTTGCAACGTTTGACCCCGTGCAAAAACGCCGTCGGAGGACACACCCTCCGAGGACGTGGAGCCAAGGGAAGAGTCCGTGCCCCGACGCCCAGGCCCGTGCCTACTGCGCTTGCTGGAAACCCCGCGCGTACTTCTACCCTCGTTAGAGGAGCGGGACCGAATACTTGAACCCAATCCGCTAGGAGGTGGTGGTGGTGGGGGGGGGGGTTACAGTGGCAAACGCAGGATTTGCATGGGGAGGTTTCCAGAACTGGGTGGAGCCAATCACGGGGGTGGGGACTGAGGTGACCCAGCATATGGGTCCGTAAAACTAGTATGTCTGTGTGTTTGTGTGTGTATATATATATATATATATATATATATATATATATACATACCATATATACACCTATATATATATATATATATATACGTACATATACATAGCATATTAAACATGCATACATATATATATATATATATATACATACAGTACACGTATATATAGACATGTATATATATATCATATATGTGTGTGTTTATATGTATCTATGTATATACATGTGTATATATGTATGCACATGGATATATATGTGCTATAATTAAAATAAAGTAAACTTTTATTAAGCACTTACAAGTGCCACCAGGAAGACAGCAGGCTGCAGAGGACGCTAGACAGCCATTAATAATTCTCATGCAGCAAAAAAAAAAAAAAAAAAAAACACTTTTTTTTTTTTTAAGGTGGAGGGGGGTTTCTGGGTGCTCGGAAACCCCCCTGGGTGCGCCACTGGGGTAAAGCGCTCCCTCGGGACCAGTCAGGGTCCGATGATGACTCACCTGCATGAGAGGCTACTCCGTCCGGCCTTGCACCCTCCGGACGACTTGCTGAGGCACCGGCTGACTCCAGTCAAGTCCCGACGTCCCAGCTGGGGAGACAAAAGAGACCTTGTTCCCATGCACCCCATGCATTGTTCCCGACCGGTCCACCAGCGGACAGGAGCGGTGCAAGCGTTTGTGCGATGCTATCAGCCAAAGAAGCGGTGGCATGCCCCTGTCCACCGGGTACGGTGGATGACAAGGGAGCCACAGCTGACACAACGGCGGTACAAATGGCAGGAAAAACGGAGGCATCCACCAAGGGTGCAGCCACCGTGGTCCGCGCTCCAAGCTCGGACACCGCACGGGAGTCCCGCCCCCGACGGGAGGCTTGTTAACCTCCCGTCGGAAGGAAAGACCCGGACGAGCCCTCGCTGTCGGATATGACGGCGTCTCCGCCCCCCCTCCGACAAGCTCAGCCTGGCACGTCGGCGCCGCGACCTCAACCTATCCATAGCCTTGGGTGCAGAACGAGTTTCCGGAGCACTGTCACCGCTATAGAGACGCAGCACACCCTCAGACTGTGTGCTGATCGTATCAGCGTCCGGAGTGGGCTGCCCCCGGCTGAGACTAGATAACGCGCTGACCGTCTGAGCACGTCGGCCCCTTAGGGGTGTAGCGGCATGCGGCCGCGCTTCCCGACTGCGGCCAGCCGGCCAAACGCGGGCACGTCGGCCGGCCTGTGAGACGCGCGCGCACCCCCAGCACGCGGTGGTGCCGCGGGACAATGAACGGCAGGGGTGGCAGTGACCCGATCCACCGTGAGCATACGCTGGTCATCCCCGCGGGACGGTAAGGTCGACCCCAGCCCGGTCAACCAGCCCGCGACTGCTGAGGGACCTCCCCGCGGGGGCCGACGGCGTCACCGTCCCAGCGGCAGCAGGAGGGGTGCCTCGCCCCGTCCCACCACTGGCGGCTGCCTCGCGCCTGATTAGAGAAAAACACAGCACGGCCAGGCCTCATGTGGGCTGCCCCAGCGTGGACCGGTGACAACACCGGCCCAGACGCAGGTGGGCACGAGTGCTGGGAGGACCCATGGAGTGCGGCCCCCACGTGTAAAGTACAATTAGACCGCCCCCTCCGGCTGCAGCACTTTGCCACTCAGCGGGGCGGGAGTGCCGACCAAAAACAACTTGGCAGAGATCGGGTTTGATCCCAGGTTGCCGAATCAGATGATGAGCACTTTAGCCCACTAAGCTATATAGTCTCTAGATGGGACGCCCAGGCCCTGTGCGCCCGCCACCCGCTTCCTGAAGCAGATGCGGGGACGACCGAACGGCCGCACGAGCAGCTGCCTCCGCCGCCCCCTCACACGCGGCGACTCGTTTCCCGCCTCCACTGCAGCCAGCGGCTGGGCCAGAGATGGAGATTGAGGATGGAGGGGAGCGCGAGCGGGCGGCCAAGCTCGGCCGCGAACGCCCGGGGACACACGTGGGACAGGCGCAACAGGCCCGCCCCGAGCCGGCCGGACCACAGAGGGGTCCAGTAGCTGAGCAGGCAGGCCTGCGCCGCCGAGTCTGGGGGACATAATAACATAAATATGCGATTAAGCAAGAGAGAGAGGGAGGGGGGGAAAAGGATAGAAGGAGGGAGAACATGGATAGAAATATATCATACAGAGAGAGTTATAGATCAGAAGAGCAGATAGAAAGAGGCAAGAGGAAAATTATTAAATGTTGAAGAAAATACTGTCAAAGCAGCTGTACTTATCTGTTCACGGAGAAACCAGAAAGAGGCAGGATGTCCTGGGTCTGAAGACTATATTGTATGTCAGACCGGCCCCTATGCAGAATCCAGCCAATCACAATCCAGGCAGTTTTCCTTACGTTCCTCCCACAAAAACTGTAACCCCTTCCGTGCCAGAGTGATGCATTAAGCGGCGTGCAGCAAGCCCAGCCGGTGAGTTTATGCTGTTTCGGCCACATTACGTGACCTACGCAGTCTTTATTCACACAAAATGTAAGGATTTGGCTCGCCGCAAATTGCCATAGGAGAAAAGTCTGGTGTGGGAAAAGCAGCTGTCATCGCAAGCCCTTCCACTATTACTGCTCCCCCCTGCAGTGTTACTGCGCATACATTCATGCATGAACGCGGCTTGGACCAGGGGCGGCTGAGATATAAGAATGGTTCTCTCTTCACAAACTGGATTTCCTTGGAACAGGGAGGAGCCAGATATGGCAAGTTAACGCCATCTGAGGTGCCCGCAGTCAAGCTTCCGAAAATTGTCTACAGCTAGATGAATTTTCATCCCCATACCAGTCTATGGGGATGGCGGGCCTCGCCAATGCTGAGCGTAAGCAGAGGGTAGCCATGATATCTCCTGGATGCCATTGCTATGGGGTACAGTCATAGGGTGCCCACATCCTGGCCTGACTCAACTGCACCTAAGTCATAAAGTTGTCTTCCAGTTTCCTGGAAATGCCCAATAAACACTGTATGAAATTATGGGAACTGAGGGCATTGTGTGGCACAAGGACTGGCACTGGCAGCAGTACAATGGGACAGGCTATGAACTGGGGTCACTGTGTGGTATAGTGTGCTTTATGGAACTACGATGGGGCAGAACATTCTCTCAGGCATTACTTTGTTGCATAAAATTAGCAACTGCTGTGGAGAAAGGGACCCCTTCAAAATGTTGCTATGGGGCCCACAAAGTTCTGGCTACGTCCCTGATTGCATATCTAGAGAGGAGGAGGCCCGTGTGCAGGCTCCATCTGCCTCTCTAGCCGGCAGCGCTGTAGATCTCTGGGCACTGGGGTCGCTAGCGTCCCCTAGGGATCCTAGAGCGCATACGCAAATCCCCGGGAAAATGGCATGGTGCCCATTTTCCCAGTGGTTTTCCTACTGCGCATGTGCAAAACACCAGGAAAATGGCGCTGTGACATTTTCACAGTGATTTCTGCAGTGATACTGCTGCACTGCGGGACTCGCATAGGCGCACGCAGGGGGGGGGACCCCAACTGGCCACCGATCTATCGCTCCGCAGGCTGATTTTTGTTTTTTTTGTTTAGTACATGTATGTCCTGTCCGGAACTCAGCCGCACTTACAGGCTCTATGACTCCCTGCGTGCAGCAGCTGGCTCTGTTACGTACAGAGAGGCTGGGCGCTGGCATGTAGGGGGGAGCAGCTCCTCTGAGGCTGCCGCTGTTTTGGCGTTGTGGCTTTGAGAGGTGATAGGCGCAGTGGTAGCAGTCTTCACTCTTTGTCACTAACTTCAGCGAAGGTGAAGTGTCTTTTTATATGCCGGTGCGGGCACCAGTAGTGAGCCTGTAATAAATACTATTTTGACCAGAATTAATGTGGGAGCGGGAGGGGGAGGGTGTTGGTGCGAGTTACAGGGTGCTGGCTTTGCCTGTGTTTATCCCATTAATGCCTGACAGTAATTTGATAAGATTCCTATTGAGAAAAGCTGTTTGATTATAGATTAAAGTAGTGTGCGCACACTATACTGTATTTTCCAGCATGAAAACCCCCCAGATATGACCTATGAGAATCTGTAGTTGCTTTTCCTTTTGTAATTTAATGGAAAGGGATCAGTTAATAAAACTTAAAAACCTTATGAATTGTGGCAGAAGAATAGATTGTGACCTGCCCTTGTAAAAAGAAATACTGATCACGTGTGTATTTATGGAATATATCCAGCTAAGGGGCTGAAGGGAGCTCTACGTGGGCTGAGATCTATATAAGTCATTGGGCCTAATTCAGACCTGATCGTAGATGTACGATCAGTCACACAGACATGCGCGGGGGGGGGGGGGGGATGCCCAGCACAGGGCTAGTCCGCCCTGTATGTCAGGCCCGACCCCCCCCTGCACAAGTACTAAAGCATTGCTCAGCGATGATGCTTTTGTACTGTAGGCATAGCTCCCTGCCAGCACAGCTCCTGCGCACTGGCAGGAGCTAATCGTCGCTGTGAGGGTCACAGCGGCTGCGTGTGATGTCATGCAGCTGCCGCGGCCCGCCCCCCCAAACGGTCTGGGCACGTCTGCATTGCCCAGACCATGGCCCCTAAACGGCGGGCAAACGCCACCGACCCACCCCCTCCCGCCCAGCGACCGCCTTTGCCTGACTGACAGAGGTAGAGGCAATCACTGGGCTGAGGCAGCCTTCGGCTGCTGCATGCGCAGTTCAGACCTGAGCGGCTGCTGTGCGAAAACGCACAGCAGCGATCTGGTCTGAATTAGGCTCATTGGCTTATATGTGAACTTTTTTCTTGGGTTTTTGGATGAATTCCATTTAGAAAAGTTGGGAAATATTTTTCAGAGATTAAGGTGAATCTAACTTAACATTTTGGCTTGATTTGTTAATGTGAGCTATTATACCACTGAAATAACACAAACAACATTGGTTATACAGTAGTATTTTAATTAGTTTTTTATTTCACACATTTGTCACCTGATATTTTGCTGTGTTGTTTTTAAAAAAAAAACTCTGTGAAATAAAAGTTAAATTGTAACATTTTTATGGTCACCAAATATATCTGACTATTACAGTATTAATAAACCTTGTGATATTAGTCTGTGAGTATCCCTTAATGGGAATACTTTCCTTTTTGTATGTTGTACAATTATGTAATATATTCCTGGGTGCACCTCCCCGTAGTTAAAATACTGTAGGTATCAAATCCTAGTAATAAAATTGGCAAAGGATAACACAAATATTATTGTCTGTGCGGTCACCATTTTCCTTTCTTTTACTGTTGCTCAGTCATTGCAGCAGTCTGAGACAGAGGCGGTACTACCGCCAGTGCAACCAGTGCGTTGCACTGGGGCCCGCCACTGTCCAGGGGCCCAAAGCATGTAATGAGTCAAACTGACTCATTACATGCCGCTGTGTCCTGCGGGCAACCGCTGCCCGCAGCACACAGCCGCCCGGAGAGGAGAGGAGCGCAGCGGACACAAGGGGAAGGAGGAGGAGGGAGGTGGAGCAGGGAGCCGCAGCAGCGCTGTTTTATTGGTTGAGACGCTGCTGCCCCTCTGCTTCACTATAGGCTGTCTTCCGCCGCTGTGAAGCACATCCCAGCATTCACAGCGGCGGAGAACAGCCTATGGTGAAGGACTGGGACAGCAGCAGCAGCGCCTCCACCAATAACACAGCGCTGCTGCGGCTCCCTCCTCCAACTCCCTCCTCCTCCTTCTCTCCTGCCCGGGAATCGGGATCTCTGCCAGAAGCAGCACTGAGGAGCCTGAGCCAGCGGAGAGAGTAAGTATAATTCATTCTTTCTTTCTTTCTTTCTTTCTTTCTTTCTTTCTTTCTTTCTTTCTTTCTTTCTTTCTTCTTCAAAGGGGGAATCTGCCTGCCGTAATGTGTAACAAGGGGGATCTGCCTGCTGTAATGTGTAACAAGGGGGAATCTGCCTGCCGTAATGTGTAACAAGGGGGACGCTGTCTGCCGTAATGTGTAACAAGGGGGAATCTGCCTGCCGTAATGTGTAACAAGGGGGACGCTGTCTGCCGTAATGTGTAACAAGGGCACGCTGTCTGCCGCAATGTGTAACAAGGGGGAATCTTTCTTTCTTTCTTTCTTTCTTTCTTTCTTTCTTTCTTTCTTTCTTTCTTTCTTTCTTTCTTTCTTTCCTTCAAAGGGGGAATCTGCCTGCCGTAATGTGTAACAAGGGGGATCTGCCTGCTGTAATGTGTAACAAGGGGGAATCTGCCTGCCGTAATGTGTAACAAGGGGGACGCTGTCTGCCGTAATGTGTAACAAGGGCACGCTGTCTGCCGCAATGTGTAACAAGGGCACGCTGTCTGCCGTAAAGTGTAACAAGGGCACGCTGTCTGCCGTAATGTGTAACAAGGGCACGCTGTCTGCCGTAATGTGTAACAAGGGCACGCTGTCTGCCGTAATGTGTAAAAGGGGACGCTGTCTGCCGTAATGCGTAACAAGGGCACGCTGTCTGCCCGTATGTGTAACAAGGGGAATCTGCCGTAATGTGTAACAAGGGCACGCTGTCTACCGTAATGTGTAACAAGGGCACGCTGTCTGCCGTAATGTGTAACAAGGGCACGCTGTCTGCCGTAATGTGTAACAAGGGGAAGCTGTCTGCCGTAATGTGTAACAAGGGGACGCTGTCTGCCGTAATGTGTATCAAGGGGACGCTGTTTGCCGTAATGTGTAATAAGGGCACGCTGTCTGCCGTTATGTGTAACAAGGGGGAATCTGCCATAATGTGTAACAAGGGCACGCTGTCTGCCGTAATGTGTAACAAGGGCACGCTGTCTGCCATAATGTGTAACAAAGGCATGCTGTCTGCCGTAATGTGTAACAAGGGGACGCTGTCCGCCGTAATGTGGAACAAGGGGACGCTGTCC
The DNA here is from genome assembly GCF_028390025.1 of Pseudophryne corroboree. Taxonomy (NCBI): domain Eukaryota; kingdom Metazoa; phylum Chordata; class Amphibia; order Anura; family Myobatrachidae; genus Pseudophryne; species Pseudophryne corroboree. The sequence goes on from NC_086449.1 coordinate 753,332,658, forward strand.
GACGTAATGTGTAACAAGGGGATAATTTCAATAATGGAGACTACTGTGCACCGTTTTATGAACTGGTATTATATTGTGGCCACACCCCTTCAGAACGAAGCCACGTCCCTATGCATTTTTGCGCACGCCTACGGCGCGCACTGCCCCTGTTTTGCATGCAGGGGTGGGGCTCCGATGCCGTTTCTTGCACACAGTGCTAAAATGTCTAGTTACGGCACTGTTGCTAGGTATCCATTTCTCTGGCCCTGAGCAGGTCCCCCTCACCAGATCCTCTCCAGGGGATGAGGGGGAGAGGTGGGAGAGGAAAGGGAGGGGGGGGCAAAGCATTTTGTAGCACCTGGGCCCACTGCTCGCTAGTTCCGCCACTGGTCTGAGAGAACCTGGCAAGTGGCTTTCCATGATCATTGGGCCTGCACATGTCTGAAGTACTGTATTACAGTACATAAAGTGCACTTTGCTGGGGAAGACTGTAGCTTGTTACATGCTGATGTATCCTTCATGGGTTGGCAAAAATTGCTCCAAAATAAAACTTTTGGAAACCCCCCTCCAGAAATCCTGCGTTTGCCCCTGACTCCAGAGGGTATGTATTAAAAATAATGGGTGCAGGGTGTAAGGTGTGGGCCCTCCTACACCTTTGGGGCCCGTGTGCACTGCACACACTGAACCCATTATAAATACACCAGTGGAATAGCTTCACAACTTACTGTACATTTGACATAACCGTGCTGTGCCAATTGCGCTACAAGAAGATAAACACGGACCCTGAACCTGTTCTAAGTGTTGTCATCACTACAGTTATTGTTCAAAACCCTATCTGGCATTCATCTTCCTATTACGAAAACATAAGGGCTTTTACCGATATATCTCTTCATATTGTATTTCTCCAATATGCAGTTTTTATAATGAAAGCTGTCCTCAACAAATGTATGCAAGGGAATGCTGTAATAGTGATAGCTCTATCAATCAGTATTTGTCTGTTGGCATTTGTTATTCTGCCTGTGCAGCTGCTGCTCCCGTGCTGCACTGCAGAGTATATAAGCGTTAAACAATATATACATATAGGGGGTAATTCTAAGTTGATCGCAGCAGGAAATTTTTTAGCAGTTGGGCAAAACCATGTGCACTGCAGCAGAGGCGTCACTTACTTTTAAAACACCCGGTGCGGTCGCGGGTGAAAAGGGGGCGTGGCTTCACGGAAGGGGGCGTGGCTTCGCGTCCCGACCCCGTTTTCGGCACATTGTGGGTCCGGGGGATGCGGGCTTCACCCAGAGACTGCTGAATCTGCAGTACTGGCTTCTGCACTGTGACAGGAGCCGGGTTGCAGCATCCAGCTCCTGCCACTGAGCAGGAGCCGGCACTTTGGTGTCACCCCTCAGAGGGGAACACCCGGGTGCGGGCCGCACCCCCCGCACCCACGTTGTGACGCCACTGCACTGCAGGGGGGGGGGGGGGGGGGCAGATATAACACGTGCAGAGAGAGTTAGATTTGGGTGGGTTATATTGTTTCTGTGCAGGGTAAATACTGGCTGCTTTATTTTTACACTGCAATTTAGATTGCAGATTGAACTCACCACACCCAAATCTAACTCTCTCTGCAAATGTTATATCTGCCCCCCCTGCAGTGCACATGGTTTTGCCCAACTGCTAAAAAATTTCCTGCTGCGATCAACTCGGAATTACCCCCCATGTGCACTGCAGGGGAGGCAGATATAACATGTGCAGAGAGAGTTAGATTTAAGTGTGGTGTGTTCAATCTGCAATCTAATTTGCAGTGTAAAAATAAAGCAGCCTGTATTTACCCTGCACAGAAACAAAATAACCCACCCAAATCTAACTCTCTCTGCACATGTTATATCTGCCTCCCCTGCAGTGCACATGGTTTTGCCCAATTGCTAACAAACTTGCTGCTGCGATCAACTCAGAATTACTCCCATAATCCTTTATAACTCAATTATTGTTTTTCAGTCCCATAAGTGCCAGTTCTTTGTTCATATATTCCTAATTTCTCCATCAATAATTTTTTAGGGCAATACATTTCTATTTTTGCAGTGATATCTGTTATATGCAATATATACAGAACGATATATCAGAGGAAAGGAAGCCACATTATGCTCAGTGACATGCAGGGGACGGGATTGCTGCAGAGCTGCAGGCAACCGGAGTCTTATAGGTTTCTGTAAGCCAGAGCTGAGAGCCAGCATTCATCAACAGTAATCCCGCTATTACATGTTTAGTTATTATTATTTAAATATTACCTTAATGCAATATTCATATAACACTCAGCTACACGAAGCTTGAAACAGGGAAAACCTGATCACTCCTGATGGCTTCATTATTGGATAGTGTCGAAAAATCACATGTCTGTAAATTCAGCAGGGCAGGCCATGAAAAGTGTCAGGGTTATTTACTGAGCAATAAGGGGCTTAGAACATTCAACTATACATAACAGCATCGTCCTGTATATCTAGTGTCATAAGGGGGGTTCACACGGTGAGATCTTACTGGATTGCTTAGAAATTAAGCACGGATCTCTCCGGGTGTATGCCCATAGCGATGTGCGTCCCCGCGCGTCGCTATCGCTGACTCTAGATTTGGCATGCATGTAGTTCGCACATTTCACCACTGGGCGAAATGAGCGGGGAGGAGATGTGTGCTGAGCGGTCTGTGCTAGATCTCTCAGCACACATCTCTCCCCGTGTGTACGGGGCTATAGATTCAACTTGTGATTGCATTAAATGAAACAGTAGTCAAGAAAATTGCAATGCACCATTATGCAGGGGTACACACGGAGAGATCTGTGCTTAATTTCTAAGCAATCTGACTAGATCTCTCCCTGTGTATGCCCATAGTAGCGGTCTGTGGTAGATCGCTCAGCACACATCTCTAGGTGTGTACCCCCCATTTAGGATCTTTGGGCACACCGCCAAGCCACCCCAGTTTCAGCAGATCAGTCTCTGTTTGAGGGTTTTCCATGTAGATCTGCTGATCTATACCCGTAGTACAGTACTGCCTAGAGTGACCTGTGGATGCTGTGAGTGGCTGCAGAGACTGCAGGGTGCCTGCCCGTCACTGAGCGTCACTGCAGCAGCCCTGTGCTCAGTGCGACGTCACTGCTCGCACACCCCTAGTTACAGCCCTGGAGATGAGTGGGACATGTCTAGACTCAGTTCTAAATTGTAGTGTAAAAATAAAGCTGTCCAGTATTTGTGCACTATGGGGGTCATTCTGAGTTCATCGCTAGCTGCTTTCGTTCGCTGCGCAGTGATCAGGCAAAAAATCGGCACTTCTGCGCACGCGCTTCGTACTATTACAACGAACGATGTAGTTTCACACAGGGTCTAGCGAAGCTTTTCAGTCGCACTGCTGGCCGCAGAGTGATTGACATGAAGTGGGGGTTTCTGGGTGTCAACTGACCGTTTTCAGGGAGTGTTCGAAAAAACGCAGGCGTGCCAGGAAAAACGCAGGCGTGGCTGGGAGAACGCAGGGCGTGTTTGTGACGTCAAAACAGGAACTGAATAGTCAGAAGTGATCACAAGCGCTGAGTAGGTCTGGAGCTACTCTGAAACTGCACAATTTTTTTTTCTGTAGCCGCTCTGCGATCCTTTAGTTCGCACTTCTGCTAAGCTAAAATACACTCCCAGAGGGCGGCGGCATAGCGTTTGCACGACTGCTAAAACTGCTAGCGAGCAATCAACTCGGAATGACCACCCTATATGCAGAAACAGCCAGTATTTACCTTGCATGCAAAATTAATAAATTTATTTGTACCCCTTGGGCCCTTGCATTGCAATGTGGCTTGTTCCAGGTGCAAAATGACAGTACGTGCTCTTACTCACAACCCAAAATCAGCCCCGACATTATGTACTAAATGACAGATGTGATTGTAAATTTTCATATTTATTTTATCTCCAATGTAAGTAATCATGGTAGAAAGTTAAGTAATCCAATCCATGAACTGCAGCAAATCAGATTTTGACTCATAATCTTTTCATGTCATGAAATTCCATGATAGCCTTTCATTATCCTAACATCTGTTTCATCACAGATCCGCGCAGTGTTATACAGCATGTGTTCCTTAGCAGACGCGTCAGCAGAAATAAGGTTAAGTTATGGTTTGCTCTCACAGCTGTGGGCAAGGCACACGCTCAGGATACTAGAAAGTTCTCTTTAATTTGCCTCATAAATTTTTCTTGTGAAAGTGAGATGCCATTAATGGTGAGGAGTAATCTTAACAACTCGCCAACATTTACTCACAATTAAATCATCATTTGCCTCTAATTTGTATTTATTACAAATGGAAGAAGACTAGATTGTGATAAATTAGGCCCATATGTGGCAAAGAGGGTAATGAGGGAAATAAAATGATAAAAGGGTAACATGGTGACGCTGATGTCGTTTGGCTGGTGTTATTGGAATGCGTCGCAATAGGGTTAATTAGTGTTGATGCTCAAAACATGTTAGGGTATAACTACATTTAATAAAGACCCAGCAAATAAAATAGGTGACGTTTTTATGGTAAACATAAAAGTAAGAGCTTAGGGGGAGATTTGTCACAGTTTGTAGAGAGATAAAGTAAAGATAGATATACAGTAGGGGGAGATGTACTAAGCCTTGGAAACAGATAAAGTTGAGAGAGATAAAGTACCAGCCATTCAGCTCCTGTCATTTTTAAAACACAGCCTGTAACATGGCTGTTAAGAGATGATTGGCTGGCACTTATCTCTCTCCACTTTAACACTCACCAAGCTTTGATAAATCTCCCCCTTAATTAGCTCAAGTTCTTATATGAAAGCAGGGGATCAGTATGATATGCCGGCTGTCGGGATCCCGGAGGTCAGGAGACCGGCAGCGTGCGCAGGGTGTCCCCTTACGGGCTCACTGCGCTCGCCACACTTTGGGGCCGATGGCGACTTTTGGGCGCCACAGGGTTATATTCCCACTCAGGTGGTGGCGTGGACCACCACCCGAGTGGGGAGTTCGGCCGGCAGTCAGGATTCCGACCGCCGGTAATTCACCTGGTGTCGGGATTCCAGCGTCGGTCTCCTGACAGCAGGGATCCCGACAACTGGCGAATTGAATGCCTCCCGAAAGCACTGGCAAACACCTAACTACTATGAAAAAAATTCTTATGAGCATATGAGTACAACTAAAATTTGTTTTGCACTGATGCAAAATCTGAACTGGTGCCTCCGGACAATTTTGTAGTTCTGAATTTTGACAGAATTGCAGTGTTACAGAACATTCTAGCACTTGTAAAGAGGCCAGTGCTTACAGTTCTGCAGTTGAACCGGCATAGCTTATTATAATTAATATGTAAGGCAACACAGTGAGAAAAACAGGACTTCAACAGGGACATCATGCAAAGTAGACATGGAGTCCCTGGATGCTCCTGGCACATGCCTGGGTAAAAACAAGTTGAAATGATGAATCTCTGGATTGGAAGTGGGTGTTTTAGCAAATACAGGATTACCTAGGACTCCAAAAACCAGTGTCTTAACAAGCAGGGGGTTAGCGGGGCATGTGGCCCGGGTGCCGTAGCTAGGAGGGCGCAGGAGCAGTGTGCACAATTAATTGTGATGTTATGGGACCTGCTTCTTAGAATACTGCACGAATGTGCCCGGAGCTGCAGGCCACGTTTATTCAGAGCAGGGCGCGCGGATTTATTGTACAGTCATAGGAGTACACAGGAGTTGACAAGGGTGTGCCGTTCAGGGACTTCCCCCCTCCGCCAGGTCACAGCTACTTCCTCCACCCCTTGCTCTTGGACATAGACTACTCACCTGGGCTACCCAGGTAAGCAGTTTATGTACTGAAGGGGGTGGAGGCAGTAGTCCATAATGCGGCAGATGGGGAAGTCCCAGAGCAGCACACCCGCGTCAGCTTCTGTGCACGCCTGTGTGTGCAGTACTATTACTTTGTTTCCGGCTTCCTCCCCCAAATAGTGCAGAGGCAGCTGTGACCACCTCTGTACACCCCCCGCTCCCCCCATGACCCATGTGTAAAGGACACACGGCACTTGTGGGTCTGGGATTGCATGCTGACTATGCCAGCCCTAGCATGCACACAGTCTGACGGGTTCCGGAGCCCGGAGTTTCCTTTCCTACCCCCAGTGCCGGTGTGAGGCCATAAGTCGGAGTCTGTCTGGGGACGCTACACTTCTGCTGCTGCTGTTCCCTCCCCGGCTCTTCCATACTCGTCCTGTGTGTGTGTGGTGGAAGTGGCTGCGGCCCATTGTGCCCTGAGCCAGGGTGTTAGTAGTGGTTCACATGGGGAGCGGTTGGACGTTGGCTGAGCATTGTGCCTGTACTGTCTCCAGCTGCTGCTGGTGATAGTGTAGGAGTCGCCTGGCACTGTGCTTATATGGCTTCTTACAGGGGTTCTGCCTGTTGCTGTTATGTACTGAAAATAAGGAGGATTTTTTGGGGGGTTTGCTTTAGCATCTTGTGACCTGTACAAGGGAGTAGCGATGATTCTCTTGGGTAAACCTTGACATGGATACATGTGGTCCTTGCTTCCTGTACAGTAAAATACCCTGATGTTAGATGGGACATGTGTGGTTTTTGCTATGTGGACAGTTTAATATGATGTGAGACGGTACACCTGTGGTCCTTGTTACCGGCACTGTATAATATATAGGGCCTAAATCAAACCTGATCGGTGCTGTGAGTTTCCGCACAGTAACCGATCAGGTCTGAACTGTGCATGCGCCGGTGACGCGGTGCGCCAGCGCATGCCAGACAGCCGACGGCTGTCTTAGCCCTGCAATCGCCTCTGCCTGATTGACAGGCAGAGGTGGTCGCTGGGTGAGAGGGGGCGGGCTGACGCCGTTTGGCCACCATTTAGGGGGCGCGGTCCGGGCAACGCAGGCGTGCCCGAACCGCTGTGGGAGCGGGCCACGGTGGCTGTGTGACGTCACACGCAGCCGCTGCGACCAGCATAGCGACGGGTAGCTCCCTGCCAGCGCACAGGAGCTGCGCTGCCAGGGAGCTACTCTTGAAGTACAAAAGCATCGCCGCTGTGCAATGCTTTTGTACTTGTGCAGGAAGGGGGGTTCAGGCCTGACATGTGGGCGGACTAGCCCTGTGCTGGGCGTCCCCCCGCATGTCTGAGTATCAGATCATAGATGTGCTAAATTGACCTGAGATGGGACATGTAGTGTGGTCCTCGCTACTTGCACTGTGTAATATAGATTTTAAAAAATATTTTTTTTCTTGGGGGGGCATTTTTAATTTAGCATTTTTAAAAACCCTAGTTACGCCTCTGCCAAAAACTGTATATGCCATCACTCAAAGTGAATCTAGTATAAGAAATTGCCACAAAACACTTGAGTAGGATTTAAATGTAATTTTATTTTTAAATGAATGTATGTGATTCTTTTTTATATAAAAACTTTTATAATGTGTTTTTCATCATAGTCTGCCATAGTGTGACTGTGAGAGTAACATAAAGTAATGTATTTGAGAGATAATAGGAATTTAATACCTACCAGCAATTCCTTTTCTCCTAGTCCGTAGTGGATACTGGGGTCTTGTACTTTAGTACCATGGGATATAGAGTGGGTCCACTGGAGCCTGGCACTTTAAAAACCTTTAGTGTGTGTATGTGTGTGCTGGCTCCTCCCCTCTATGCCCCTCCTGCCAGACTCAGTCTAGGAAAACTGTGCCCAAGGAGACGGACATAATATGTGAGAAGAAACATTACAACAGCGTTGAGGCAACAAGCCAACACACAACCATAAACGAAAAGGAAGGCACTAACCAGAACAGAGGATAGCAACATCAACCTAACAAGGATAACAAAGCTATCCCAACAACAAAATGGGACCGTAAAGCCGATCCAACCAAAAACTTACACAGGTAAGCAGGAACGAAGCACTGAGGCGAGCGCCCAGTATCTACTACGGACTAGGAGAAAAGGAATTACCAGTAGGTATTAAATTCCCATTTTCTCTTACGTCCTAGTGGATACTGGGGTCTTGTACTTTAGTACCATTGGGAAGTCCCAAAGCTCCCAAACGGGTAGGAGAGTGCTGAGAACCCTGTAAAACCGCCTGAGCAAATTGAAGGTCATCCTTGGCCAAGGTATCGAACCTATAGAATTTAACAAATGTGTTTGAACCAGACCAATTTGCAGCTCAGCACAATTGTAGGGCCGATACACCCCGGGCAGCCACCCAGGAAGACCCCACCGCCCTCGTCGAGTGGTTCTGAATAGATGCCGGCAAAGGCAGATCCGCCAAAGAATAGGCCTGTTGAATGGTGGACCTGAGCCAGCGAGCAATAGATTGCTTAGAAACTGGCCGACCAATCTTGGAGGCACCATAAAGGACAAACAGTGAGTCAGATTTCCGATGACGGACGTCCTTTTGACATAAATCTTCAGAGCCCTGACCACTTCCAAGGACTCAGGACCAACGGAAGCATCAGACAATACTGGAACCACAATAGGTTGATTCACATGAAAAGTTGACACCACTTTCGGCAAAATCTGAGGGCAGGTCCTAAATTCCGACCTGTCTTCATGAAATATCGAATAAGGGCTCTTACAGGATAAGGCCCCCAATTCAGAGACACATCTGGCAGACGCCAATGCCAATAACATCACCATCTTTTAGGTGAGACATTTTAACTCCACCCTATGAAAGGGTTCAAACCAGTCTGATTGGAGAAAGGACAGAACCACATTGATGTCACACGGAGCCGTGGGAGATACAAAGGGCGGTTGCGTATGAAGAAGGTCTGTACTTCTGGCAACAAGGCAAGCTGTTTCTGGAAGAAAATAGAGAGTGCAGAAATCTGGACTTTGATGGAGCCTAACCGTAGGCCCATATCCACTCCGGCTTGCAGGAAAAGTAGAAAACGACCAATTCTAAATTACATAGAAACCTTTCTACCGTCACACCAGGAAACATACTTTTTCCAGATACGATGATAATGTTTTGACGTAACCATCTTCCTGGCCTGAACCATGGTGGAAATAACCCGGGAGGGAAGACCCTTTCTTGCTAGAATCTCCCTTTCAACTTCCAAGCCGTCAAACGTAGCTACTGTAAGTCTGGATAGATGAACGGACCTTGTTGAAGAAGATCCTTTTGGAGAGGCAGAGGCCAAGGATCCTCCAGAGCCAAGGTTAGGAGGTCCGAGTACCACACCCGTCGAGGCCAATCCAGGGCAATTAGAATTGCTTGAACGCTTTCCTTTATACTTTTTTTAGAACTCTTGGGATTAGCGGTAGAGGAGGGAACAGTTACACAAACTGGAATGTCCAAGGTGTCGTCAGCGCATCCACTGCTACAGCCTGCGGATGCCTCGTAATGGCCTAGCTACTTGTTGAGATGAGAAGCCATCAGATCTATCTGCGGACAGCCCCACCAGTGAATTAACTGTTGAAACACCTGGGGATGTAGGCCCCATTCCCCCGGATGGATGTTGTGCTTGCTGATAAAGTTTGCTTCCCAGTTGTCCACTCCTGGAATGAATATGGCTGAGATGTCCCTTGCGTTGGCCTCCACCCAGAGGAGGATTTTTGGCACCTCTCGCATCACCGCTCTGCTTTTTGTTCCCCCTTGTCGGTTTATGAAAGCCACCGCCGTGGCGTTGTCCGAATGAACCTGGATTGCCTGATCCTTTAGGAGATGAGAAGCTCACAGAAGAGCATTGGCCCTCATTCCGAGTTGTTCGCTCGTTATTTTCCTTTGCATCGGTGCGATTTTCCGCTAACTGCGCATGCGCAATGTTCGCACTGCGGCTGCGTCAAGTAAATGTGCTAAGAAGTTTGGTATTTTACTCACGGCATTACAAGGTTTTTTCTTCGTTCTGGTGATCGGAGTGTGATTGACAGGAAGTGGGTGTTTCTGGGCGGAAACTGGACGTTTTATGGGTGTGTGTGAAAAAACGCTGCCGTTTCTGGGAAAAACGTGGGAGTGGCTGGAGAAACGGGGGAGTGCCTGGGCGAACGCTGGGTGTGTTTGTGACGTCAAACCAGGAACGAAACTGACTGAACTGATCGCAGTGGCAGAGTAAGTGTCGAGCTACTCAGAAACTGCTAAGAAATTTATATTCGCAATTTTGCGAATCTTTCGTTCGCAATTCTGCTAAGCTAAGATTCACTCCCAGAGGGCGGCGGCTTAGCGTGTGCACTGCTGCGAAAAGGGCTAGCGAGCGAACAACTCGGAATGAGGGCCATTGTAAATTGCCCTGAGTTCCAGGATGTTTACCAGCAGAGCAGATTCCTGTCTCGACCATATCCCCTGGAACTGGGCCCCAGCCCCCCAACCCCGGAGTCTGGCATCCGTTGTCAGAAGAATCCACAAGTGGATATTGAAACTCCTCCCCTCTACTAGGTGAGGAACTTGTAGCCACCATAATAGAGAAATCTGGGCACTCGGAGATAAGGTCACTTCCTGATGCATGTGAAGGTGAGACCCGACCATTTTTCCAGCAGATCCAGCTGAAATGGTCGGGCATGAATCTGCTGTATTGGATTGCCTTGTAAGCAGCCACCATCTTGCCCAGTAATCGGATGCAAAGATGTATGGATACCTTGCGAGGACTGAGCACCGAGCGAACCATAGCCTGGATAGTCAAAGCCTTGTCCATCGGGAGAAACACCTTTTGAGACACTGTATCCAGTATCATTCCCAGGAACTGAAGACGTTGGGTCGGTTCCAGGTGAGATTTCTGAAAATTTAAGATCCACCCATGATCCGTAAGCAGACGAGTCGTCAGATCGATGCTGTGCAGCAGGTGCTTCTTGGACACAGCCTTTATGAAGAATTGTCCAAGTAGGGGACTATGTTGACTCCCATCATGCGCAGTTTTAGCATCATCTCGGCCATGACTTTGGTGAATACCCTCGAAGCTGTGGACATGCCAAAGGGCAAGGCCTGAAACTGGAAATGGTCGTCCAAGATGGCGAACCTGAGATAAGCCTGATGAGGGGGCCACATGGGAATGTGCAGGTAGGCATCCTTGACATCCAGAGACACCAGGAACTCTCCCTCCTCCAGACCAGACCGTAGGTATTCCATTTTGAACTTGGAACAACCGTAGATACGGGTTCAGAGACTTCAGGTTCAAGATGGGTCACAACAAACCGTCTGGTTTGGGAACGACAAAAAGACTGTAGTAAAAACCCCCATTGCATGACGGAGGAGGTACAGGAACCACCACCCCCGTCTGCAAAAGTTTTTGAATAGCCTCTTGCAAGGTAACTCTTGCTGCGGATAAAGCTGCTAAGCACGACCTGAAGAACCTGTGAGGAGGGAGTGCTTGAAATTCCAGCCGGTATCCTTGGGAAATGAAATCCCTCACCCAAGGATCCCTGCAGGACTTCGCCCACACGTAGGTGAAGTGTTGAAGATGAGCACCCACCTGAAAATCACCTTGCTACTAGGGCCAACCGTCACGAAGAGGGCTTAGCAGCAGGGGATCCGGTGGTCTGGTTCAGGGAGGCAGTAGCCGCAGGTTTTCGGGACTTACCACGGGATCCTCTCGGAGCGGTAGAGACTCCCCGGCCCTTTCCTCTGAACCTTGCCACACGAAAGGACTGCAAAGAGGGTCCTGTGTAAGAACATCTAGCAGGTGGCGCAGCCGACGGCAGATATGTAGACTTACCCACCGTTGCCTGATAGATCCATTTATTTAATTTGTCTCCAAACAAGGCATCACCTGTAAAGGGAAGATTTTCTACCCCTATTTGGAATCAGCGTCCGCTGACCATTGGCGTAACCACAGAGCTCGGTGAAACGAAACAGCCATAGCAGTAGTGCGGCCATTTATCTTACACAACTCTTTAATAGCCTCGCTCATAAAATTAGCAGCATCCTGTATGTGTTGAAACAGTAACTCTTGCTGCGGATAAAGCTGCTAAGCCCGACCTGAAGAATCTGTGAGGAGGGAGTGCTTGAAATTCCAGCCGGTATCCTTGGGAAATGAAATCCCTCACCCAAGGATCCCTGCAGGACTTCGCCCACATGTAGGTGAAGTGATGAAGATGAGCACCCACCTGAAAATCGCCTTGCCACTAGGGCCAACCGTCACGAAGAGGGCTTAGCGGCAGGGGATCCGGTGGTCTGGTTCAGGGAGGCAGTAGCCGCAGGTTTTCGGGACTTACCACGGGATCCTCTTGGAGCGGTAGAGACTCCCCGGCCCTTTCCTCTGGGGTGTGGTTCGTTTTATCGACAGTGTCTAGGTCGACAATGTTTAGGTCGACCACTATAGGTCGACAGTCACTAGGTCGACATGGATGGAAGGTCGACAGGGTTTCTAGGTCGACATGTGCTAGGTCGACAGGTCTAAAGGTCGACATGAGGATTTTTTTTTTTTGGTGTCGTTTTCTTCGTAAAGTGACCGGGATCCCAAATTAGTGCACCGCGTTCGCTCGCCATGCTTCGGGCATGGTGCCTTCGCTCCGCTACCGCTTCGCTCTGCACACTTTACCGTTCCAATCGTAGTCCACGTGGATCGTTAAGTATGAAAAAAAAAATGTGAAAAACTCATGTCGACCTTTAGACCTGTCGACCAAGCACATGTCGACCTAGAAACCCTGTCGACCTTCCATCCATGTCGACCTATAGTGGTCGACCTAAACATTGTCGACCTAGACACTGTCGATCTTCAGAACGGATCCCTTCCTCTGAACCTTGCCACGCGAAAGAACTGCAAAGAGGGTCCTGTGTAAGAACATCTAGCAGGTGGCGCAGTCGACGGCAGATATGTAGACTTACCCGCCGTTGCCTGAGAGATCCATTTATTTAATTTGTCTCCAAACAAGGCATCACCTGTAAAGGGAAGATTTTCTACCCCTTTTTGGAATCAGCGTCCGCTGACCATTGGCGTAACCACAGAGCTCGGCGAAACGAAACAGCCATAGCAGTAGTGCGCCCATTTATCTTACTCAACTCTTTAATATCCTCGCTCATAAAATTAGCAGCATCCTGTATGTGTTGCAACAGAGTAATGACCTCATCACGGGGCAGTGAGTCTAAATCATCAATAACAGAATCAGACCACTTTACCATTGCCCTGGAAATCCACCCACAAACTATTGCGGGACGCTGTGCTGCGCCCGCTGCCATATAAATTGCCTTTAGAGTAGTCTCAATTTTACGGTCAGCCGGTTCTTTAAGGGATATAGCCTCTGGTACCGGCAGCACCAATTTCTTAGTCTGGACACAGACGTGTCAACTGATGGTGGGTGTTACCATACCTTCCTGTCCTCTGCAGGGAAGGAAAAGGTAGTTAAAAACCCCTGAGGAATTTTAATTATTTTTTATCAGGGTTTAACCAAGCCTCCCTGAGACCACGGAGTTTAATTCTTTTGATGCAGGAAAAGTTGCTGAGGTCTTTGGTCTAACATTAAAGTACAACTCCTCATCTGATTCTGACTCCTGATCCGGTATGTGAAGGACCTCACTTACAGCAAAAATGAGAGCCTCCACCCGAGAGGACAGAGAGCTGTCCTCATCCATATCATCATTCACATCAGGCTGATCAGAATCAGACTGGAGCACCTGTGTCAGTGAGCATTTATGAGATACCACTTGGTATTTGCTGCTTTTGCCACACAATCAACAGAGTGTTTTAACACCTGTCTTTCTTTTTTATCTGCAGCTAATTCTGAATTTACATTCTAAATCATGCTCTTAAAACTATCTAACCAGTCAGGTGCCTGGTCATCACAATGTCAACAGATATCTTACACCACTGTAATACAGCGCAGTCCACTGACCAACACCTCCACACAGACCCTATTGGGCCCCTGGAGTGACACTGAGGAGCGGACACCAGCACACAGAACACAGCAGCACAATGTGTAACATATGTGTATGACCTGATAGCAGTGCAGCGGCGCTACCACTGGCGTGCTCCCCCTTTCTATGACCCCCTGGTACCAGTACAGAGTCTGTAACAGCGTGGGTCCCTGGAGGAGCAGCGTGCATGCAGCCTTGATGATCCGCAGCAGCAGGAAATGGCACCTTCCCGCCTCTGGTTCTGCTCCAGGAAGCCCCACCACCTGCAATGGCGTGCGGTCCCTGTAAATTTATTTATACTGGCCATGTTAACAACTGAGCAAATATGTAAAAACAGTACACACGAAGCCTTAGATGACAGTGAGCACTGTGGGGCATTCAGCCCAGAGCCAGTTTCATCCGCGGTGTATACCGCAGCTCGTGGCCCGTGACCTCCGTGTGACATGTTGCCAAAACTGCACTGGGGACCCGCTAACCGGGACCCCGGTGTAACACTCACCGCACCTGAATCTTCGGCATTTGTTAGAGGGTGGTGTGGACACACATACTAATGATGTGTGATCAGTACCTCAGGAGCTCAGTGTCCTGTCAGCTGGGATTACGAACCATTAACCCTCAGGAGGTTGGTTCGGTCCCCCTCTAAGTCCCACGAAGCAGGTAGTCTGGTTGCCAACCAGGGCTACCTGAAAATAACAAACTAAAATAAAAATAAAGGAAACTCTCTGGAGCTTCAGAGAAATGCACCCGGCTCCATGGGCACATTTTTCGAAACTGAGTCTGGTAGAAGGGGCATAGAGGGGAGGAGCCTCTATGCCCATACACATACACACACTAAAGGCTTTTAAAGTGCCAGGCTCCAGTGAACCCGATCTATACCCCATGGTACTAAAGTATAAGACCCCAGTATCCACTAGGACGTAAGAGAAATTTATTTAGGAACACCATTATTTCATGCCTTGAGTTGCCTGGTGTTTAAAATCTGGCAATCCCTGCAATCATGGCCAGGTCATTGGTGATGCTGTCATAAAGTAACAATTCTTGTGATTCGGTTCTGATTTTGATCCTGTTATCCCTGTCCTGAGTTCCTGCTACTCTGATCCTTTAAATCCGAGTCCCTGTGCCACTGCTTTCCGTATGCAGTCCAAATTTCCTGTTCCACTGCTACCAGTGTGCAATCCTGAGTTCCATGCCTCTGCAAACCAGTGTGGGGGACATGAGTTGATGCTGTGTGCAAATCTGAGTTCCTATGAAAATGCTACCAGTGTGTAATCCTTGTTCCTAGGCATTTTGAAACTCGTGCTACTGGGCATAATACCTAGTGTCACAAACTGCCACAACTCTGACACAATCCGTCTATAGTACAGAATACAACAGAGTATTTATACTTTAATAGTATACATATATATATATATATATATATATATATATATATATCTCCTATATAATAGCCCAGATCTGTGATTTTGTGATTCATTTGCTAACGCTGGGCGGAGTCACAACACTGGGCGGAGTTAGTCAAATGAGTCACAGATCTGGCCAAATCTATAGGAGACTAGGAGCAGAAGCAGATAGTATGGGCATGGCACAGGCAGGGGTGCATACCTCCCAGCTTTCTTCAGGAGCTTTCTTCAGGCAGAAGGAGGGACACACACTCGGCGAAAAAGGGCGTGGCTTCACGGGAGGGTCCCCGTTTTCGTCAGTGAGGGGGCATGCCCAGCACTCTGTGAGCTGCTGGCATGCCCCCAGGGGCTGATTATGAGTCCAGGGGGCCCAGGGCACTTGAGACAGGGGATCCCTATCTCATTGCTGACCCTGCTGTGGGTTAGGGGCGTGGCCTAATCGCGGGATGCGGGGCCACGCCCCCTTATGCAAATTCCTGCTGTTGTTTTTTTAAATGGAATACAGAGGAGGTGGTCGCTCCCCCCTACACACCCGCACAGGCAGAAGAAAGCAGGGAGACTGCTGCCTCCATGCAACACCACAGACCTGCCAACACGCAGCAGCGTGTGCTGACTGTAGGACAATGCTGCTGCTGTTGCTGGCAGGACGGGGGAGCTTCTGAGCTGGGACAGAGCTACTCGAGCCGGGGGGCCCCGTAAAACTGTGTACCCCCTGCCTCCCCCCCCTTAATTCGGCTCTGCTGCTGTAACCCCCCCTTTATGCGTACCCCCTGATGCCCCCTCTCCCTCTGTCTCCACTATTCACCGCTGCTCTGCTAAGCAGAACAGCAAGTACAGGAGCTTCCCAACTGCCCCCCACACCGCTGGACACTGCGACCCGCGGGTGGGACAGCGGGACAGACCCAAAAAAATGGGACTGTCCCGCGAAAATCGGGACAGTTGGGAGGTATGGGGGTGTGTGAGGGGGTATGCCGTACAGACAGACAGGCACCGGCTCACTGTGTGCTTGACCCCCCACATCAGGACACTCAGCAGGGTCTCTCTGGCGCTGAGGAGCGTCACTTTCTGGCACACTCCACGCTTCTTAGCTGCAGTTTTGTGGGGCACCTGCCGCTGTGCAGGTTCCGTACTGCCTCTGTTATCTCCAGCCCCGGCAACCCCACCGCTAGCTGCAGCGCTGCCACCCGCAGTGAGGTGCGCCCAGCTCCTTCACACAATTTAGCCGGCGGGTAGCGCTGCAGAAGTCCGAGCTGCTTGCAGGCTCCGACCCCCTCCTCCCTCCAGCCGCAGCGACTCCTGGGAACTAACCAGTCACTCCCAGTCTCCCCTTACCACAGTGCCCAGCTGCCGCGAGGTCCGCGCCGCGTGCATGCTATGACCCCCTCCTCCCTCCAGCCGCAGCGTCTCCTGGGGGCTAACCAGTCACTCCCAGTCTCCCCTTACCACATTGCCCGGCAGCTGCGCGAGATCTGCGGTGTGTGACTGAGGAGGGGGGGAGGGATGTGGACGGGCAGAGGAAGCAGGACTCCAGCCTGAGAGAGTCAGCCATGCCAAGTCTCCACCAGCAGCAGATCCCAACAGGTTGGAGTGGAACAGCAGCAGTCAGCAGCAGTAACTCCGGTAAGACACATCTGTCTGTCACCACTGTTCTGTCCCTAATACCAATCTCTCCCGTGCCCTGTGTTCTGTCATGTACCCGTCACCCCTGGCCTTGCCCTGTCACTGTTATCCTGGCCCTGTCACCCTTATCCTGGACCTTTCACCCTTATCCTGGCCCTGTCACCCTTATGCTGGCCCTGTTACCCCTATCCTGGCCCTGTCACCCCTGTGCTTGCCCTGTCAACCCTATACTGGCCCTGTCACCCCTGTCCTGGTCCTGCCACCCCTACCCTGGCCCTTTCACCCCTATCCTGGCCCTGTCATTTCTGTCCTGGCCCCATCGCCCCTGTCCTGGCCCCGTCACCCCTGTCCTGGCCCCGTCACCCCTGTCCTGGCCCCGTCACCCCTGTCCTGGCCCCATCACCCCTGTTCTGACTCTGTCACCCCTGTCCTGGCCCTGTTACTGCATACCCTCCAACTACCTTTTTGGCAGGTACAGCACCCGCAGCGCCTCCAGACCCCTCCCCAATGCACCACACCTCCGCATCTTCCCCTCCACCACATGCGGCACTCCACCCCTCCCCCACATGCACAGCCTCCAGACCCCCTACACCACCCGCGGCTCCCACTCCTCCGCCCCTTCACCACCCACAGCACATCCAGACCCCCTCCACCATCCACCCCCCATATATGTCTCCCCCCACACCTGCCCCCCTCCACCCGCAGCATCTGCAGAACCTTCCTCCATCCACGGCCCCCCCTCCCCCACCCCTCCCCCACCCATGGCACCCCCGCATTTGCCCCTCCACCACCTGCAGCACCTCCGGACCTCCTTCCCCATCCGCTGCACCACCCGTACCTGCCTCTCCCCTACCCACGGCACCTGCAGACCCCTACCCCACCCCCGGCACCCCCGCCCCTTCCCATCCCACAGCACCTCCGGAACCCTTCACCCATCCGCAACATCCCCACACCTCCCCCTCTCCCACCCGTGGCACCCCTGCCCCTCCCCCACCTGCAGTGCCTCCGGACCCCTCCCCCATCTGCGGCCCCCACTCCTCTGCCCCTCCCCCACCCACAGCACCTCCCTACCCTTCCCCTTCCGCCCCCCCTCCACCGCAGCATCTACAGACACCCTCCCCCATCCGCAGCCCCCCCCGCACCCGCTACATTCTGTACATCGTGCCCTGCAGGTGCTGTTCACGCCGTCGCAAGGGGCTGCGCCTCCTTCACCATCGCACGCCCTTTCATTGTGCAATATTTAACCACTAACAAAGGAATGCAGGTAATACTCCATATAATACACATATTGACCCCCAGAAAGGCATGCAAGGGTTAAGGGGGCGTAGCCCCTTGCGACGGTGTGAAGAGCGCCCGTAGGGCGCGATGAAGCACCTAGTATATATATAAAAACATCTTACCTGAAAAATACTTGTCATGAGCTTTCTTGTAACTGGTAGTTCGTTTGAAGCACAGTAGAACTGGTTAACGTGTGCCTTGGGTGAAGGAATGGTTTTGCAGTTTGCACTGAGAAATCATATTGTTACACTGAGTCTCACATGTGAATGCAAGATAATCGGAAACTGTATGGCGTTGGGATTTACATCGTGACCTGCATCTGGCATGTGTAAATCACTATGTTAACCCAGTAAACTGGCTTTAGCGTTGCCAGATAATTGTGTCCATGTACCAGTCTCTTGCTCAATAAAGTGTGCTCAGGACTGATCACTATCACATCATTCCTTGGCATTAACTCTGACTGTGATTTCTAATTTTCTGACTTCCAAGTATTCCGAACCTCTAGCATTAACCCTGTGATTTCTGTAACTCTCCAAGTGTATTCTCTCAGGTATTAACTCTGGACCTGATTCACGGATGCATGCAAACCTAATAGTGGATGGATTGTGCATGCGCAGGACCTATTTTGTGCATGTACATAGTGGGTCCAGCTTGATTGCACACAGTGCCCCCCCCCCCCCCCCCCCACCACCACCCCCTAAGGTGCAGCCTAATTGAGTGTGTCATCCCAATTTCTGGGAGGGCCAGGGTTTGCTTTGGAAGAACCTGGCTGAGCAGTTCTGGCAGTCATTCTGAGTAAGCTTCAGCTTACCTAGATGGCCGATGCTGCCAACATCTTGACCAATGGTGGCACTGATTATCCAGTTCTATCTCTTCGGACACAGCACACAGATTGTAGACGCTGGCAGTAGAAGTCTTTTTCCTACAGATGCCTCCTCCTGCATTATCTTTTTTACACATCGCTGCAACAGCCAAAGAAGCAGCAGTGACGTGTTCTATGTCCATCTCTGAATCAGGCCCTATGACTATGCTTTAAAAAAAAAAATCTTACTTCCCAATGCACTCAAGCAGTGAAAAGAGTGGTGAACTGGGCTAGTAGAGAAGTTGCCCATAGCAACCAATCAGTTTTGAGGTAGTATGTATCAAATATATTTCTAAAATGATAGGAAGAATATGATTGTGATAGGCCAATTCTCCACTGGTCCACTCCTCTAATCTTTTCACTGCTTGGTAAATCAACCTATTAGTGCCAGACATCCTGCTACCAGTGTGTTATCCTGAGTTCATGATATCCTGCTACCAGTGTACTTTCCTGAGTTACTGTCACTCTGCTATTTGTGTGCAATACTCAGTTCTTGGCATTTTCTTATGAGTGTGCTGCAGGCATTATGCTTCCTGAGTGTAATAGTGAGTTTATGACACATTATAGCTACAATTCTGGGTTCATGACACCCAGCTCCCCATATTCAATCCTGAGTTCCTGCCATTCTGCTACCTGTGTGCAATCCTGAGATCCCTCTCACACCAAATTATTGTCAACTTTTTTTTGATAATTTCAAGTGTGATAAAGAATTTTCCACTTTCCCAGATCTCTGACACCAGCTGTGACCTTATTCCTGACATTCCTGAAGGAGTTTGCGATCTAATGGGAAATGGGTAGAGCTGAGAGAAAATGAGTGAGTGTGGCTCAGAGTGGAGATTTAGACAGATATGAGTGTTTACTGTTTAATAGTGTTAGTAGTATAAGTAGAAGTAGGGTAAGTTCTAATAAAGAGATAGGTAATGCTCGAGGGGGCCCATTTCCAATGGACCCCCCTCCTCTGAGCAGCAGGTCTTCCTCCCCAGCTTCCACTGCATCATCTTCCTAGTGATAATCAGGAAGCATAGGCTTTTGCATAGAGCCTTTGCTTTCACTGCATGGTAGCACCTTTCTGAAAATGTCACGGTATCCGGTCTTTTTCAGGTGTCGATCTAGTCGATCTAGTCACCACCAATAGTGGTCGACCTAATGACTGTCGACCTAGTTAGGGTCGACCCATTGCATCACAAATGTCACTGGGATGATACACAGCAAAGGAGGCGTACCCGCTTACCGACAGGTATGCTTTGGGTGCAGTGTGTGCTATGCAGGGCCTGTGTGCACCACACACCTTTCTCCCAGTATAAATATGCCCTATGGGTCGCACATGTCTAATTGTACGCATTCTAAAGGAGAGAAATGTTTAAAAAATGGAGACAAATACCCTGGGAAGAGAATGGGCTTCTGCTGTAATTTGAAGTGCCATGTCTAAAATTGGCTAAATTACTTTAAAGTGTCCTTTTTTGTCCTCGTCATCCCTATCCTTGTTAATTTACCACTGCTGCCCACAGCTACTGCCTAAGCTGAAACCTGATGATCATAATTTTTTTTCAGTCTTGTTTCCAGATACGGATAAAAAAAAAAAAAAAAGTCTGTATAAATATACTATATATGAACATCAACACCGGAATTCACAGCAGACTTAAAAACCTAATCAACAATGAAAGTTAAATTAACCAGAGGCTCATTTATAAATAATGCTGCTAATAACACTTTTTTTACATTACGGATTTTTGACTTCTTTTTTTTTCGTTTTTGTAAAAACTGCAAATTAGATTGAAGGACAAAAACGATAATTATTTTGGAAATCTCTATTGTACTTGCTTTATTTCTTATACCCGAACACCAATTTTTATAAGATGCCGTTACTGTTTTAATAGGATGCCTCTAATTAGACCTGTTGTGCTAATAAGACCATGTGAATTGGCCACAGCATGGCAGCTATTTGTGCTAAGAAAAAAAATAAAAAATATACTGGAAAGTAGGAAAAAGCAAAAGACATTGCTCAAAAAGAAGTTTGTGGAATACTTTGAATTATAAAGAACTGCGGAGGAGACGGAAATTATGAAAATAACATTAAAATGAATGCTACTGAGCATCAGATTTAAGTCTTTAGATAATGAGGAATCCAATCAAGTTCCTAATCAGACAGATTAAATAAAATTAGAGAAATCTTTGTTTCCCTCATTGCATTAATTTACGCTCTAATTCCCACATTTGAAATAAAGAGGGAAGATACAGATAAAGAATCCTGCAGTAGCTCAGTAAGGAGACAGCTGCTGGCTAGAACGTCTCTAGGGTTGCTGGGTCAGCCATTTAAAACTGAGCTTACATCAAACACTTCATAACTAGATACAGGCAACACACATGCATAGGAACAACAGCACTGCACCTGCACTAATGGCACTACGCTATGAGAATGCGGATTTCACATACTGTACTGTAGGTCTGGGTTTAAGTGTCTGATCTGACAATGTGAGATAGGACTGACGGATCATCATTTATGAATTGCAATCAAACTTTCAGCAGAGCAAAAGCAGCCATAGAGGGACCCATGCTGTGCCTTGATTTCCTCTGTTAGATTTCCACAAGAAGATGCCGACATTTGCGGGGGGAGAAGAAGTTTGTACAGGCTGAGAGGGAGTTGGGAGGAATAAAGTAAATCCCATCAAAGTACTGTATAGAGTAGGCGCACTGGTGCAAGATTTATTTCATACCTCCCAACTGTCCCAAGTCCATCGGTTCGGACACTGTCGCGCTGGGCGAGCGGGGGGGGGGGGGGGGAGACTGTTAGGGAGGACTTGATCACTCGCTGCTCTGCTCTGCAAAGCAACGAGTGATCTCTGAATAGATGCTGTCATCTATTCAGTGCTGAGAGGTGAGAAAAGGGGGCTGGCCAGCTGCTCTGGTAGCGATGGGCACGCCGCCTAAATGCCGGACAATGGGTTATTGTCATGAGGCCACGCCCACTTCACAGGAGTCCATGACCCTTGTTGCATGACTGTCCCGACCCCTCAACTAAGAACTTGGGAGGTATGTTATTTGGTGTAGAAAGATTATGGTAATGAGGATAAGCAGGGGCGATAGTAATACTATTATTTATTTATATGGCGCCACAAAGGGTCTGCAACACCTTACAGAGTACGTAAACAGAAACAGTACGAACAATGCAAGAAAGAAATGGATTATACCCCCTTTAGACTGCCAGCTTTTAACAAGGGTTATTGCACATGAGTGCGCATAACCCGTGTTGCTGTGTGGTCTGAAAGGGCCCAATTGAAATCATCCTGGTATTCCAACTCGGGTAGCAAGCAGGGTTGAACACGTGTTCAACCCGGCTCGCCGTGCTGTGTGAATGGGAAGCCAGGTCGATGCAACCCGTTTCCCGTTCACTCTGTGTGGACGGGTGGTGCTTAGAGATCATGTGATCTCTAAGTGCCACCCCCGCCGTGTCAATGGTGACGTCACCAACCTGGCATTATGCCGGGTTGGGGGACAGCGGCGGTGAGGGGCCTAAGGCGGGTCGCACGCGGGAAGCACCCGTGTCAGACTACCGGATGCGACCCACCTCAGGCAGTGTGAAAGGGGTATTACAGTACAAAACATTACAAAACATGGACAAGGCGTTGCTACAGCAACACTCATAATGCTCAAGTGAGCAACCAGGCAGCTAGACTCACAGGTTTGGTGCTGCTGTTAGCAGTGGGGAAGAGATGACGGTATAAGTGAGGGAAGGAAAGGCACATGAGGGAAGGGGGCCCTGCTCGTGTGAGCTTACAATCTAAAGGGAAGTGGGAGACAGACAGGGGTGACATTGAGAGACATTGAGCAAGGAGCATAGAGCTGTATGTTAGGATGAAAGCTGGAAAGTACACTTATCTTTACTGTACAGTAAATGGGACGGCCATTTTCAGTGCCAAATAGGACATCAGTTTTGAGACGCACAGAGCTGGCAGTCTTCGTATCTTATCCTACTTTAATTGGGGTCAGTTCTGCACCTCTATGTTGCACTTCGGCAAGAATCACTCTTCCAGGGGCACTCCATTTTTAATTTAAGTCATGAAGAAGTCTAATCCGAGAAGTATTTTACGGAAAACAAACTGAAGAGGTTATTTGTATGACAGAGGTGACTCTAATGTGGTAGGACATTGGACTGTGATGACAACTGTATCATTTTACTCAGTGAGGGGAATTCAGTAATTTTGTGGGCACCAATTGGAGCAATTCAGTTGTCCCCCCGTCTGACGAGAGTGCCGTGTGTGTGCACCCAGAAATGATGGGTTTGCTTTGGCTGCCCAAAGTGCCAATTTATCCCACATTCAGCTTGCACCTCAGTTGGCTGTGTGCTGAAACGTGTTGTCCTGCGGCTATTCGCGCCTGAATGGAGCAACAATTGAATTGCTCTGTTTGGCGCCATTTAGTGGCAGCTGCGGGGTGAAACAATTGAATCGCCTCCAGTGTGTCTGAAAGATATCCAGCCTACTACTTTTAGGTTTTGTAGGATTTTCCCAAGAGTGGAGAGTAGGCACTTCCAAGTGCGCGGGTAGACTCTTTCCATACACTTGGATCACAGGGGCTAATCTGGGTTTTCTCACTGCTGCACTTCTATATTTCATAAAGGTTCACAAAAATGTATACATGGCTATAGGAACTACAGTAGTTTCATGGCTACTGCAACTGTGTCCACCTCCAAATCACCTCCTTACAGGGTTGGACTGGCCCACAGGGGAACAGGGGAAACCCCTGGTGGGCCCACCTCCTCCTCCTCTAGGAATTAGGTTCCAGACTATCTTAGTACCCTTTAATTATACATTATACATATGTTACATTATACTGCACAGGACTATGGTGTATTTTCTCCAGCGCGTTACTGTTATTAATCTGGTACATTATCATGCATGCACTAGCAGTATTTACTATATATATTTATCATGGGGCCCAGCCCATGTACTCTCTAATGGTTAGCAGAGCCTCTGTGGTGATTGGCCACACCTCCACTAATTCCTGTCCACACCCTTAAACATGGGCCCCTACCACTGCATTTCCCCGGTGGGCCATTCAGGCCACAGTCCAACACTGCCCCTTTAGTGTTGCTTCACCAAAAACTGTATTCAGACAGTAATATTATAATAATTGGGATAAACTGTATATATAATTTAGACTAACGTGTCAATTTTCAATTAATGCAGTTAGTACTCAGCCCTGACTGGGAATTAGCAGCCATTGTACTAGACATGATTTAATGGGATCCGGTCTGAAGATCGACACTGTCTAGGTCGACAATGTTTAGGTCGACAGTCACTAGGTCGACAGGGTTGGAAGGTCGACAGGGTTTCTATGTTGACATGTGCTAGGTCAACAGGTCAAAATGTCGACATGAGTTTTTTCTTGTGAACTTTTTCATACTTAACAATCCAAGTGGACTACGATTGGAACGGTAATCTGTGCCGAGCGATGCGAGGCACCTTGCCCGAAGCATGGCAAGCAAAGCGAGCCATGCGAGGGGACACGGTGCACTAATTGGGGTTCCTGGTCACTCTACGAAGAAAACGACACCAAAAACCCCCAAAAACCTCATGTCAACCTTTTGACCTGTCGACCAAGCACATGTCGACCTAGAAACCCTGTGACTTTCCAACCCTGTCGACCTAGTGACTGTCGACCTATAATGGTCGACCTAAACATTGTCGACCTAGACATTGTCGATCTAATGATCCACACCCGATTTAATACCAGTGCGTAGAGGAGCCCATTACAATTGTTCTGTAAGGCCCAGACACTTCTAGTTACACCTGTGATACTGTATGTGCATTTGATATATTTCCCTTGTTTTGACCTTTCCTGTATTTTGCATTGTGTTTTTTTCCTAAGTTAAAATGGTTAAATGGAAGCTTAGTTATATACATGTAAAAATGCATGAAAGTAAAGCAGACGCGTGGTAAATATTTGTTTCAGCATAAAACAGTAGACAAGATGCATACATAGGTTTGGGATCGGGTGACCGGCGGTCAGGATCCCGGTGGTCAGCATATCGACGCTGGGATCCCGGCCACCACGCTGCGGGCTTGGTGACTCGCTGCGCTCGCCACATGTTCTATTCCCACTCTATGGGTGTCGTGGACACCCATGAGTGGGAATAGTCCTGGATCCCCTGCCGGCATTCTGGCGGTCCGGAACCCGGCGTCGGTATGCTGACCGCCGGGATCATAACTACATCCCGCATATATACAGTATTACTTAATAATCAGGAAATGGTCTGATCTGCTTAGAGGCTGGCCAGTGAAGCTTCGTCAGCATTAATTAATTAAAGAACAGGTAAAGATAGCAATACACTATTTGTTACAGGACGAAACACTCTGGGGAAAATGTAATATGGTGTGAGCAGGGCCGAAACTAGGATTTTCAGCACCCGGGGCAAGGCAGTAAGTTAGCGCGCCCCCCCCCCCCCAAAAAAAAAAATATTAATAATAATAATAATAAATAAAAAAAATAAAAAACTTAAAATACAATTTAAAGTAAATAAATAAGTAAATACAAAAATTAAAATAGATAAATAAACATGAATAAGATGATAATAAAATTAATAACTAAAAATACAGACTATGCCACACAGTAGTGGACAGACCCTTAATTTCTTAACACTGCACAATAGTACTGCATGATAATTACGAAGTTTTGGGATTGCACACACTGTTTTCAGGAAGCATACGTTTGTGCAATCCCAGAAACGTCATAATTAGCATGAAGTTTTATATATATATAAATATATATATGAAAATAAATAAAATTATGAAACAAAATAAATATATATATATATATATATATATAGAGAGAGAGAGATATATATATATATATATATATATATATATATATAGATACAGATATATATAGATATAGATAGATATATATATATATATATATATATATAGATATATATATATATATATATATATGAAAAAAGAATAAATAACTATAGTGCATTTATAAACCTCGGGCCCCTCCACTCACCACTGCCGATCAATCCAAGCCTCCATGCAGCGAGTGAGTGAGGCCAGTGCTGGGGCTTGCAGCGGGTGCCGGATGTCAGAGGGGCGGCAGGTGACGGTGCGCGCACAGCCGCGTTTCCGTCCCCTGTAAGCAGCAGCGGCCGCCAGCCGGTAAAGATGCGGGCGGGGAGGAGGCACTACTCGGCGGGTGGCCAGGCAGGCAGAGGGAGACAGAGACGCAGCCGCGGTGGGTCCATGACGGCACCATTCGCGGCTGCGGGTGGCAATCGCGGCGGCGGCGGGGGGGGTGAAGGAGCAGCTGTCAGGGAACCAGAAAAAGTTCCCTGCGCCCCCTCGACTCCTGCGCCTGGGGCACGTGACCCCCTAGCCCCCCCCCCCTAGTTACGGCTCTGGTGTGAGAATCAGAAAGTGAGAGATTTTGGTCAAATTCTCCTGTTTTTTTTTAAAGTGGCAACCTTATTACATTTCCCCCTCTGTCTTTCCTTGGCAGTAATTCATATTGTATTTGCATCCCTGCATACAGTATAACACAGTATCCAGTTGTGGTAGGTTAAATTTGTCTAGAGCCTTGAACCTTCTATCCACATTCGGCATCTGCCTCCCACACAAGATGTCATCTCAAGTAATTGTTGAGCTTATCACCTACACCTACAGTACAGTAGGTGTTCATTTGTAGAGATGCTTGCAATTACTAGAAACTGTTTTAAGACAACGGCTTGTCATCTCGCAGCAAATGTTAACAAAAACTGTATAGTAATTCTCAAAGTTTAAATTGATTTAAAAAAAATGAAATAAAAAATGAAACACAAACTTTGTAAAATGAAATAGAGCGTAAATTCTTTCACAAGCAATCCACTTTGAACATGATTGAGTTTAAAGGGCTAATTCAGAGCTAATGCAATTACAATTGCGATTTTCTACGCTACGCAACTGCTTATGTTAGCAAGGGAAGCTGCCGCCCAGAAATGATAATAGATGCTCACTGGAGCATTTGCAATTGGAGTATACATGCGCAGCCTATGGGCGGTATTTAAATGATATATCACGCCCAATCTCCTTTCTAAAGTGATCCCCGTTATCACACATATCGCGCCCATAGTAATCAGGTTTAGCTGCGTAAAGGGATAGGCACCCTCGTTACCCCAAGGGTAGTGAGCTGGAATGATTATACCACACCCATCAGAAGAAACAGAACGAGTGTGGAAGGGGGTGAAAAGAATTGAATACCGCCCTAAATGTAAGACTGCTCAAGTAGGTCTTTGGCTATGCAGACTAGATGCGGCAATAGTCACACAGGCACCTTGTTTTTGTATGCAGGAGCTTGCCGCTGACATCACATACATGCCCCGTAAACAGCCATGACACGTCTGCGTTTTTACAACCACTCCCCGTTAACGCCATGTTACCATCCCCCAATGGTCACTTCCTGTCAAATCACTTTGCAACTGATACCTTTGTGCATGTGCAGTGCGATCGCAGCTATTATGCCGATAATTGCTCAACTGTGAAAACATCAGCATTTGTACTGCTAACGGCAGTGT
Source organism: Pseudophryne corroboree (assembly GCF_028390025.1). NCBI lineage: Eukaryota > Metazoa > Chordata > Amphibia > Anura > Myobatrachidae > Pseudophryne > Pseudophryne corroboree. Next base: position 753,360,116 of record NC_086449.1, read on the forward strand.
CATTTTTCATTTTCTGATTCAAAAATTGTTAAAATACAAAATATCATGTAAATAGTAAAAAACCAAACGAAAAAAATAAATCATATTTTTAGATACAAAGGGTGGTATCCTACGTTTTTCGCACTTTTTTTTCCTATGTTTCACCTATGTTTGTTTACAGGCTATCCAATTAGGATTGCCCGCAAAAAACAGCTTTCCTCCCGAAAACACACAGGTTCAGTGAAACCCTGTGTGTTTTCGCTTGAAAACTAGGCTGTTTCCAGGGATTTGGTTTCGCCTGCCCAAGGTCGGTGGAACAAAATCCCTGATAACTGCAGTGACCTGCAGTGCTCCAAGCCGGCACTCAGCGCTTGGACCCTCGGCGGGGAAGCTAGGCAGTGCCGGGACTCGCATCACCCCTCTTTCCCCTGCCACTGGCAGTGGTCACATGACCGAGGAGTGGTCATGTGACCAGGGGGAACCGGAGGTGCAGCGCTGCAGCGGGAGCTGTCAGGAGCCGGAACCCAGTGCAGTACAGGAAAAACCTAATAGGATAGCCCGGGCTATATCACTTCCCCCAAACTCTGAAATCGTGAAAATGAAGTAAACCCTTCAAAGCAAATTGCAACCATAATAGGTATATATTAGTTAGCACAATCATAACTCTGAAACTGGTGAAACTTCACCAACTTTAAACCTGATTGGAATGTTCAATGCATCCTTATTCATTAGCAAAAAAATAATTAATTGCATATATAATTCACCTGGGAGATCTGTGACTTGCATAAAACCATAAAACATCTGATATGATCACAGAACATCTCTGTGACTTATAGCCAAATAATTTACAGTAGGCTGTCCATGATCTCATTATTAGGTGATTGCCTTAGCCATCATGGTAGCCAAGGACAAAAAAAACAATTAAATACTTCATGTACAGTTGTCCATCTAATGACCCAGGGGCCAAATATTGCCCTTAAGGACTTTTCTTGTGTGCCACCCACCTATAGACTGTCCTGATAATAATAAGACAGAGTCTGTGGCAGTTATGTCTGGAGTATACATGCATACTTTTAAAAATAAATAAGTTGTGCTCTCTGACAGAGTTTGTGTGAGTGTAGGAGGGACAATCAGGTGCCATGTTGCCAAGTGAATCAATTACGATACTTGGGCAAATGTTAAAGCAGACTAGGCGGCTCCTATAGAGGTTCCCATATACTGTATATGTGTTTATAATGAACGCAGGTAAAATATAGAGGCAAGAGCTTACATGTGTGCAGTATATGTTCTGTCAGAAGTAACACAAGATAATTCCAGTTCAATGGGGGTCATTCTGAGTTGATCGCACGTAGCAACTTTTTGCTGCTCGTGTGATCAACCTGACGCCGCCTATGGGGGAGTGTATTTTAGCATAGCAGGGCTGCGATCGCTTGTGCAGCCTGCTATGCTAATTTTTTTTCTAGCAAAACAAGACCAGCCCTATACCTACTTACTGTTTGCAACGGATCCAGCGATGCAGGTCCCTGATTTGATGTCAGACATCCGCCCTCAAAACGCCTGGACACGCCTACGTTCGCTGGACCACTCCCGGAAACCGGTCAGTTGACGCCCCCACCACGCCTTCCTCCTGTCAATCTTCTTGCGGTCACCAATGTGACCGCTTTCCTCATTCCGTGCGTCACTGCCCGGCGAGCAACGACGCAAGTGCGCTATGCGCACACCGCGCATGCGCAGTTTCGGACCCGATCGCACCGCTGCGAAGAAGTGCAGCGTGCGATCAGGTCGGAATGACCCACATAGACAGCAGCATTTGCTCCACAAATACGTCGGTAGTACCAGCGTGCATACAGCAAATATGGCATATACAACCAAGTTTTTGTTACGTAAAGCCTGAAAGTAAGAGACAATAAATCACTCAACACCATTTTCCACCAATAAAATGCAAGTAAAAAATAAATAGGTGAATAGAGGTGTGCTTTGGAGCGCTATCATGTTGGAAGGTGAAATCCCACTTCATCTTCAGCTAAATGTCTCGAGCTATTCATTATGTCAGATTGCAGAAGGGCATTTGCACCCCGAGCTGGACTAATTTTTATGGTTTTGGGCCGTCAACTCACTAGATGGCTGGCCATCTCAGTAATAAAGGAGGCTGTCTGTGAGTCCTTGTTACTCACTATTCGGCCATGTAAAATTGTTAAGGGTTTTTTTTGCAATTTGTACACCTTTTTCATACTTTACCATCCACGCGGAATACGATTGGGATTATTAGTCTTTTCCTGCAGCGTGCAAGGGAACATGGTACACTAATTGGGGATCTCTGTGCTCTGATGATGTAAACGACAGCAAAAAAAAGAAAAAGATATGCCGACTTTTTTCTGTCAACCATTTTCTGTGTCGCCCTTTTCCTGTGTCAACCTTTCGTCAGTGTCAAGCTAATGCATGTCGCCCTTTTGTCAGTGTCGACCTAATGCATGTTGACCATACCTAATGACTGTCGACTTAGACATTTTAGATCTTCCGTACAGTACGAGACCCGGAACTCCCATAGGACCAATACTCAAGAAGTGACTTAATTGTGCTAAAGTTTCATTACCCTGTTTGTACATAATATAATACTATAATGAAGTGTCATAACGAAGAGAGAATATTAACTTGACAAAAAGTAATTGGTGACATCCAACAGATTCAAATTTGGGGTACTGAGTCAAACTGTATCAGGGACCTCAATATTAGGCAAAATCTTCACTTTCCCAGATATTTCAGATCTCGCGTGTATTAGATGGCGTTTAAACCGTTCCTTCCCGCTGTCTCCTAGTTAAATGTATAAGTCCACTCCAAGGACAGAGCAGCGGACAGAGTGGGAGTTGGGGCAGTATAGAGCAGATGTGCGGAGCAGGACAGATCAGCGGCAAGAGAGTGAGTGGGGCAGCACAGCGAAGGGGATGGAGCCGGATGGAGCAGTAAAGAGAAGCCGGTGCAAAGCCATGGTGGAGCGGAACAGTACTGTTTTGTTCATATGTTTGTAAATCCAGTTATAAGGACACAGAGACATCCGAGTTCCCTGCTGTGCTGTTTATTCCATAACCAACTCCAGGCACACTGCACACTGGACCACCCACTTCCCAGCATCCCCCTGGTCCAAGGGACCATCACTGAAGATTCAGGCTTACACATATTAGTAAGGGAGTGTCTACAAATATTAAGCATTCTAATACACTAACATCACATCCTCTTTTCTTTAAAGATAAGCCCTGTACGCTTCAATGCAACAATTAACAACGTCATATTAATAAGAACATCATCTAACATGTTTCAATGAGTCTCTCAGGTCTGCGTATTTCCCTTTTGGGTCTTTCATACACAGTCTGTGTTTCATCGATCATGTTGGACCTTTCTAGAATCAGTCATGTTGTCTTCATTATGGTTAGGTTGCGATCTTAAATCCACCCGATTTCTTCTTACTTCCGTTCCACGCTCTGTACGTATAGTATAAGATCTTGGTGCTACTTGTGCTTGCACAATACCTTTCTGCACCCAAATACCTTTCTCATGATCTCTGAGACGCACTTGGTCACCCGATTTTAGATCAGATAAGCTTTTTGCTAGCCTGTCATGGAACAGTTTCCGTTTCGCCTGTTGATGTTTCTTACTCAGTCTGACCAACGAGTTATGTGTATTAAGCAGTTCATCATGTATCGGGAGATTTGCTCTAATCCTCCTTCCCATCAGCATTTGTGCAGGAGAAAGTCCATTCTGTAAAGGTGTACTGCGGTAGATTAAAAGACTCTTGTAGAAATCTTCTTTACCTTCTTGAGCTTTTTTCATGAGACTCTTTACAGTTTTTACTGAACTTTCCACCAACCCATTTGAGCGTGGATAGTGGGGACTTGACGTAGTATGGACAAATTTCCACTCATCAGCAAATTGTCTAAATTCAGCACTGGAAAACTGAGGACCATTGTCAGTGAACACTTCCATAGGAACACCATGCCTTGCAAAGATTGACTTCATGCAATTGATTACGGCTTTACTAGTAGTTGTATGTAGTGTCTTCACCTCAGGGTAGTTAGAGTAATAATCAGTCACGACAATGTACGTTTTCCTATTACAATCAAACAAATATGCGCCAACTTTCTGGTACGGTCTCTCTGGCACTGCGTGAGGACTCAGTGGCTCGACTTGTTGTTTCGGTCTATACCTAAGACATAATTCACATGTAGCTATAGTCTGTGCTATGTCTTGGTTCATTCTTGGCCAATACATAACTTCACGCGCTCTCCGCTTACATTTTTCTTCTCCTAAGTGGCCTTCATGTATGTGGCCTTGCACAGCATAGTTTTTCTTAGTCGTGCAGGTATGACAAACCTATTGCCTTTGTAAATAATACCATCGACAACTGTAAGGTCACTGTGGTACATCCAATAATCATGGATAGACAGCGGGCACGCATGTTTTTCTGCTGGCCAACCTTTCAGAATGATATGTTTCAACACTTTCATTGTGTCATCTGTCTTAGTTTCTTTCCAAATCTGTTCTTGTCTTGCAAGAGACACTGGTAGAGAAGCTACGATCAAATTAACATAGGCTTCTATCTCTTCATCCATCAGACTTTTGGAACCTTCACTTTTGTCCACAGCACGAGAAAGTGTATCAGCAATGTACATGTATTTGCCGGGACAGTACAGCAAGTGTACATCATATTTCTGTAGTCTGATAAGCATTCATTGAATTCTCATGGGACAGTCATGCAATGATTTAGTCATGATAGCTACCAATGGCTTGTGGTCAGTTTCCACTGTAAATGTTTGACCATACACAAACTGATGAAATCGCTCACATGCATATGTGATCGCTAGAAGTTCTTTTTCTATCTGAGCATACCTTGTTTCAGCACTTGTCAGTGCTCTTGATGCATAGATTACTGGTTGCCATGTATTCTCATGTTCTTGTAACAGCACTGAGATTAGGCCAAATTGCGAAGCATCTGCTGAAATTCTTATTCTTTTCGCAGGATCAAAGAATTTTAGCACTGGTTGCTCTGTAATGATCTGTTTCAAGTTTTGCCAACTTTCTTCTTGTTCATGTGACCACATCCACTCGTTATCTTTGTCCAACAACCATCAAAGAGAGGCTGTTCGTTCAGAGAGTTGAGAAATAAACTTTCCTAAGTAAGTAATCATTCCTAGGAATCTTCTGACGTCGTCTTTGTTGTTAGGACGTTCCATGTTCCCTATGGCTGATATTTTCCTTGGGTCTGGTTTTACACCTTGATCCGAGACCACGTCGCCCATAAAGGTAAGTGTATTCACGCCAAATTCACATTTGTCCTTGTTTAGCTTTAGATTCACTTTCTTGACAAGTTCCATTACTTGTCTCAATCTAGAATCATGTTCTTCCTTTTGTAGATCCCCAGACAATAATGTCATCCATCATTGTTTCAACACCTGGAATATGTTCAAAAATCATGTGTATCTTTTTGTGATATACTTCTGGAGCAGACAATATTACATATGGTAGTCGAAGAAATCTGTATCAACCTTCTGGTGTATTAAATGTACAAAGTTTTGAGCTGGCCTCATCTAGCTTCATTTGCCAGAATCCTGAAGATGCGTCCAATTTACTGAACCATTTTGCTCCCGCAAATTGCGACATGATTTCATCTCTGGTTGGTAGTTTGAAATGTTCTCGTTTAATAGCTTTGTTTAAATCTCTGGGGTCTAGACATATTCTGAGTTGTCCATTTTTCTTTTCAACAATTACTAAGGAGCTTACCCATTCAGTAGGCTCATCAACTTTCTGTATCACACCCAAGGCTTCCATGCGATTTAACTCTTCTTTCAGTTTTTCTCTCAGCGCAAACGGCACTTTTCTATAGGGGTGTATCACTGAAGAAACTTGCGTGTCTATATTTATTTTATGCTCTCCAGGCAAACAACCTCGACCTTCAAACAAGTCTCTGTATTCTGTAAACATCGATTTGCAGTCATCTTCTACTTGTGATGTCACCATAAAAACTTTCTTTAGCAAGCTTAGTTTCTCATAGGAACTAAATCCTAGAATCGGTTGCACATTTTTATCCACAATCAGTAGAGATGTTTTAAACTGTTGTCCCTTATATTTCAGTGTCACTAAGCATGTACCTTACACAGGAATTTCCTCCCCAGTGTACCCTGTAATTTTCACTTTGGCTGGATGAATTTTAGGTTTTACTCTAAAAGTCTTATAGTCTTGAAACGATATTAAATTCACCTGCGCGCTAGTATCAAGCTTAAAGGGAATGACAATCTTGTTCACAGTTAAAGGGACAATCCATTCTTTCTTATCTGCACTGCAAAGTTCAATGCAATCCACAAAGAATTCCTCTTTGTTTAACAGCATGCACATTGGTTGTTTCACTTTTCATTTTACAGCATTTAGCAAAGTGATTAAGTCTACCACATTTCATGTAGGTTTTACCATAAGCCGGGCACATTTTAGGATTGTGAGCATTTCCACATCTACTACACATTTCCTTATTAGACTGTGGCTTAGACGGCTTCATTCTTGAGAATGGAGGTTTGCTTGGCTCTGTTTTCTGCACTACATGGACAGCAGCATCACCTTCCTTGTGTAACGTTTTGGCTTGAAATCTAGTTATTTCTGCAGATCTACACATATTCACTGCCTTGTCTAGTGTTTGGTCTTGCTCTCTCAGCAGTCTCTCTCTGAGTCCATTATCAGGTATTCCACAGACAATACGATCTCTAATCAGTGAATCCTTTAAATCACCAAACTCACAGGTTTTACTGAGTGATTGCAGCTCTGTAACATACTGATCAAATCCATCTACAGACTTCTGATCACATGTGAAAAACTTATATTTTTCATATGTCACATTTTTCCTTGGCACAAAATAATCTTCAAACTTTTGCATTATAGAAGATAGCACCATATTCTGCCCCTCAGCAAACTGAAAACTATTATAAATGTCCAGCACATCCTCTCCTATCACATGGAGGAAAATGGATGCCTTAGTTTTGTCAGCCTCTGTATCAGCTCCACATGCAGCAAGATATATATTAAACCTTTGCTTAAATCTTTTCCAGTTTTCAGACAAGTTACCAGACATCAGCATGCCGGTTGGAGGAGCTAGTTTATCCATGATTACTCACTGTTTGAAGATAGGAGCACACGACAGGCTTTGCAGACACTGAGTATCACAGCCTTACAGACTGCTGCAAGATTCTTTCACACTCTGAGAGCACTAGCAGTCCAAGTTACACTTCTTCTGACACCATGTTTTGTTCATATGTTTGTAAATCCAGTCATAAGGACACAGAGACATGTGAGTTCACTGCTGTGCTGTTTATTCCATCACCAACTCCAGGCACACTGCACACTGGACCACCCACTTCCCAGCATCCCCCTGGTCCCAGGGACCATCACTGAAGATTCAGGCTTACACATATTAGTAAGGGAGTGTCTACAAATATTAAGCATTCTAATACACTAACATCACAGGTACACAGCATAGAGATGCGGCAAGGTGGGACAAACTAAAACAAATTAGGTATTTTTGGCAAAACTAAAACCAATACCGAAACACAAAAATAGTTTTAGATCTAAAACACAGAGACACATCTCTCCTATTAGAAAAACAAGTATGAAATAAATATGCATGATGTCTAATTGTGTCACAGATTTATGAACATGCCCCTACTGTACTTGCCCGCCAGTTACCCGCCACATTTATTCACTAGCGAGTAAATGCTGAATATAATTAATAGAAAAGTAATACAAGTTATGCAGGGGCCTATGTGCAGACTCCGGGTGGGCCCCCTCCTCTCCACAGAGCCGCAGGCTCCGGCATTGGGCCAGAGTATACTGCACATGCGCAGGTCTCCGGAAACATGGCGCTCACCATGGTCCGGAGACAAATTTTTAACTGTGCATGCGCGGCGACCATATGTGGATGGATTTTTGCCGCAAATGCAGCGGCTGTAACGCTAGTCGCTGAACTCTGGAGAGGTAAGTATAAACAACATTGTTGCAGTATGTGTAGTGTGGGCCCCCCTAGACCCAGGGGCCCATGTGCACCATACACATTGTACCCATAATAGAAACGCTAGTGAAGTTATGGGAAAAAAGTTATGTATCATCCAAAGGCTGCTTGATACAGTCAATCCAATAAATACATGTACATTAAAATGAACAAAAAACATTTTTATAGGTGTCGAGCTCAGCGTGGCACCTACTTACCTTGGTGATGTCCTTCCTTCTCATGATGAGCAAGGACTTACTGTACCTCCCAAATTCCTGGGAGTAAGACAAAAGTGCAGAATGTCAGAATAGGGGGCAGTTCCTTCAAGTCACGACTGTCCCACCCATATTAACATTATGATGTTATTCTATTGTACTTGATGTCTTTCCATCCAGGGAGAAACGTGTGTAGTAGATGTAACCTGCAGAAGCTGTTCCCTACCCACTTACCCTAGAGGAAGATAGTAACAAAAAAACAAATAAACATTTCAAAATTAATTAAAACTGTCTGACACCTTGTTATTCTTGCTCTACACTGCAATCTGGCTGCCAAATACCAACACTGGCACCCTGAGAGCTGGCTTTATGATGCTGTCAGCAGCACATACTCCTCGTCTATTAAACTGTTAGTATGAGTAGCACTAGCTACTGTTCTCTGTTTTGGATTTTTGACCCTGCTCATTTTTGACCATGCTTAACTGCCCTTACTATTCTTACCTTCCACCTGCCCTGACCTCAGCCACTCAGTTGATTGTCCTTGTCTGTCACCTGCCCTGGCCAAGGTTTGTGACCTCTAGGTACTGTTTGTATGCATCAGCTTTGTAATATAGACTTACACCATTACCCAAATCCTAGGGGCAACTGATTTTACGGGAATTAGGGTGTCACAACTGAGGGCTGATGACTGTGACTGGAAGCCTCAGTTGCAGGGGCTGACGGGTACCGGAATGTAGTAGGGGCGAGAGGACTTCTAGACATACGTAGAAGCTGTATACCAAATGCCCGAAGACGTGACCACGACAACAGGAATATCTTTAAGTGCTTTTATTAAATGAAAAGTCAGATAATGTGCAACCAAACAAAACAGTAACAAGTGAGTCTCTGAAATATTACTGGTTGTGACCAGTAATCTGAAGTATAAGTGGTATGCACTATTGTACTTAGAAGCACAGGTGAAGCATAAAGTGATGCTGGTGATCGCTGGTAAGCTTTAAATGAAGCTGGGGTCGCAGATAGAAATGCACTATTGTACTTAGAAGCACAGGTGAAGCATGAAGTAATGCTGGGGATCGCTGGAGAGCTGTAGAAGAAGCTGGAGAATGGCTTCTGGAAAGCCAGAGTTCAGACACAGGTGAATCAGGGTAGACTGTAGAGGGTTAATCACTGGAGAGTGAGGTTACACTGCAGAGTGTAATCACCAGGGAGTCAGGCTGTACTGCAGAGAAAGTCCATGGGAGAACTGCACACTGGAATCACTGAAGACAATTAAAGCACTGACACCTTTCCAGCCCAGGAACAGGATATTTATACTTGCAGGGAAGCAGGGATTGGCTGGCTGATTAAGCAGAGTCTAGAGTGCAGCTGCTGGATAATTAGGCAGAGAGCCGAGTGCAGCTGATAGGCTGAAAAGTAACATGTGATGAAAACAAGCATGGCTGCGCCCATGTTTGAACTTGGAGGGAAAGACTGTTTGTAACTTGCATGTGAGTTTTAACCATAAAGCTGCCAGAATCACAGTGAAGAGACTTGAGACAAAGAGATGCAGCGTGCTGCATGTAGACAGTGCAGATGGAATCAAGGCTTGGAACGCTGGAACAGTCTCAGGAGGCATTTGGAAGGTAAATACTGATAAAGAATTTAAGAGAAATTAAGAGACAATAAATCACTCAACACCATTTTCCACCAATAAAATGCAAGTAAAAAATAAATAGGTGAATAGATGTGTGCTTTGGAGCGCTATCATATTGGAAGGTGAAATCCCACTTCATCTTCAGCTAAATGTCTGGAGATATTCATTATGTCAGATTGCAGAAGGGCATTTGCACCCCGAGCTGGACTAATTTTGATGGTTTTGGGCCGTCAACTCACTAGATGGCTGGCCATCTCAGTAATAAAGGAGGCTGTCTGTGAGTCCTTGTTACTCACTATTCGGCCATGTAAAATTGTTAAGGGTTTTTTGCAATTTTTACACCTTTTTCATACTTTACCATCCACGCGGAATACGATTGGGATTATTAGTCTTTTCCTGCAGCGTGCAAGGGAACATGGTACACTAATTGGGGATCTCTGTGCTCTGATGATGTAAACGACAGCAAAAAAAAAGAAAAAGATATGCCGACTTTTTTCTGTCAACCATTTTCTGTGTCGCCCTTTTCCTGTGTCAACCTTTCATCAGTGTCAAGCTAATGCATGTCGCCCTTTTGTCAGTGTCGACCTAATGCATGTTGACCATACCTAATGACTGTCGACTTAGACATTTTAGATCTTCCGTACAGTACGAGACCCGGAACTCCCATAGGACCAATACTCAAGAAGTGACTTAATTGTGCTAAAGTTTCATTACCCTGTTTGTACATAATATAATACTATAATGAAGTGTCATAACGAAGAGAGAATATTAACTTGACAAAAAGTAATTGGTGACATCCAACAGATTCAAATTTGGGGTACCGAGTCAAACTGTATCAGGGACCTCAATATTAGGCAAAATCTTCACTTTCCCAGATATTTCAGATCTCGCGTGTATTAGATGGCGTTTAAACCGTTCCTTCCCGCTGTCCCCTAGTTAAATGTATAAGTCCACTCCCAGGACAGAGCAGCGGACAGAGTGGGAGTTGGGGCAGTATAGAGCAGATGTGCGGAGCAGGACAGATCAGCGGCAAGAGAGTGAGTGGGGCAGCACAGCGAAGGGGATGGAGCCGGATGGAGCAGTAGAGAGAAGCCGGTGCAGAGCCATGGTGGAGCGGGATGGTGCACAGCATAGAGATGCGGTAAGTTGGGACAAACTAAAACAAATTAGGTATTTTTGGCAAAACCAAAACCGAAACACAAAAATAGTTTTAGATCTAAAACAAGTATGAAATAAATATGCATGATGTCTAATTGTGTCACAGATTTATGAACATGCCCCTACTGTACTTGCCCGCCAGTTACCCGCCACATTTATTCACTAGCGAGTAAATGCTGAATATAATTAATAGAAAAGTAATACAAGTTATGCAGGGGCCCATGTGCAGACTCCGGGTGGGCCCCCTCCTCTCCACATTGCCGCAGGCTCTTGCATCGAGCCAGAGTATACTGCGCATGCGCAGGTCTCCGGAAACATGGCGCCCACCATGGTCTGGAGACAAATTTTAAACTGCGCATGCGCGGTGGCCATATTTGGATGGATTTTTGCAGCAAATGCAGCGGCTGTAACACTGGTCGTGGAACTCCGGAGAGGTTAGTATAAATAACATGGTTGCAGTGTGTGCTGTGTGGGTCCCCCCCCCCGGACCCAGGGGCCCCTGTGCACCGCACACATTGTACTCATGATAGAAACGCCAATGAAGTTATGGGAAAAAAGTAATGTATCGTCCAAAGGCTGCTTGAGACAGTCAATCCAATAAATACATGAACATTAAAATTAACAAAAAACATTTTTATAGGTGTCGAGCTCAGCGTGGCACCTACTTACCTTGGTGATGTCCTTCCTTCTCATGATGAGCAAGGACTTACTGTACCTCCCAAATTCCTGGGAGTCAGAAAAAAGTGCAGAATGTCAGAATAGGGGGCAGTTCCTTCAAGTCACGACTGTCCCACCCATCTTAACATTATGATGTTATTCTATTGTACTTGATGTCTTTCTATCCAGGGAGAAACATGTGTAGTAGATGTAACCTGCAGAAGTTGTTCCCTACCCACTTTCCCTAGAGGAAGATAGTAACAAACAAATAAACATTTCAAAATTAATTAAAACTGTCTGACACCTTGTTATTCTTGCTCTACACTGCAATCTGGCTGCCAAATACCAACACTGGTACCCTGAGAGCTGGCTTTATGATGCTGTCAGCAGCACATACTCCTCGTCTATTAAATTGTTAGTATGAGTAGCTACTGTTCTCTGTTTTGGATTTTTGACCCTAATCATTTTTGACCATGCTTAACTGCCCTTACTATTCTTGTCTTCCACCTGCCCTGACCTCAGCCACTCAGTTGATTGTCCTTGTCTGTCACCTGCCCTGGCCAATGTTTGTGACCTCTAGGTACTGTTTGTATGCGTCAGCTTTGTAATACAGACTTACACCATTACCCAAATCCTAGGGGCAACTGATTTTACGGGAATTAGGGGTTGTTATTATTATAGGTGAAGACCTTACAATCAGTTCCAAACGTTTATTACAGAACTGGTGCCATAGATTACACTATTTGCAGCAGTCTGAGGATGAGCATTAGGAGACAAAGCCCTGCAATGTGATAAGTTATTGGGATAATAAATTATTGAATTAATAAGAATAAAAACATTTATTGTATTTCCAGGATGAAGGGTGGTCAGAGGATTAACAGCAAGCAACAAACGATAAGCTGCCATGGAGAAAAACATTCTGTCAGCCCACCTTGCTAAGTTCTTTGCAATGCTAGTGTCAGTAATAATGCTCATCCTCAAAAGTTTCCTAAAAGATAAAGTAATGGGTAACAAACGCTTGCCTAATGTGTGCAGTGCAATACAATTTCTGATGACGATGCAGCACCGTACAGGGCTGGCCAGACCTCCTGAGCGCATGCCGAGGAGGCGGGGCCAACAGCCGCTGGGAAGAACAGCATGCTACAGGAGGACTGTACATGCTGCATTGTGCAAGTGGCACTGCAGTATTGATACTGTCTTCCAGGCACCCTGATAGCCAGATGCAGGGACCGAGTGGCCATGGTGTATGCTAATGAAGTGATCGTTCTGTTCTTTATTAGATCGTTCTGATGTGTACCCAGGATCTGATATGTCAGCCTATCTGGCCAACTTATCAGCTGGGGACACATCGCTCTATGGCCCTCATTCCGAGTTGTTCGCTCGCTAGCCGCTTTTCGCAGCAGAACACACGCATAGCCGCCGCCCTCTGGGAGTGTATCTTAGCTTAGCAGAATTGCGAACGAATTATTCGCAATATTGCGAAAAGATTTTTCTGTGCAGTTTCTGAGTAGCTCGAGACTTACTCTTCCAGTGCGATCAGTTCAGTGCTTGTCGTTCCTGGTTTGACGTCACAAACACACCCAGCGTTCGCCCAGACACTCCCCCGTTTCTCCAGCCACTCCCGCGTTTTCCCCAGAAACGGCAGCGTTTTTTCACACACTCCCATAAAACGGCCAGTTTCCGCCCAGAAACACCCACTTCCTGTCAATCACACTACGATCACCAGAACGAAGAAAAAACCTCGTAATGCCGTGAGTAAAATACCAAACTTCTTAGCAAATTTACTTGGCGCAGTCGCAGTGCGAACATTGCGCATGCGCAATTAGCAGAAAATCGCTGCGATGCGAAGAAAATTACCGAGCGAACAACTCGGAATGAGGGCCATTGTGTACCCAGCTTTACGCTAGTCTTGAAGTACAACCAACAGGTCATGTTTTGTGGAATCATGCACAGGTGAGCAAATCTATTTTGCTGGATCAGTAATTATCCCACCTGCTTCCCCAGACAGAGATCCTCAACACATGTCCTGCGGGGGAACTTGAAGGTTGAGATTGTGAGCCACTGATATATAAGATAGAAGCGGAACAGGACACTTGTCTTCCTAGAGCTCCCTTCCTAAAGTCACCCTTACTGTAACAATAGTCTTATGTTTAGAAATCATTTCAGTTTAGTTGAATCTATGCATTTGGGGGCCTGATGGCTTAGGTAGAACCTAGATGTTAATACCCAGTGTCTAATTTTTGTTGTTGTTGCTGTGCCCAACACTAACATCCCAAATTATCTTCTAGACATCCTCCCTAGCTATCACTTAAGCATGCTTCTCCAATAGGCATTGGGGGTGATACATACGGACCTATTTATTATCATTGCAGGAATCATTACACTTGCAGAAACACTAGTTTCCACATGTTTTATGCAATGGGCCCCTTCATATATTGGGGCCTGATATTACGTTCTTGGTGCTCTGAACAAAGAGGTGTAGTGTAGCAACTCCAAAAGCACCAGAACGTGACACTGAAGTAATGGCCAGGTGTGTAGTGATGTAAACCCCTAGCAACCTACCTCCGTTGTTTCACCCGCGTGGTCAGTTCACGCCTGCGAGACTATGGTTTCTTGGGCCTCCGGCAGCCGCGTTTGAAGGGCGGATTAGGTCTGCCCAACTCCGATGCCCCCAGGTCTTAATGTGAGACAAGGCGTGAACCGAGACGGGATGATAACAAGGGGACCTCTAACTAAACAAAACAGAGAGCTAGGGGCTACTAAGAGACCTAAAACTAAACGTATGTGCGGCACAGCTGCCAGGATAAACAGCAACAAAGGAAATGCTGTCCACACGCCGACACAATACTGTTGTGTACCGGCGGTGACAGCATATGCAGCACCTTCTGCAAAACACCAGTAACTAGCATAACAAAAGAATACAGCGGCCTAGGCCGATGGACGCGACAAAGCCGCTACTCACGGAACAGGTACAAATACTGGCAAACGGACAGGAACCCCCAATGTAGCAGACACAGGCTCTCAGGACCGGAGGACAGGCAGAATCCCAAACGACAGACCGGTGGACACCAAGAAGCCAGATACTCGATCAGGCACAGACAAAGCCACAGGACTTCTGGACAGGAATGCTTCAAGGCAGGATACTGGATCAGACACTGGATCAGACACTGCTAGACAGAAGCTCAGAAACTATCACCAGTGTCTGTGTAATGCACTGAGCCAGAATATAACAGGGAGCCCTAATTAATTATGTCGTGCAGCTGCCCTGTTGCACGACTCCAAACTGACAAGATGCAATTAACAGACAGGTGAGGCCAAACACATGGAAACAGGCTGCAATTACACAGACTCACCACCGGCAGCAAACAAGAGTCTTCTAAACCAGAGCAAAGGGTAATCCTGGCCTGCAAGAGAACTATAACATAAAATACATAAACGGAAAACAGGAATGAACCACTACCTGTGGTTCATAACAGTACCCTCTCCTTAAGGGTGGGCTCCGGACACCCCATGACACCCACGGGGAACAGAAACAGAAGTATAACATAAAATACATAACCAAAATGCAAAACAGGAATGAGCCACTGCCGTGGCTCATAACAGTACCCTCCCCCCCCTTGAAAAGGGGTCAACGGACCCCAAAATTCAGGTTTTCCAAAACAAGGGATACACTAAAAAACCTGATACTGGAACAAACAGACAAAGACAAGAAACAGAAACAAGCTGTGGCAACAGCTTGTAACAGAGCCCCCCCCCCCCCCCCCCCCCCCCCCCCTTGACGGTGGCCACTGGACACAAGACAAGGGAAAAAAATTCTCTCTTTTTTTTTTTACACAATGCAAGAGTAAATAATTATTTCTTTTTGTTCTTTTTTTTACAAAGTTCTTGAGGTCTGACCAAGGTAATTCCCCAAACATTGTCTGAACTGATGGTACCTTCCAGCAAGGCTGGGTTCAAATCAGAGATTGGTTTCTTAACCTTGGGAGCTGAACTTTCAGGCAAAGTACTACTACTAGAAGAAGACAGAAAAGCACATCCTGCAGTCAAAACAATGGGCTGAGACTTTCTGAACCCCACCCGGGGCAGTGGCCCTCGGAACCCCCGCTGGGTCAGTGGCCTTCGGGAACCCCGCTGGGGCAGTGGCCTCCCTCTCTGCCTCCCTCACTGGGACCGGGCCGTCAGCCTCCCAATCTGGGACCGGGCCGCCAGCCTCCCTCACTGGGACCGGGCCGTCAGCCTCCCTCACTGGGACCGGGCCGTCAGCCTCCCTCACTGGGACCGGGCCATCAGCCTCCCTCACTGGGACCGGGCCATCAGCCTCCCTCACTGGACCGGGCAGTCAGCCTCCCTCACTGGGACCGGGCAATTAGCCTCCCTCACTGGGACCGGGCCATCAGCCTCCCTCACTGGGATCGGGCCATCAGCCTCCCTCACTGGGACCGGGCCATCAGCCTCCCTCTCTGAGTCGATAATTATCGAAACATCTCCCGGGATTATGACCTCCGGGACTTTTGCTGAAGCTATAACCTTCAGAACCTCCACTAAAGCTATGCCTCTTGAGTCCTTTCCTGGGGAAGCAACCTCTAGACCCTTCTCTGGGGCTGTGTCTCTTGAGACCCCACTTGGGGATATTACTTCAAAGATCCCTTCTGGGGTTTTGCTTCTCGAGTTCCCTTCTAGAACTATGGTTTTAGATACCCTTTCTGGGGTTGCGCTTTTCAAGTCCCTAACTGGGGTAACAGCTTTTGAGACCCCTTCTGGTGTTGACACCTGAGCTATTATATCTAATGACCCTCTATGACCCTGGGCATCGGGTACCGCACCGGGACTCTGGGCATTGGGTACCGCACTGGGACCCCGGGCATCGGGTACCGCACCGGGACCCCGGGCATCGGGTACCACACCGGGACCCTGGGCATCGAGTACCGCTCCGGGACCCCGGGCAACGGGTACCGCTCCGGGACCCCGGACAATGGGTACTGCTCCGGGACCCCGGGCAACGGGTACCGCTCCGGGACCCCGGGCAACGGGAACCGCTCCGGGACCCCGGGCTTCCACTACCGGGGTTTGCAACTCTGATTCAACAGGAAAGTCAAGAGAGGAGAGAAACATTCTACTTTGGTTCCTGAATCTATAATGGGGCTCCCTAGCCCAAGGACCCCAATTATAGGACAGAGTGCTTTTTAGTGTGGGTTTTGTGACAAGTACCTCTGCCACAGTAGAGACAGGAGTAGGTCTTGAATCCTGACTCAACTTGGCCAGAGGGCAGGACTTGTTGCCACACTTTGGCTTGCGCATCTCACAGGTCTGCAGATAGTGGCCTAAACCCCCAAAATATAGGCATAAATTTAAGTTTCTGCGACGCAGACGCTCCTCTTCTGAGAGCCTGGGCCGCAGAAAACTTTTAAACCTTTTCTCTCCAACTGAACCTGATGATTCTCTTGCCACCATATTGTGAGCAAGAGTCTCTTTAGAGATAGATGTACTCTCAACAACTTCTGGCAAGATAAGCAAAATTTTGGTCAGAAGGTTTTGCAGTTGCTTTAAGGATTGCTGCAAAACTTCCAGCCGCTCAGGTTTCAAAGCACTGAAAGCAGAGTTCAGGGCTGAGAGAGACGCCTGCAGGGCTTGCATAGTTGACATAGGAGGATTTCAAACTAGACAAGACAAGACTGGACTGGATTCCAAACACCGGACTGGATTCCAAACACCGGACTGGATTCCAAACACCGGACTGGATTCCAAACACTGAATTCTAGACAGGACTGGATTCTAAACACCGGATTGGATTCTGCACACTGAATTCTAGACAGGACTGGATTCTAAACACCGGACTGGATTCTGTACACTGAATTCTAGACAGGACTAGATTCTAGACAAGACACTGGACTGGGCCAAAAAAGAAAAAACTACTATTTAGCTTTGTTTCTTTTTTGTTGTGGGCCGGTGATAATATTACGTTCTTGGTGCTCTGAACAAAGAGGTGTAGTGTAGCAACTCCAAAGCACCAGAACGTGACACTGAAGTAATGGCCAGGTGAGTAGTGATGGTAACCCCTAGCAACCTACCTCCGTTGTTTCACCCGCGTGGTCAGTTCACGCCTGCGAGACTATGGTTTCTTGGGCCTCCGGCAACCACGTTTGTAGTGCGGATTAGGTCTGCCCAACTCCGATGCCCCCAGGTCTTAATGTGAGACAAGGCGTGAACCGAGTCGGGATGATAACAAGGGGACCTCTAACTAAACAAAACAGAGAGCTAGGGGCTACTAAGAGACCTAAAACTAAACGTATGTGCGGCACAGCCGCCAGGATAAACAGCAACAAAGGAAATGCTGTCCACACGCCAACACAATACTGTTGTGTACCGGCGCGGACAACATATGCAGCACCTTCTGCAAAACACCAGTAACTAGTATAACAAAAGAATACAGCGGCCTATGCCGACGGACGCGGCAAAGCCGCTACTCACGAAACCGGTACAAATACTGGCAAACGGACAGGAACCCCCAATGTAGCAGACACAGGCTCTCAGGACCGGAGGACAGGCAGAATCCCAAACGACAGACCGGTGGACACCAAGAAGCCAGATACTCGATCAGGCACAGACAAAGCCACAGGACTTCTGGACAGGAATGCTTCAAGGCAGGATACTGGATCAGACACTGGATCAGGGCTGGAAGCAGCTAGACAGAAACTGCTAGACAGAAGCTCTGAAACTATCACCGGCGTCTGTGTAATGCACTGAGCCAGAATATAACAGGGAGCCCTAATTAATTATGTTGTGCAACTGCCCTGTTGCACGACTCCAAACTGGCAAGATGCAATTAACAGACAGGTGAGGCCAAACACATGGAAACAGGCTGCAATTACACAGACTCACCACCGGCAGCAAACAAGAGTCTTCTAAACCAGAGCAAAGGGAAATCCTGGCCTGCAAGAGAACTATAACATAAAATACATAAACGGAAAACAGGAATGAACCACTACCTGTGGTTCATAACACCTGATAGGGCCATTAGTATTCAGCAAACTCCAAAAACGCTGAGTTTTTGGTGTTTGCTCTCAGAAACCAGTGCAATGTTCAGATGGCATTGATTCCCAGGGCCCCACTCCTTCCTATGGGGGTTGTGAAGCAACAGAATGACCTGTGGCTGTGCGTATGCATGAATTCAGGTCATATATGCGCACAAGGCCAGATTGGCAGATGGCCCCTGATGATGAATAGGCCCCACAGTGATTGGGTTGGGTGAATTGTGATGACGTTCTTCACTGATATAAATTAATAAAAGTGAAACACGATTGCCTAAATGGAAAAAATTGATCTGGTTTGAAAACTTTTAACTGAAATTCATGGTGAACAGAATTTATAGACTTCATATGACCTCAATAGCTTCCTATACCACTGTTTTGTTTTTTTAAAATGACAAAAATAGCAAATCTATAGCATTGATATTCCTTTCTGCAACGTTCCTAAATACAGTATGGGGGTGGTATAGATCCTCTAATATTACCTGCATGCTTATATTGCTTTCCTCTCCAGTTTGTAAAACCGCTTATTAGTAAATAAACTATCTGCCCTTAAAAAAATGCAGCAAATTTCAATACTGGCCAAATGTATAATAGTATTCCACTTATTGTACATACAGGTATTTGATGCAATTCTCAGTTGATGTTCTTACGCTCTGAGTTTTATAAGTTATCTATTGAAGTGCTATATAAAAATAGACATGTCATCAGTCCCACATTATGCCTTTTCGTCACTGTGTAGTGTCTAGTGTTTTCCTGAAACTGCCTCACTTGACATTTAATTCAGCACATCTCTACGCACTATGAGCTTGATTCATGTTTGTAAGTAAAGCAAAAAAGCAAGTCATTTTGTGTCTGGAGCAAGCTATGGTTCCATGCAAGGGGGGCAATACTGTATATTTATATTTTTTCTGTGCAGGGTAAATACTGTCTGCTTTTGCATGTAGCCCACACATATTACACAGGTTGTTTTTACACTGCAATTTAGATTTCAGTTTGAACACCCCCCCCCCCCAAAATCTAACTCTCTCTGCACATGTTACATCTGCCCCACCTGTTGTGCTACATGGTTTTGCCCAGTTACTTGCTTTTTTGCTTTATTTACAAACATGGATCAGGCCCTATACTGCATTCTGGTCATTCACTCCTAACATTGGCCCTCATTCCGAGTTGTTCGCTCGTTGCCGAATTTCGCTATATTGCGATTAGTCGCTTACTGCGCATGCGCAATGTTCGCAGAGCGCATGCGCTTAGTTATTTTACTCAAAAGTTAGGTATTTTATCACGGCATTACGAGGATTTTTCTTCGTTCTGGTGATCGGAGTGTGATTGACAGGAAGTGGGTGTTTCTGGGCGGAAACTGGCCGTTTTATGGGTGTGTGTGAAAAAACGCTACCGTTTCTGGGAAAAACACGGGAGTGGCTGGAGAAACGGGGGAGTGCCTGGGCGAACGCTGGGTGTGTTTGTGACGTCAAACCAGGAACGAAACTGACTGAACTGATCGCAGTGGCAGAGTAAGTGTCGAGCTACTCAGAAACTGCTAAGAAATTTCTATTCGCAATTTTGCGAATCTTTCGTTTGCAATTCTGCTAAGCTAAGATACACTCCCAGAGGGCGGCGGCTTAGCGTGTGCAATGCTGCTAAAAGCAGCTAGCGAGCGAACAACTCGGAATGAGGGCCATTGTCCTTGGGCAAATCGGGAGGTGTGGCTAGGTCATATGGAATCACTTGACTACCAAAAATCTCCAAACTCTCCTCTTAAGGACACCCCCATTGCTGTGCTAACTAGTGTAATAACTGGTCACAGTGGTGAGTGGGACATACCTCCCGAAAGTCCCAGCAATTGGAATAAAGGACATTCTGTTCTAATCAGGACTGCGTTGCCTAGAGTAGGACATTAGGAAGGTAGGCAGAGAGGATGGAGGAGTAAGCACTAGTCTCACAAATAGAGATGAGTGATCTGGATTCCTTTTAATTGGGACCGCTCCGAACATTGGGGATCCAAGTTCTCCCACCAGAGTCGGATCCTACGTTGAGGCCGAATGTCATACTTCCGGTGTCTGATTCTCGCAGGACTTGGATTCTATATAAGGTACCGTGGCCATTTCACTGATGCACGCTGACCACTGCGCTGTACTCTGCTGTACTTATAAGTGACTGTGTATAGGGGGCACGCTTCTGCTATGCTGTGCTATACTCTGCTTTACTTATAAGTGACTGTGCATAGGAGGCACACTTCTGGTATGCTGCACTATACTCTGCTGTACTTATAAATGACTGTGTATAGAGGGCACGCTTCTGGTATGCTGCATTATAATCTGCTGTACTTATAAGTGACTGTGTATAGTGGGCACGATGCTGTATGCTGCACTATACTCTGCTGTACTGGCTGCACTTATAAGTGACTGTGTATAGGGGGCATGATGCTGTATGCTGTGCTATACTCTGCTGTACTGGCTGTACTTATAAGTGACTGTATATAGGGGGCACACTTCTGGTATGCTGCACTATACTCTGCTTTACTTATAAGTGACTGTGTATAGGGGCATGCTGTTGTACTAGCTGTGCTGTATAAGTGACTGTGTATACACTGCTGTACTAGCTGTGCTGTATAACCTGTGCTGTATAAGTGACTGTGTATAGGGGACTCACTGCTATATACTGCGCTATACACTGCTGTACTAGCTGTGCTGTATAAGTGACTGTGAATAGGGGGCATGCTGCTGTAAGCTCACTATACTCTGCTGTACAGGCTGCTCTGTATAAGTGACGGTGTATAGGGGCATGCTGCTGTATGCTGCGCTGTACTCTGTGGTAAATTATACTGTTTGGTGCCACCTACCTTAGTGCAATTTGTTCATGTGCATCTATACGCCCTGTGCCTCCATGCAGTTTGAACCGAGCTGTAAGTTCAAAAACAAACAAACATATATATATATATAGATCTATTGTTTGTTCTGTTTGGTGCGCTTTACCCTGGTGCGCTTTGTTCAATGCCCCCTGACTCCACTCAGTTTGAACAGTTAAAAAAAGAAATAAAAATATATATTGATCTGTTCTGTGCACTGTACCCCAGTACGCTGTGTCAATGTTTCATAGATGTGCTATAAACTGCTTTGGCCAATACTGGTGAAATTTTTTTGTGAGCTGTGAGGTGGTCACAATTGACAGGATATTAATATAATTGAGGTTAATAATACTCTAGAAACAAAAAAGGCCCACATTATTTGATTTTAGCTTTTTTTGTCAGTTATATTGGTAAAAATGCAAATCCAAATCCAAAGGTGGGGGACGAATCAGAGCCAAATCCAAATCCAGCAAAAATGGTTCGGCGCACATCTCTACTTACAACTAACCTGTCATATTGCACTCTGCTGCAATGTGCTCAGCCCTGGGATGGCTACCACTAAGTGCATCACATTTGTACTGCTTTAACTCTACTAGGGGTTGCCCATAGCAACCAATCAGATAATAGCTATTATCTTCTAGAAGGAATTAGCTACAGTAAATGATAAGTATCTCTTAAAACCTGCACTTTAGTAAATATAACCCTACTGTTGTAAGAAGTCTCTCCAGGAGGGAGCATAATATGCTAAATAAATAAATTATCTCTCTCTCTAATTGCCATTGTGTATTATCAGTCAGGTGCGCTGAAAGGGGAGGGGGTGTGGGTACTACTTACCAGGGCCTGGGCCGCTTGGAGGGGCCAGGCGGGGGCCCGGAAGAGAGAGGAGAGTGCTGCTGCTCAGTGCCAGAAGCCCCTCTCTACAGTCAACCACATCCTGCTGTGTACTGGGCTGCAGCAGGTCCAGGGAGGCTCCTCTCTCCCCCTATGATGTGCCCCCATCATGTGCCCGCCTCACTGCTGCTGCACTGCTATACAGCAGCCAGATTGATGACCCCCCCTCCGCCCCCAAAAAGGGAAGTGGAGGAGGGGGTGTGGCTAAATTGAGGGAGAAGTGGGCCTGTCCCCTTCTGGACTGCCCTGTATGTAGTTCAAAATCCGCTAGGTAGTAAAACAAAACACTAATGCTTCATGTCCACTTTAAGATGCAATAAAATAACATTACAGTCAAGTTCAGGTTCCATCTAGACAGCACCACCTGTTCGGCATTGAATTACACCTGGACATTTTTTTTAAAATGCGGGCAACTATGAACACTGCCGTGATCCATCTAACATCTACTCCTTCCCTGGAATGTCCACAAACCTTCCCAAATGACAGCAGGCAGTTTCCCAAGAAGAGCGCTTAGTTGCCGGGTCATCAAGAACCTCCGGCCTACATAAACACAGAGGGCCTGATTTAGAGTTGCACACTTGTGGGCTGCAGATCGGCCAGATTGTGCACTCTGAAATAAATGCCTACCTTTACCTGTATTCTGAGTGGATTCATTTATACAGTATGTCCCTATCCAGCAGCTTGTGAATGTAGCCGCCAGCGCACATCAGAACCAAAACCTATACATGATACAAGATACCTGTCAGGAATCAGATGGAGCTCCGGATACGCTTCTCCTCTGAGTTGCCTGGAAATCTGCATACATGACGATGACACCCTCAGACCACTTACAGTAGCCTATGTGTAGATACCCAGATGGGGCCCAGTTACACTTACTCAGCCGTAAGTGGAGATGCAGCTGAGAATATATACGGCTCTGAGGGGTACATGTACAGTACTATAGCACCACGTATCGGGCCGATATAGCTCTTCCTGCTTCACCTCTTTACCAAGGCGAAGCAGGAAGCAGTAGCAACGAGATGTATTAACATCTCAGCTGCCGGAGTGGGGGAGTGAAAATTACCCCCTCCGGTGATCCCTGTCACAGTCCACAGCTCATCAGCCTAGTGCTGATGGACTGTGTCTCACTGCCCGGTCGGCTCCACTGGGCATGCGCAAGATTTAACAAGCAGTGCAAGATCTTCCGTACAGCCGCAGCAGCCAGTGACAGTGGCTGTGAATGGGGCAACAACACTTGCAGCTGTGGAAATCAATA
Source organism: Pseudophryne corroboree (assembly GCF_028390025.1). Taxonomy (NCBI): domain Eukaryota; kingdom Metazoa; phylum Chordata; class Amphibia; order Anura; family Myobatrachidae; genus Pseudophryne; species Pseudophryne corroboree. The sequence continues at coordinate 753,383,797 of NC_086449.1, forward strand.
GCGGCAGGTGTCAGAACATACATTTCCCCGCACATCGGCGCGCTGTCTAGTAGACAGGAGCGCCGATAATGCCAGGGGTACATAGCGCCTCTGGAATTTGCACAAACCGCCACAGTAATACATGGGAGAGAAGTGGTATCAGTACACATAATGTGCGCTGAGCACTTTACCCCATACCAGCTAGTTATACATCTCCCCTGGTGGCTGCTCTAAGGGCCTAATTCAGAGTTGATCGCAGAAGCAAATTTGTTAGCAGTTGGGCAAAACCATGGTGGTCATTCCGAGTTGTTCGCTCGCTAGCTGCTTTTAGCAGCATTGCACACGCTAGGCCGCGGCCCTCTGGGAGTGTATCTTAGCTTAGCAGAATAGCGAACGAAAGAGTAGCAGAACTGCTACTAAATATTTTCTTGCAGTTTCTGAGTAGCTCCAGACCTACTCCTAGATTGCGATCAGCTCGGTCCATTTAGTTCCTGGTCTGACGTCACAAACATGCCCTGCGTTCGGTCAGCCACTCCCCCGTTTCTCCAGACACTCCCGCGTTTTTTCCCTGACACGCCTGCGTTTTTTAGCACACTCCCGGGAAACGCTCAGTTACCACCCAGAAACGCCCCTTTCCTGTCAATCACTCACCGATCAGCAGTGCGACTGAAAAGCACCGCACGAACAACAGCAAAACTGCTAAGTTTTTAGTTAAATAACTAAGCGCATGCGCGATGCGTACCATGCACATGCGCATTAACCATTTAGCAACAAATCGCAGCATAGCGAAAATCGGCAACGAGCGAACAACTCGGAATGACCACCCATGTGCACTGCGGGGGGGGGGGAAGATATAACATGTGCAGAGAGAGTTAGATTTGGGTGGGGTGTGTTCAAACTGAAATCTAAATTGCAGTGTAAAAATAAAGCAGCCATTATTTACCCTGCACAGAAACAAAATAACCCACCCAAATCTAACTCCCTCTGCACATGTTACATCTGCCCCCCCTGCAGTGCACATGGGCCGATTTTCGCAGCGCAGCGGTCAAGTGAAAAAACGGCAATTCTGCGCATGCGCAGGGTATGGAAGTACTTTCACACAAAAGTTTGTAGTTTTACCCAAGCTCGAGTGATCGTAGTGTGATTGACAGGAAGTGGGTGTTTCTGGGCGGCAACTCGGCGTTTTCAGGGAGTGTGCTAAAAAACGCAGGCGTGCCAGGTTAAAACGCAGGAGTGGCTGGAGAAACTGGGAAGTGGCTGGCCGAACGCAGGGCGTGTTTGTGACGTAAAACCAGGAACTAAACGGACTGAGGTGATCGCAGTCTAGGAGTAGGTCTGGAGCTACTCAGAAACTGCAGGGAATTATTTAGAAGCAGTTCTGCTAACCTTTCGTTCGCTATTCTGCTAAGCTAAGATACACTCCCAGAGGGCGGCGGCCTAGCGTTTTTTAATGCTGCTAAAAGCAGCTAGCGAGCAAACAACTCGGAATGAGGGCCATGGTTTGGCCCACCTGCTAACAAATTTGCTGCTGCGATCAACTCTGAATTACCCCCTATGTTGTGAAAGCTCAGCTATGTAGAATGCGGCATGCAAATTGCAAGATCCGTTCACATAACAGACTGCACAGGTAAAGGTGTTATGGCAAAATAAGTGTAATAAAATGTACATACAGTAGCAATGATCATAATGAGTCATCCATTCAACACTGAAGCTTAATTCATTGATATAAGCTGTGACAATTCTGCTGCATTTTATAACGTACAGTATAAGATCTATAGTAGTCCTTTTTGCTATTTCCATTTGGGGCCTAAAGTTTTTCATAAGCAAAATCTTCCGACGTAAGCGTGCATTGACCTACATGCCTGCTCTAGACAGTGCGTTACTAGGAATTTGGAATCCTTGTCTTCATAATTGCAGCCCTGAGGCGAACACCTAGTAAGTGTGATGTGTGAAAGCTCATCTGCAGAGACTGCGAGTGTTCAGCAGGTGGCAGCCCAGCTCTACAAATATGAATGGAATGGGACCTTGTATCACACTGATTCTGTCTCACTTCGAACAGGGAACCTAACGTGCAGACATATCAGCTCTTCACAGTGTGGGACACACTGCCATCTGTACTAAAGCTGTGATAGCCTCTGCTTGCTGTTGTGACTTGCCACACGCTGTGTACGCATCTGAGAGTGTTTAGGCATACCGTATATAACGTGTGTTGTTTATACTAGAGGCAGGTACTCCATTTGTCTATGTCGCCTTAATCTGCTCCGTGCTATTGTCTGGGATTGTGCTTTGTGTTTTATATGCCAGACAGACTTCATGGTCTGCCCTGGGTACACAGATTCTCAGATGCACGTAAGCACAGTGTTAAGGAGCGCGTGGTGAGGGTTATTTACTAACACTGCACATGATGTTACGTTTGCACTAATTCATAGCAAGCAATCAGACATTTACTCTCACTCATATCTCATCTCTTGTCTAAAGTAATGCTTCAAACTCACAATGGTGACATATAAGGGTCTGATGGAGGTCAGTATTAGGGAGCATGGGGGGCTGCACTGTGTAGCATCCACAATACCCTGTGGCTTTGCTGGGGGGGCAATTTTATTGGAGGGGGGGGGGGGGCACAACTTAGTTGCCCTGGGGTCCCCACAAGCCTTAATCTCACTCTGTGTGTATGCAATGGCGACATTTACGCAGTTGAGCAATTATCATCCAACTGCGCATGCGTGGCTGCTGTCAATGAAACTGCGGCAAAAGATGCAGTTGCGTACTTCTGCCTCGCTGCCCCCCCCAGTTACCACCCAGAAACTCCCACTACAATTGCAGGGATCCAAATTTGTTCTGCACCTTAGAGCGGTAACCATCAGGACTCACGCGCAGTGCAACTTTGACGCATGCTCGGACAGAAAACATTGGCCGCATGCAGCTTTAACATTAGAGGCACCTCTGAATCAGGCCCAAAGTGTAGAAGTTGCTCATAGCAACCAGTCAGTGACATAGGGGTCTATGTACTAAGCCTTGGAGAGAGATAAAGTGGAGAGATATAGAGTACCACCCCTTTCCATACCCGTTCTGTTTCTGCCCTCTGGGGCGTGGGATCATTATTTCAGCTCGCTACCCCCGGAGTAGGGAGGCACCCAACCCTTTACACAGCTAAACCTGATCACTATGGGTGCAATACGTGCGATAACGGAGATCATTTTAGAAAGGAAATTGGGCGTGATATATCATTTGAATCCCACCCTGTGTTTGAAAAATGTCAGTTAGGAGCTGAATGATTGGTACTTTATCTCTCTCCAAGGCTTAGTACATTTGCCTCTGTGTCATAATACTGTGACATTCTGTAAACCTGTTATATCTGGTTAATAAACCAATCCTGGTTAAGCTATATACCATGTGGACTAACCTCCATCACACACCGCTGCCACCCATATCAACTATAGGGTCTGCCAATAACTGCCCCTGAAAAGCAATTGTTTCCTACAAACAGACATCCATCAGCACACAAACAAGCATCACAGGGACACCAAGCAAACTAACAAACAAGGGAGGAAGGACGGGGAACTTGCAGCATCATTTCTACCCCATTCAGACCAAGCCTCCGACCCATGGCTATTCCTGGGGCAACCTGGGTCCTGGCTTGGTGTGATAGCGTCAATCCTGGTTGTGGGTCATGAGGTCTCGACCCAGTTGTGACCAAGGATGAACCTGGGACTGACCCGGGTAGTCTTCAATATGAAAGCGCAAAAGTATGCAGAGAGCCGGAGCGCCGACACTTGAAGATGATGTCAATGGGAAAACCCAGTAATAACTAGAGATGAGCGCCGGAAATTTTTCGGGTTTTGTGTTTTGGTTTTGGGTTCGGTTCCGCGGCCGTGTTTTGGGTTCGACCGCGTTTTGGCAAAACCTCACCGAATTTTTTTTGTCGGATTCGGGTGTGTTTTGGATTCGGGTGTTTTTTTAAAAAAACCCTAAAAAACAGCTTAAATCATAGAATTTGGGGGTAATTTTGATCCCAAAGTATTATTAACCTCAAAAAACATAATTTACACTCATTTTCAGCCTATTCTGAACACATCACACCTCACAATATTATTTTTAGTCCTAAAATTTGCACCGAGGTCGCTGTGTGAGTAAGATAAGCGACCCTAGTGGCCGACACAAACACCGGGCCCATCTAGGAGTGGCACTGCAGTGTCACGCAGGATGGCCCTTCCAAAAAACCCTCCCCAAACAGCACATGACGCAAAGAAAAAAAGAGGCGCAATGAGGTAGCTGACTGTGTGAGTAAGATTAGCGACCCTAGTGGCCGACACAAACACCGGGCACATCTAGGAGTGGCACTGCAGTGTCACGCAGGATGTCCCTTCCAAAAAACCCTCCCCAAACAGCACATGACGCAAAGAAAAAAAGAGGCGCAATGAGGTAGCTGTGTGAGTAAGATTAGCGACCCTAGTGGCCGACACAAACACCGGGCCCATCTAGGAGTGGCACTGCAGTGTCACGCAGGATGTCCCTTCCAAAAAACCCTCCCCAATCAGCACATGATGCAAAGAAAAAGAAAAGAAAAAAGAGGTGCAAGATGGAATTATCCTTGGGCCCTCCCACCCACCCTTATGTTGTATAAACAAAACAGGACATGCACACTTTAACCAACCCATCATTTCAGTGACAGGGTCTGCCACACGACTGTGACTGATATGACGGGTTGGTTTGGACCCCCCCCAAAAAAGAAGCAATTAATCTCTCCTTGCACAAACTGGCTCTACAGAGGCAAGATGTCCACCTCATATTCACCCTCCGATATATCACCGTGTACATCCCCCTCCTCACAGATTATCAATTCGTCCCCACTGGAATCCACCATCTCAGCTCCCTGTGTACTTTGTGGAGGCAATTGCTGCTGGTCAATGTCTCCGCGGAGGAATTGATTATAATTCATTTTAATGAACATCATCTTCTCCACATTTTCTGGATGTAACCTCGTACGCCGATTGCTGACAAGGTGAGCGGCGGCACTAAACACTCTTTCGGAGTACACACTTGTGGGAGGGCAACTTAGGTAGAATAAAGCCAGTTTGTGCAAGGGCCTCCAAATTGCCTCTTTTTCCTGCCAGTATAAGTACGGACTGTGTGACGTGCCTACTTGGATGCGGTCACTCATATAATCCTCCACCATTCTATCAATGTTGAGAGAATCATATGCAGTGACAGTAGACGACATGTCCGTAATCGTTGTCAGGTCCTTCAGTCCGGACCAGATGTCAGCATCAGCAGTCGCTCCAGACTGCCCTGCATCACCGCCAGCGGGTGGGCTCGGAATTCTGAGCCTTTTCCTCGCACCCCCAGTTGCGGGAGAATGTGAAGGAGGAGATGTTGACAGGTCGCGTTCCGCTCGACTTGACAATTTTGTCACCAGCAGGTCTTTCAACCCCAGCAGACCTGTGTCTGCCGGAAAGAGAGATCCAAGGTAGGCTTTAAATCTAGGATCGAGCACGGTGGCCAAAATGTAGTGCTCTGATTTCAACAGATTGACCACCCGTGAATCCTTGTTAAGCGAATTAAGGGCTGCATCCACAAGTCCCACATGCCTAGCGGAATCGCTCCGTGTTAGCTCCTTCTTCAATGCCTCCAGCTTCTTCTGCAAAAGCCTGATGAGGGGAATGACCTGACTCAGGCTGGCAGTGTCTGAACTGACTTCACGTGTGGCAAGTTCAAAGGGCATCAGAACCTTGCACAACGTTGAAATCATTCTCCACTGCACTTGAGACAGGTGCATTCCATCTCCTATATCGTGCTCAATTGTATAGGCTTGAATGGCCTTTTGCTGCTCCTCCAACCTCTGAAGCATATAGAGGGTTGAATTCCACCTCGTTACCACTTCTTGCTTCAGATGATGGCAGGGCAGGTTCAGTAGTTTTTGGTGGTGCTCCAGTCTTCTGTACGTGGTGCCTGTACGCCGAAAGTGTCCCGCAATTTTTCTGGCCACCGACAGCATCTCTTGCACGCCCCTGTCGTTTTTTAAAAAATTCTGCACCACCAAATTCAAGGTATGTGCAAAACATGGGACGTGCTGGAATTTGCCCATATTTAATGCACACACAATATTGCTGGCGTTGTCCGATGCCACAAATCCACAGGAGAGTCCAATTGGGGTAAGCCATTCCGCGATGATCTTCCTCAGTTGCCGTAAGAGGTTTTCAGCTGTGTGCGTATTCTGGAAAGCGGTGATACAAAGCGTAGCCTGCCTAGGAAAGAGTTGGCATTTGCGAGATGCTGCTACTGGTGCCGCCGCTGCTGTTCTTGCGGCGGGAGTCCATACATCTACCCAGTGGGCTGTCACAGTCATATAGTCCTGACCCTGCCCTGCTCCACTTGTCCACATGTCCGTGGTTAAGTGGACATTGGGTACAACTGCATTTTTTAGGACACTGGTGAGTCTTTTTCTGACGTCCGTGTACATTCTCGGTATCGCCTGCCTAGAGAAGTGGAACCTAGATGGTATTTGGTAACGGGGGCACACTGCCTCAATAAATTGTCTAGTTCCCTGTGAACTAACGGCGGATACCGGACGCACGTCTAACACCAACATAGTTGTCAAGGACTCAGTTATCCGCTTTGCAGTAGGATGACTGCTGTGATATTTCATCTTCCTCGCAAAGGACTGTTGAACAGTCAATTGCTTACTGGAAGTAGTACAAGTGGGCTTACGACTTCCCCTCTGGGATGACCATCGACTCCCAGCGGCAACAACAGCAGCGCCAGCAGCAGTAGGCGTTACACGCAAGGATGCATCGGAGGAATCCCAGGCAGGAAAGGACTCGTCAGACTTGCCAGTGACATGGCCTGCAGGACTATTGGCATTCCTGGGGAAGGAGGAAATTGACACTGAGGGAGTTGGTGGGGTGGTTTGCGTGAGCTTGGTTACAAGAGGAAGGGATTTACTGGTCAGTGGACTGCTTCCGCTGTCACCCAAAGTTTTTGAACTTGTCACTGACTTATTATGAATGCGCTGCAGGTGACGTATAAGGGAGGATGTTCCGAGGTGGTTAACGTCCTTACCCCTACTTATTACAGCTTGACAAAGGGAACACACGGCTTGACACCTGTTGTCCGCATTTCTGGTGAAATACCTCCACACCGAAGAGCTGATTTTTTTGGTATTTTCACCTGGCATGTCAACGGCCATATTCCTCCCACGGACAACAGGTGTCTCCCCGGGTGCCTGACTTAAACAAACCACCTCACCATCAGAATCCTCCTGGTCAATTTCCTCCCCAGCGCCAGCAACACCCATATCCTCCTCATCCTGGTGTACTTCAACACTGACATCTTCAATCTGACTATCAGGAACTGGACTGCGGGTGCTCCTTCCAGCACTTGCAGGGGGCATGCAAATAGTGGAAGGCGCATGCTCTTCACGTCCAGTGTTGGGAAGGTCAGGCATCGCAAACGACACAATTGGACTCTCCTTGTGGATTTGGGATTTCAAAGAACGCACAGTTCTTTGCGGTGCTTTTGCCAGCTTGAGTCTTTTCAGTTTTCTAGCGAGAGGCTGAGTGCTTCCATCCTCATGTGAAGCTGAACCACTAGCCATGAACATAGGCCAGGGCCTCAGCCGTTCCTTGCCACTCCGTGTGGTAAATGGCATATTGGCAAGTTTACGCTTCTTCTCCGACAATTTTATTTTAGGTTTTGGAGTCCTTTTTTTTCTGATATTTGGTGTTTTGGATTTGACATGCTCTGTACTATGACATTGGGCATCGGCCTTGGCAGACGACGTTGCTGGCATTTCATCGTCTCGGCCATGACTAGTGGCAGCAGCTTCAGCACGAGGTGGAAGTGGATCTTGATCTTTCCCTAATTTTGGAACCTCAACTTTTTTGTTCTCCATATTTTATAGGCAGAACTAAAAGGCACCTCAGGTAAACAATGGAGATGGATGGATTGGATACTAGTATACAATTATGGACGGACTGCCACGGTTAGGTGGTATAAAAAAACCACGGTTAGGTGGTATATATTATAATAATAATACAATTATGGATGGACGGACTGCCTGCCGACTGCCGACACAGAGGTAGCCACAGCCGTGAACTACCGCACTGTACACTGGTTGATAAAGAGATAGTAGTATACTCGTAACAACTAGTATGACACTATGACGACGGTATAAAGAATGAAAAAAAAACCACGGTTAGGTGGTATATATTATAATAATAATACAATTATGGATGGACGGACTGCCTGCCGACTGCCGACACAGAGGTAGCCACAGCCGTGAACTACCGCACTGTACACTGGTTGATAAAGAGATAGTAGTATACTCGTAACAACTAGTATGACACTATGACGACGGTATAAAGAATGCAAAAAAAACCACAGTTAGGTGGTATATATTATAATAATAATACAATTATGGATGGACGGACTGCCTGCCGACTGCCGACACAGAGGTAGCCACAGCCGTGAACTACCGCACTGTACACTGGTTGATAAAGAGATAGTAGTATACTCGTAACAATTAGGATGACACTATGACGGTATAAAGAATGAAAAAAAAACCACGGTTAGGTGGTAGGTATATAATAATAAATAATACAATTCTGGTCGGACGGACTGCCTGCCGTGTGCCGACACAGAGGTAGCCACAGCCGTGAACTACCGCACTGTACACTGGTTGATAAAGAGATAGTAGTATACTCGTAACAATTAGGATGACACTATGACGGTATAAAGAATGAAAAAAAAACCACGGTTAGGTGGTAGGTATATAATAATAAATAATACAATTCTGGTCGGACGGACTGCCTGCCGTGTGCCGACACAGAGGTAGCCACAGCCGTGAACTACCGCACTGTACACTGGTTGATAAAGAGATAGTAGTATACTCGTAACAATTAGGATGACACTATGACGGTATAAAGAATGAAAAAAAAACCACGGTTAGGTGGTAGGTATATAATAATAAATAATACAATTCTGGTCGGACGGACTGCCTGCCGTGTGCCGACACAGAGGTAGCCACAGCCGTGAACTACCGCACTGTACACTGGTTGATAAAGAGATAGTAGTATACTCGTAACAATTAGGATGACACTATGACGGTATAAAGAATGAAAAAAAAACCACGGTTAGGTGGTAGGTATATAATAATAAATAATACAATTCTGGTCGGACGGACTGCCTGCCGTGTGCCGACACAGAGGTAGCCACAGCCGTGAACTACCGCACTGTACACTGGTTGATAAAGAGATAGTAGTATACTCGTAACAATTAGGATGACACTATGACGGTATAAAGAATGAAAAAAAAACCACGGTTAGGTGGTAGGTATATAATAATAAATAATACAATTCTGGTCGGACGGACTGCCTGCCGTGTGCCGACACAGAGGTAGCCACAGCCGTGAACTACCGCACTGTACACTGGTTGATAAAGAGATAGTAGTATACTCGTAACAATTAGGATGACACTATGACGGTATAAAGAATGAAAAAAAAACCACGGTTAGGTGGTAGGTATATAATAATAAATAATACAATTCTGGTCGGACGGACTGCCTGCCGTGTGCCGACACAGAGGTAGCCACAGCCGTGAACTACCGCACTGTACTGTGTCTGCTGCTAATATAGACTGGTTGATATTTAAAGAGATATTAGTAGTATACAACAATACTATACTGGTGGTCAGGCACTGGTCACCACTCCTGCAGCAAAAGTGTGCACTGTTAATTAATATAATTGTACTCCTGGCTCCTGCTAACAACCTGCAGTGCTCCCCAGTCTCCCCCACAATTAATTATAAGCTTTTAATTTATACATTGATGACTGTGCAGCACACTGGGCTGAGCTGAGTGCACACAGACTGAGTCACACTGTGTGACTGACTGTGCTGTGTATCGTTTTTTTTTTCAGGCAGAGAACGGATATAGCAGAGAGAAGTGAACGGATATATTATATTAAATAAAAGTTAACTAGCAACTGCACTGGTCACTGACTGTGGTAAACTAACTCTGTCTGCGACTCTGCACAATCTCTCTCTATCTAATCTATCTATCTCTATTCTAATGGAGAGGACGCCAGACACGTCCTCTCCCTATCAATCTCAATGCACGAGTGAAAATGGCGGCGACGCGCGGCTCCTTATATAGAATCCGAGTCTCGCGATAGAATCCGAGCCTCGCGAGAATCCGACAGCGTCATGATGACGTTCGGGCGCGCTCGGGTTAACCGAGCAAGGCGGGAAGATCCGAGTCGCTCGGACCCGTGGAAAAAAAAGTGAAGTTCGTGCGGGTTCGGATTCAAAGAAACCGAACCCGCTCATCTCTAGTAATAACCCAGGTCCAGTGTGGAAACACTTTCAATCAGCTGGATACAGCTTAAAACTGTGTTCAATAAACCAGGTTGGACCAGCATTAGTGTCCTGATGATGCTAACCTCACTAATCCCTCTCCCACTACCTTGATAGGCTGCCTTGTAATAACATCCAGTCAGTCAACGAATGTCTTCTTAACCCCTTATCCACCAAACCATCTATCACCCGTAAGCCCAATGCGCTTATGTGCCTTTTGCGTTTATTGCACTCAGGCACCTTATACACCTTTGGAAAAGAAGGTTAGAGTCCTAATACAATTGTTTCTGTTTTAGTTTTGTTCAGGAATGGACTAAATTGTTTTGCCTCGTTAGGATCTTATGCCACTCCCTGTCCTCTGCCACCACCGCCACAGAACCCCCATATCGCAATACAGCACATGCCCTATGTATGAAAAACTGTATATATTCTACCAAAATGAAGAAGAATGAACTTGGGACCTTATTATACTGGCTGCTGTATGTGCTCCAACATGCAGCCTGATTCTGCATTGGATGCAAGTCCAAAAGCTGATACGTCCTGCAATTGTGAGCCGTCTGTGTATGCGCCCGATAAATCAATTGCAGACTGCACATGCGCAAAGTCAACTGCCAACTCTGCATGTGCTGCACGATACATACACAGCCTGATGAAGGATACAAGAGCAGCCGGTTCGCTCTCTGTGGGTGTTCAGATGTCTTCTCCCATGAAATGGGTATTACTGGAAGGCAACAGTGCGGCCACCTTGTGAACACACAGAAAAGATCCGTCTCGTGTCAGTATCCTGGGCCTCTGTGGCTTTCATTAGCATATTATAGTTAATCAGGCTGCAGCAGTCATCCGCTCATCAATTGACTCAGAACTAGGCCCATGTTCCCTCTCCTAACTTCAGCATAACTAAAGATACATTCAATGTAAGGAAGAAAATGTAAATGGGTTGCTCACTAATTAAACTATCCTTCACCCATGTATAGTAAATGTGTGCTGAAACGGACATTTACAGATCACCCAACGCTATAAATATAGGTGTAAGTAAACGTAGGGCCTGATTCAGGGATGGATGTATTGTAAACCCATTTTTTTTGCTGTTTGTGCATGTGCCGTGATGGTTTTGCTGGCGGTGGCTGCAGAGAGGATTGATCCGACATATAGTGATTGACAATCAGGGACCATTTGGGGGAGGTAACAGGGAGTGGCAGCAAACACACAGGAGTGTCATCACCACTTTGGGGGGGTGTTTGAGGCTGCGACTGCAATCATGTAGGCAGCTGCAATGTCTCTGCGGCCATGCTGTGCAGCCTTAGGGATACGCATAGCTTTGATAATCTACTGTACTTAGCTGCTGGGAGATGTATAGCCGCCAGTGGGTGTCTCCATACAAATCCAGGTGGTAGTGACATCTGCCATGCGCACAGCATCTATTCAGCGGGTGGAACAGCGGGACAGTCCCAGAAAACGGGAATGTCCCGCAAAAATTGGGGCAGTTGGGAGGTATGTGGATGGGTGGAGCTATCCACCAATCAGAGTGCTGATAGCCACTCAACATAAGGGGCATGTTAGGATTTTTTTCAGTTGGTTACCATGAATGGGTGTGTAAGTATGGGCCCCAGTGCATTGCTTTGCCCAGAGCCTACAATGCTATAATGACAGTCCTGAATGGGAATGGTCTTGGGATTAATGGGGTTGATCTGGATTGGCCAGGGCGTAAAGTGGGGATGTATTGGCAGTATGGACTATTGTCCCAAATGTAAAAATGGAGGAAAGAATGCTTTAGTAACGCGAACCTAAAACCCTTTAAATGTTTATGTATTACTATTATATATATAAGTGTTTTGTTTCATAGCAAATCTACAGCAGAACAATCGCAATTAAAGTTATTGTCAATGTACCTTTGTGCGGCTTCGGCATCCGCACCCAGTGATGTGTTCCTGTTCCCTGCGTTGTGGGTTTCCAACATCAGACAGGCTAAATTTGTGCTGTCAGACTCGGTTTGTATGTGATATGCATTGTCTGAAGTCATGCTTAGTCCCATTTTAGTATGCATGGCAGCACAACATTGTGCAGCAAGACAAAACAATATGTGTTTGTATTGTAAGGTACTCTGAGGAATATGCATTGTGGTGAGGAATGCAGTGTAAAGTTCTGCAAGGGGGAACAATGAAATGTGATCCTCTTGCATCCAGTGTGGATCTCTCCAGCATCCAAGCGTACATTAACCGTACATGACAATAAGGGAAATTGCTGTAAGAGATGGTGCCTTGGGAGGGAACTTCCTGGATTTAAAGATGAGTAGACAGGGGTGTAACTGGAAATGTCTGGGCCCCATGGCTAAATTGTGAGGGTAGTCGTTACGGACCATCTATCGTAATTATACCTAACCTGAAGTCTGCTCCATCCCCAATCACCATCCAAGAGTGTAAGAAATACATTAGTGGCAATCTGGATATCAGTTTGTATTATATATATTTACTACATACTGTGGGGCCTAATTCAGAAATTCAGACCTGATTGCAACAGCACAATTTTTCTCTAATGGGCAAAACCATGTGCACTGCAGGTGGGGGGCGGGGGGGGGCAGATATAACATGTGCAGAGAGAGTTAGATTTGGGTGGGGTGTGTTCAAACTGAAATCTAAATTGCAGTGTAAAGGGGGGTACACACGTAGAGATCCGGGCTTAAAATCTAAGCAATCTGACTAGATTGCTTAGAAATTAAGCACGGATCTCTCGCGTGTATGCCCCCCAGTGATAGCGATGCGCGGCCCATCGCACATCGTGCGCACACATCTCTAGGTGTGTACCCCCCTTAAAAATGAAGCAGCCAGTATTTACCCTGCACAGAAACAAAATAACCCATTGAAATCTTTTGCCATATCGCTAGATAACTGTGCACAGACTAAACGTACTTCTGAGTTACATATCTACTTGTGAGCTGGACATTACAGCAAATCAGTTTGGAAACATGAAAGTCACACCTTTCCCATCCAATCTGTGTTCGCTAAGAGTAGCGTCATACTGACAAATCTTCAGCAGCGGATTTCCACAGACCCAAAATGCTGAGTTGGTTATCATGAGTGATTTATGAGTGATTCCTCCACGCCTAAAAATCGCTTCTCTAAATATTGAATATTATTATGTCGATTTTTCAGGTTTCAGGCACAGAACTGAAGCAGCTACAGATGGCTGCTTAACTAGAATGAATACTCTCAATGCCAGGTAAGTGTCAGATGCCATTGATTTTAATAGAGTAACATTTTCATGTAGCATTTAAACACTGGTCTAAGCCACTGTAAACAGCAACAGGCCAGTCTATTGCTAGAATACAATGGGGGGTATTCATTTGTTTGAAAAGTCAGTTGGGTGTCTGTTATTTCCTATCTAATAGACAGGAAAAAACAAACACCCAACTGACTTTTCAGACAACTGAATTCCCCCCAATATGTTATCTCCTGTATTAACATCTTAATGGATACTTATGGGAATGTCATAATCGCTGTAGATCTCTCCGGTGTGGCGCTCCCCTAAAATAGGATTTATGATTGTTGCAACAGTATGGCGGTCTTCTGAATAACTGCTGTTAGGCTGGTTAATATAATCTTTATGTTGTATGCCTAAGGCTTGGGCCACACATAGCGTTTTCCCCAGTCCCATTTTGCAAGACCCCCCCCCCAATCTGGCGAAAATGCTATGTGGATTCATGCTATGGGTTATACTCAATTGCAGTCGGAAGCTGACTTCTGTCGGAAAGATGGCAGTTTTCGACTTTTTTAGGTCAGAAGTGGTTCCGACCTATTTAATAGACCCCAGAATTTTCCGACAAGTCGGGAATACCGACTTGTCAGAAAGCACGTGGATTGACAGAATAGCCACCGATCCACGTGCTTCTGTCGGAAATGGGGCCAAATCCTTTAAAAAAAGTCAGATTGAGGAGATGAGGGAGCTGAGACGAGGAGACGGGGAGAGCAGCGGGGAGACGGGGGAGAGCAGCAGGCAGAGCAGGAACCCAGTGGCTACAGCAGCGTAGCAGGAGGATGGGGCACCGCCGCCGCTCATGGCAGCGTCCTCCCAGCTCCAGCAAGCGAGGACCCGCTTGCTGAAGCCGGGTGGTCGCTACCGTGAGGTCTGGCGGCTGTGCCACATCCTCCTGCTACGCTGCTATGGTTCCTGCTCACCCCGCTGTTCTCCCCCGTCTCCCCGCTGCTCTCCCCCGTCTCCCCGCTGCTCTCCCCCGTGTCCTCCTCTCAGCTCCCTCATCTCCTCAATCCGTCTTTTTTTTTAAGTCGGATTGATAATGTCGGGAACGGCCAAATCCGAGTTCATTGAATAGGTCCTGTCAGATCCATTCCGACAAATGCATATCGGAATGGATCCAACTTTAATTGAATATACCCCATAGCCTTATGGCTGGATGCCGCAGAACGGCATCCAGCCAGTGCCAAGATTGGTTTTCAAGCGAACACAGTGCACTGAAATTTATGTATTCTCCCTGAAATCCGGTCGTCCCTTCATCTGGCTCAACCAAAGCATGCTGCAGTTGGGTCTGTTGGATGCGGCCCTGCCGCATATGTGTGAGCAGCTGGATAGGAGCCCATGTACAGGATCCTTCCGGCCAAGCAGGTCCCGTTCCTGTATTGCTATGTCTGACCCCAGCTTAAAGGCTTGTACGCACAGATGTGGGGGGCATGGTGAAATGAACAAAAATGTTGGTTTCCTAGAACCTTTGCTCAGTCATTCTAGCTGCAGTCTGCACATATCATGATGAATTGAATTGCCCTTATGAGAGCTATTGGTGCGTTCTTCAGGTACTGAGTGCTCTATGCTGCATGGAGACAGTGAGAGTACATGTCCAACGTACTGGTAAAAGCGAGAATAAAGTACAAGGTCATCAAAATACATGCGTATGCGGCTGCGTAGGAGCAGACCGCTTAGAGTCCCCATGCTGACCACTGTCCACTACCAAAAGCACCTACAAAGGGCACATGAGCGTCAGAACTAGACAATGTAGCAATAAAGAGATTTGCCTGGTCGGATGAATGATGGTTTCTTTTACTTCATGTGCTCAGCCAGGAATGTGTGCAGAAGTTATCTGGGGAAGAGATGGTATCAGGATGCACTATGGGAAGAAGGAAAGCTGGTGGAGGTAGTGTGATGCTCTGGGCAATGTTCTGCAGGGGAGCCTTGAGTACCGGCATTTATGTGTATAACTTTGACACGTACCACCTACCTAAACATTGTTGCAGACCAACTACACCCCTTAATGGCAATGGTATTCCCTGGTGACTGTGACCTCTATCAGCAGAATAATACACCCTTCCACACTGCAAATATTGTTCAGTAATAGTTTGATGAACATGACAAAGAGTTCAAGGTGTTGACTTGGCCTTCAAATTCCCCAGATCTCACCCCAATCGAGCATCTGTGGGATGTGCTGGAAAAACAAGTCCGAGCCATGGAGGCTCCATCTCGCAGCTTACAGGACACAAAGCATCTGCTGCTAACGTCTTGGTGCCAGATACCACAGGACACCTATAGAGGTCTTGTGGAGTCCATGCCTTGATGGGTCAGAGCTGGCGGCATGAGGGCAATCTACACAACTTAGTTTGGGGTTTTTAATGCTATGGCTGATCGGTATATGTGTATCTATACATATTCTTATACTGTGTGTGCATATATATATATATATATATATATATATATATAATAACAAGAGGGGGGAGATCAGTGCGCTCGCCCTAATTTGTATATAGTTCTTAGTACATACAGTTCGTTAGTAGTCCTATATCCTGTTCCTGTCCCCAGAATACACAGGGTAGGTTAGAGGTTTACACAACCAGGTCAAATTGGCCTGTTATCAACACCCTCCACGTAATGCGGGCGGCAGCTCAATTCTTCAAATTCACCACCAGGTATAAGTGGTTTAAGGAAAATCTGAAACAACAACGGGAAGAACAGACAAGCGCCTATGGTGTAGTAATTTTTGGACATAATCGTCACACGCAAAAATAAACTTGCGTACCGTGTTACGGCTTGACATATAGTGTATCAATCTCTCTCTCTTCTGGATTCTGCAATCTCAGGATCTAGGTATACTCTTTATGAAGGTCTTTCAGACTCCACCATAGGCGCTTGTCTGTTCTTCCCGTTGTTGTTTCAGATAGATATATATATATATATATATATAAAATATACACACACATACTGTATACTGTATATACAGTATATATACTGCATATTTATATGTGACATATATACATATACACACGTAAATATGTTATAAGCTGTGTGTGTGTGTGTGTGTGTGTATACAGTGTATATATATATATATATATATATATATATATATATATATATATATTAGAAACTTTGTAAGGCTGTATTAGTAAATTCTAGGTCTACTGCTGCAGCATCTCTTGGCTCAGAAAACAAACGTTCCATATCCTATTAATGAAGGCCTGGAACGTAGGAACATTTCGCAGAGCAGCTTTGTAACTTTATCAATAGAGATGACACTGATGGATTGATTCAACTGTAGTAGCTCTAGGCTAGGAATAACTCTAGGAAATCAACATGGCAGGTCTGAGGTTAAAGTGCACTGTTCAGGAGGCTTCGGGGGACTGAAGTGTATAAAGATATTAAGTATCAGTACACTGCACGGCACGCTCATCTTTCACAACAAACGTTACTTTAGGAAAAAAAATGTTGACCTCACGCCAGGCCTGAAATGACAAAAACCTCAGTGATTCCTCGGCATCAATCACAGTTTATGCTGTGGGATTTTATGGCCGCCTGGTAACGGAAGGGAAATAGCACACTGATGTGTGAAGTCATGAGAGCTTGTCCTAATGTCACTGATACTTTGTGATGCATCTTAATGGATGCAGCTTGTGAAGTACCATGCTTCTTCAAGGGATGTGCAAACGTCAGGGCAGTACCACCCTCCCATTATATGCAATGAGGATCTCACAAAGTGGACAAGGTGCCAGGCGCAATGAGCAATGGCACTGTGCTGTAATATGGTACAGGTTCTATCTGAAGGTGCAGCAGCCTTTATTGCAGCTTTTAGGGGTCTATGTACTAAGCCTTGCAGAGAGATAAAGTAGAAGGTGATAAAGTAACAGCCAATCAGCTCCTAACTTCCATGTTATAGGCTGTGTTTGAAAAATGACAGGAGCTGGTACTTTATCTCCATCCATTTTATCTCTCTCCAAGGCTTAGTAAATAGACTGCACAGTCCACTAGGGTCATCAATTAGCGCAAATTACATTATCATTTTAAAAAAAAATGTAATTAAGTTGAATGGGGATTAATTGATATTATGGAACATAGCGTTATACAGAAAGCCAAATGCAGTCTACTCCATATGTAGTTAATGAAAACAACAAACACAAACATAAGGCATTAATAATCAGGGCCAGATTTAGGGACACATTGAAATGTATGTGTTCACATTGAAATCCCGCCGTCCTGTCATCCGTCTCAACCGCAGCATGCTGCAGTTGGATCCAGGGGCGGAGGCGGGACTGCCGCACATGTCTGTGGGCATGTGCAGTCTCCTTCCGTCCTAGCGGTCCCGCTGAACGGGGCCCGCTTGGCCGCTATGTGTGGCTCTACCCTGTCATTGTACACAGGATGTGTTTGAGAAAATGACAGTTAGGAACTGAGGGGCAGATGTATTAAGCCTGGAGAAGTGATAAAGTGGAAGGTGATAATGCATCAGCCAGTCAGCTCCTAACTGTCTAGTTACAGGCAAGTTTGAAAAATGACTGGCTGGTGCGTTATCACCTTCCACTTTATCACTTTTCCAGGCTTAATACATCTGCCCCTGATTGGTCTGTACTTTATCTCGCTCCACTTCTTTCTCTCTCCAAGATTTGATACATCACCCCCTTTGTGAGGAAAATAGAAATATATTTATGTGATCTATGTATGACTGTGTGGTCAAATGGTGGCCAGTCATGCTGTAATCATAATGGGCCTACAGTATTTTTATGTGGAGGCCTGGGGCTGTAGCCCCATCTCGCCCTGATAATGACACAATATAACCTGTTATTCTTATGCTGTCAAAAATATCTTATGAAGACAAAACACACGTGTCACAACTGTTCCGCCAATTAGAGTGAAAGCCGTTATAGTCATACAGTAAATAGACGTGATTTACCTCAGCAGATCGTTTTAAACATGGCATTTATGTCGGTGGCTCTTATCTTTCTCGTTAGCCGGCTCTGTACTAAGCACATCCTTGCAGAACACGTGGCATGGAATTCAATTAGTTTAACCCATTCAGAGCCTCACACCTCTCATCTGAGACTGACAGATTTCTCACCTCTCACCTGAGACAGCAATTTACACATTCTGTGCTGTCACTGGAATAGAATTTCTTTTATTTTCTAGTCCACCCAAATTAATTTCAGACACCTTGTACTACCTTTTTGGTGGTGTACAGGGTGAAATATATGTTTTTGTAATTTGGATTTTACAAGGAAAACTGAGCAAAAATAGAGAAAAAATATGATTGGTATTTTTAATAAAAAGAGCGTGCATTTACATGGAGGGACAGAAGGTTAGGCTGACAGGCGTTGACACCACTGCAGAGCTTCCCTGAGCCCCCTTAGGCTCTCCCCCCTCTATGGACGCTCTGGCGATGACCTCGGAAGGCAGTAGGGAAAGCGATCATCGCCTGCACATCATTCTAGTTAGAATACTGTGCACGGATGATCACAGACAGCGTCTGGTTCCTGCGTACGAGCCTGGAACCATAACAAAAGGTTCTCGCCCCTACACAGTACCCAAAGGCATGTGCTAGGGCTGTGCTGCTGTCTCCACCATCAGCAGCGAGACGATAGATGTGTAAACAGTAACACAGCAGACTACAGGTCATTTACAGGGGAATTAAAAAGTAGCTGTACAGTGGGTGCAGCTCTGTGGGTGATCAGCCCACTAACAGTGCTTTCTGCAGTTATGTCACTTTTATATCCTATGGTGGATGTACAGTAATGTATGTGAGTATCCACCAACGTTTTAAAAAGTTGGCATCTGTGTAGGGGCAGATTAAGAAAGGAGGGGGCCCATGTGCTAACTCCGGGGCCCCCCCTCTTGTCAGCGCATGAGCCAAGTAGACTCTTTCGCTGTTCTAGAATCTACTTGGCATGTGCCGATCTCAGGGAACATGATGCCCCCTCGCCATATGTCCAGTGATCGATCAAATGCACCTCAGATCTCCGGTAAAATGGCACCTGTACTATTTTACCAGTGATTTCTGTGGCCCTGACAGACAGATAAGTACCTATTGGTGCAGGGTGCACCTATTATAGATATGCCCATGCTCCCATGCATGCAATAGCACTGTAGGGTGAAATACTAATTGGTTAGCAGCAGTGCTGTAGGTCTTTGCACGCCTAAGACAAAACTATTTACGGGCATACTGTATTTATCAAAATTGTTTGTACTAAAATAATGTTTCCAGGGTCAGACTGGCCCACAGGGGAACAGGGGAAACCACCGGTGGGCCACACTGCCTGTGGGCCCTCCTCCTCCTCTTGGGATCAGGTTCCAGACTCTATCCTAGTGCACTTGAATTATGCATTATACTTATGTTACATTATACTTCACAAGAATATGGTTTATTATATATTTACCAAGGGGAACAGAACATGTACTCTGTAACAGTTAGCCAAACCTCTGTGGTGGCTGGCCACGCCCCATTGGAGCCTGGCCACACCTTTAAGCATGGGCCCCTACAACAGCTTTCCCCGGTGGGCGCTTCATGCCCCAGTCCATCACTGAATGTTTCACATTAGTTTAGTTCATCTGAAATGTAGTAAAAGACTTTTGGAGCAGTTTTCGTGAAAAACTATTCCAAGGCCTTTCATTTGTATATTTTAAGTAATCAGATCGCATTTACCATTCTTGTAATGGAAAATACAATCTTCCTGAATTTAAGGGGAATTGTGTAAAAATTCAGGGTGGCGGAGGTAACTCTGCCATAACAGTGCTATCTGTTGATGGCCTTAAGCAGGGTCCCCCCCCCCCCCCTCCTTCCCCGACTCCCGCTCTCCTCTAACAGGCACAGCAGAGCCGGGAGCTAGCCCCTGTGATCAGCTTTGTAAATAGGATGCGGTTACATTGCCGCCAGTCGGGATACCGACGCCAGAATCCCGACCACTGACAATGCGGACAGCCGGCATCTCAGCAAACAGGGGCTATTCCCATTTGTGGGTGTCCATGACACCAATAGAGTGGGAATAGAACCTAGCATGCAGTGTGGCAAGCACAGCAAGCCCGCAAGGGGCTTCGTTGCACTTGCCCCCCTGCTGGCATTCTGGAAGCCAGGATCCGGGCGTCGGTATGCTGACCACCAGGATCCCAGCCGCCAGCATATCATACCCAACCTTTCTAAATAAACTACAAGCTGACCACTGTTTAAAAAGAAATAGTTAAAAAACAAACAAAATTCAAATAGTTTCGTGCATCCAGGGGTCCGGAGATCGGTGAGCTCTCTCCTCCGGTCAGCTGGTCGCCGGGCTCCTGCTCTGTGATCTGGTCAGCTGTGCTGTGCTGTGTAAACCGCCTTCTCACTTTCCAGCATATGAGCAAGAGCCCGGCGACCAGCTAACCGGAGAAGATACTCGCTGATCACCGGTCTGGAAAGTATAGTACTAAGGAAAAACTTAGGGTTGGGGTATTAGTGTTAATTTAGAGGTATGGGTTAGGGTATTAGGGATAGGTTATTAGGGTTGGTGTAGTGGTTAGGGTATTAGGGTTGGTGTGGTGGTTAGGGTATAGGGTTAGTTTAGAGGTTTGGGTTAGGAATAGGGTATTAGGGTTGTGTAGGGTTTAGCAGATTGGGTTCAGGGTTAGTGCATTAAGGTTAGGGGTTATGGTTAGGGTGAGGTTTCGGGTTGGTTATGAGTTAGGGTCAGGATTAGGGTAGGGATGCTATCCCTCCTGGATTTACAGATCTAAATATATTTGTGTAGATTCAGGTCTAGGCCCAGGCAGAATATACAGTTTTCAACTGCTGTGTAATACCACTTTCATACCAAAAACTGCGGGACTTGCTCGGGAATACGGTCTCGGGATCATGCAGGGACATTCCCGGGTTAGGCACCTTTCATACCGCAGTCAGCAGCCCGGCATATTGCCGGGTTGCTGACGTCAGCGGTGACGCGGCGGCTTTAGAGATCACATGATCTCCAAGCGCTGCCCGTACATAGAGAGTAAACGGGAGCCGTTTCAGAGTTGATCGCAGCAGCAAATTTTTTAGCAGTTGGGCAAAACCATGTGAACTGCAGGCGGGGCAGATATAACATTTGCAGAGAGAGTTAGATTTGGGTGGGTTATTTTGTGTCTGTGCAGGGTAAATACTGGCTGCTTTATTTTTACACTGCAATTTAGATTTCAGTTTCAACACACCCCACCCAAATCTAACTCTCTCTGCACATGTTATATCTGCCCCCCCCCCCCCCCCCCCCCCTCCCCTGCACTGCACATAGGGGGTAATTCCAAGTTGATCGCAGCAGGATTTTTGATGGCAAGTGGGCAAAACCATGTGCACTGCAGGGGAGGCAGATATAACATGTGCAGAGAGAGTTAGATTTGGGTGTGGTGTGTTCAATCTGCAATCTAATTTGCAGTGTAAAAATAAAGCAGCCAGTATTTACCCTGCACAGAAACAAAATAACCCACCCAAATCTAACTCTTTCTGCACGTTATATCTGCCTCCCCTGCACTGCACATAGTTTTGCCCAACTGCTTACAAATTTGCAGCTGCGATCAACTCTGAATTATGCCCACATTGCTATGGATTGTTGAAGGGGCCCCAAGCCAGTATCTTACCTAGGGCCCCATGAGGTAAATCCAGCTTTGACATCACCCACAATGCACAGCTGCGCTGAAGACTGAAGCATAGCCACCATCATTATAGAGGAATAATCAATGATAGCAGGGATAAAAAAAATCATTTGTCACTTATATGCCCATATTGGTATCATTTTGTATTAGAAATATTGGTTTATAAAATGCTGCATCACTTTTCCCTGAATCGCTTTGTCAGAAATAAACATTAGACCTGTTTTATTGACTAATGACAATTTACTTTTGCTGCTCTGCAATGAAAGGCAGGACAGCCACCAAGGGTTAACCTGCTCCTTGTAAAGGCTTAAAAGTTGTATTTATGTTACCGACTCTGGTTGAAAAGCCATTATGGAGCAGCTGTATTGTGCTTTACTGCGGCTCAGACAGAGGAAAGCTTTTAGGACAGAATTTCTCAAAGGTTTATGATATATTTATATTTCAAGACCCTTACAGGATCATAATCTTGCTTGAATTGTGTAATCACATTCGGCACCAAAGAGAACCGGCGGACGGCAGTGACATATTTAAAGACACATATTTTTCAGTGCTATGTTTCAAATCAGGAAGACATATTTAAGATGGTTTAGCGCGTTATGCTGTAGAGCCTTTATGGGTGAGACTGCAGACGCAGCATCTCAAATGAGAAACTTATGAATAAGATCTAATTGTTCTTTATTCAACACACATAAAACAAGTATATTTTGTATACATTCGTAGCTTGCGGAGAGTTTTTCCAGCATTTCGGCACTTGCAGTAGCAACCCTTTTCCTAGAAGCATTGCAGTCTGTTCATCACTTGTTGCCCTGCCAAAGCTGTAAGGGATAATTGGAGCGAATATAATGAAATGCTCAGAAAAATAGATTAAGCAGCACATCTGGCCTGCACATAGCAGCCATTTTAGTGCTGAACCAATATTAATAAGAAAGTGGCCAATCACCTTACTAGGAACTATCACTGAGCCATTTTGTGGAATGTGTAAATACTGCTGACAATTAAACCTATGTAGTCCTCAGAATACAGTGCTAAGAGATATTGGTTAGAAAGATATTGGTTTCATGCATATTGAAAGTCTGCATTTTCAGGAATACTGTTTAGTCCACAAAATGGCTGACTGGACATTGACTTCCGGTGGAGCTAAGAGGATAACAGTGGTGTGGATTTTTTTGTGTTTGTTCACTGTTTGACTGGGTTCGCTATGATATCCCGGAGCCTCGGATCCCGGCGATCAGAAGCTGATGCCAAGATACCGAAGGGTGAAATGCTGAAAAGTGTTCTTCTCTCTCCCATACCTCCTAACCCTCCCTTTACACAACCTAACCCTAACCCCCCTGCCCTTCTATAGTGCCTAATCCTAACCTCCCTGCAGTGGGGCCTAAACCTTACGCCCAACACCCCACAGCCTAAACCTACGCCCCCCCCCACAGTGGGTGCCTAACCCTAACCCCCTCCCCACAGACTAACCCTAACCCCCCCCCCCCCCCTTGCGCCTAACTTCCGTGGGGGATGTCTACTCTTCCCCCCCAGCCCTAAACCTAATACTGGCGCTATACTTACATAGGTCAGGATGCCGACTATCAGGATTCCGACGTCGGTATCCCGACAAATTTGGGATTTGTAAATTCCATTTGTTATCATTCAGCCAATGGAAAACCTTTAATCAACCAATCATCCCATTGGGACCTTCACTTTGGATGGACCATCACCAGGCTCTCTTACCAGGAAAGGATGACCCATCAGCAAGACCATCTGGGACCCCAGCACGACATGCAGATTTGACTACCTTAAATCTAATTAGCTCACCAGACTCTGATTGCCTTGATTCCGGACTAACATATGTCTAGCCCGACCTCAGTTAGCTGCGGGAATGGATCACAGGGTCAACCCTAATTAGGCCGACAGTTGTTATGCCGACAGTTACTGGTCAACATGGCAAATGTCAACTTGATAAAAAGGTCAACGTGTGAAGGACAAAGACAAAAGGTCAACACTGGAAAAGGTCGACAGGGACAACCGATCGACACTGGAAAAGGTTGACATGACAAATGGTCGACACACCATTTTTTGGGGTGTCGTTTTCACAATCACAGCACACGGAACCCCAATTAGTGTACCACGTTCCCTTGCATGGCGAGCGGCTTCGGGCAAGGTTCATATTCCCAATAGTAGTCCATGTGGATGGTAAAGTATGAAGAAGTTGAAAAAAATGAAATAAACCCAAAAAGCTGTGTCGACCATATGTGTGTCAACCATTTGCACCTGTCTACTTTTTGTACATGTGGACCATAAGCACTGTTGACCTTTTGTCCATGTCGCAACTAACTGCATGCCGACAATTAGTGGTCGACCTATTGACTGTCGACTTATCCGGATACCGTTAGCTGCACCCCACCAGCATTAAACAGGCATGCATAACCATTTGGCCATGCCTCACCACAAGGCTCCTGCTTACAAAAAAATGCTTACTACACCCAGACCATGTTCTGCAGCAATCATTGCTAGGCTATCCTCCAGAGCACAATCAGACTCTGCATGCCAGCCACAGACTGCCACTGCATCATATCACTTTCCATGAAAGTACGGAAGTGGCAGTACGGATGGTGTAATGGTTAGCATTACTGCCTCACAGCACTGAGGTTGTGGGTTCGATTCCCACCACGGTCCTAACTGTGTGGAGTTTGTATATTCTCCCTGTACTTGCGTGGGTTTCCTCTGGGTACTCAGGTTTCCTCCCACAAACCAAAAATATAATGGTAGGTTAATTGGCTCCAGACAAAAATTAACCCTAGTGTGTGTGATGTATGGTTGAGAATATAGATTGTAAATTCCACTGGGACAGGGACTGATGTGAATGGGCTAATATTCTCTGTAAAGCACTGCGGAATATGTGTGCACTATATAAATAACTGGTAATAATGAAATACTTACATTTTGGTGAACTGTTCCTTATCCAATTGCAGGTTCTGTGGATCATATAAATGTAAACACAAAACACATGAAGGATTTGGAAGCAATATAAGATACAGCTATTGATGACTGCTTTACATACCATACACAGTACCGCACGTCACTGCACTAAAGTAACCAAGTGGAAATATGTACTGGAGCAAGCTGAACCTTGACTATTTGTAAAATCTGATTTACAGTATTTCGGTATCCAGGAATAAATATACAAACATGACTGCAATGTTTTATAGCAGAGACATGACCTGAGAGATCTGGAGCATGCAAATGAGCTGACATCACTCTTCAGTATGAGATCACGGCTAACCCCTGGCTTAGGATAACACAAATGTAATAACTCACACATGCCCCCTGTTTTCCTTCTCCTGATTATCTCATTTTTGGTCTTTATTTTGATGTCAGTTATAATATATCAATCTTTAGCAACAGACATAAGTAATACTGGACCTGCAGTGGGGTCACTGACAGCTGGAGTCTAGATCTACCTGTCAGACAGTAATGGGGTGATGTAACATAGGCAGGTCAGGGCCTGTCTCCTATAGGAGTCTCATTAGATAAAGATGACACCTCTAGCTGGATAACAAAGGTAAGAATTGCTGCTACAGAATCCAAAAATTCACATCCAAACCAGAAACACACTACAGAGTCTACAAAGCTTCTATCGTATCGAGCTACAGAAATATCTATACAGCATTTCCTTCAACGTTATTGGTTTCATTCATATTGTCTGGCGCTTCATGGCGCAGTGCATGGAATTTTTATTTTATAGAGGGGCATGACTATGCCTCCCGTATTTGGCCATACAACGCCAGGACCCGAGCCCCATTCAGCTCTCAACAGCCCTGCCACCATTTGGAGCCACCCGGAGCATTTTTAGGACACACAGGTGATTGGCTCCTTCCTGATCTTTGAAGTCACTCCCACTTGTTGTGACGTAACGATGTCCCGGACAGATTTAGGCAAGATAGCTGCTGGTTATAATTTATAAAGCAACAATTATTTTGAAAGCAACTTGGTTTTACTTTAAAATTAATTACTGCCTTAAATCTAGTGACTTTTTCACAGAAATCATGACGGAACCAGCAAATCACAGCCTATTATATGCGGGCCAGTGATTTGCTGGAAACTATTTCCACTCAAGTAAATTTAGATATTGCCATTTGTTGTGACAGCATTAACATATTATTTTCATAATTATCCTGATTAGACTATCATCATGGCTGAGATTTTCACTAATAATAGTCAATATACAGCAAGCTCCTGTATTATTATTTTTGATATAAGTACTTTTACAGTACATATAGTTTATGCATGTGTGTACACGAAGTTCATACTCTTGGCAGGTGAGGTGCTACTCCTAGTGTAATGTTCAGCAGTTGACATATATATATATATCAAACACAACAATTGTGAAATTGGCGGCCTAGGGGAGGTATTCTCCTGACCCCTCTTATGTTAGTATCTCTTTCAATATGTCTTACAGAGAGCATAAAATACACAGAGAGTTCCAATATACAGATTTTTTTATTAAAACATTGCTAAAATATCAATTATGTCCTTATATCCTTAGATGCATTAACAGATGACAGCCTCCTCACATAACATGTGTTAGGTGCCGCGGTCCACGGCGCCGCTCGGTCTGTTTCCGGGCGACGCTCACGGCCGCCGCACCTCCCTCGCTGCCCGCCCGGCACCTAGCAACGCCAGGACGCCGTGCGTACTGTAGCCGCCGGGTCCCTGGCAACGCTAGGACGCCGGGCGTCCTCAGCCGCCGGGTCCATGGCAACGGGGACGCCATTGGCGGACCGCGTTCCCCGTTGCCAGATAAGATTGATTAGTTGTTCGTGCAGCAGGGCAGCTGCGCGACAACTATTAATTAGTGTCTGGGGGCTGGTCTTGCGGGCCCTCCTGTCATTGGCCAGCAGGGCCTTTTTATGGGTGCCAGCACACTGCAGCCTCGCCGGTGATAGCTTCCTGTACGCTGTACCTGCCTTGCAAAGTTTGTTCCTGGTCTGCTGTATCTGGTCGATCCTGCTCTCCGTGCTCCTGAGTCCTGGAGTTCTGAAGCCGGTCCTGGGAATCCTTCCAGTCCAAGTGAACCTGTTGCTGTCATCTGGGGGTTCTTGTTGATTGGGGTTCTCTCCCGGTTCCGTGAGTAGCGGCTTCTGCCGCGTGTTGCGGCCTAGGCCGCTTAATCCTAGCGTTAGTTTTGTACTGGTGTTTTTTGCGGAGGTTTCCGCTTTACACTGTCCTCCCCGGTACACAACGGTGCCGTGTGGAGTGTGGACAGTGGTATCTTTTGTTGTTCTTTTCCTTTGGCGGCGTGCCGCACATATATTTAGTTTTAGGGTAGTTAGTAGCCCCTAGCCTTCTGTTTGCTTTAGTTAGAGGTCCCCTTGTTATTATCCTGTCTCGGTTCATGCCTTGTCTCACTCTAAGACCTGGAGGCATCGGAGTTGGGCAGACCTAATCCGCCCTTCAAACGCGGCTGCCGTGGGCCCAAGAAACCATAGTCACGCAGGTGTGAACTGACCACACGGGTGAGACAATGGAGGTAGGGTGCTAGGGGCTATTTCCATACCACACCTTATTTCAGCGTCACGTCCTGGAGCTCTGGACTCACTACGCAACATCTCTCCTGTTCTGAGCACCAGGAACGTAACATTATCACCGGTCAAAAAAGAATAAAGAGTTATTTGTATTTGGTGGGCCTTGAAATTCGGCCTCATGAATCCGGCAGTATTAGAACCGAATCCCAGCCAGCTTTTGGCCAACCAGATTCAGGAACTAACTCAGATGGTTCAGGATCTTACTCTTCGGGTGAGATCGCAGGAAGATCTTTTGCGAGCCTCCCCGAGTATGATTCCAGAACCAAAGATGCATCTTCCTGACCGTTTTTCGGGTAACCGAAAGGATTTTTTTAATTTTAAGGAAGCTTGTAAACTTTATTTTCGGTTAAGGCCCCGATCCTCTGGTACTGAGTCTCAACGGGTCGGGATTGTGATGTCTTTGCTTCAAGGCGACCCGCAAACCTGGGCTTTTGGGTTAAAAGCCGATGACGCAGCCTTGCTATCGGTAGATGCCTTTTTTAAGTCCTTAGGCCTTTTGTATGATGACCCTGATAGAGAAGCATCGGCTGAGAGTCACCTGCATGCACTAAAGCAAGGGAAAAATCCAGCAGAAGCGTATTGTACCGAGTTTCGCCGTTGGTCGAACGACTGTGGCTGGAATGACCCGGCCCTGCACAGTCAGTTTCGCCTCGGTTTGTCTGAAGTTATTAAAGACAGTCTCCTTCAGTACCCCGCTCCAGAGACTTTAGACAAACTCATGGAGCTTGCCATTAAAATTGATTGTCGTCTCCGGGAGCGGAGGGCTGAAAGAGGAGCTAGTTTCAGGCCTAGTCCATGTGTGTATACTTTCCCTGAGGACGTTGAGGAGCCCATGCAAATGGGTCTCTCCCGGCTGTCCCCAGAGGAAAGAACCAGAAGGCTAAATTCTGGTCTCTGCTTGTATTGTGGTGGCAAGGGACATGTCGCACGCAATTGCCCGAATAAGCAGGGAAATGCTCTGACCAAGTGAATTGTGAGGGGATTCACTTGGGTCTTCAATTAATCTCCTCTAATGATTCCTTATTAGTTCCTGTAAAAATTTCCTTTGGTAGTCTCAGTTCGTTGGTGTCGGCCTTTGTCGACAGTGGAGCTGCGGGAAATTTCATGGCTCTTGGTTGGACTCAGGCATTGGGCGTTCCACAGATATCTTTGGATAAACGTATCACCATGCACGGCTTGGATGGTGGTCCGCTTTCTAATGGGGTAATCACTCACCGCACACCTCCAGTACAACTGACAGTGGGGGCCCTACATTCAGAGAAAATCGAGTTTTACCTTACCCATTGTCCGGCAGTCCCCATAGTTTTGGGTCACCCCTGGCTTGCCTTTCATAATCCCACCAAAGATTGGCGGTCTGGGGAGATTTCCCGATGGGGTCCCTTTTGTGTTAAGGAATGTATTTCCCGTCCAGTCCGGGTTGCGGCAGTCACCCCAGATCTTATTTCTTTGGAATATCAGGACTTTGCCGATGTTTTCTCCAAGGGTAATGCGGATATTCTGCCCCCTCATCGGTCCTATGACTGCGCCACTGACTTAGTTCCCGGTGCCTCTTTGCCTAAAGGGAAACTCTATGCCCTGTCTGGGCCGGAAACTACGGCAATGGATGAGTATGTACAGGAGAGTCTGAAGAAGGGCTTCATTAGGCCCTCAAGATCTCCATTGAGTGCAGGGTTCTTTTTTGTTGAGAAGAAAGACGGGTCGCTCAGACCATGTATTGATTATCGGGCTCTGAATAAGATCTCTGTTAAAAACAGCTACCCCTTGCCACTGATTTCGGTACTATTTGATCAGCTCCGTACTGCCGTTATCTTCTCCAAAATTGATCTTAGAGGGGCTTACAATCTCATCCGAATAAAATCTGGGGATGAGTGGAAGACGGCTTTCAGCACACAGTCGGGACATTATGAATACCTGGTGATGCCGTTTGGGCTGTCTAATGCTCCTGCTGTATTTCAAGATCTTATCAACGACGTCCTTCGCGACTTTCTAGGAAAGTTCGTAGTCGTTTATTTAGACGACATTTTGATTTACTCTGAGTCCTTTGAACAACATATTACCCATGTGCGACTGGTCCTTCAGAGGTTACGGGAAAATCATTTGTACACCAAACTGGAGAAATGTGATTTCCACATCACAGAAGTGTCCTTCCTGGGGTATATTATTTCTCCAAAGGGGTTTTTTATGGAACCAAAAAAACTCCAGGCAATCCTAAATTGGGCACAACCCACGAACTTAAAAGCAATCCAGCGCTTTTTAGGGTTTGCAAATTATTATAGGCGTTTTATTCATACCTTCTCAGATTTGGTTGCTCCTATTGTGGCATTGATTAAAAAAGGAGCGGACCCTTCCAATTGGTCGCCTAAAGCCAAGTCTGCCTTTCTGGCCTTGAAACAGGCCTTTGTCTCAGCTCCAGTACTTAGACACCCTAACCCGGATCTCCCCTTTATTGTCGAGGTAGATGCCTCAGAGGTTGGAGTGGGGGCTATCCTTTCTCAGGAAGACCCGGAGTCTCGGGAATTACACCCATGTGCCTTCATGTCTAGAAAATTCTCCTCCGCAGAATCCAACTATGATGTTGGTAATCGAGAATTGTTGGCAATTAAATGGGCTTTTCGAGGAGTGGAGGCACTGGTTGGAAGGAGCAAAGCATACCATTACTGTGTTCACTGACCACAAGAACCTGCAGTATATTGAGTCAGCTAAACGGCTTAATGCTCGACAGGCATGTTGGGCGCTGTTTTTTACTCGTTTCAGGTTTATCATCACCTTCAGGCCCGGTTCCAAGAATACGAAAGCTGATGCCCTTTCACGTTGTGTTCTTCCGGTTCACAATAACCACTCAGCTACTACCCCCATAGTCCCATCGTCTGTCATCCGGGCTGGCCTCACTCAGGATTTATTTACACAGCTAGTCCAGCTTCAGCAGCAGGCTCCCAGTGTCACTCCTGCAGATCGTCTCTTCGTCCCTGAATTTCTGAGAGGCACTGTTCTAGCTGAGTTTCATGATAATAAGGTTTCTGGTCATCCGGGTATCTCTAAGACCTTGGAATTAATCTCTCGCTCAGTGTGGTGGCCTAATCTTTCTAAAGATGTGAGGGAATTTGTCCGTTCCTGTCAGGTTTGTGCTCAGTACAAGGTATCTCGATCGTTGCCGGTCGGGCAACTCATGCCTCTAGCCATTCCTCTCAGGCCATGGTTACATATATCCATGGATTTCGTGGTGGACCTTCCGCTTTCAGCTGGGTTCCGAGTCATTTGGGTGGTAGTAGACCGTTTTAGTAAGATGGCCCACTTCATTGCTCTTCCCCGATTAACCTCCGCTCAAGGGTTGGCTGTTTTGTTTCTCCGCCATGTCTTTAGGCTCCATGGTTTACCCATGGATATTGTCTCTGATCGGGGACCACAATTCATTGCCCGTTTCTGGAAACGTTTTTTTGTGCCTCTTTAAATATGAAACTCTCTTTAACATCTGGGTACCATCCACAGTCTAACGGACAAACTGAACGTGTTAATCAGTCATTAAAACAGTATTTACGACTATACTCGGCCAAACTTCAGAATGATTGGTCTGAATTTCTTCCTTTGGCCGAGTTTGCCTATAATAACTCTTGTCATTCTTCCACCAAGGAGTCTCCATTCTTTTCGGTCCTGGGCTTTCATCCTAGAGCCAATACTTTTTACCCTCATTTTCCAGTCTCTTCGTTGACCTTAACTTCCCGTCTCAGAATGATTTGGAAAAAGGTGCACCTTGCCCTTAAGAAGGCTGCCTTCCGAGGAAAGATTTTTTCAGATAAGTTCCGACGCCCATGCACTTTTAAGGTGGGAAATAAGGTGTGGTTGTCAACCCGCAACATCAAGCTCCGACAACCCTCGGATTGGGACCCAAATTTATTGGACCGTTCCTTATCGTAAAGAAGGTCAATCCAGTTGCTTTTCGGCTACGCTTGCCTAAATCACTCAAAATTGGCAATACTTTTCATTGTTCCCTTCTGAAGCAATATATTTCTTCCAGGAGATTCCCTCGGAAAACTTCTCAGGGTAGACCTCCGGTGGATGTTCTGGGGCAACAAGAGTTTTTGGTGGAGAAGGTTTTAGATTCCAAAGTTTCTCGAGGCCGGCTGTATTTTTTAGTTCACTGGAAAGACTATGGCCCGGAGGAAAGGTCTTGGGTCCTGGATAGGGATCTACATGCCCCTAAACTTAAGAAATTATTCTTTCAGGAATTTCCTCAGAAACCCGGCTTTAGGGGTTCTTTAACCCCTCCTCAAGGGGGGGGTACTGTTAGGTGCCGCGGTCCGCGGCGCAGCTTAGTCTGCTTCCGGGCGACGCTCACGGCCGCTGCACCTCCCTCGCTGCCCGCCCTGCGCCTAGCAACGCCAGGACGCCGTGCGTACTGTAGCCGCCGGGTGCCTGGCAACGCCAGGACGCCGGGCATCCTCAGCCGCCGGGTCCATGGCAACGGGGATGCCATTAGCGGACCGCGTTCCCCGTTGCCAGATAAGATTGATTAGTTGTTCGTGCAGCAGGGCAGCTGCACGACAACTATTAATTAGTGTCTGGGGGCTGGTCTTGCGGGCCCTCCTGTCATTGGCCAGCAGGGCCTTTTTATGGGAGCCAGCACACTGCAGCCTCGCCGGTGATAGCTTCCTGTACGCTGTTCCTGCCTTGCAAAGTTTGTTCCTGGTCTGCTGTATCTGGTCGATCCTGCTCCCCATGCTCCTGAGTCCTGGAGTTCTGAAGCCGGTCCTGGGAATCCTTCCAGTCCAAGTGAACCTGTTGCTGTCATCTGGGGGTTCTTGTTGATTGGGGTTCTCTCCCGGTTCCGTGAGTAGCGGCTTCCTAGCGTTAGTTTTGTACTGGTGTTTTTTGCGGAGGTTTCCGCTTTTCACTGTCCTCCCCGGTACACGACGGTGCCGTGTGGGGTGTGGACAGTGGTATCTTTTGTTGTTCTTTTCCTTTGGCGGCGTGCCGCACATATATTTAGTTTTAGAGTAGTTAGTAGCCCCTAGCCTTATGTTTGCTTTAGTTAGAGGTCCCCTTGTTATTATCCTGTCTCGGTTCACGCCTTGTCTCACTCTAAGACCTGGGGGCATCGGAGTTGGGCAGACCTAATCCGCCCTTCAAACGCGGCTGCCGTGGGCCCAAGAAAACATAGTCAGCAGGCGTGAACTGACCACACGGGTGAGACAATGGAGGTAGGGTGCTAGGGGCTATTTCCATACCACACCCAGAGCTGGATTAAGGCATTGGGGGGCCCGGGGTACTTAAGACAGGGGGGCCATAAGGTGTAAATTTTAAATTATAATATACGGTGTGTGTGTGTGTGTGTGTGTATATGTATATATATATATACACACACACACACACACACACACACATATGCCTTACATATTGTACACACATACAGAGTGAGTGTGTGTGTGTATATATAATTATATATATATATATATATATATATATATATACACACACACACACAGATACTGTATATATAAGAAAAAAAAAATATATATATATATACACATAGACTGTACATATATAATACACATACATAGACACACATATATATATATATATATATATATATAAACCCAGTACATAATGCAGCCAGCCTTACGTTTTTATGTGCTTTGCTGCTGGCAAGATGCCCAGCCCGGCGCGTGTGTTTCAGCACATAGCCTAGGAGAGGTGCTGGCTGAGACTGGGTGCCCTCCTCCCTCCCTCCCTGCAGCCTGCGCGCCCAGCCAATGACTGAGCCGCAGGCTGCTGCTCCTCAGCTTATTGGACAGCTGAGCCGTCGCTCAGCTGTCCTTCCGTTTACAGGCATTCACTCCCTGCGTGCGGCGGCCGCGGCGCCAGCCTTTCCAGTGCAGTGGAGCCGGGAGCCAGAGCTGCCCTGCCGCTGCGTGTGGCTCCCGGGAGCGCAGCGCAGTACCGCAGATCGGAACAGAGATCCGATCTGCGGCGGGGGGCCCTTTTAAACAAGGGGGCCCGGGGTACTTATCCCCGGGACCCCCCTCTTAATCCGGCTCTGACCACACCTTATTTCAGCGTCACGTCCTGGTGCTCTGGACTCACTACGCAACATCTCTCCTGTTCTGAGCACCAGGAACGTAACAACATGGAGGTTTGATTTCTCATAGATGCACAGACTGCTTCTTCCATGAGATCCTCCTTCCAATGATACAGGTTGGAGGTTACATCAAAGCATAATAGAATACCCAACGTGTTTGGTCAGATAGACTTCATCAGGGGTGTATCTATAATATTAGAGCACAGAACTCTTTAGGACATTATAAAAAATGGTGTAAT
Source organism: Pseudophryne corroboree (assembly GCF_028390025.1). Lineage (NCBI taxonomy): Eukaryota > Metazoa > Chordata > Amphibia > Anura > Myobatrachidae > Pseudophryne > Pseudophryne corroboree. Next base: position 753,417,861 of record NC_086449.1, read on the forward strand.
GTGTCAGTGTACCTGGAGTCTCCCGCCCATCCAGTTGTGGCTTGTCTAGTCGACTAGTTTTCAGGTGCGGCTCTTGCCGAGTCTGCATAGAACACCTGTATAGGATTTTGGCAGAAGGACGGAGATACCCCAGTACAGACAACACCCCCAAAGTACACAAAGATCACTACGGTGGGACACGGTAACAAGATTTATTACAAGAAGGTGGTCGCCGTTTCTAGTAACTTGAGTTGCTGGTTAATAAACCTGGCACATTTCGGTAAGGCACATTATCTCACAAGACTTATCAACTGCATAATACACATACCACAACATCAACATGAATACTTTTCAGCGCATCAGTGCTTACGCTATCACTTTAGAATGGCTGAGTTAGGAAAGTTCAAACAGTGTACTAAAGAGTCGCTAGGTGGTGTTGTGGTGCCAGCAAAGGGGGTCTCTGACTCAATACACAATCCGGAGAAGTTCAAGCATAAGTGGGTGCAATTCACAATGAAAAGTCACCTGGGTCAAGTATGGGCTTAAGGGGGTACACGGCTGGGGTACGGTGGTGGCTCAGCGTCTGATCTATAATAATGATAGCGTCTATGACCGTGCAGAGTAGGGCATTTGGGAGGTGCAGTGTTCCTTAGGTGGAATAATGGCAGACTGGGCACAACTGTATGCTGTCACTGCTGAGGTACCATTTCACAGTGGAGCTGGGGCAGAGTTATGACACCGCTGTAACATGTCTCCAGTCAGAGCAAAGGGGCAGAACTGGGTTGGAGGATGGGCTATGATGTAGGCACCTGGTGGCTACCAGTGTTCTCACTGGCCTGTGCTGGCTGAACTGGATGCTCCTTTCATGGCATCCCCCTCACCTGGGTACACATCTATACACAGCTTGCCTCTTGTGTCCCGGCCGCGGCTTTCCATTTCACCTCCCTGTGTCAGTGGCAGCACTGTCAGCTCTCCCTCTGGCCCGCGGCTCTCCTGGTCGCTGCAACGGTGTGACACACTCCCCGGCTCTCTCCTACCACTGTCAGTGCTGCGGTAAGTGGCGCTGGGTTCCGTCTCCTGCAGGCGGCTCTCCCCTCTCACTGTCAGTGCGGCGGTCAGCGGCGCTGAGCTCTGTCTCCCACAGGCGGCTCTCCCCGGTGATCAGCAGCACAGTCCCGCTGCTCTCTTCCTCTCTCCGTCCCCGCTGCTTTTTAGGTGCCAACTTCGCCTCCTGTTCTCCGCGCTCGCAGGGCCCTGTTCTTCTCCCTCTCCTGGGTCCTAAGGCTCGCCTCCTCTCCTCCTTACTAGTCTGTGTTGCTTAGCAACCAGTCGGGCAATTAACCCCTGCAGTTCTGGTTGCCAGTAAAGGTTGGGGGGACATGGACTGGGGCATCATATACTCCCCCTCTGGAAGAGTGCATGTCCTCACGCATTAGGCAACATGTCCAAAGTCAATGCCACAGTCTTTCAAGATGCAAGCAGTAGTAAACAGGTGAACGTAACCAAATTGGGTACCAACATGTATAGACATTTCTGAATATAAACGTATTTACAGGTCAAGTATTAGCTTATTCCCTATATCTGGAGGGCGGGACGCCCTTTGTGCTATGTCCCGACCTTCGAATTTCCACAGTGGGGATTCTGTGCTTACTATGGGTAGTGGCTGGAGTGGGCCAACTCTGACCCTCTAAGGCAGAGGTTCTCAAACTCTGTCCTTGGGAGCCCACACAGTGCATGTTTTGCAGGTAACCCAGCAGGTGCACAGGTGTATTAATTACTCACTGACACATTTTAAAAGGTCCACAGGTGGAGCTAATTATTTCACTTGCGATTCTGTGAGGAGACCTGCAAAACATGCACTGTGTGGGCCCCCGAGGACCGAGTTTGAGAACCTCTGCTCTAAGGGCTCATTAACCATGGGATCTAGGGTGTCATGAGGCGCTAAGCTCGATGCGGGTGGAATGCACATAAAGAGTAAGAGCTCGATGGGGTCAAGTAAGGGTACGCCCTTCTGCCACAGGTGAGTCTGCTGTTTCTGGTGGTACTTCGGAGGTGCAAGGCTTGAGTTGCTCTCTGGACACAACAATGACAGGACCATCTTGACCTCGGCGGATCTCATAGGTGAACCGTTCTCCCCCCAGGACACTGACAACGACATAGGGTGCGTTATCCCACATGGTATCCAACTTACTGGTGCGATGGTTCCGTTTCTTCCAAACAAGGTCACCCACATTTAGAGTCGTAGGCCGGATAGTTGCATTGTAATTCTTTTCTTGGCAGTTTCGGACGGTTCCCATCCACATTTCCACCAGTCCTCGGGCTACTTCAATTCTCCATTGATGCTCACGGACCCAGTCGGTTTGTGGAGTGGCCGGAGAAGTTAGTGCGGGGGTACGCTCCAGGTCTTGAGGCAATTTACCTTGTCGGCAGAACATAAGGTAGTATGGCGTGAAACCGGTGGAAGAATGTTCAGCATTATTGTAGAGGTAGATGAGTTCGGGTAACAATGTCAGCCAACGGGCGCGGTCTTCAGCTGGTGCAAAGATAATGTATTTGTATTAATTACTTAATACAGGTTCTGGCGCTATGACTGTGCTGGTTCTCTAAGCTGCTGTTAAAGTGAGAGACAGTCAATCTCTCATAAAACTGGAAATTACAATATATAAAAAAGAAGAAAAAACAGCGCTAAGAATAAATCTAAAAACAGGTGTTTTCATAAGAATGAATCACATACGTTTAATGTTACTCAACATACATATATATAAAAAAATTCTCTCACAAATGTAAAACCATAATAAATGGAGCCTCTATAGCCAGTCTCTGACCACCGACAATTTAATATGTGTAGCCACACCTATTAATATTAATAATGTCCCTGTGACCGGTCACAATATCAACAGGATCCTTAGTTTTAGATATGCAGATGTGTCCAATCTTGTGGTATAATTACCAGATGTTTACATTTTTCTTTGACGGCCCAGACTAGGGCGAGCAGCTCCAACTTAAAAGTGTTGTAATTCTCGCAATTCTGTTCTGTTTTGTGTAGTCCCCTGCTGGCATATGCGATTACTCTCTCGCGCCCATTCTGCACTTGGGACAATACGGCTCCCAATCCATGATGGCTTGCGTCTGTGTAGACTTGAAACGGCTGCTCGTAATCGGGGTAAGCCAATAGTGGGGCTCCCGTCAAGGAGGTCTTTAACTGGTGGAAGGCCTGTTGCTGTTCTTCGCCCCACTGCACCGACGACAATCCCCTCCTCTCGCGGCCGGACTGGCCTCTCAACAATTCATGCAACGGTGCTGCCACTTTGGCAAAGTGCTCTACGAAATGTCTGTAGTAGCCCACAAACCCGAGGTAGTTTCGGACATCCCTGACAGTCTTCGGCACTGACCAGTCCCGAACAACTCGGACCTTCTCAGGGTCGGGCATCACGCCCCCAGCGCTGACAACGTGGCCTAGGTACTGGTCCTTGGGTTTGAGCAGGAGACATTTCATCAGCTTAAGTTTCAGACCATTTTGTCAGTTGCTGGAACACTTCCTCTAGATGCTGCAAGTGGTCCTCGTAACTCTTCGACAAGATTATTACGTCATCGAGGTATAACAGTACCATCTCGAAGTTGTGCTGTCCAAGACAGTGTTCCATTATGCATTGGAACGTGGCGGGCGCGTTACAAAGCCCGAAAGGCATCCTTTCGAATTCAAACAGACCCATTGGCGTTGTGAAGGCTGTTTTTTCCATGTCCTTGGGGGCCATCTGGATCTGCCAGTATCCACTGGTGAGGTCAAGGGTCAAAAAGTATGCGGCTGTCTTCAGGGCCGTCAAGAACTCTTCGATCCGAGGAAGAGGGTAGGCGCCCTTATCGGTAGCCGCATTGAGCTTGCGGTAATCAACACAGAAGCGAAGGCTGCTGTCCTTCTTCTTAACGATCACTAGCGGGGCTGCCCATGGGCTGTGACTTTCCTTGATAACTCCTGCGTCTTTCATCTCCGCAATCATATTCCTCACAGGCTGGTACAAGGCTGGGGGAAGTAGTCGGTGTCTCTCCTTGATAGGAGGGGTCGTCCCTGTAGGAATATAATGGTACACTTTGTCGTCTTTTCCGAAATCAGAAGGATATTGGCTAAAAGCTGCCGCATTCCGCCGCACCACTCGTAATACTCCCACTTTCTGTTCATTGGAGGTATCTGCGTCGCCGATCTGAATATCAGCCCACCATGGGGGTTCTTGACCCGTTGTCTACTGCCCCTCGGTCACTGTCTCTTGGGCAGCTGTGGTCACATCCTAGCCCACAATGTCTTGGAAGTCAATTGAGCTTATTTTCGCCACCAGGCAGCGCTTGTGTAATCTGATAGCATAGGGATGCAGGTTCAATATGTGTACTGGCACTCTTCCGTGTTCCACCTTTGCTAGTGTTCTCGCCACTGCGAAGGGTTCTTGGCCCTTTGAGTCACAGGGTTCCACCAAGGCTTCATAATACCGTCCTCCTGGACCGATTCTCGCCCTACACCAAACCACATGTTCGGAGTTTGGCCTCAAGAGGATAGACCAGTGGTCGGCAATTCTGGCCTTCCCAACCTCCCCTCGATGGTTGGTGAACTTCTTCTCCCTCTCCAACAGGCGCACTGTCTGTTGTAAGGCCCTCCGCTCTACCGGGGCTGCTATCTGCATTTCCTGCCAAAGGGCTTCCACTAGCTCATCAGGGCAGTTCTTCAAGACATTCATGCCCAGGATGATGGGAGGTAGGTGAGTGTTAGAGGCAGTGGTGATGACATACCCTTGCCAGGGTAATGTCGTATTTCCAATTTTCGTGTCCGCTTCCCAGTAACCCTGATACGTTATGGGTTGCCTGTTGCTGGCCAGCAGGTGGAGCCAGGTGGTTGGTGGAGACACAATGGCGGTTTCGTCTCAGTGCTGAAGGAACTCGGTGATCCGAATGGTTGAGACTTGCGACCCAGTATCCAACAGAGCTGGCACTTCGATTCCGTTGATCCAGATCTTCAGGTGCAGACACTCTCCGACGTACCTGGACCATTCTTGGGGCAGTGGACCACTTACTGGTTCCTCTCCCGAAGGTCGGTCCGTTGCCTCGGGAGTTCTTTGTTTAAAGTAGTCGCAGGACAGTTCCTTTCGATATGGCCACTCTGTCGACACCCTCTGCATATCGGGCTCCCCTGAGAGTCGAACTGGTCAGTGGATCTTCGGCCAGATTCTCTTTCCACGTCCCAGCGAAGATGACTCCGCCCACCTCGTTCTTAATGCCATTCTTGGCATCTATTCCTATCTTGATCCCTGTCAAGCTCTTCCAACCTTCGGCTCATTCGGGAGAGATTGTCACCTCCTCAGCTTCTGATTGAGTGTTTCAATAGGATCTGGTCCCGGTGGGGCTTGTGCTTGCTGCCACTTGGGCTAGTCCGTCTGGCTTTCTGAGCGGCGCGGTTTCTCTGTTGCTGTCATCTTCACTTCACTCCGAAGACGCGTCTTTCTCGACATTATTGCTCTGTTTTTTTCCAAAGATCTGCAGCACCGTCTCTTTGAATTCGGAGAAGGAGCTCCCTGGTTGCTGACGTCTCTCCATGCACAATTGAGAGCGAATCGTCTCTCCTCTCGCCCCTTCTACAAACAGGTCTGTTAACATTCTATCCCTTCGACCTTTCGTTCATCCAGGGCCCGTATAGCCTTTGTGGCTTCTTGTAGGAGCAGCGCGAAGTCTCGCAGTGATTCGTCGGGTCTTTGTTTTCTTGCATAAAGGCGGCTCTTTAATTCCGCTATGGTCTGGCAGTCGAATATGGGAGGGGTAATTCAGACCCGATCACACGCTGCAGTTCTTCGCAGCGTAGCGATCGGGTCAGAACCACGCATGCGTCGGCGCCGCAGTGCGCCGGTGCATGGCCGCCCGTCGCTGTGGGACGATTGCCTCTTTCTGATTGACAGGCAGAGGCAGTCAATGGACGGGAGGGGGCGAAACGGCGGTGTTTGGCCGCCGTTTTGTGGGCGCGGTCCGGCCAACGCAGGCGTGGCTGGACTGTGCGGGGAGTGGCCCGCAGTGGCTGCGTGACATCACACGCAGCCACTGCGGGCCGGGGAGTAAAGAGTAGCTCCCGCTGGTAGCATCCTCCTGCCGGATGCTGAGGTGGGAGTGGCGGGAACCCGTGGATCCAATATCTTGTTCGTATCCTGTTCGCGGATGCCAAATGTAATGTGTCAGCGTACCTGGAGTCTCACGCCCATCCAGTTGCGGCTTGTCTGGTCGACCAGTTCTCAGGTGCGACTCTTGCCGAGTCTGCGTAGACCACCTGTATAGGACTTGGGCAGAAGGACGGAGATACCCCAGTACGGACAACACCCCCAAAGTACACAAAGATCACTATGGTGGGACACAGTAACAATATTTATTACAAGAAGGTGGTCACTGTTTCTAGTAACTTGAGTTGCTGGTTAATAAACCTGGCACATGTCGGTAAGGCACATTATCTCACAACACTTATCAACTGTATAATACACATACCACAACATCAACATGAATACTTTTCAGTGCATCAGTGCTTACGCTATCACTTTAGAATGGCTGATTTAGGAAAGTTCAAACGGAGTACTAAAAAGTCGCTAGGTGGCGTTGTGGTGCCAGCAAAGGGGGTCTCTGACTCAATACACAATCTGGAGAAGTTCAAGCATAAGTGGGTGCAATTCACAATGAAAATTCACCTGGGTCAAGTATGGGCTTAAGGGGGTACACAGCTGGGGTACGGTGGTGGCTCAGCGTCTGATCTATAATAATGATAGCGTCTATGACCGTGCAGAGTAGGGCATTTGGGAGGTGCAGTGTTCCTTAGGTGGAATAACGGCAGACTGGGCACAACTGTATGCTGTCACTGCTGAGGTACCATTTCACAGTGGAGCTGGGGCAGAGTTATGACACCCCTGTAACATGTCTCCGGTCAGAGCAAAGGGGCAGAACTGGGTTGGAGGATGGGCTATGGTGTAGGCACCTGGTGTTCTCACTGGCCTGTGCTGGCTGAACTGGATGCTCCTTTCAAGGCTCCCCCCTCACCTGGGTACACATCTATACACAGCTTGCCTCTCGGGTCCCGGCCGCGGCTTTCCCTTTCACCACCCTGTGTCAATGGCAGCGCTGTCAGCTCTCCCTCTGGCCCGTGGCTCTCCTGGTTGCTGCAGCAGCATGACGCGCTCCCCAGCTCTCTCCTACCACTGTCAGTGCGGCGGTAAGTGGCGCTGGGTTCTGTCTCCCGCAGGCGGCTCTCCCCTCTCACTGTCAGCGCGGCGGTCAGCGCTGCTGGGCTCTGTCTCCCGCAGGTGGCTCTCGCCGGTGATCAGCGGCACAGTCCCGCTGCTCTCTTCCTCTGCCCGTCCCCGCTGCTTTTTAGGCGCCAACTCCGCTTCCTGTTCTCCGCGCTCGCAGGGCCCCGTTCTTCTCCCTCTCCTGGGTCCTAAGGTTCGCCTCCTCTCCTCCCTACCAGTCTGTGTTGCTTAGCAACCAGTCGGGCAATTAACCCCTGCAGTTCTGGTTGCCAGTAAAGGTTGGGGGGACATGGACTGGGGCATCATATTTGCATATCCAAATATATAACAATTGGAATATCACAGAACATATACAGGCTACAGACAAGGACAAAACAAGTTTGAATAGCGGACAATGGGGTCATTCTGACCCGATCGCTCGCTGCAGTTTATTGCACCGCAGCAATCGGGCCGGAACTGCGCCAGCCGAAGGCCATCCTTTCCTAGCGATCGCCTCTGCGGCGGTCACTGGGCGGGAGGGGGCGGCACTGCGGTGTTTGGCCGCCGTTATGAGGGTACAGTCCAGCCAACGCAGGCGTGGCCGGTTCGTGTGGGGTGCGGGCCGCAGTGACGTCACACACAGCCGCTGCGACCAGGGGCAGCGACGATCAACTCCCGGCCAGCCGCAGGAGCTGCGCTGGCCGGGAGTTACTCAACAAGTACAAAAGCATCGGCGCTGTGCGATGCTTTTGTACTTGTGCGGGGGGGGGGGCGCACAGACATGCGGGGCGGACTAGTCCTGTGCTGGGCATCCCCCCGCATATCTGGGAACATGATCATAGCTGTGCTAAATTTACTCGGAATGACCCCCAATGTACAAGGCCTTTTGTATATATGTATATATATATTGGTCTGGACAGAGGGGGGGGAGGAGATTACAGGCAGAACAGAAGATTTGGAGATATGGGTGACAGCATTCCTTTGCCAATGTGATAAAATAAAGGTCTGGGAAAACTGGTCTATATGATCAAGAAAAGCAGGAATATCATAATACAGTATTACTAAAGCATTTGCAAAATGTACACAATGCATGATACATATCATACAAAGATGGAATACTAGGAAACGAAGGGTTAAGCACTAAAGAGTTCAGGAAAATAAATGTGACGGATTTCCAGAATGGACAGGTGGTCTACACAGGACTATACATTACATGACACAATGGATAGAGCCAGGATCACAGTATGGGTGTGCAACTGGCGCCACCGGCTAGGTCACTGCCCAAATGGTACCCTTTTACATCTTACAAGGTGCATCGAATGTCACCCTGCTACATAGAAAAACACAGAATAATCTTGTTTGTTAAAGAATGTCATGTGCATCGGGGATAGGACTTGCCAGCACAAGCCATCATTGACCCCTGTTATGGCGCTAGGTAAGGCTTTCTAAAAACCCTACCCATGTTTTTGTTCTTTAATTTGGACTAATGACAGTTTGGACAAGTAATGAAGTTAACTGTAAATATCTGAAAGGACACATTTCAATGGCAGGAGATTAATAATTGCTCTTTCTACCCACATACCAGCAACTTCACTTCGTTCATGTAACAGTACCCATTAATTGGATGGACGAGCTCAGGAGATCCTGAAGAAATGGCTGTTGTGACTTTTTGCTAGGAGAACCTAATGATGGCCTGTTATGATGACCTGTCTGTCGGTTGAACGCTCTGTATGCACTATAAAGAGATAGCACAGGAAAATGTGGGACAAATACGTTTAAAAACACCACCCTCCTTCATTAGTCTTTAAAACAGGGTTAGCGCTGTACTGTGTCTAGCGAGATGAATATTTGCTGTTTTTCTAGTTGCTAGGACGTTAATTAGTAATGTAAATGTATGCTTTCTGGTAGCCAAATTCTTTCTTGCCATAAAATGTTCACAGATCTAAACCATTTTTAGACTTTACAACTTTGGAACCATTTTAATACCAATGACTAACTCATCAACAGATGCATAACGTAATTCAGGCCTGGACTGGCAATCTGACATCTCTGGCTATTGCCAGTCGGGCTGGTCTGCTTGAGAGTATTAATGGACAGGTCTTTGATTCCAGAGTTTTGCAATCATGTGCTTCAGATTTGTCAGTCAGTCAGTCAGCCAAGGAACCCTGATAAAAATAAACAGTTGTCTTGAGTTGCAGTCATTGTGCAATCCGCTCTGAGCCAGCTCTGATGACAATAGATATACAGAATCACAAGCTAACAACCCAGTGAGGGAATGGGCTGTGTAGATGTAATAATGTGGGCTGATGCAAACTTTGCTTTTTAACCCCAGCCTAGCCCTACATACAGTCATTTCCATGGCAAATGTTCAATGGCATGATCCATCCTGGGCAGTGGCGTCTCTATAATCGATGCATACCCTGCACCCTTGTTTAAAAGTCACCTCTATAGAGTCCCACATCAGCAGTGTTGCACATATCACACGGAAAATGGCACTTTCCAAGTAATTTTCTCATTCGCTGTAGAAAAATCACCAGGAGCATAGCATGGGCGCCATGTTCTCGGAGACCTGTGCATGCCCTATGCCAGAGTCTACTAATTTGCGCCGCCACTGGAGAGGTGGAAGCACATACGGATCTGCAAATGGGCCTCCTTTCATAATAATCCCTCTGACCCTGGGGGGGGGGGAATCATTTTAAAGGCATCCTTAGGTTCAGGGAACACAAGTGTATTGTACAGTAACACCCATCATCTCCCGGTGAGCAACACTTTACCATCCTTTTAGCAATGAAGATGTTAAACTTGGCAACAAGTAGTTTTGTTTGTTTGCCTTCTATCTATCTCCCAGGCAGATGGATAGCATTGGAGACGCAGGGGAAAAAAGATGCTGAAACAGCAAAAGGAGGAGACAGATTAAATCTCAGAAAGTACCAAAATATCAATCTCCAACTCTATCAAGACTGCCTTTCCACTTGGACTTCTCTGCACAATGTACTGAGTATTGATAGCCCAGCACTGCAGAGCGCTGAGCGCGTGCCTGTCATTCTCACTTACACAGTGCAAGACTGCAGAGCAGCAGTGAGTCTCATGGTATCCGGACTCCAGGTCGACAGCAAAAAGGTCAACACACCTTAGGTCGACGCCAATTGGTCGACACACCTTAGGTCGACATGGACAAAAGGTCGACAGGAACAAGGTCGACATGGAAAAAGGTCGACATGAGTTTTTCAGGATTTTTTTCTTTTTTGGAACCTTTTCATACTTAACGATCCACGTGGACTACGATTGGAACGGTAATCTGTGCCGAGCGAAGCGGTAGAGGAGCGAAGGCACCATGCCCGAAGCATGGCAAGCGAAGCGAGCCATGCGAGGGGACGCGGTGCACTAATTGGGGTTCCCGGTCACTCTACGAAGAAAACGACACCAAAAAAACATAAAAAACTCATGTCGACCTTTTTCCATGTCGACATTGTTCCCGTCGACCTTTTGTCCATGTCGACCTTTTGTCCATGTCGACCTAAGGTGTGTCGACCAATTGGCGTTGACCTAAGGTGTGTCGACCTTTTTGCTGTCGACCCTCAGTCCCAGACCCAGTCTCATACTCCTTGCAGTTCTTATAGATTGCACTGGCAGCTATTGGTAACAGTACACTGTAAGCAGTATAACAGTGGGGGTAATTCAGATCTGATTGCAGCAGCAAATTTGTTAGCTAATGTGCAAAACCATGTACACTGCAGGTGGGGCAGATGTAACATGTGCAGAGAGAGTTAGATTTGGGTGGGTTATTTTGTTTCTGTGCAGGGTAAATACTGTCTGCTTTATTTTTACACTGCAATTCAGATTTCAGTTTAAACACATCCCACCCAAATCTAACTCTCTCTGCACATGTTATATCTGGGGTTTGTCCATTAGCAAACAAATTTGTCCTTAAAACAAATGCAATGGTGAGTCCCTTTGCCTGCTCTGTCAATGTGTGTATTGTCAATAAGCTTCACCTTAACCCTTTTACAGTTTAACTAAAAAGATTCCCTTCTACATTATGGGGCATATCCAATTGGCCGCAAGGTTTTGCCTGCACAGAATTATGCAGACCTCACAACCAATTTGGTTTACCGCAGATATGCGCACTCCCAATACCTACTGTATCCAAAAAATTGATTGTGGTGTATTTTGTGGGAGCAGAATTGCAGGCGGCTGATGATGCTGTGTGCGGGGAGCGGGTAAAGTGTAGTGTGTGCGGGGAACGGGTGAAGTGTAGTGTAGTGTGTATGGGGAGCGGGTGCAGTGTAGTGTAGTGGAGTGGAAGTATAGCGTGTGCAGGTAATGGGTGCAGGGTGAGTGGTAATGTAGTGTAGTGTAGTGTAAGTATATATAGTGTGTGCAGGGTGAGTGGTAATGTAGTGTAGTGTGTGCAGGGAGCTGGTGAAGTGTAGTGTAGTGTGTGCAGGGAGCGGGTGCAGTGTAGTGTAGTGTAAGTATAGTGCGGGCAGGAAATAGGTGCAGGGTGAGTGGTAATGTAGTGTAGTGTGTGCGGGGAGCGGGTGTAGTGTAGTGAAGTGTGTGCGGGGAGAGGGTGTTGCGTAGTGTGTGTGGGGAGCGGGTGTAGTGTAGTGTGTGCGGGGAGCGGGTGCACGGTAGTGTAGTGTAAGTATAGTGTGTGCAGGACCAGGTGCAGGGTGAGTGGTAATGTAGTGTAGTGTGTGCAGGGAGCGAGTGCAGTGTAGTGTGTGTGGGGAGCGGGTGTAGTGTAGTGTAGTGGAAGTATTGTGTGTGCAGGTAATGGGTGCAGGGTGAGTGGTAAAGTAGTGTAGTGTAGTGTGTGCAGGGAGCAGGTGCAGTGTAGTGTAAGTATAGTGTGTGCAGGACCAGGTGCAGGGTGAGTGGTAATGTAGTGTAGTGTTCGGGGAGCAGGTGCAGTGTAGTGTGTGCAGGGAGCGGGTGCAGTGTAGTGTAGTGGAAGTATAGTGTGTGCAGGACCAGGTGCAGGGTGAGTGGTAGTGTAGGTACAGTAGAGTGTGCAGGGAGTAGGTGCAGTGTAGTGCAGTGTAAGTATAGTGTGTGCAGGACCAGGTGCAGGGTGAGTGGTAATGTAGGGTAGTGTGTGCAGGGAGCGGGTGTAGTGTAGTGTAGTGGATGTGTAGTGTGTGCAGGACCAGGTGCATGGTGAGTGGTAGTGTAGGTATAGTAGAGTGTGCAGAGAGCAGGTGCAGTGTAGTGTAGTGGAAGTATAGTGTGTGCAGGACCAGCTGCAGGGTGAGTGGTAATGTAGTGTAGTGTGTGCGTGGAGCGGGTGCAGTGTAGTGTAAGTATAGTGTGTGCAGGACCAGGTGCAGGGTGAGTGGTAGTGTAGTGTGTGTGGGGAGTGGGTGCAGTGTAGTGTAGTATGTGTGGGGAGCGGGTGCACGGGTGCAGTGTAGTGTAGTGTAGTGGAAGTATAGTGTGTGCAGGGTGGGTGGTAATGTAGTGTAGTGTAGTGTGTGCGGGGAGTGGGTGTAGTATAGTGTGTGCGGTGAGCGGGTGCAGTGTAGTGTAGTGTGTGCAGGGAGCGGGTATGGTGTAGTGTAGTGTAGTGTAAGTATAGTGTGTGCAGGTTATGGGTGCAGGGTGAGTGGTAGTGTAGTGTAGTGTGTGCAGGGAGCAGGTGCAGTGTAGTGTAAGTATAGTGTGTGCAGGACCAGGTGCAGGGTGAGTGGTAATGAAGTGTAGTGTGTGCAGGGAGCGGGTGCAGTGTAGTGTAGTGTAAGTATAGTGTGTGCAGGACCAGGTGCAGGATGAGTGGTAATGTAGTGTAGTGTACTGTGTGCAGGAAGCAGGTGCAGTGTAGTGTAGTGTAGTGTAGTGTAAGTATTGTGTGTGCAGGACCAGGTGCAGGGTGAGTGGTAATGTAGTGTAGTGTGTGCGGGGAGCGGGTGCAGTGTAGTGTAGTGGAAGTATAGTGTGTGCAGGTACTGGGTGCAGAGTGAGTGGTAATGTAGTGTAGTGTGTGCGGGGAGCAGGTGTAGTGTGTGCGGGGAGTGGAAGCAGTGTAGTGTAGTGTAAGTATAGTAGTGTGTGCAGGACCAGGTGCAGGGTGAGTGGTAATGTAGTGTAGTGTGTGCGGGGAGCGGGTGTAGTGTGTGCGGGGAGTGGAAGCAGTGTAGTGTAGTGTAAGTATAGTGTGTGCAGGACCAGGTGCATGGTGAGTGGTAATGTAGTGTAGTGTGTGTGGGGAGCTGGTGCGCGGGTGCAGTGTAATGTAGTGTACAGGGCCGGCTCCAGGCATGTTCCAATAGAGCGGCTGAACAGGGCGCCGCACTTTATGGGCGCCGCTAGCTCTGGCCGCCATATTGGAGCCTGGAGCCGTCCCTGCAGCACTGCACTGTCTGTCTCCCCCGCCCCCGCTAACCGGCGCCGGCCCGTGAGCCAACTAGAGCTCGCGGCCCGGCAGCTGAGGCTGATTGGCTGCCGGACCGCGAGCTTTGATTGGCTTGCGGGCCGGCACCTAGTTGCAGTGGCCGCCGGAGATTGAGGGCTAGGAGAGGCGCACGCTGCGCTCTCCTCCCGCCCTCAGCTACAAAGCAGCACGGGCAGCGCAGCAGCCTCAACCCACAGGAGCAGACTCATGGTGAGCAGCTTGGGGGGGGGGGGGAAGAGGAGGATATCTGGTGGCACTGGGGACATGTCTGGCACTGGGGGCATGGAACATGTGTATCTGGCATTGGGGGCATGGGACATGTGTATCTGGCACTGGGGGGCATGGGACTAGTGATGTGCACCGGAAATTTTTCGGGTTTTGTGTTTTGGTTTTGGGTTCGGTTCCGCGGCCGTGTTTTGGGTTCGGACGCGTTTTGACAAAACCTCACCGAAATTTTTTTGTCGGATTCGGGTGTGTTTTGGATTCGGGTGTTTTTTTCAAAAAACCCTAAAAAACAGCTTAAATCATAGAATTTGGGGGTCATTTTGATCCCATAGTATTATTAACCTCAATAACCATAATTTCCACTAATTTTCAGTCTATTCTGAACACCTCACATCTCACAATATTATTTTTAGTCCTAAAATTTGCACCGAGGTCGCTGGATGGCTAAGCTAAACGACCCAAGTGGCCGACACAAACACCTGGCCCATCTAGGAGTGGCACTGCAGTGTCAGACAGGATGGCCCTTCAAAAAAATTGTCCCCAAACAGCACATGATGCAAAGAAAAAAAAGAGGCGCAATGAGGTAGCTGTGTGACTAAGCTAAGCGACCCAAGTGGCCGACACAAACACCTGGCCCATCTAGGAGTGGCACTGCAGTGTCAGACAGGATGGCCCTTCAAAAAAATTGTCCCCAAACAGCACATGATGCAAAGAAAAAAAGAGGCGCAATGAGGTAGCTGTGTGACTAAGCTAAGCGACCCAAGTGGCCGACACAAACACCTGGCCCATCTAGGAGTGGCACTGCAGTGTCAGACAGGATGGCACTTCAAAAAATACTCCCCAAACAGCACATGATGCAAAGAAAAAAAGAGGCGCACCAAGGTTGCTGTGTGACTAAGCTAAGCGACACAAGTGGCCGACACAAACACCTGGCCCATCTAGGAGTGGCACTGCAGTGTCACGCAGGATGGCCCTTCAAAAAAATACTCCCCAAACAGCACATGATGCAAAGAAAAAAAGAGGCGCAATGAGGTAGCTGTGTGACTAAGATAAGCGACCCAAGTGGCCGACACAAACATCTGGCCCATCTAGGAGTGGCACTGCAGTGTCACGCAGGATGGCCCTTCAAAAAAATACTCCCCAAACAGCACATGACGCAAAGAAAAAAAGAGGCGCAATGAGGTAGCTGTGTGACTAAGCTAAGCGACCCTAGTGGCCGACACAAACACCTGGCCCATCTAGGAGTGGCACTGCAGTGTCACGCAGGATGGCCCTTCAAAAAAATACTCCCCAAACAGCACATGATGCAAAGAAAAAAAGAGGCGCAATGAGGTAGCTGTGTGACTAAGATAAGCGACCCAAGTGGCCGACACAAACATCTGGCCCATCTAGGAGTGGCACTGCAGTGTCACGCAGGATGGCCCTTCAAAAAAATACTCCCCAAACAGCACATGATGCAAAGAAAAATGAAAGAAAAAAGAGGTGCAAGATGGAATTGTCCTTGGGCCCTCCCACCCACCCTTATGTTGTATAAACAGGACATGCACACTTTAACGAACCCATCATTTCAGTGACAGGGTCTGCCACACGACTGTGACTGAAATGACTGGTTGGTTTGGGCCCCCACCAAAAAAGAAGCAATCAATCTCTCCTTGCACAAACTGGCTCTACAGAGGCAAGATGTCCACCTCCTCCTCATCGTCCGATTCATCACCCCTTTCACTGTGTACATGCCCCTCCTCACAGATTATTAATTCGTCCCCACTGGAATCCACCATCTCAGGTCCCCGTGTACTTTCTGGAGGCAATTGCTGCTGGTGAATGTCTCCACGGAGGAATTGATTATAATTCATTTTAATGAACATCATCTTCTCCACATTTTCTGGAAGTAACCTCGTACGCCGATTGCTGACAAGGTGAGCGGCTGCACTAAACACTCTTTCGGAGTACACACTGGAGGGAGGGCAACTTAGGTAGAATAAAGCCAGTTTCTGCAAGGGCCTCCAAATTGCCTCTTTTTCCTGCCAATATACGTACGGACTGTCTGACGTGCCTACTTGAATGCGGTCACTCATATAATCCTCCACCATTCTTTCAATGGTGAGAGAATCATATGCAGTGACAGTAGACGACATGTCAGTAATCGTTGGCAGGTCCTTCAGTCCGGACCAGATGTCAGCACTCGCTCCAGACTGCCCTGCATCACCGCCAGCGGGTGGGCTCGGAATTCTTAGCCTTTTCCTCGCACCCCCAGTTGCGGGAGAATGTGAAGGAGGAGATGGTGACGGGTCACGTTCCGCTTGACTTGACAATTTTCTCACCAGCAGGTCTTTGAACCCCTGCAGACTTGTGTCTGCCGGAAAGAGAGATACAACGTAGGTTTTAAATCTAGGATCGAGCACGGTGGCCAAAATGTAGTGCTCTGATTTCAACAGATTGACCACCCGTGAATCCTGGTTAAGCGAATGAAGGGCTCCATCCACAAGTCCCACATGCCTAGTGGAATCGCTCTGTTTTAGCTCCTCCTTCAATGTCTCCAGCTTCTTCTGCAAAGGCCTGATGAGGGGAATGACCTGACAACGTTGAAATCATTCTCCACTGCGCTTGAGACAGGTGCTGTTCCACCTCCTTTGCCTATATTGTGGCCAGATGTATAGGCTTGAATGGCCTTTTGCTGCTCCTCCATCCTCTGAAGCATATAGAGGGTTGAATTCCACCTCGTTACCACCTCCTGCTTCAGATGATGGCAGGGCAGGTTCAGGTGTGTTTGGTGGTGCTCCAGTCTTCTGTACGCGGTGCCTGAACGCCGAAAGTGGCCCGCAATTCTTCGGGCCACCGACAGCATCTCTTGCACGCCCCTGTCGTTTTTTAAATAATTCTGCACCACCAAATTCAAGGTATGTGCAAAACATGGGACGTGCTGGAATTTGCCCAGATGTAATGCACGCACAATATTGGTGGCGTTGTCCGATGTCACAAATCCCCAGGAGAGTCCAATTGGGGTAAGCCATTCTGCGATGATCTTCCTCAGTTGCCGTAAGAGGTTTTCAGCTGTGTGCGTATTCTGCAAAGCGGTGATACAAAGCGTAGCCTGCCTAGGAACGATTTGGCGTTTGCGAGATGCTGCTACTGGTGCCGCCGCTGCTGTTCTTGCAGCGGGAGGCAATACATCTACCCAGTGGGCTGTCACAGTCATATAGTCCTGAGTCTGCCCTGCTCCACTTGTCCACATGTCCGTGGTTAAGTGGACATTGGGTACAACTGCATTTTTTAGGACACTGGTGAGTCTTTTTCTGAGGTCTGTGTACATTTTCGGTATCGCCTGCCTAGAGAAATGGAACCTACTGTAGATGGTATTTGGTACTGGGGATACAGTACCTCAATCAAGTCTATATTTGGCTCTGAATTTAACAATGGATACCGGAACCACGTTTCTCATCGCCCAGGCTGCCAAGGCCTCAGTTATCCGCTTTGCAGCAGGATGACTGCTGTGATATTTCATCTTAATCGCAAAGGACTGTTGGACAGTCAATTGCTTACTGGAAGTAGTACAAGTGGTCTTCCGACTTCCCCCTCTGGGATGACGATCGACTCCCAGCAGCAACAACAGCAGCGCCAGCAGCAGTAGGCGTTACACTCAAGGATGCATCGGAGGAATCCCAGGCAGGAGAGGACTCGTCAGACTTGCCAGTGACATGGCCTGCAGGACTATTGGCTTTCCTGGGTAAGGAGGAAATTGACACTGAGGGAGTTGGTGGTGTGGTTTGCAGGAGCTTGGTTACAAGAGGAAGGGATTTAGTGGTCAGTGGACTGCTTCCGCTGTCGCCCAAAGTTTTTGAACTTGTCACTGACTTATGATGAATGCGCTGCAGGTGACGTATAAGGGAGGATGTTCCGAGGTGGTTAACGTCCTTACCCCTACTTATTACAGCTTGACAAAGGCAACACACGGCTTGACACCTGTTGTCCGCATTTGTGTTGAAACAATTCCACACCGAAGAGCTGATTTTATTTGTATTTTGACCAGGCATGTCAATGGCCATATTCCTCCCACGGACAACAGGCGTCTCCCCGGGTGCCTGACTTAAACAAACCACCTCACCATCAGAATCCTCCTTGTCAATTTCCTCCCCAGCGCCAGCAACACCCATATCCTCATCCTGGTGTACTTCAACACTGACATCTTCAATTTGACTATCAGGAACTGGACTGCGGGTGCTCCTTCCAGCACTTGCAGGGGGCGTGCAAATGGTGGAAGGCGCAAGCTCTTCCCGTCCAGTGTTGGGAAGGTCAGGCATCGCAACCGACACAATTGGACTCTCCTTGGGGATTTGTGATTTCGAAGAACGCACAGTTCTTTGCTGTGCTTTTGCCAGCTTTTCTTTTTTCTAGCGAGAGGATGAGTGCTTCCATCCTCATGTGAAGCTGAACCACTAGCCATGAACATAGGCCAGGGCCTCAGCCGTTCCTTGCCACTCCGTGTCGTAAATGGCATATTGGCAAGTTTACGCTTCTCCTCAGACGCTTTTAATTTTGAGTTTTGGGTCATTTTACTGATCTTTTGTGTTTTGGATTTTACATGCTCTGTACTATGACATTGGGCATCGGCCTTGGCAGACGACGTTGATGGCATTTCATCATCTCGGCCATGACTAGTGGCAGCAGCTTCAGCACGAGGTGGAAGTGGATCTTGATCTTTCCCTATTTTTTTAACCTCCACATTTTTGTTCTCCATATTTTAATGCGCACAACTAAAAGGCACCACAGGTATACAATGTAGATGGATGGATACTAGTATACTTATGGACGACGAGTGACGACACAGAGGTAGGTACAGCAGTGGCCTACCGTACTGCTATATACAGTATAATGGACCTGGTGGACACTGTCAGCAGACTGCGTTTATAGTATAAAGAAAAAAAGACACCACAGGTATACAATGTAGATGGATGGATACTTAGTATACTTATGGACGATGAGTGACGACACAGAGGTAGGTACAGCAGTGGCCTACCGTACTGCTATATACAGTATAATGGACCTGGTGGACACTGTCAGCAGACTGCGTTTATAGTATAAAGAAAAAAAGACACCACAGGTATATAATGTAGATGGATGGATACTTAGTATACTTATGGACGACGAGTGACGACACAGAGGTAGGTACAGCAGTGGCCTACCGTACTGCTATATACAGTATAATGGACCTGGTGGACACTGTCAGCAGACTGCGTTTATAGTATAAAGAAAAAAAGACACCACAGGTATACAATGTAGATGGATGGATACTTAGTATACTTATGGACGACGAGTGACGACACAGAGGTAGGTACAGCAGTGGCCTACCGTACTGCTATATACAGTATAATGGACCTGGTGGACACTGTCAGCAGACTGCGTTTATAGTATAAAGAAAAAAAGACACCACAGGTATACAATGTAGATGGATGGATACTTAGTATACTTATGGACGATGAGTGACGACACAGAGGTAGGTACAGCAGTGGCCTACCGTACTGCTATATACAGTATAATGGACCTGGTGGACACTGTCAGCAGACTGCGTTTATAGTATAAAGAAAAAAAGACACCACAGGTATATAATGTAGATGGATGGATACTTAGTATACTTATGGACGACGAGTGACGACACAGAGGTAGGTACAGCAGTGGCCTACCGTACTGCTATATACAGTATAATGGACCTGGTGGACACTGTCAGCAGACTGCGTTTATAGTATAAAGAAAAAAAGACACCACAGGTATACAATGTAGATGGATGGATACTTAGTATACTTATGGACGACGAGTGACGACACAGAGGTAGGTACAGCAGTGGCCTACCGTACTGCTATATACAGTATAATGGACCTGGTGGACACTGTCAGCAGACTGCGTTTATAGTATAAAGAAAAAAAGACACCACAGGTATACAATGTAGATGGATGGATACTTAGTATACTTATGGACGACGAGTGACGACACAGAGGTAGGTACAGCAGTGGCCTACCGTACTGCTATATACAGTATAATGGACCTGGTGGACACTGTCAGCAGACTGCGTTTATAGTATAAAGAAAAAAAGACACCACAGGTATACAATGTAGATGGATGGATACTTAGTATACTTATGGACGACGAGTGACGACACAGAGGTAGGTACAGCAGTGGCCTACCGTACTGCTATATACAGTATAATGGACCTGGTGGACACTGTCAGTAGACTGCGTTTATAGTATAAAAATAAAAAAACACCACAGGTATACAATGTAGATGGATGGATAGTATACTTATGGACGACGAGTGACGACACAGAGGTAGGTACAGCAGTGGCCTACCGTACTGCTATATACAGTATAATGGACCTGGTGGACACTGTCAGCAGACTGCGTTTATAGTATAAAAAAAAAAGACACCACAGGAGTGTTTTTCAGGCAGACAAACGTATACTGGTGGTCGCTGTCAGCAAAAATGTGCACTGTACTCCTGCTATAGCTGCTCCCCAGTCCCCACAATTAAGCAGTGTGAGCACTCAGCACAGATATATCATGCAGCACTGCACACTGAGCACAGATATGGTATGGAGCGTTTTTTTCAGGCAGAGAACGGATAAAAAACTGGTGGTCACTATTAGCAAAACTCTGCACTGTACTCCTAACAGCTGCTCCCCAATCCTCCCCACAATAAGCTAAGCAATCAGATCAACTGTGTAGTATATAACTAGTATATAAACGGAGAGGACGCCAGCCACGTCCTCTCCCTATCAATCTCAATGCACGTGTGGAAAATGGCGGCGACGCGCGGCTGCTTATATAGAATCCGAATCTCGCGAGAATCCGACAGCGGGATGATGACGTTCGGGCGCGCTCGGGTTAACCGAGCCGTACGGGAGAATCCGAGTATGGCTCGGACCCGTCTAAAAAGGGTGAAGTTCGGGGGGGTTCGGTTTCTCGGAAACCGAACCCGCTCATCACTACATGGGACATGTGTATCTGGCACTGGGGGCATGTATCTGGCATTGGGGGCATATCTGGCACTGTGGGGACAAGAGTATCTGGCATTAGGGGCATATCTGGCACTGTGTGGGGCATATATGTATCTGGCACTGTGTGGGGCATATATGTATCTGGGACTGTGTGGGGCATATATGTATCTGGCACTGTGTGGGGCATTTATGTATCTGGCACTGTGTGGGCATTTATGTATCTGTCACTGTGGGGGCATTTATGTATCTGACACTGGGGGCATTTATGTATCTGGCACTGGGGGCATTTATGTATCTGGCACTGTAGGGGCATTTATGTATCTGGCAATGTGTGGGCATTTATGTATCTGGCACTGTGGGGGCATTTATGTATTTGACACTGTGGGGGCATTTATGTATCTGGCACTGTGGGGGCATATCTGGCACTGTGGGGCATTTATGTATCTGGCACTGTGGGGGCATATCTGCACTGTGGGGGCATTATGTATCTGGCACTGTGGAGGCATATCTGCACTGTGGGGGCATTTATGTATCTGGCACTGTGGAGGCATATCTGCTCTGTGGGGACATTTATGTATCTGACACTGGGGGCATTTATGTATCTGGCACTGGGGGCATTTATGTATCTGGCACTGTGGGGGCATTTATGTATCTGGCAATGTGTGGGCATGTATGTAATGTATCTGGCACTGTGGGGGCATTTATGTATCTGACACTGTGTGGGCATTTATGTATCTGGCACTGTGGGGGCATATCTGCACTGTGGGGGCATTTATGTATCTGGCACTGTGGAGGCATATCTGCACTGTGGGGGCATTTATGTATCTGGCACTGTGGAGGCATATCTGTACTGTGGGGGCATTTATGTATCTGACACTGGGGGCATTTATGTATCTGGCACTGGGGGCATTTATGTATCTGGCACTGTGTGGGCATTTATGTATCTGGCAATGTGTGGGCATTTATGTATCTGGCACTGTGGGGGCATTTATGTATCTGACACTGTGGGGCATTTATGTATCTGGCACTGTGGGGGCATATCTGGCACTGTGGGGGCATTTATGTATCTGGCACTGTGGGGGCATGTCTGCACTGTGGGGGCATTTATGTATCTGGCACTGTGGGGGCATATCTGCACTGTGGGGGCATTTATGTATCTGGCACTGTGGAGGCATATCTGCACTGTGGGGGCATTTATGTATCTGGCACTGTGTGGGCATATCTGCACTATGGGGGCATTTATGTATCTGGAACTGTGGGGACATATCTTGCACTGTTTGGCCATTTATGTAGCTGGCACTGCTGGGGGGCATGTCACGTGTAGCTGGCACTGCTGGGGGGCATGTCACATGTAGCTGGCACTGCTGGGGGGCATATCACGTGTAGCTGGCACTGCTGGGGGGCATGTCACGTGTAGCTGGCACTGCTGGGGGGCATGTCACGTGTAGCTGGCACTGCTGGGGAGAATATCATGTAGTGTTCCCGCTAGGCGTCTGTGCCTGGCGCAAAGTGTATAGGAGGTTCTACCTGGTGCAATGTGTATTAGCTGCACTACTGTGTGGTGTAATGCGAATTGCCACTATTTTGTGGCCACGCACCTTCCCCACGAAGCAACGCCCATAAATTTTAGCTGCGCGCCTTTAGCGCGCATTGTCCATGCTTTAGCATATAGATATGGGAACAACAAGCATTATAGTATGTACATCATTTAGCCCTCCTAACTTAAAAATGTGCCCTCCCTGTGATCAGCACCCTGCCCTAAAAAGTGAGCACTATCATGTGTAGCTGGCACTGCTGGGGGGCATATTGTGTGTAGCTGGCACTGCTGGTGGGCATGTCATGTGTAGCTGGCACTGCTGGGGGGCATGTCATGTGTAGCTGGCACTGCTGCGGGGCATGTCATGTGTACCTGGCACTGCTGGGGGGCATGTCATGTGTAGCTGGCATGGCTGCGGGGCATGTCATGTGTAGCTGGCAGTGCTGGGGGGCATATCATATCTATCTGGCACTGCACATTATGTGTATCTGGCACTATACTGGAGACATTATGTGTAAGGAACACTACTGTGGCTGTTATGTGTAAGGCTGCTAATTGTGTGTGCGTAGAGGGGGTGTGAAAATATATTTATAGTTTGATGATATAAAGTTACGAGGCCACGCCCACCTTCCCATGGGGGCCACGCCCACTTTCCCAGGAGCGCGAGCGCATATGGGGGGGGCACTTTTAAATGTTCTCGCTCAGGGTGCTAATAGGCCTGGAGCCGGCCCTGTAGTGTAGTATAGTGTAAGTATAGTGTGTGCAGGTAATGGGTGCATGGTGAGTGGTAATGTAGTGTAATGTGTGCAGGGAGCAGGTGCAGTGTAGTGTAGTGTAAATATAGTGTGTGCAGGACCAGGTGCAGGGTCAGTGGTAATGTAGTGTAGTGTGTGCGGGGAGCGGGTGCAGTGCAGTGTAAGTATAGTGTGTGTAGGTCAAGGTGCAGGGTGAGTGGTAATGTAGTGTAGTGTATGTGGAGGAGCGAGTGAAGTGTAGTGTAGTGTAGTGTGTGTGGGGAGCGGGTGCAGTGTAGTGTAGTGGAAGTATAGTGTTTGTAGGTAATGGGTGCAGGGTGAGTGGTAGTGTAGGTACAGTAGAGTGTGCAGGGAGCAGGTGCAGTGTAGAGTACTGTAAGTATAGTGTGTGCAGGACCAGGTGCAGGGTGAGTAGTAATGTAGTATGGTGTAGTGTGTGCAGGGAGCGGGTGCAGTGTAGTGTAAGTATAGTGTGTGCAGGACCAGGTGCAGGGTGAGTGGTAATGTAGTGTGGTGTAGTGTAGTGTGTGCAGGGAGCGGGTGCAGTGTAGTGTAGTGTAAGTATAGTGTGTGCAGGACCAGGTGCAGGGTGAGTGGTAATGTAGTGTAGTGTAGTGTGTGCAGGGAGCGGGTGCAGTGTAGTGTAGTGTAAGTATAGTGTGTGCAGGACCAGGTGCAGGGTGAGTGGTAATGTAGTGTAGTGTACTGTGTGCAGGAAGCAGGTGCAGTGTAGTGTAGTGTAAGTATTGTGTGTGCAGAACCATGTGCAGGGTGAGTGGTAATGTAGTGTAGTGTGTGCAGGAAGCGGGTGCAAGGAGAGCTGTAGTAAAGGTACAGACTACAGTAGTGTGTGCGGAGAGGAGGTGCAGGGTTAGGTGTAGTGGGGTGCAGGATTAGGGGTAGTGGGGTGCAGGATTAGGGTTAGTGGGGTGTAGGGTTAGTGGTAGGGATGAGCGGGTTCGGTTCCTCGGAATCCGAACCCGCCCGAACTTCATGTTTTTTTACACGGGGCCGAGCGACTCGGATCTTCCCGCCTTGCTCGGTTAACCCGAGCGCGCCCGAACGTCATCATCCCGCTGTCGGATTCTCGCGAGGCTCGGATTCTATCGCGAGACTCGGATTCTATATAAGGAGCCGCGCGTCGCCGCCATTTTCACACGTGCATTGAGAGTCATAGGGAGAGGACGTGGCTGGCGTCCTCTCCGTTTATAGAGAAGAGAGTGAGACAGTAGAGAGAGACACAGTAGTAATTTTGGGGAGCATTAGGAGTACTAGTTACTTGCTGAAGTGATAGATAGTGTGACTGTATATTATCTGACTTGTGGGGGAGACACTGACAGTGGGGAGCAGTTAGAGTCTGAGAGCAGGACTCAGGAGTACATATAACGTACAGTGCACACTTTTGCTGCCAGAGTGCCACACTGCCATTGTGACCACACTGACCACTAGAGATGAGCGGGTTCGGTTCCTCGGAATCCGAACCCGCCCGAACTTCAGCTTTTTTTACACGGATCCGAGCGACTCGGATCTTCCCGCCTTGCTCGGTTAACCCGAGCGCGCCCGAACTTCATCATGACGCTGTCGGATTCTCGCGAGGCTCGGATTCTATCGCGAGACTCGGATTCTATATAAGGAGCCGCGCGTCGCCGCCATTTTCACACGTGCATTGAGATTGATAGGGAGAGGACGTGGCTGGCGTCCTCTCCATTTAGATTATAAGAGAGAGAGATTTACTGGAGTTTAGGACTAGGAGGAGTACTGTAGAAGTGTAGAGAGTGCAGAGAGTTTACTAGTGAGTGACCACCAGACAGTGCAGTTTATTTAATATATCCGTTCTCTGCCTGAAAAAAGCGATACACACAGTGACTCAGTCACATACCATATCTGTGTGCACTGCTCAGGCTCAGCCCAGTGTGCTGCATCATCTATATATATTATATATCTGTCTGACTGCTCAGCTCACACAGCTTATAATTGTGGGGGAGACTGGGGAGCACTGCAGTGCCAGTTATAGGTTATAGCAGGAGCCAGGAGTACATAATATTATATAGTGAGTGACCACCAGACAGTGCAGTTTATTTAATATATCCGTTCTCTGCCTGAAAAAAGCGATACACACAGTGACTCAGTCACATACCATATCTGTGTGCACTGCTCAGGCTCAGCCCAGTGTGCTGCATCATCTATATATATTATATATCTGTCTGACTGCTCAGCTCACACAGCTTATAATTGTGGGGGAGACTGGGGAGCACTGCAGTGCCAGTTATAGGTTATAGCAGGAGCCAGGAGTACATAATATTATATTAAAATTAAACAGTGCACACTTTTGCTGCAGGAGTGCCACTGCCAGTGTGACTGACCAGTGACCTGACCACACTGACCACCAGTATAGTTAGTAGTATACTTATATTGTGATTGCCTGAAAAAGTTAAACACTCGTCGTGTGACTTCACTTGTGTATTGTTTTTTTTTTTATTCTATAAAAATAAAACTCATTCTGCTGACAGACAGTGTCCAGCAGGTCCGTCATTACATAATATATAATATATACCTGTCCGGCTGCAGTAGTGATATATATATATTTTTTATATCATTTATCATCCAGTCGCAGCAGACACAGTACGGTAGTTCACGGCTGTGGCTACCTCTGTGTCTGCACTCGGCAGGCAGTCCGTCCATAATTGTATACCACCTAACCGTGGTTTTTTTTTCTTCTTTATACATACATACTACTACGACATCTCTTTATCAACCAGTCTATATTAGCAGCAGACACAGTACAGTACGGTAGTTCACGGCTGTGGCTACCTCTGTGTCTGCACTCGGCAGGCAGTCCGTCCATAATTGTATACCACCTAACCGTGGTTTTTTTTTCTTTCTTCTTTATACATACATAGTTACATAGACATCTCTTTATCAACCAGTCTATATTAGCAGCAGACACAGTACAGTACGGTAGTTCACGGCTGTGGCTACCTCTGTGTCTGCACTCGGCAGGCAGTCCGTCCATAATTGTATACCACCTAACCGTGGTTTTTTTTTCTTTCTTCTTTATACATACATAGTTACATAGACATCTCTTTATCAACCAGTCTATATTAGCAGCAGACACAGTACAGTACGGTAGTTCACGGCTGTGGCTACCTCTGTGTCTGCACTCGGCAGGCAGTCCGTCCATAATTGTATACCACCTAACCGTGTTTTTTTTTTCTTTCTTCTTTATACATACATACTACTACGACATCTCTTTATCAACCAGTCTATATTATTAGCAGCAGACACAGTACAGTACGGTAGTTCACGGCTGTGGCTACCTCTGTGTCTGCACTCGGCAGGCAGTCCATAATTGTATACTAGTATCCATCTCCATTGTTTACCTGAGGTGCCTTTTAGTTGTGCCTATTAAAATATGGAGAACAAAAATGTTGAGGTTCCAAAATTAGGGAAAGATCAAGATCCACTTCCACCTCGTGCTGAAGCTGCTGCCACTAGTCATGGCCGAGACGATGAAATGCCAGCAACGTCGTCTGCCAAGGCCGATGCCCAATGTCATAGTACAGAGCATGTCAAATCCAAAACACCAAATATCAGAAAAAAAAGGACTCCAAAACCTAAAATAAAATTGTCGGAGGAGAAGCGTAAACTTGCCAATATGCCATTTACGACACGGAGTGGCAAGGAACGGCTGAGGCCCTGGCCTATGTTCATGGCTAGTGGTTCAGCTTCACATGAGGATGGAAGCACTCAGCCTCTCGCTAGAAAAATGAAAAGACTCAAGCTGGCAAAAGCAGCACAGCAAAGAACTGTGCATTCTTCGAAATCCCAAATCCACAAGGAGAGTCCAATTGTGTCGGTTGCGATGCCTGACCTTCCCAACACTGGACGTGAAGAGCATGCGCCTTCCACCATTTGCACGCCCCCTGCAAGTGCTGGAAGGAGCACCCGCAGTCCAGTTCCTGATAGTCAGATTGAAGATGTCAGTGTTGAAGTACACCAGGATGAGGAGGATATGGGTGTTGCTGGCGCTGGGGAGGAAATTGACCAGGAGGATTCTGATGGTGAGGTGGTTTGTTTAAGTCAGGCACCCGGGGAGACACCTGTTGTCCGTGGGAGGAATATGGCCGTTGACATGCCAGGTGAAAATACCAAAAAAATCAGCTCTTCGGTGTGGAGGTATTTCACCAGAAATGCGGACAACAGGTGTCAAGCCGTGTGTTCCCTTTGTCAACCTGTAATAAGTAGGGGTAAGAACGTTAACCACCTCGGAACATCCTCCCTTATACGTCACCTGCAGCGCATTCATAATAAGTCAGTGACAAGTTCAAAAACTTTGGGTGACAGCGGAAGCAGTCCACTGACCAGTAAATCCCTTCCTCTTGTAACCAAGCTCACGCAAACCACCCCACCAACTCCCTCAGTGTCAATTTCCTCCTACCCCAGGAATGCCAATAGTCCTGCAGGCCATGTCACTGGCAATTCTGACGATTCCTCTCCTGCCTGGGATTCCTCCGATGCATCCTTGCGTGTAACGCCTACTGCTGCTGGCGCTGCTGTTGTTGCTGCTGGGAGTCGATGGTCATCCCAGAGGGGAAGTCGTAAGCCCACTTGTACTACTTCCAGTAAGCAATTGACTGTTCAACAGTCCTTTGCGAGGAAGATGAAATATCACAGCAGTCATCCTGCTGCAAAGCGGATAACTGAGGCCTTGACAACTATGTTGGTGTTAGACGTGCGTCCGGTATCTGCCGTTAGTTCACAGGGAACTAGACAATTTATTGAGGCAGTGTGCCCCCGTTACCAAATACCATCTAGGTTCCACTTCTCTAGGCAGGCGATACCGAGAATGTACACGGACGTCAGAAAAAGACTCACCAGTGTCCTAAAAAATGCAGTTGTACCCAATGTCCACTTAACCACGGACATGTGGACAAGTGGAGCAGGGCAGGGTCAGGACTATATGACTGTGACAGCCCACTGGGTAGATGTATGGACTCCCGCCGCAAGAACAGCAGCGGCGGCACCAGTAGCAGCATCTCGCAAACGCCAACTCTTTCCTAGGCAGGCTACGCTTTGTATCACCGCTTTCCAGAATACGCACACAGCTGAAAACCTCTTACGGCAACTGAGGAAGATCATCGCGGAATGGCTTACCCCAATTGGACTCTCCTGTGGATTTGTGGCATCGGACAACGCCAGCAATATTGTGTGTGCATTAAATATGGGCAAATTCCAGCACGTCCCATGTTTTGCACATACCTTGAATTTGGTGGTGCAGAATTTTTTTAAAAACGACAGGGGCGTGCAAGAGATGCTGTCGGTGGCCAGAAGAATTGCGGGACACTTTCGGCGTACAGGCACCACGTACAGAAGACTGGAGCACCACCAAAAACTACTGAACCTGCCCTGCCATCATCTGAAGCAAGAAGTGGTAACGAGGTGGAATTCAACCCTCTATATGCTTTAGAGGTTGGAGGAGCAGCAAAAGGCCATTCAAGCCTATACAATTGAGCACGATATAGTAGGTGGAATGCACCTGTCTCAAGCGCAGTGGAGAATGATTTCAACGTTGTGCAAGGTTCTGATGCCCTTTGAACTTGCCACACGTGAAGTCAGTTCAGACACTGCCAGCCTGAGTCAGGTCATTCCCCTCATCAGGCTTTTGCAGAAGAAGCTGGAGACATTGAAGGAGGAGCTAACACGGAGCGATTCCGCTAGGCATGTGGGACTTGTGGATGGAGCCCTTAATTCGCTTAACAAGGATTCACGGGTGGTCAATCTGTTGAAATCAGAGCACTACATTTTGGCCACCGTGCTCGATCCTAGATTTAAAGCCTACCTTGGATCTCTCTTTCCGGCAGACACAAGTCTGCTGGGGTTGAAAGACCTGCTGGTGACAAAATTGTCAAGTCAAGCGGAACGCGACCTGTCAACATCTCCTCCTTCACATTCTCCCGCAACTGGGGGTGCGAGGAAAAGGCTCAGAATTCCGAGCCCACCCGCTGGCGGTGATGCAGGGCAGTCTGGAGCGACTGCTGATGCTGACATCTGGTCCGGACTGAAGGACCTGACAACGATTACGAACATGTCGTCTACTGTCACTGCATATGATTCTCTCAACATTGATAGAATGGTGGAGGATTATATGAGTGACCGCATCCAAGTAGGCACGTCACACAGTCCGTACTTATACTGGCAGGAAAAAGAGGCAATTTGGAGGCCCTTGCACAAACTGGCTTTATTCTACCTAAGTTGCCCTCCCACAAGTGTGTACTCCGAAAGAGTGTTTAGTGCCGCCGCTCACCTTGTCAGCAATCGGCGTACGAGGTTACATCCAGAAAATGTGGAGAAGATGATGTTCATTAAAATGAATTATAATCAATTCCTCCGCGGAGACATGACCAGCAGCAATTGCCTCCACAAAGTACACAGGGAGCTGAGATGGTGGATTCCAGTGGGGACGAATTGATAATCTGTGAGGAGGGGGATGTACACGGTGATATATCGGAGGGTGATGATGAGGTGGACATCTTGCCTCTGTAGAGCCAGTTTGTGCAAGGAGAGATTAATTGCTTCTTTTTTGGGGGGGGTCCAAACCAACCCGTCATATCAGTCACAGTCGTGTGGCAGACCCTGTCACTGAAATGATGGGTTGGTTAAAGTGTGCATGTCCTGTTTTGTTTATACAACATTTGGGGAGGGTTTTTTGGAAGGGACATCCTGCGTGACACTGCAGTGCCACTCCTAAATGGGCCCGGTGTTTGTGTCGGCCACTAGGGTCGCTAATCTTACTCACACAGTCAGCTACCTCATTGCGCCTCTTTTTTTCTTTGCGTCATGTGCTGTTTGGGGAGGGTTTTTTGGAAGGGACATCCTGCGTGACACTGCAGTGCCACTCCTAGATGGGCCCGGTGTTTGTGTCGGCCACTAGGGTCGCTAATCTTACTCACACAGCTACCTCATTGCGCCTCTTTTTTTCTTTGCGTCATGTGCTGTTTGGGGAGGGTTTTTTGGAAGGGACATCCTGCGTGACACTGCAGTGCCACTCCTAGATGGGCCCGGTGTTTGTGTCGGCCACTAGGGTCGCTAATCTTACTCACACAGCTACCTCATTGCGCCTCTTTTTTTCTTTGCGTCATGTGCTGTTTGGGGAGGGTGTTTTGGAAGGGCCATCCTGCGTGACACTGCAGTGCCACTCCTAGATGGGCCCGGTGTTTGTGTCGGCCACTAGGGTCGCTAATCTTACTCACACAGCTACCTCATTGCGCCTCTTTTTTTCTTTGCGTCATGTGCTGTTTGGGGAGGGTTTTTTGGAAGGGACATCCTGCGTGACACTGCAGTGCCACTCCTAGATGGGCCCGGTGTTTGTGTCGGCCACTAGGGTCGCTTA
Source organism: Pseudophryne corroboree (assembly GCF_028390025.1). Lineage (NCBI taxonomy): Eukaryota > Metazoa > Chordata > Amphibia > Anura > Myobatrachidae > Pseudophryne > Pseudophryne corroboree. The sequence continues at coordinate 753,448,364 of NC_086449.1, forward strand.
TCTTACTCACACAGCGACCTCGGTGCAAATTTTAGGACTAAAAATAATATTGTGAGGTGTGAGGTATTCAGAATAGACTGAAAATGAGTGTAAATTATGGTTTTTGAGGTTAATAATACTTTGGGATCAAAATGACCCCCAAATTCTATGATTTAAGCTGTTTTTTAGTGTTTTTTGAAAAAAACACCCGAATCCAAAACACACCCGAATCCGACAAAAAAAATTCGGTGAGGTTTTGCCAAAACGCGTTCGAACCCAAAACACGGCCGCGGAACCGAACCCAAAACCAAAACACAAAACCCGAAAAATTTCAGGCGCTCATCTCTACTGACCACCAGTATAATATATATTGTGATTGTCTGCTTAGGAGTACTACTTGCAAGTTGCTGATAGTGTGACCAGTGACCTGACCACCAGTCACCACCAGTTTAATATATATATATATATATATATATATATATAATTGTATATAATATATATTTCTCTGACGTCCTAGTGGATGCTGGGGACTCCGTCAGGACCATGGGGATTAGCGGCTCCGCAGGAGACAGGGCACAAAAATAAAGCTTTAGGATCAGGTGGTGTGCACTGGCTCCTCCCCCTATGACCCTCCTCCAAGCCTCAGTTAGGTTTTTGTGCCCGTCCGAGCAGGGTGCAATCTAGGTGGCTCTCCTAAAGAGCTGCTTAGAAAAAGTTTTTAGGTTTTTTATTTTACAGTGAGTCCTGCTGGCAACAGGCTCACTGCAACGAGGGACTTAGGGGAGAAGAAGTGAACTCACCTGCGTGCAGGATGGATTGGCTTCTTAGGCTACTGGACACCATTAGCTCCAGAGGGATCGAACACAGGCCCAGCCATGGAGTCCGGTCCCGGAGCCGCGCCGCCGACCCCCTTGCAGATGCCGAAAAGTGAAGAGGTCCAGAAACCGGCGGCAGAAGACTTTTCAGTCTTCATGAGGTAGCGCACAGCACTGCAGCTGTGCGCCATTGTTGTCACACACTTCACACCAGCGGTCACGGAGGGTGCAGGGCGCTGCGGGGGGCGCCCTGGGCAGCAATGAGAATACCTTGTTCTGGCTAAAAAAATACATCACATATAGCCCCTGGGGCTATATGGATGTATTTAACCCCTGCCAGGTCTCACAAACACCGGAGAAGAGCCCGCCAAAATAGGGGGCGGGGCCTATCTCCTCAGCACACAGCGCCATTTTCCTGCTCAGCTCCGCTGCGAGGAAGGCTCCCAGGACTCTCCCCTGCACTGCACTACAGAAACAGGGTAAAACAGAGAGGGGGGGGCACTTTTTTTGGCGTTTTTTGATATATTAAGCTGCTATAAGGGAGACAACACTTCTATAGGGTTGTTCCTATATATTTATAGCGCTTGGGTGTGTGCTGGCAAACTCTCCCTCTGTCTCCCTAAAGGGCTAGTGGGGTCCTGTCTTCGATAAGAGCATTCCCTGTGTGTCTGCTGTGTGTCGGTACGTGTGTGTCGACATGTATGAGGACGATGTTGGTGTGGAGGCGGAGCAATTGCCGGTAATGGTGATGTCACCCCCTAGGGAGTCGACACCGGAATGGATGGCTTTGTTTATGGAATTACGTGATAATGTCAGCACATTACAAAAATCAGTTGACGACATGAGACGGCCGGCAAACCAGTTAGTACCTGTACAGGCGTCTCAGACACCGTCAGGGGCTGTAAAACGCCCTTTACCTCAGTCGGTCGACACAGACCCAGACACGGACACCGAATCTAGTGTCGACGGTGAAGAAACAAACGTATTTTCCAGTAGGGCCACACGTTATATGATCACGGCAATGAAGGAGGCTTTGCATATCTCTGATACCGCATGTACCACAAAAAGGGGTATTATGTGGGGTCTGAAAAAACTACCTGTAGTTTTTCCTGAATCAGACGAATTGAATGAAGTGTGTGATGAAGCGTGGGTTAACCCTGATAGAAAACTGCTAATTTCAAAGAAGTTATTGGCATTATATCCTTTCCCGCCAGAGGTTAGGGCGCGCTGGGAAACACCCCCTAGGGTGGATAAGGCGCTCACACGCTTATCAAAACAAGTGGCGTTACCGTCTCCTGAAACGGCCGCCCTCAAGGATCCAGCGGATAGGAGGCTGGAAACTACCCTGAAAAGTATATACACTCATACTGGTGTTATACTGCGACCAGCCATCGCCTCTGCATGGATGTGCAGTGCTGGGGTGGTTTTGGTCGGATTCCCTGACTGAAAATATTGATACCCTAGATAGGGACAGTATTTTATTGACTTTAGAGCAATTAAAGGATGCTTTTCTTTATATGCGAGATGCTCAGAGGGATATTTGCACTCTGGCATCGAGAGTAAGTGCGATGTCCATATCTGCCAGAAGAAGTTTATGGACGCGACAATGGTCAGGTGATGCGGATTCCAAACGGCATATGGAAGTATTGCCGTATAAGGGGGAGGAATTATTTGGGGTCGGTCTATCGGATTTGGTGGCCACGGCAACAGCCGGGAAATCCACCTTTTTACCTCAGGTCCCCTCCCAACAGAAAAAGACACCGTCTTTTCAGCCGCAGTCCTTTCGTTCCTATAGGAACAAGCGGGCGAAAGGACAGTCATATTTGCCCCGAGGCAAAGGAAAGGGTAAGAGAGTGCACCAAGCAGCTTCTTCCCAGGAGCAGAAGCCCCCCCCGGCTTCTGCAAAGCCCTCAGCATGAAGTTGGGGCTTTACAAGCGGACTCGGGGGCGGTGGGGGGTCGACTCAAGAATTTCAGCGCACAGTGGGCTCACTCACAGGTGGACCCCTGGATCCTGCAGATAGTATCTCAGGGTTACAGGTTGGAATTCGAGAAGTCTCCCCCTCGCCGGTTCCTAAAGTCTGCTCTGCCAACGTCTCCCTCAGACAGGGCGACGGTATTGGAAGCCATTCACAAGCTGTTTTCTCAGCAGGTGATAGTCAAGGTACCCCTCCTACAACAGGGAAAGGGGTATTATTCCACACTATTTGTGGTACCGAAGCCGGACGGCTCGGTAAGACCTATTCTAAATCTGAAATCTTTGAACCTGTACATACAAAAATTCAAGTTCAAGATGGAGTCACTCAGAGCAGTGATAGCGAATCTGGAAGAAGGGGACTTTATGGTGTCCCTGGACATCAAGGATGCTTACCTGCATGTCCCAATTTGCCCTTCACATCAAGGGTACCTCAGGTTCGTGGTGCAAAACTGTCATTATCAGTTTCAGACGCTGCCGTTTGGATTGTCCACGGCACCTCGGGTCTTTACCAAGGTAATGGCCGAAATGATGTTTCTTCTGCGAAGAAAAGGCGTATTAATTATACCTTACTTGGACGATCTCCTGATAAGGGCAAGGTCCAGGGAACAGCTGGGGGACGTAGTGGCACTAACCCAAGTAGTGCTGCAACAGCACGGGTGGATTCTGAATTTTCCAAAATCTCAATTGACCCCGACGACACGTCTGCTGTTCCTGGGAATGATTCTGGACACGGTTCAGAAAAAGGTGTTTCTTCCGGAGGAGAAAGCCAGGGAGTTATCCGAACTTGTCAGGAACCTCCTAAAACCAGGGAAAGTGTCTGTGCATCAATGCACAAGAGTCCTGGGAAAGATGGTGGCTTCTTACGAAGCGATTCCATTCGGCAGATTCCATGCACAAACTTTTCAGTGGGATCTGCTGGACAAATGGTCCGGATCGCATCTGCAGATGCATCAGCGGATAACCTTATCGCCACGGACAAGGGTGTCTCTTCTGTGGTGGTTGCAGAGTGCTCATCTGTTAGAGGGCCGCAGATTCGGCATACAGGACTGGGTCCTGGTGACCACGGATGCCAGTCTGAGAGGCTGGGGAGCGGTCACACAGGGAAGAAACTTCCAGGGAGTATGGTCAAGCCTGGAGATGTCTCTTCACATAAATATACTGGAGCTAAGAGCGATTTACAATGCTCTAAGCCTGGCAAAACCCCTGCTTCAGGGTCAGCCGGTGTTGATCCAGTCGGACAACATCACGGCAGTCGCCCACGTAAACAGACAGGGCGGCACAAGAAGCAGGAGAGCAATGGCAGAAGCTGCAAGGATTCTTCGCTGGGCGGAAGATCATGTGATAGCACTGTCAGCAGTGTTCATTCCGGGAGTGGACAACTGGGAAGCAGACTTCCTCAGCAGACACGATCTACACCCGGGAGAGTGGGGACTTCATCCAGAAGTCTTCCACATGATTGTGAACCGTTGGGAAAAACCAAAGGTGGATATGATGGCGTCTCGCCTCAACAAAAAACTGGACAGGTATTGCGCCAGGTCAAGAGACCCTCAGGCAATAGCTGTGGACGCTCTGGTAACACCGTGGGTGTTCCAGTTAGTGTATGTGTTTCCTCCTCTGCCTCTCATACCAAAAGTACTGAGAATTATACGGCAATGGGGAGTAAGAACGATACTCGTGGCTCCGGATTGGCCAAGAAGAACTTGGTACCCGGAACTTCAGGAGATGCTCACGGAAGATCCGTGGCCTCTACCTCTAAGACGGGACCTGCTTCAGCAGGGACCGTGTCTATTCCAAGACTTACCGCGGCTGCGTTTGACGGCATGGCGGTTGAACGCCGAATTCTAAGGGAAAAAGGCATTCCGGAAGAGGTCATTCCTACACTGGTAAAAGCCAGGAAGGAGGTGACTGCACAACATTATCACCGCATTTGGAGAAAATATGTTGCGTGGTGTGAGGCCAGGAAGGCCCCCACGGAGGAATTTCAATTGGGTCGATTCCTACATTTCCTGCAAACAGGATTGTCTATGGGCCTCAAATTTGGGTCCATTAAGGTTCAAATTTCGGCCCTGTCGATTTTCTTCCAGAAAGAATTGGCTTCAGTTCCTGAAGTCCAGACTTTTGTAAAAGGAGTACTACATATACAGCCCCCGGTTGTGCCCCTAGTGGCTCCGTGGGACCTTAATGTAGTTTTGGATTTTCTCAAATCCCATTGGTTTGAGCCACTCAAATCGGTGGATTTGAAATATCTTACATGGAAAGTAACCATGCTACTGGCCCTGGCTTCAGCCAGGAGAGTGTCAGAATTGGCGGCTTTATCGTATAAAAGCCCATATCTGATTTTACATTCGGACAGGGCAGAACTGCGGACGCGTCCTCAGTTTCTGCCTAAGGTGGTGTCAGCGTTTCACCTGAACCAGCCTATTGTGGTGCCTGCGGCTACTAGCGATTTGGAGGATTCCAAGTTGCTGGACGTTGTCAGGGCATTGAAAATATATATTTCAAGGACGGCTGGAGTCAGAAAATCTGACTCGCTGTTTATACTGTATGCACCCAACAAGCTGGGTGCTCCTGCTTCTAAGCAGACGATTGCTCGTTGGATTTGTAGCACAATTCAACTTGCACATTCTGTGGCAGGCCTGCCACAGCCTAAATCTGTCAAGGCCCATTCCACAAGGAAGGTGGGCTCATCCTGGGCGGCTGCCCGAGGGGTCTCGGCATTACAACTCTGCCGAGCAGCTACGTGGTCGGGGGAGAACACGTTTGTAAAATTCTACAAATTTGATACCCTGGCTAAAGAGGACCTGGAGTTCTCTCATTCGGTGCTGCAGAGTCATCCGCACTCTCCCGCCCGTTTGGGAGCTTTGGTATAATCCCCATGGTCCTGACGGAGTCCCCAGCATCCACTAGGACGTCAGAGAAAATAAGATTTTACTTACCGATAAATCTATTTCTCGTAGTCCGTAGTGGATGCTGGGCGCCCATCCCAAGTGCGGATTGTCTGCAATACTTGTACATAGTTATTGTTACAAAAAAATCGGGTTGTTATTGTTGTGAGCCGTCTGTTCAGAGGCTCCTACGTTTGTCATACTGTTAACTGGGTTCAGATCACAAGTTGTACGGTGTGATTGGTGTGGCTGGTATGAGTCTTACCCGGGATTCAAAATCCTTCCTTATTGTGTACGCTCGTCCGGGCACAGTATCCTAACTGAGGCTTGGAGGAGGGTCATAGGGGGAGGAGCCAGTGCACACCACCTGATCCTAAAGCTTTATTTTTGTGCCCTGTCTCCTGCGGAGCCGCTAATCCCCATGGTCCTGACGGAGTCCCCAGCATCCACTACGGACAACGAGAAATAGATTTATCGGTAAGTAAAATCTTATTATAATATTGTATACCACCTACCCGTGTTTTTTTTTTTTTCTTTCTTCTTTATACATACTACTATAGTAGCTTACTGTAGCAGTCTGCGGTGCTGCTGAGCTGACTGTGTCCAGCAGGTCCGTCATCAGTCATTACATAATAAATATATATACCTGTCCGGCTGCAGTACTAGTGATATTATATATATATATCGATTTCATCTCATTATCATCCAGTCTATATTAGCAGCAGACACAGTACGGTAGTCCACGGCTGTAGCTACCTCTGTGTCGGCAGTCGCTCGTCCATCCATAATTGTATACCACCTACCCGTGTTTTTTTTTTTTTTCTTTCTTCTTCTTTATACATACTACTATAGTAGCTTACTGTAGCAGTCTGCGGTGCTGCTGAGCTGACAGTGTCCAGCAGGTCCGTCATCAGTCATTACATAATAAATATATATACCTGTCCGGCTGCAGTACTAGTGATATTATATATATATATATATTGATTTCATCTCATTATCATCCAGTCTATATTAGCAGCAGACACAGTACGGTAGTCCACGGCTGTAGCTACCTCTGTGTCGGCAGTCGCTCGTCCATCCATAATTGTATACCACCTACCCGTGGTTTTTTTTTTTTCTTCTTTATACATACTACTATAGTAGCTTACTGTAGCAGTCTGCGGTGCTGCTGAGCTGACAGTGTCCAGCAGGTCCGTCATCAGTCATTACATAATAAATATATATACCTGTCCGGCTGCAGTACTAGTGTGATATAATATATATTGATTTCATCTCATTATCATCCAGTCTATATTAGCAGCAGACACAGTACGGTAGTCCACGGCTGTAGCTACCTCTGTGTCGGCAGTCGCTCGTCCATCCATAATTGTATACCACCTACCCGTGGTTTTTTTTTTTTCTTTCTTCTTTATACATACTACTATAGTAGCTTACTGTAGCAGTCTGCGGTGCTGCTGAGCTGACAGTGTCCAGCAGGTCCGTCATCAGTCATTACATAATAAATATATATACCTGTCCGGCTGCAGTACTAGTGATATTATATATATATATATATATATTGATTTCATCTCATTATCATCCAGTCTATATTAGCAGCAGACACAGTACGGTAGTCCACGGCTGTAGCTACCTCTGTGTCGGCAGTCGCTCGTCCATCCATAATTGTATACCACCTACCCGTGGTTTTTTTTTTTCTTTCTTCTTTATACATACTACTATAGTAGCTTACTGTAGCAGTCTGCGGTGCTGCTGAGCTGACAGTGTCCAGCAGGTCCGTCATCAGTCATTACATAATAAATATATATACCTGTCCGGCTGCAGTACTAGTGATATTATATATATATATATATATTGATTTCATCTCATTATCATTATTGAAAGAATGGTGGAGGATTATATGAGTGACCGCATCCAAGTAGGCACGTCAGACAGTCCGTACTTATACTGGCAGGAAAAAGAGGCAATTTGGAGGCCCTTGCACAAACTGGCTTTATTCTACCTAAGTTGCCCTCCCACAAGTGTGTACTCCGAAAGAGTGTTTAGTGCCGCCGCTCACCTTGTCAGCAATCTGCGTACGAGGTTACTTCCAGAAAATGTGGAGAAGATGATGTTCATTAAAATGAATTATAATCAATTCCTCCGTGGAGACATTGACCAGCAGCAATTGCCTCCACAAAGTACACAGGGAGCTGAGATGGTGGATTCCAGTGGGGACGAATTGATAATCTGTGAGGAGCGGGATGTACACGGTGATATATCGGAGGATGATGATGAGGTGGACATCTTGCCTCTGTAGAGCCAGTTTGTGCAAGGGGAGATTAATTGCTTCTTTTTCGGTGGGGGTCCAAACCAACCCGTCATTTCAGTCACAGTCGTGTGGCAGACCCTGTCACTGAAATGATGGGTTGGTTAAAGTGTGCATGTCCTGTTTATACAACATAAGGGTGGGTGGGAGGGCCCAAGGACAATTCCATCTTGCACCTCTTTTTTCTTTCATTTTTATTTGCGTCATGTGCTGTTTGGGGAGTGTTTTTTGGAAGGGCCATCCTGCGTGACACTGCAGTGCCACTCCTAGATGGGCCAGGTGTTTGTGTCGGCCACTAGGGTCGCTTATCTTACTCACACAGCTACCTCATTGCGCCTCTTTTTTTCTTCTTTGCGTCATGTGCTGTTTGGGGAGTGTTTTTTGGAAGGGCCATCCTGCGTGACACTGCAGTGCCACTCCTAGATGGGCCAGGTGTTTGTGTCGGCCACTAGGGTCGCTTATCTTACTCACACAGCTACCTCATTGCGCCTCTTTTTTTCTTCTTTGCATCATGTGCTGTTTGGGGAGTGTTTTTTGGAAGGGCCATCCTGCGTGACACTGCAGTGCCACTCCTAGATGGGCCAGGTGTTTGTGTCGGCCACTAGGGTCGCTTATCTTACTCACACAGCTACCTCATTGCGCCTCTTTTTTTCTTCTTTGCGTCATGTGCTGTTTGGGGAGTGTTTTTTGGAAGGGCCATCCTGCGTGACACTGCAGTGACACTCCTAGATGGGCCAGGTGTTTGTGTCGGCCACTAGGGTCGCTTAGCTTAGTCATCCAGCGACCTCGGTGCAAATTTTAGGACTAAAAATAATATTGTGAGGTGTGAGGTATTCAGAATAGACTGAAAATGAGTGGAAATTATGGTTTTTGAGGTTAATAATACTTTGGGATCAAAATGACCCCCAAATTCTATGATTTAAGCTGTTTTTTAGGGTTTTTTGAAAAAAACACCCGAATCCAAAACACACCCGAATCCGACAAAAAAAATTCGGTGAGGTTTTGCCAAAACGCGGTCGAACCCAAAACACGGCCGCGGAACCGAACCCAAAACCAAAACACAAAACCCGAAAAATTTCAAGTGCACATCCCTAGTTAGTGGTAGTGGGGTGCAGGGTTAGGGGCAGGGCCAGCTCCAGGCCTTCTAGCACCCCGAGCGGGAAACTTTCGAAGTGCTTCTGAAAAAATGGCCGTGGCCTCGCAACTTCATATTATCAAACTATAAATAAATACTTTTTCACACCCCCTCTACACACACAATTAGCAGCCTTACACATAACAGCCACAGTAGTGTTCCTTACACATAATGTCTACAGTAAAGCGCCAGATACACATGATATGCCCCCCAGCAGTGCCAGATACACATGATATGCCCCGCAGCAGTGCCAGATACACATGATATGCCCCGCAGCAGTGCCAGATACACATGATATGCCCCCCAGCAGTGCCAGATACACATGATATGCCCCGCAGTAGTGCCAGATACACATGATATGCCCCCAGCAGTGCCAGATACACGATATGCCACCCAGCAGTGCCAAATACACATGATACAGTATGCCCCCCAGCAGTGCCAGATACAGATATGTCCCACAGTGCCAGATACAGATATGCCCCACAGTGCCAGACCCAGATATGCCACCACAGTGCCAGGTACAGATATGCTCCACAGTGCCAGATACAGATATGCCCCACAGTGCCAGATACAGATATGCCCCACAGTGACAGATACAGATATGCCCCACAGTGCCAGATACAGATATGCCACCACAGTGCCAGATACATATATGTCCCCACAGTGCCAGATACAGATAATGTATGCTACCACAGTGCCAGGTACAGATATGCCACCACAGTGCCAGATACAGATATGCCACCACAGTGCCAGATACAGATATGCCACCACAGTGCCAGGTACAGATATGCCCCACAGTGCCAGATACAGATATGCCCCACATACAGATATGACCCACACTGGCAGATACAGATATGCCCCCAGTGCCAGATCCAGATATATCCCCAGTGCCAGATAAGTATATTCCCACAGTGCCAGATACAGATACAGTATGCCCACAGTGCCATATCCAGAGATGCATCACAGTGTCTGATCCAGCTATGCCCCACAGTGCCAGATCTAGATATGCCCGCAGTGCCAGTTCCAGATATGCCCCATAGTGCCAGATACATATATGCCTCCAGAAGTGCTGCTCACCGCCGCCGGGCTCCTCCGCTGCTGGACTCCTCTTCAATCACTGCCGCCGGGCTCCTCCGCTTCTGGGCTACTCTTCAATCACCGCCGTTAGTCACCTCCACTGCTGGTCTCCTCTTCAATCACCGCTGCTGGGCTCCTCTTGAATCACCGCCGCTGGGCTCCTCCGCTGCTGAGCTCCCCTTCTCCTAGCACCGCCGCTGGTCTCCACAGACAGGACATGCTGCCAGTGTCGGACTGGGGCATGAAGGGCCCACCGGGGTGGTGCTGTTGTAGGGGCCTATGCTTAAGGGTGTGGCCAGGCTCCACTGGGGCGTGGCCAGCCACCACAGAGGTTTGGCTAACCATTACAGAGTACATGTTCTGTTCCCCTTGGTAAATATATAATAATCCATATTCTTGTAAAGTATATATAATGTAACATAAGTATAATGCATAATTCAAGTGCACTAGGATAGAGTCTGGATCCTGAACCCTAGAGGAGGAGGAGGGCCCACAGGCAGTGGGGCCCACCGGTGGTTTCCCCTATTCCCCTGTGGGCCAGTCCGACCCTGCATGCTGCTGGTGTCCGAGGGGTGGGGAGGAGAGTGCAGCATGTGCCTCTCCTTCACCCTCAGTAAGTATGATCTCCCCATCTCCTGCGGCAGTGTGGCGGGCATCTCAAATATGGTGCCAGTTTGTGAGCACATCAAAGCTTGCGATCCGGCAGCCAATCAGGAGCCGGTTGGCGAGCTCTTATTGGTTAGCTGCTGGCACCAAATTTGAAAGCCACCCTTAAAAACCCAGCGCCCTGCGCGGCCGCACAAGCCGAGCGTGCCTGGAGCCGGCCCTGGTTAGGGGTAGTGAGGTGCAGGGTTAGGGGTAGTACCTGTCCTGTGCCCAGCCGGTCCATGGAGGCTGTCTGCAACGCTGGAGAAGAGACGGAGGAGGACAGCGCTGCAGAAGGTTAATAATTAAGGCCTAATTAAGCTAATTGGAAACTTCCAATTACTTAGTCATTAGTGGGGTGATCCAAAGCACTCCAGATGAAGTCCCAACAATTTTTTCCTTAAAATAAGGAATTAAGGAAAACTTAGACCTGCTCTGGAGGTGCTAAAAAAACCTGAGCGTTCAATAAAAATTCAAAACCCTGCACCCAATTGAATGCCAAAAATCTCACACCTACCGGAAAAACCCCACAGGTACGAGATTAGTGTTATACTTGCACCTAATTGAATATGCCCCCATGACTTGGGCAAACTACGTCAGCATTAATGTACTTGTCCACCTTCATATCATTTACTGTATAACATATCATTTATTTTTTTGTTCTTGCATGTTACCTCCCAACTGTTACTGAAACCATTGCTGTATTCTTGGGAATACAATCTTACATTTTGAGCCTTGCATGTACATATATAGCAGTTGGCAGATTTATTTTATTTAAAAAAAAAAACGTTATTATTTTTCATTCATTTTAATTGCACATGGACATGACCAGGCTGGTGTTATCATCAGGTACCCTAGCAGCCAAGATTTAGAGGGCTTCTAAAACAGTGAATGGATGACATAACACCATCCATTCAGTGTTCTGAAGCTCCCAGCAACCACGTATTGTCCAGGCTGAGCGCCACCCACAGGCATGGAGGTATAATCAAATGCTATGTTAGTTTTTTTCTATAATGTCCCTATAGAATGAGATTGATGGCGTTAGGCATGCGGTGGGGGTTACACTGTCACACTATACTTGAAATATAGGATAATGTTTAAATACTTAAGGAAATATATGAAATGATATAATTACACTGAAGCAAAGTTAACAGACCGTATACTTTTGGGCCACACCATTCAACACAGTACCAGCCACAAGAAGACTGACGCATGACACACTAGGAGCTACAGTAAGAAAACAAAGTCTACTCCATCTGTTGTTCAGCGAAAAATCTTCACTTCCTGCTGGAGAAGGTCATAGGAGGCATGCTCTATAAGGCAACAAAATGGCTGAGCGCACTCTGCAGGGGACCTTCGTTATTAGCAGTCTCATTAAGCAGAACTCCACATGCTGTCTTATATAATGTCCCGTAGTGTTCTAGTTAACCTAAAGGAATTGATGCAATCATCTGCACTGCTTTACTGTACAGTAATGCAATGCTCTGCCTCACGCATGCCTCAGAATCTCAAACCGATGCTTATGCAATACTCTGCTTGATTTTCTACCTTCCAGCCTCTGTATATGACTGATTACACTTTATGTTATGCAATGCCCTGCAGGATACCTTGCCTCCTCTGTTATAGGATGGAATGAATACATAATGCATAATTACAAATGTGACTTCCCTTCAGTCATACATTAACACTTTTACTACCACGGAGACTGCACTACACGCAGAGCAGATTAACTGTTCTATTAGTTCTGTGGGATAAAGAAGTGACTAATGACAGACAGAGAAGCTGTATTACTGCAGCTACTAAACTCAGCTTTCCCCTTGCTGGCCCAGGCCTCAAAGAGGGGACAGTTGATAAATGTTGTAACTTGGACAAATGTGATGTATGTAACCCATAGCAACTGAAACAATTGTACTGTATGTCTACCACATTCCAAAAAATGAAAGCACACCTATGGTTGCGATGGGTGACAGCACATGTGTCCTGCCAGTTTTGTGGGAGCATTTTATTATTAATATCATTTATTTACGTAGCTCCATCATATTACTCCGCACTGGGCAGGGACTATTTGTCATTTCATGTCAGTCCCTGCCCCATTGGAGCTTGCAGTCTGGGTCTATTTACTAAGCCTTGGATGGAGATAAAGTGGGTAGAGATAAAGTGCCGGCCATGGCAGAGCTGCTAGCTGCCATGTCACAGGCTGTGTTTGAAAAATGACAGGAGATGACTGGCTGGTACTTTATCTCCAGCCACTTTATCTCCATCCAAGGCTTAGTAAATAGATCCAGTGTCGGACTGGGGCATGAAGGGCCCACCGGGAGGGGGGGGGGGGGTATAAGGGGAGGGGCCAATGCATAGCATGTGGCCAGCCACTACAGAGATTTGGCTAGCCATTTGAGAGTACATGATCTGGGCCCTTGATAAATATATATAGTAAATACTGCTAGTGCATGCATGATAATGTACTACTGTAGGTTAATAACAGGAATGCACTAAATAAAATACACCATAGACCTATGCGGTATAATGTAACACAGTGCCGTAACTAGACATTTTAGTGCTGTGTGCAAGAAACGGCATTGGCGCCCTCCCCACACATGCAAGATAGGGGCAGTGCGCGGCGTGGGCGCGCAAATAATAAGAATTTACTCACCGGTAATTCTATTTCTCGTAGTCCGTAGTGGATGCTGGGAACTCCGTAAGGACCATGGGGAATAGACGGCTCCGCAGGAGACTGGGCACATCTAAAGAAAGAATTAGGACTATCTGGTGTGCACTGGCTCCTCCCCCTATGACCCTCCTCCAAGTCTCAGTTAGGACACTGTGCCCGGAAGAGCTGACACAATAAGGACGGATTTTGAATCCCGGGTAAGACTCATACCAGCCACACCAATCACACCGTATAACTCGTGATTGGAACCCCGGTTAACAGTATGATAACAAAAGGAGCCTCTAAACAGATGGCTCGCAATAATAACCCGATTTGTGTAACAATAACTATTTACAAGTATTGCAGACAATCCGCACTTGGGATGGGCGCCCAGCATCCACTACGGACTACGAGAAATAGAATTACCGGTGAGTAAATTCTTATTTTCTCTGACGTCCTAGTGGATGCTGGGAACTCCGTAAGGACCATGGGGATTATACCAAAGCTCCCAAACGGGCGGGAGAGTGCGGACGACTCTGCAACACCGAATGAGAGAACTCCAGGTCCTCCTCAGCCAGGGTATCAAATTTGTAGAATTTTGCAAACGTGTTTGCCCCTGACCAAGTAGCAGCTCGGCAAAGTTGTAAAGCCGAGACCCCTCGGGCAGCCGCCCAAGATGAGCCCACCTTCCTTGTGGAATGGGCTTTTACAGATTTAGGCTGCGGTAGTCCTACCGCAGAATGCGCCAGCTGAATAGTGCTACAAATCCAGCGCGCAATAGTCTGCTTAGAAGCAGGAGCACCCAGTTTGTTGGGTGCATACAGGATAAACAGCGAATCAGTTTTCCTGACTCCAGCCGTCCTGGAAACATAAATTTTCAGGGCCCTGACTACGTCCAGTAACTTGGAATCCTCCAAGTTCCCAGTAGCCGCAGGCACCACAATAGGCTGGTTCAAGTGAAACGCTGATACCACCTTCGGGAGAAACTGAGGACGAGTCCTCAATTCTGCCCTATCCATATGGAAAATCAGATAAGGGCTTTTATAGGACAAAGCCGCCAATTCTGACACACGCCTGGCCGAAGCCAGGGCCAACAGCATGACCACTTTCCACGTGAGATATTTCAAATCCACAGTCTTAAGTGGTTCAAACCAATGTGATTTCAGGAACTCCAAAACCACATTGAGATCCCAAGGTGGCACTGGGGGCACAAAAGGAGGCTGAATATGCAGAACTCCCTTGACAAAAGTCTGAACTTCAGGCAGGGAAGCCAGTTCTTTCTGGAAGAAAATCGACAGGGCCGAAATCTGGACCTTAATGGACCCCAATTTGAGGCCCAACGTCACCCCTGTTTGCAGGAAATGCAGGAATCGACCCAGTTGAAATTCCTCCGTTGGGGCCTTCCTGGCCTCACACCAAGCAACATATTTTCGCCAAATGCGGTGATAATGGTTTGCGGTGACATCCTTCCTGGCTTTGATCAGGGTAGGAATGACTTCCTCCGGAATACCCTTTTCCTTCAGGATCCGGTGTTCAACCGCCATGCCGTCAAACGCAGCCGCGGTAAGTCTTGGAACAGACAGGGCCCCTGCTGCAGCAGGTCCTGTCTGAGCGGCAGAGGCCAAGGGTCCTCTGAAAGCATCTCTTGAAGTTCCGGGTACCAAGCTCTTCTTGGCCAACCCGGAACCACGAGTATAGTTTTCACTCCTCGCCTTCGTATTATTCTCAGTACCTTGGGAATGAGAGGCAGAGGAGGAAACACATAAACCGACTGGTACACCCACGGTGTTACTAGAGCGTCCACAGCGATCGCCTGAGGGTCCCTTGACCTGGCGCAATATCTTTTTAGCTTTTTGTTGAGGCGGGACGCCATCATGTCCACCTGTGGTCTTTCCCACCGGTTTACCAGCATTTGGAAGACTTCTGGATGAAGTCCCCATTCTCCCGGGTGGAGGTCGTGCCTGCTGAGGAAGTCTGCTTCCCAGTTATCCACTCCCGGAATGAACACTGCTGTCAGTGCTAACACATGATTTTCCGCCCATCGGAGAATCCTTGTGGCTTCTGCCATTGCCCTCCTGCTTCTTGTGCCGCCCTGTCTGTTTACATGGGCGACCGCCGTGATGTTGTCTGATTGGATCAGTACCGACTGGTTCTGAAGCAGGGGCCTTGCTTGGCTTAGGGCATTGTAGATGGCCCTTAGCTCCAGAATATTTATGTGAAGCGAAATCTCCTGATCTGACCACAGTCCTTGGAAATTTCTTCCCTGTGTGACTGCCCCCCAGCCCCGAAGGCTGGCATCCGTGGTCACCAGGACCCAGTCCTGTATTCCGAATCTGCGGCCCTCTAGTAGATGAGCCCTCTGCAGCCACCACAGCAGCGACACCCTGGTCCTTGCCGACAGGGTTATCCGCTGTTGCATCTGGAGATGGGACCCGGACCATTTGTCCAACAGGTCCCACTGGAAAGTCCTTGCGTGGAACCTTCCGAATGGAATTGCTTCGTACGAAGCTACCATTTTTCCCAGGACTCGTGTGCATTGATGTACCGACACCTGTCCCGGTTTTAGGAGGTCTCTGACTAGAGATGACAACTCCTCGGCTTTTTCCACTGGAAGAAACACTTTTTTCTGGTCTGTGTCCAGAATCATTCCCAGGAACAGAAGACGTGTCGTCGGGACCAGCTGTGACTTTGGAATATTGAGAATCCAGCCGTGCTGTTGTAGCACTTCCCGAGAAAGTGCTACCCCCACTACCAACTGTTCTTTGGACCTCGCCTTTATCAGGAGATCGTCCAAGTACGGGATAATTAAAACTACCTTCTTGCGAAGGAGTATCATCATTTCGGCCATTACCTTGGTAAAGACCCTCGGTGCCGTGGATAACCCAAACGGCAGCGTCTGGAACTGATAGTGACAGTCCTGTACCACAAATCTGAGGTACTCCTGGTGAGGGGGGTAAATGGGGACATGTAGGTACGCATCCTTGATGTCCAGGGAGACCATGTAATCCCCCTCGTCCAGGCTCGCAATAACCGCCCTGAGCGATTCCATCTTGAACTTGAACCTTTTGATATAAGTGTTCAAGGCTTTTAAATTTAAGGTGGGTCTCACCGAACCGTCCGGTTTCGGTACCACAAACATTGTGGAATAGTAACCCTTTCCTTGCTGAAGGAGGGGTACCTTGACAATCACTTGCTGTGAATACAGTTTTTGGATAGCCACCAACACTGCCTCCCTGGCAGAGGGAGTTGCTGGTAAGGCAGATTTTAGAAAACGGCGGGGGGGGGGGGGGGGGGGGACGTCTCGAATTCCAGCCTGTACCCCTGAGATAATACTTGAAGGGTCCAGGGATCCACCTGTGAGAGAGCCCACTGTGTGCTGAAATTTCTGAGACGGGCCCCCACCGTACCCGGGTCCGCCTGTGAAGCCCCAGCGTCATGCTGTGGACTTACCGGACGCAGGGGAGGACTTTTGCTCTTGGGAACTGGCTGTATGCTGCAGCTTTTTCCCTCTACCTTTGCCTCTCGGCAGAAAGGACGCGCCTCGAGCCCTCTTGTGTTTTTGGGGCCGAAAGGACTGTACTTGATAATACGGTGCTTTCTTTTGCTGTGGGGTAGCTTGTGGCAAAAATGTCGATTTCCCAGCCGTAGCTGTGGAAACGAGGTCTGAAAGACCATCCCCAAACAGTTCCACCCCCTTATAAGGCAAAACTTCCATGTGCCTTTTTGAATCGGCATCACCTGACCACTGCCGAGTCCATAACCCCCTTCTGGCGGCAATGGACATTGCACTTATTTTTGATGCCAGCCGGCAAATATCCCTCTGTGCATCACGCATGTATAAGACAGCGTCTTTTATATGCTCTACTGTCAGCAAAATATTGTCCCTATCCAGGGTATCAATATTATCCAACAGGGAATCTGACCACGCGGCAGCAGCACTGCACATCCATGCTGATGCAATCGCTGGTCGCAATATAATGCCCGTGTGTGTATATATAGCTTTTAGGGTAGCTTCCTGCTTTCTATCGGCAGGATCCTTTAGGGCGGCCGTATCCGGAGACGGTAGTGCCACCTGTTTTGATAAACGTGTAAGCGCTTTATCTACCCTAGGGGATGTTTCCCAACGTGACCTATCCTCTGGCGGGAAAGGGTACGCTGCCAATAACCGTTTAGAAATTATCAATTTCTTATCGGGGGAAGTCCAGGCTTCCGCACACACCTCATTTAATTCCTCAGATGCAGGAAAAACTACTGGGAGTTTTTTCTCACCGAACATAATACCCTTTTTTGTGGTACCTGGGGTACTATCAGAAATGTGTAATACATTTTTCATTGCCTCAATCATGTAACGGGTGGACCTATTGGAGGGTACATTAGTCTCATCGTCGTCGACACTGGAGTCGGTATCCGTGTCGACATCTGTGTCTGCCATCTGAGGTAGCGGGCGTTTTAAAGCCCCTGATGACATTTGAGACGCTGGAACAGTCACAAGCTGAGTAGCCGGCTGTCCTATGTCGTCAAACCTTTTATGTAAGGAGCTGACGCTGTCACGTAATTCCTTCCATAAGTCCATCCACACAGGTGTCGACCCTTCAGGGGGTGACAACACACTTACAGGCATTTGCTCTGCCTCCACATCATTTTCCTCATCATACATGTCGACACAGCGGTACCGACACACAGCACACACACAGGGAATGCTCTGACAGAGGACAGGACCCCCCAAAGCCCTTTGGGGAGACAGAGGGAGAGTATGCCAGCACACACCAGAGCGCTATATACCACAGGGATATCACCTATAAAGTGCGTTTTCCCCTTATAGCTGCATATATATTATACTGCGCCTAAATTTGTGCCCCCCCTCTCTTTTTTACCCTTTCTGTAGTGCAGGACTGCAGGGGAGAGCCAGGGAGCGATCCTTCCAGCGGAGCTGTGAGGGAAAATGGCGCCAGTGTGCTGAGGGAGATGGCTCCGCCCCTTTTTCGGCGGGCTTTCTCCCGCAATTTTAAGATTTCTGGCAGGGGTTAATATACACCTATATAGCCTCTGGGGCTATATATGGTGTCAGTTTGCCAGCCAAGGTGTTATTTATTGCTGCTCAGGGCGCCCCCCCCCCAGCGCCCTGCACCCATCAGTGACCGCAGTGTGTGGTGTGCATGAGGAGCAATGGCGCACAGCTGCAGTGCTGTGCGCTACCTTGGAGAAGACAGAAGTCTTCAGCCGCCGATTTTCCGGACCTTCTTGCTTCTGGCTCTGTAAGGGGGACGGCGGCGCGGCTCCGGGAACGGACGACGAGGTCGGGTCCTGTGTGCGATCCCTCTGGAGCTAATGGTGTCCAGTAGCCTAAGAAGCCCAAGCTACCACCACTTAGGTAGGTTCGCTTCTTCTCCCCTTAGTCCCTCGGTGCAGTGAGCCTGTTGCCAGCAGGTCTCACTGTAAAATAAAAAACCTAAATTATACTTTCTTTCTAGGAGCTCAGGAGAGCCCCTAGTGTGCATCCAGCTCAGCCGGGCACAGAAATCTAACTGGGGCTTGGAGGAGGGTCATAGGGGGAGGAGCCAGTGCACACCAGATAGTCCTAATTCTTTCTTTAGATGTGCCCAGTCTCCTGCGGAGCCGTCTATTCCCCATGGTCCTTACGGAGTTCCCAGCATCCACTAGGACGTCAGAGAAAATATATGGGGCGTGGCTTCATGGGGAAGGGGCGTGGCCACAAAATAATACCAATTCATACTACGGTGCACAGTAGTCTCCATTATTCAAATTACGCTGCACAGTAGCGCCACTACACCACCTTTTTACACATTACAGCAGACAGTCCCCCTTTTTACACTTTACGGCAGACAGCGTCCACTTTTTTACACATTACGGCAGACAGCGTCCCCTTTTTTACACATTACGGCAGACAGCGTCCCCTTTTTTTACACATTACGCCAGACAGCGTCCCATTTTTTACACATTACGGCAGACAGCGTCCCCCTTTTTTCAACATTACAGCAGACAGCGTCCCCTTTTTAAACATTATGGCAGACAGCATCCCCCTTTTTTACACAGTATGGCAGACAGCGTCCCCCTTCTTTCAACATTACAGCAGACAGCGTCCCCTTTTTACACATTACGGCAGACAGCGTCCCCTTTTTACACATTACAGCAGACAGCGTCCCCCTTTTTACACATTATGGCAGACAGCGTCCTTCTTTTTACACACTGCGGCAGCCAGTCCCCCTTTTTACACATTACGGCAGACAGCGTCCCCCTTTTTACACATTACGGCAGACAGCATCCCCGTTTTTACACATTGCTGCAACCAGTCCCCCTTTTTACACATTACGGCAGACGGTGTCCCCCTTTTTACACATTGCGGCAGCCAGTCCCCCTTTTTACACTTTACGGCAGACGGTGTCCCCCTTTTTACACATTGCGGCAGCCAGTCCCCCTTTTTACACATTACGGCAGATGGTGTCCCCCTTTTTACACATTGCGGCAGCCAGTCCCCCTTTTTACACATTGCGGCAGACGGTGTTCCCCTTTTTACACATTGCGGCAGAAAGGAGAAAGAGAGAGAGAGAGATACTTAACATCTCCCCGCCGGCAGTCAGGCTCCTCGTGCTGGCAGCTCCCTCGGTGCTGGCAGAGGAGAAGGAGGAGGAGGGAGGGGGACTGGAGCCGCAGCAGCGCTATGTAATTGGTAGTAGTGCCGCTGCAGCAGCAGCTCCCTCTCCTTCCGTATAGGCTGCCCGGCGCTGCTGTGAATGCTGGGATGAAGTAAGCGCATCCCAGCATTCACAGCAGCACCGGGCAGCCTATACGGAAGGAGAGGGGGCTGCTGCAGCGGCGCTACTACCAATTACATAGCGCTGCTGCGGCTCCAGTCCTCCTCCCTCCTCCTCCTTTTTCGCTGCCCGGCACTGCTCTCTCCTCTCCAGCGCGGCGCACGGCACACAGCAGAGGCGGCATGTAATGAGTCAATTTGTATAAGTCAATTTTATAACATATGTATAATGTATAACTCAAGTGCACAGTCTGGAACCTGATCCCTAGTGGAGGATGTGGGCCCACAGGCAGTGGGGACCACCGGAGGTTTCCCCTGTACCCCTGTGGGCCAGTCTGACCCTGAATAGATCCCCCCTTCCCCCGTAAACTGACCCCTAAAGTCAGGGCCGGTGCTAGGGTGTTCGGCGCCCCCCTGCAAACTATAAATTTGCGCCCTCCCATAATCCTTTGGCGCGCACCGGGAAAAGGGGTGTGGTCTCACAAGTAAGGGGCATGGCAACACAATAGTACCCCCATTTAAAATTACGCCAAAATGTAGCACAATCTTATTTATCTTATACGTAATGCCCCACCCGTAATAGTAGCGTCCTTATGCATAATGCCCCCCCCGGAGTATTAGCGTCCTTATACATAATGCCTCCCCAGTAGTAGTAGCGTCCTTATACGTAATGCCTCCCCAGTAGTAGTAGCGTCCTTATACGTAATGCCTCCCCAGTAGTAGTAGCGTCCTTATACGTAATGCCTCCCCAGTAGTAGTAGCGTTCTTATACATAATGCCTCCCCAGTAGTAGTAGCGTCCTTATACATAATGCCTCCCCAGTAGTAGTAGTAGCGTCCTTATACATAATGCCCCCCCAGTAGTAGTAGCGTCCTTATACGTAATGCCCCCCCAGTAGTAGTAGCGTCCTTATACGTAGTGCACTCCAAGTAGTAGTAGCGTCCTTATACGTAGTGCACCCCCAGTAGTAGTATCGTCCTTATATGTAATGCCCCCCCCCCAGTAGTAGTAGTAGCATCCTTATACGTAATGGCCCCCCAAGTAGTAGTAGCATCCTTATACGTAATGCCCCCCCAGTAGTAGCAGCATCCTTATACGTAGTGCACCCCCAGTAGTAGTATCGTCCTTATATGTAATGCCCCCCCCCAGTAGTAGTAGTAGCGTCCTTACACGTAATGGCCCCCCCAGTAGTAGCAGCATCCTTATACGTAATGCCCCCCCAGTTGTAGTAGCGTCCTTATATGTAATGCCCCCCCCAGTAGTAGTAGTAGTAGCGTCCTTACACGTAATGGCCCCCCAGTAGTAGCAGCGTCCTTATACGTAATGCCCCCCCCCCAGTTGTAGTAGCGTCCTTATACGTAGTGCACTCCAAGTAGTAGTAGCGTCCTTATACATAGTGCACCCCCAGTAGTAGTAGCGTCCTTATACGTAATGCCTCCCCAGTAGTAGTAGCGTCCTTATACATAATGCCTCCCCAGTAGTAGTAGCGTCCTTATACATAATGCCCCCCCCAGTAGTAGTAGCGTCCTTATACGTAATGCCCCCCCAGTAGTAGTAGCGTCCTTATACGTAGTGCACTCCAAGTAGTAGTAGCGTCCTTATACGTAGTGCACCCCCAGTAGTAGTATCGTCCTTATATGTAATGCCCCCCCCCCCAGTAGTAGTAGTAGCGTCCTTACACGTAATGGCCCTCCAAGTAGTAGTAGCATCCTTATACGTAATGCCCCCCCAGTAGTAGTAGCATCCTTATACGTAGTGCACCCCCAGTAGTGGTATCGTCCTTATATGTAATGCCCCCCCCCCCCCAGTAGTAGTAGTAGCGTCCTTACACGTAATGGCCCCCCCAGTAGTAGCAGCAGCATCCTTATACGTAATGCCCCCCCAGTTGTAGTAGCGTCCTTATATGTAATGCCCCCCCCAGTAGTAGTAGTAGTAGCGTCCTTACACGTAATGGCCCCCCCAGTAGTAGCAGCATCCTTATACGTAATGCCCCCCCCCCCCCCCCCAGTTGTAGTAGCGTCCTTATACATAGTGCACTCCAAGTAGTAGTAGCGTCCTTATATGTTATGCCTCCCCCCCAGTAAGAGTAGTAGCGTCCTTACACGTAATGGCCCCCCCAGTAGTAGTAGCATCCTTATACGTAATGCCCCCCCAGTAGTAGTAGTGTGAGAGGTGCGGCTGCGGTGCGTGTGGTGCCTGCTGCCGTGCAGGTGTAGACTCGGTACTCACCAGGCGCCGCTCTCTCTCACCTTCAGGTACCGGAACCTTCAACGGACCTGGCAACTCTTCCGTCGGACCCGGACACGACGACCTAGGAGGAAGGAGATTTCTGAGTACTGTCCTCCGGACTGTGGACCGAAACGCCCTCCGACCTAAAGAAAAATAGTGCTTTCGGGCTAGGTGAGGGTCATCCCAGGCGTCCGCCTCAGAGCCCGAATTTCACCTATTGGCACTCTCGCACCAGGTGGAAATTCTACCTTGCACCGGCGTGCAAGGCTCACCGTTGCCCTGAAGGAAGGGAGATAGATAGGGACACACAGACGAAACACACAGACCGATGTTACTCACCGTCCTACGTCTTGTACTCCGATCTTCTCCACTTACAGGTCCCTGTAAGGAGGCAAAGAGAGAAACAGCCGTGTAGGGCCTAACTCTAATCTAGTGTGCGTCCGCTACACTAACTGCATAACAAAGCCCTCAAACTGGCCTAAGTGTAAGTGGTGCAACACAACTATGCACAAACTCTATAACAACATTTTGCCCTGCACGGTAACAACACACACATCGGAAATACAACATAAAACGGTGCTGTCCCTTTTTAATCCCTACCTGCCGTTGGAAGGGGGTGGGCACCGCACGGCCTACCCACCTCCTGTGCCTTCCCTTATGTGGGCCTCAGGCCCGACTGCCTAAATACCTCAGGGTGGCCCGAGCCTAGTGCCCAGTGCCACCTTTATTCACCTTGGGGGGGTACTTACTCGCTGGGCCTAGCGCCCCCTGACGGCGCCCAGGCCGGAGGCCTGACTTCACCCACGGGCCTAGCGCCCGCCTAACTTATTGCCCGTTGGGTGACCTGGGCCTTGTGCCCAGGGTCACCTTAATATTCCCTAATTGCCAAAAATACACTAGGGCCTAACGCCCTCTAATGCCCCGCAGGCCTATTGCCTGATTTGCCCCCGGGCCTAGTGCCCGCCTAACTGGTGCCACAGGGGTAGGGTGGCTTGGGCCTAATGCCCAAACCACCTAATCAAATATTGGCCCCCAAACTCCTAGCTGCGCCACAGGCCTAGTGCCTGAATTGTGCCCTCGGGCCTAATGCCCGTCCCTGGTGGTCGAGGGAGGAAGAGGGGAGGGGGTGAAGGTTGCCTCACCGAGGCCTCACCTGCTCCAGGGAACTCCAGCGTCCTCTTCTGCCGCTGACCCGTCCTGGCCAGCGGCGTCGCCTCCGCTGCTCCGCATCCAGCCGCCGCTGGACATCTTCTTCCCGGAGCCCGACCGCTGACCTCCTCCTCGCGCTCTTCCGCGCGCGCGCAGCCCTCTCCTCCCGCCCGTCGCGTCTTCTTCTCTTCGCGCTCCTCCGCGCCGTCCTGTCTTCAGGCTCCCGCCCGGCGTCTGACATCAGACGCCGGGGGCGGGGCCTATGACGCGGCGAGCACCGATTGGCTCGCCGCGCCCCTCTGTGATTGGCCGGCGCCCCGCGAGCCGCGATTGGCTCGCTGGAGGCACCGGATTCAAAAAGCCGCGGGCGGCGCTTCTGATTGGCGGCCCGAGCGGCGCCAAGTTTAAAGCGCCGCCGCGCCGCTCCCCGCCGCCGACAGCCTGGTGCAGGGAAACATCCGATCCCTGCACCAGACACCCGCCGCCGCACACTCAGCGCTGGGGACAGACAAGCTGCCCCAGCGCTGCCCCCAGCTAGGGACAGCAACACGGATGTGCCCACAGGGCACATCTTTACATTCCCCCCCCCTTTTTCCTTTGTAGTCCCTACAAAGTTCCTCACGACTTCCATTGTCCGCGGGTCAGGGAATTCCGAGGTCCCTCCGGCGAGGTTGTGTTCGAGGGCCCAGCCTGGACCGGCCGTGACCCCACACCCTTCCTCCTCCAGCTCCGGGTTCCTCTTACGTCCTGACCTCCATCGGCGGATCCTCTGGGGGAGTGGCATCTCCTCACGGTCGCTCGACGTTGGCCACCAAGGGGAATCTTCCTCCACGGGGACAACAGTCACCCACTCTTGACCTTCGATATCGTCTGTGGCTTCGTCCCTGTCTTCCGAGTGTGGTATCGACCACCACCCAACAGCGGAATCCTCCGGGGCATCCGTTTCCTCCCGGGCAACAGCCACCACATGTCGCATTTCCTCGTGGGGCATCTCCAAAGGTCCTGTGTCTTCCTCTGGAACGGGTCCTCCCACGGCACCGCGATCCTCTCCCCGTACATCCGTCCATTTCGGCACTCCCGGCAGGTATTCTTGCTCCAGGACTATTTCTTCCTCTTCACGGAGGGCATTCAACTGGGAGCATGACTCCACCCGATCCTGCCAGTCACTCTCGTCGGCGCTACCGATGCCAGAGTCGTCCTCCATCTGTCCTGGGAGAGATTCGTCGGCGGACAGCTCACCGTAGTCCGAGTCCTCCTCCGATATCTGTACTGGGGTATCGTGTTCCTCCTCAGCGTACTTAGTCTCTTCCGCTGGTACCTCTGCTTCCTCAGCGTTCTCCTTCGCTTCCGCTGGCATCTTTACTTCCTCAGCGTACTCCTTCGCTTCCGCTGGCATCGTTACTTCCTCAGCGTACTCCTTCGCTTCCGCTGGCACCTCTGCTTCCTCAGCGTACTCCTTCGCTTCCGCTGGCATTGTGACTTCCTCAGCGTACTCCTTCGCTTCCGCTGGCATCTTTTGGTACCCAGGACACTCCCGTTCCGCACGTCCTGGACGTGGCCGGTTCCATCGCGGGGAGATCCCGGACGTCTCAGTCACTGGGTCTTCACGCTTTTCTTCGCAGCGTGGTCTCTTCTCCTCCCAGTCGTCCACCTCCGCCTGCTGCGGGAAAGGATCCTTCGTTACTGGGGTCACTTTCTTGGGACAGAGTAGGTCCGTGGCATCTTCCCAGGGGCACTCACTGGCCGCATGTCCTGGTCGCCGACACTTCCAACAAGGGAGGGCCACTGCCACCTTCTCCAAGACGGGTCCCTTGTCCACCTCATTCACTGGGGAATCTTCACCCGTTTGTTCCGGCTCAGAGGAAATGGGCACCTGCGAACTAACTTCCAGCAGGGTCTTCCGCTCCATTTCCCTGGTTTCCTCCTCCCATCTCTGGGCGCGACCATCCGCAATCATCCGGTCTTCATTCCACGGACAGTCGGGAAGCGCATGTCCTCTCGCCTCGCAGAGCGCACACACAGGCTCTGCAGCCACCCGGTCCCAAAGCTGCTGACGAGACTCCGTCATCTGCTTCACCGTGGCCTCGTAGTCCGTCCTGTCTTCCGTCCATGGACATTCCAGGAGCCGATGTCGGGGATCTCCACAGTTTTCACACCAGGAATCAACCTCGTCTTGGCTCAACTCTTCGTCCCAGGGACAACTGTTGTGCTCATGCCCGTAGTTTCCGCAGAGCAAACACCAGGACTCCTTCTTCGCTTGGCCCTTCTGACGTCTTCGGTCCGCTTCCTGGACCACCTTCTTTGGGGACGTCTCTCGCCAAGTACACTCGCTGGCAAAGTGCCCTGTTTGCCGACATTTCTTGCAGGGGGTCACAGCGGCCTTCTTGCGCCCCTTCTCCCGGCGCTCTTCTTTTCCACGCTGGATCGACCGCTGCACCATCTTCAGGATGTCTGCCCCAGACACCGTCACCCAGTCGCTCTGGTCCGCACACATCCGGGGGTGAGTCTTCTCCGGAGCCGTCCGCAGGGAGGTCTTCTTGGTGGCGTTCCACATCGTGTCCGTGATCCGGTCTCTTTGATCCTGCCGACTACGCCAAGTGTGAGAGGTGCGGCTGCGGTGCGTGTGGTGCCTGCTGCCGTGCAGGTGTAGACTCGGTACTCACCAGGCGCCGCTCTCTCTCACCTTCAGGTACCGGAACCTTCAACGGACCTGGCAACTCTTCCGTCGGACCCGGACACGACGACCTAGGAGGAAGGAGATTTCTGAGTACTGTCCTCCGGACTGTGGACCGAAACGCCCTCCGACCTAAAGAAAAATAGTGCTTTCGGGCTAGGTGAGGGTCATCCCAGGCGTCCGCCTCAGAGCCCGAATTTCACCTATTGGCACTCTCGCGCCAGGTGGAAATTCTACCTTGCACCGGCGTGCAAGGCTCACCGTTGCCCTGAAGGAAGGGAGATAGATAGGGACACACAGACGAAACACACAGACCGATGTTACTCACCGTCCTACGTCTTGTACTCCGATCTTCTCCACTTACAGGTCCCTGTAAGGAGGCAAAGAGAGAAACAGCCGTGCAGGGCCTAACTCTAATCTAGTGTGCGTCCGCTACACTAACTGCATAACAAAGCCCTCAAACTGGCCTAAGTGTAAGTGGTGCAACACAACTATGCACAAACTCTATAACAACATTTTGCCCTGCACGGTAACAACACACACATCGGAAATACAACATAAAACGGTGCTGTCCCTTTTTAATCCCTACCTGCCGTTGGAAGGGGGTGGGCACCGCACGGCCTACCCACCTCCTGTGCCTTCCCTTATGTGGGCCTCAGGCCCGACTGCCTAAATACCTCAGGGTGGCCCGAGCCTAGTGCCCAGTGCCACCTTTATTCACCTTGGGGGGGTACTTACTCGCTGGGCCTAGCACCCCCTGACGGCGCCCAGGCCGGAAGCCTGACTTCACCCACGGGCCTAGCGCCCGCCTAACTTATTGCCCGTTGGGTGACCTGGGCCTTGTGCCCAGGGTCACCTTAATATTCCCTAATTGCCAAAAATACACTAGGGCCTAACGCCCTCTAATGCCCCGCAGGCCTATTGCCTGATTTGCCCCCGGGCCTAGTGCCCGCCTAACTGGTGCCACAGGGGTAGGGTGGCTTGGGCCTAATGCCCAAACCACCTAATCAAATATTGGCCCCCAAACTCCTAGCTGCGCCACAGGCCTAGTGCCTGAATTGTGCCCTCGGGCCTAATGCCCGTCCCTGGTGGTCGAGGAAGAAAGAGGGGAGGGGGTGAAGGTTGCCTCACCGAGGCCTCACCTGCTCCAGGGAACTCCAGCGTCCTCTTCTGCCGCTGACCCGTCCTGGCCAGCGGCGTCGCCTCCGCTGCTCCGCGTCCAGCCGCCGCTGGACATCTTCTTCCCGGAGCCCGACCGCTGACCTCCTCCTCGCGCTCTTCCGCGCGCGCGCGCAGCCCTCTCCTCCCGCCCGTCGCGTCTTCTTTTCTTCGCGCTCCTCCGCGCCGTCCTGTCTTCAGGCTCCCGCCCGGCGTCTGACGTCAGACGCCAGGGGCGGGGCCTATGACGCGGCGAGCACCGATTGGCTTGCCGCGCCCCTCTGTGATTGGCCGGCGCCCCGCGAGCCGCGATTGGCTCGCTGGAGGCACCGGATTCAAAAAGCCGCGGGCGGCGCTTCTGATTGGCGGCCCGAGCGGCGCCAAGTTTAAAGCGCCGCCGCGCCGCTCCCCGCCGCCGACAGCCTGTTGCAGGGAAACATCCGATCCCTGCACCAGACACCCGCCGCCGCACACTCAGCGCTGGGGACAGACAAGCTGCCCCAGCACTGCCCCCAGCTAGGGACAGCAACACGGATGTGCCCACAGGGCACATCTTTACAGTAACATCCTCATACATAATGCCCCCCAGTAGTAGTAGCGTCCTTACATGTAACGCCCGCCAGTAGTAGTAGCGCTATACGTAATGCCCCCCCCTGTAGTAGCGTCCTTATACGTAATGCCCCCCCAGTAGTAGTAGCGTCCTTACACGTAATGGCCCCCCCATGTAGTAGTAGTAGCGTCCTTACATGTAACGCCCGCCAGTAGTAGTAGCGTTATACGTAATGCCCCCCCTGTAGTAGCGTCCTTATACGTAATGCCCCCCCAGTAGTAGTAGCGTCCTTACACGTAATGGCCCCCCCAGTAGTAGTAGCGTCCTTACATGTGATGCCCCCCCAGTAGTAGTAGAGTCGTTATACGTAATGCCCCCCAGTAATAGTAGCGTCATTATATGTAATGCCCCCCCTGTAGTTGCGTCCTTACACGTAATGCACCCCCCCAGTAGTAGCGTCCATAAAACGTGTGCGCACACACACAATTCACACACATAGACACACACATACACATCCACCATATATACACACACACACACACACACACACATTTCTCTGTCACCCTCCACTTACCTAAGCCACTGTCTCCCTCAGTACAGCACTGCAGCAGCCTGGTCCGTTTAGCTCCGCCCATTCCGGTCCGTGTAGCTCCGCCCCCTCCTTTGATACTTACCGAGCCACTGACACACAGGTGAGGGGAGGGGAGTGGGCTTTTCATGCTGCCAGCGCCGCACAGCTGCTGGCAGCAGCAGCAGCAGCAGCACGGGTGTCAGGACGGCGCAGTGCAGGGAAGGAATGCAGAGCAGGGGAAGCACCTCTTCCTCCCAGCGCCTCCCTGCACTGCATCCCTTCGCTGAGCGGGCAGCGCCGGGCCTGCCTAAAGTACCAACCAACCAACCAACCATCTCCTGTCACTTTTCAAACACAGCCTGTATTGTGACAGTTAGTAGCTGATTGGTTGGTACTTTATCTCCATCTACTTTATCTCTCTCCAAGGCTTCGTACCTAAATTCCCTGCTGTACAAGTACACATACAGACATACTATGGGGTAGTACATTTAATAAAGCTTTTCAAAATGAGGAGTGGAGGCTTGCCTATAGCAACCAATCAAATTCTGTCTATTATTTTACAGTAAAGAAATGATAGCTAGAATCTGATTGGTTGCTATGAGAAACAGCACCACTTTTTATTGTTAAGGGTAGATCTACAAAAACTTCTACAGTATGTGTATGTTGACGTATCTAAGAATAACTGCTATTGTAAACATAGAAACATAGGGGGTAATTCTGAATTAATCGCAGCAGGACATTTTTTAGCAGTTGGGCAAAACCATGTGCACTGCAGGGGAGGCAGATATAACATGTGCAGAGAGAGTTAGATTTGGGTGTGGTGAGTTCAATCTGCAATCTAAGTTGCAGTGTAAAAATAAAGCAGCCAGTATTTACCCTGCACAGAAACAAAATAACCCAACCAAATCTAACTCTCTCTGCACATGTTATATCTGCCCCCCCTGCAGTGCACATGGTTTTGCCCAACTGCTAAAAAATTTCCTGCTGCGATCAACTTGGAATTACCCCCATAGAATGTGATGGTAGATAAGAACCACTTGGCCCATCTAGTCTGCCCATGTACACGCACACACTTACACAACTGGGTTAATATTTGTTGGGAGCAAATTAACCTATCAGTATATTTTTGAACTGTAGGAAGAAAGTGAAACCCACGTGAGCACGGAGAGAATATACAGACTCCACACAGGGAGGATCACGGTGGGATTCGAACCCATGACCTCAGTGCTGTGAGGCAATAATGATAACCTGCAGGTACCATTATTTGCATTGGATCTAGTAGCAACAGACTAGTTGGTGTGTCTCTCATAATTCCTAAAGGTCTCACATTGTTAAAGAAAATATGTATATGTTAAAAAGTGTTGTATATATATATATATATGTATGTATTTATTTATTTATTATTTTCCCTGTCACTGTAATGCCATAAAAATTGTATTCAAATTACACATGTGATATCCCTACACTAATACGTAACAATGGGGAAAAAAATAGAAAAATTATCCCTTTTATGAGTTTTGATTGATTGATTCTCCCTAGAGTATAGAAGTTAAATAATAATAATACAACTATCTAGCTGAATATGCTGCAGAAACCATTATGTGTCCTGAAAATAAAGAACACAAAATTAGCATCATAATAAGAAATAAAAAATAATTCCCGTGGAAACCAACAGAGGAAATACCATGACAGTGAGCATGGATAGGCAACAGTTTGATGTTGTAGTTTTGCATCATTTAGAAAGCAAATTGTCACTCAAACATCTATAGATAGATTGTGGAGATGAATTCTAATAGACTTGCTGCTGTTTTATCTCTGTTGTCAAGGTCAGGACTCCTGTTGAGTGTTTTATCTCTGTCAAGTGCGTGAGGGCAGTGAGTACTGCGCCTGACTACGCACATAATGAACTACAGGTGCTTCCTGCGATGGGAAGTACCACGCAAACATTTACCAGTATTCTGTGTCCGACACATCTATGTGTCCATACCAGCCATGGGTGTAGTTATAGTGAGTTCAGGTGGTGCCACTGATACGGCATGAGGACCGGAGGCTGACGGGGCCGCCTCTGGGGCCTGACTCATCTTCAGGTCATAAAGTTGTCCAGTCGGGTTCCCGGTATTATCCGCTAAGGACTTTGTGGCATAATGTGAACTGTGGGCACTATGTGGCATGTGTACTTGCAGCAGTACAATGTAGCATATTGTTTAGGGAACTACAATATGGACTGGGGGCGCTGTGTGGTATAATGTGAACTTGGGCACTGCTATGGGGCATAACATTAACTACAGTTCACAAAATGGACTAGGGCATAAAATGAACTAGGGCACTCCTGTGGTGCATAAACTGTCGTTGAGAGAGGTGTCTCTCTATAAGGGGCAAGTGGCGCCTTCAAAATGTTGCTTTGGGGCCCACCCAGTTCTGGCTAGGCCCCTGCCCCTAGCTCTCCACTTGTAAGACCAGCTGTCATCAATAGTAGTATTTGCACCAGCCTTATCTTTGGTACAGGAGATCTTTGTTTTGCTTTAAAAAAAATCACCGCTTTAAATCTATCGCCAAAATTGCTGGAAAATCTGCACTTTCACAAACTCATACCCTATGACCCCCCCATCCCCTATGTGCTTAAGTAGCACCTGCTTGGAAGTCATTTTAAAGCTGCACTTTCACCAACTGTAACGTCTGGCTGCATGAAGCAGCCCCTGGGGCTCCGGCTTGAGGAGGGGGCATGTTAGTAACAGGTCACAGTAGGGGTTAGTTAGTAACAGTGAGGAGGGGGAATGTTAGTAACAGGTCACAGTAGGGGGCATGTTAGTAACAGTGAGGAGGGGGCATGTTAGTAACAGGTCACAGTAGGTGGTATTGCAGCTTTAAAATGTTGGCAATTATACTTTTTTTCTTATATTCGCAGGCATAAAGAATTATTCAGACCCTTTCCAGAAATCCACGTCTGCGTGGAATGGTATCTGGATCCCAGCGTTTGAGATGCCGGCAGTCAGAATGCTGACAGCAGTATCCCGACAGGCAGGATGCCGACACCTGGTAGGTAAGTAGTCTAACCCTAACCCCCTAACCCTTCCCCCTCCTCAGCATAACCCTAACACTCCCTCCCCACAGCCTAACCCTAATCCTCACCCATAAGTGCCTAGCCTCCCCCTTCTTAGTGCCTAAACCTACCCTCTCTTTCGTAGCCTAACCCTAACCTTCCCCTCCCCTGTAGCCTAAACTTAACCCTCCCTCTGCAGCCAGTATGGTGACCAGATCCCATCTGTGTAATATAAATTACTGTATAATATGAAATATTGTGACTGGTTTGCATTTCTATATATTATACTCTGCTGATTTTTCAAAGGTGGCACGCAACTGCCAATCTAGGGGGTAATTCCAAGTTGTTCGCAGCAGGATTTTTGATAGCAACTGGGCAAAACCATGTGCACTGCAGGGGAAGCAGATATAACATGTGCAGAGAGAGTTAGATTTGGGTGTGTTCAATCTGCAATCTAATTTGCAGTGTAAAAATAAAGCAGCCAGTATTTACCCTGCACAGAAATAAAATAACCCACCCAAATCTAACTCTCTCTGCACATGTTATATCTGCCTCCCCTGCACAGTGCACATGGTTTTGCCCAGTTGCTATCAAAAATCCTGCTGCGATCAACTTAGAATTACCCCCCTCATTCGTTTCTCCAATGAGAGCTAATTTTGTTGTTTACATTTATCTGTGATACTTAGGGGTCCATTTACTAAGCCTTTAATGGAGATAAAGTGGATGGAAATAAAGTACCAGCCAATCAGCTCCTAACTACCATGTCACAGCCTGGGTTTGAAAAATGACAGTTAGGAGCTGGTAGGCTGGTAATTTATCTCCGTGCTCTTTATCTCCATCCAAGGCTTAGTAAATAGACCTTAATGTCCAAATATGTAGAATAAATGCATGATTTTGTAATAGGAGTAGAACGGGGGCTTTTATATTAATTATCTTACCGGAAATAAGGCTTTAACTCACTTCACGCAGTACATGAAAGGGCCTGTTCTGTTTTCGCCATATCAGGATGAATATAATTAAAGAATATTCTTTGAAAAGTGAAAAAGTATGAAAAATTTTAAACTTTTTTTTCTAGATCATTTTGTCTATATTTTTATACTTTTTATTTAACAGTGCAGAATAATGATACAGGAAGGATGTAGCGCGTCTATACTAGAGATGAGCGCCGGAAATTTTTCGGGTTTTGTGTTTTGGTTTTGGGTTCGGTTCCGCGGCCGTGTTTTGGGTTCGACCGCGTTTTGGCAAAACCACACCGAATTTTTTTTGTCGGATTCGGGTGTGTTTTGGATTCGGGTGTTTTTTTCAAAAAACCCTAAAAAACAGCTTAAATCATAGAATTTGGGGGTAATTTTGATCCCAAAGTATTATTAACCTCAAAAACCATAATTTACACTCATTTTCAGTCTATTCTGAATACCTCACACCTCACAATATTATTTTTAGTCCTAAAATTTGCACCTAGGTCGCTGGATGACTAAGCTAAGCGACCCTAGTGGCCGACACAAACACCTGGCCCATCTAGGAGTGGCACTGCAGTGTCACGCAGGATGTCCCTTCCAAAAAACACTCCCCAAACAGCACATGACGCAAAGAAAAAAAGAGGCGCAATGAGGTAGCTGTGTAAGTAAGATAAGCGACCCTAGTGGCCGACACAAACACCGGGCCCATCTAGGAGTGGCACTGCAGTGTCACGCAGGATGGCCCTTCCAAAAAACATTCCACAAACAGCACATGACGCAAAGAAAAAAAGAGGCGCAATGAGGTAGCTGTGTGAGTAAGATAAGCGACCCTAGTGGCCGACACAAACACCGGGCCCATCTAGGAGTGTCACTGCAGTGTCACGCAGGATGTCCCTTCCAAAAAACCCTCCCCAAACAGCACATGACGCAAAGAAAAAAAGAGGCGCAATGAGGTAGCTGTGTGAGTAAGATAAGCGACCCTAGTGGCCGACACAAACACCGGGCCCATCTAGGAGTGTCACTGCAGTGTCACGCAGGATGTCCCTTCCAAAAAACCCTCCCCAAACAGCACATGACGCAAAGAAAAAAAGAGGCGCAATGAGGTAGCTGTGTGAGTAAGATAAGCGACCCTAGTGGCCGACACAAACACCGGGCCCATCTAGGAGTGTCACTGCAGTGTCACGCAGGATGTCCCTTCCAAAAAACCCTCCCCAAACAGCACATGACGCAAAGAAAAAAAGAGGCGCAATGAGGTAGCTGTGTGAGTAAGATAAGCGACCCTAGTGGCCGACACAAACACCGGGCCCATCTAGGAGTGTCACTGCAGTGTCACGCAGGATGTCCCTTCCAAAAAACCCTCCCCAAACAGCACATGACGCAAAGAAAAAAAGAGGCGCAATGAGGTAGCTGTGTGAGTAAGATAAGCGACCCTAGTGGCCGACACAAACACCGGGCCCATCTAGGAGTGTCACTGCAGTGTCACGCAGGATGTCCCTTCCAAAAAACCCTCCCCAAACAGCACATGACGCAAAGAAAAAAAGAGGCGCAATGAGGTAGCTGTGTGAGTAAGATAAGCGACCCTAGTGGCCGACACAAACACCGGGCCCATCTAGGAGTGTCACTGCAGTGTCACGCAGGATGTCCCTTCCAAAAAACCCTCCCCAAACAGCACATGACGCAAAGAAAAAAAGAGGCGCAATGAGGTAGCTGTGTGAGTAAGATAAGCGACCCTAGTGGCCGACACAAACACCGGGCCCATCTAGGAGTGTCACTGCAGTGTCACGCAGGATGTCCCTTCCAAAAAACCCTCCCCAAACAGCACATGACGCAAAGAAAAAAAGAGGCGCAATGAGGTAGCTGTGTGAGTAAGATAAGCGACCCTAGTGGCCGACACAAACACCGGGCCCATCTAGGAGTGTCACTGCAGTGTCACGCAGGATGTCCCTTCCAAAAAACCCTCCCCAAACAGCACATGACGCAAAGAAAAAAAGAGGCGCAATGAGGTAGCTGTGTGAGTAAGATAAGCGACCCTAGTGGCCGACACAAACACCGGGCCCATCTAGGAGTGTCACTGCAGTGTCACGCAGGATGTCCCTTCCAAAAAACCCTCCCCAAACAGCACATGATGCAAAGAAAAAAAGAGGCGCAATGAGGTAGCTGTGTGAGTAAGATAAGCGACCCTAGTGGCCGACACAAACACCGGGCCCATCTAGGAGTGTCACTGCAGTGTCACGCAGGATGTCCCTTCCAAAAAACCCTCCCCAAACAGCACATGACGCAAAGAAAAAAAGAGGCGCAATGAGGTAGCTGTGTGAGTAAGATAAGCGACCCTAGTGGCCGACACAAACACCGGGCCCATCTAGGAGTGTCACTGCAGTGTCACGCAGGATGTCCCTTCCAAAAAACCCTCCCCAAACAGCACATGACGCAAAGAAAAAAAGAGGCGCAATGAGGTAGCTGTGTGAGTAAGATAAGCGACCCTAGTGGCCGACACAAACACCGGGCCCATCTAGGAGTGTCACTGCAGTGTCACGCAGGATGTCCCTTCCAAAAAACCCTCCCCAAACAGCACATGACGCAAAGAAAAAAAGAGGCGCAATGAGGTAGCTGTGTGAGTAAGATAAGCGACCCTAGTGGCCGACACAAACACCGGGCCCATCTAGGAGTGTCACTGCAGTGTCACGCAGGATGTCCCTTCCAAAAAACCCTCCCCTAACAGCACATGACGCAAAGAAAAAAAGAGGCGCAATGAGGTAGCTGTGTGAGTAAGATAAGCGACCCTAGTGGCCGACACAAACACCGGGCCCATCTAGGAGTGTCACTGCAGTGTCACGCAGGATGTCCCTTCCAAAAAACCCTCCCCAAACAGCACATGACGCAAAGAAAAAAAGAGGCGCAATGAGGTAGCTGTGTGAGTAAGATAAGCGACCCTAGTGGCCGACACAAACACCGGGCCCATCTAGGAGTGGCACTGCAGTGTCACGCAGGATGTCCCTTCCAAAAAACCCTCCCCAAACAGCACATGACGCAAAGAAAAAAAGAGGCGCAATGAGGTAGCTGTGTGAGTAAGATAAGCGACCCTAGTGGCCGACACAAACACCGGGCCCATCTAGGAGTGTCACTGCAGTGTCACGCAGGATGTCCCTTCCAAAAAACCCTCCCCAAACAGCACATGACGCAAAGAAAAAAAGAGGCGCAATGAGGTAGCTGTGTGAGTAAGATAAGCGACCCTAGTGGCCGACACAAACACCGGACCCATCTAGGAGTGTCACTGCAGTGTCACGCAGGATGTCCCTTCCAAAAAACCCTCCCCAAACAGCACATGACGCAAAGAAAAAAAGAGGCGCAATGAGGTAGCTGTGTGAGTAAGATAAGCGACCCTAGTGGCCGACACAAATACCGGGCCCATCTAGGAGTGTCACTGCAGTGTCACGCAGGATGTCCCTTCCAAAAAACCCTCCCCAAACAGCACATGACGCAAAGAAAAAAAGAGGCGCAATGAGGTAGCTGTGTGAGTAAGATAAGCGACCCTAGTGGCCGACACAAACACCGGGCCCATCTAGGAGTGGCACTGCAGTGTCACGCAGGATGTCCCTTCCAAAAAACCCTCCCCAAACAGCACATGACGCAAAGAAAAAAAGAGGCGCAATGAGGTAGCTGTGTGAGTAAGATAAGCGACCCTAGTGGCCGACACAAACACCGGGCCCATCTAGGAGTGTCACTGCAGTGTCACGCAGGATGTCCCTTCCAAAAAACCCTCCCCAAACAGCACATGACGCAAAGAAAAAAAGAGGCGCAATGAGGTAGCTGTGTGAGTAAGATAAGCGACCCTAGTGGCCGACACAAACACGGGGCCCATCTTTGAGTGGCACTGCAGTGTCACGCAGGATGTCCCTTCCAAAAAACCCTCCCCAAACAGCACATGACGCAAAGAAAAATTTAAGAAAAAAGAGGTGCAAGATGGAATTGTCCTTGGGCCCTCCCACCCACCCTTATGTTGTATAAACAGGACATGCACACTTTAACCAACCCATCATTTCAGTGACAGGGTCTGCCACATGACTGTGACTGAAATGACGGGTTGGTTTGGACCCCCACCAAAAAAGAAGCAATTAATCTCTCCTTGCACAAACTGGCTCTACAGAGGCAAGATGTCCACCTCATCATCATCCTCCGATATATCACCGTGTACATCCCCCTCCTCACAGATTATCAATTCGTCCCCACTGGAATCCACCATCTCAGCTCCCTGTGTACTTTGTGGAGGCAATTGCTGCTGGTCAATGTCTCCACGGAGGAATTGATTATAATTCATTTTAATGAACATCATCTTCTCCACATTTTCTGGATGTAACCTCGTACGCCGATTGCTGACAAGGTGAGCGGCGGCACTAAACACTCTTTCGGAGTACACACTTGTGGGAGGGCAACTTAGGTAGAATAAAGCCAGTTTGTGCAAGGGCCTCCAAATTGCCTCTTTTTCCTGCCAGTATAAGTACGGACTGTGTGACGTGCCTACTTGGATGCGGTCACTCATATAATCCTCCACCATTCTTTCAATGGTGAGAGAATCATATGCAGTGACAGTAGACGACATGTCCGTAATCGTTGTCAGGTCCTTCAGTCCGGACCAGATGTCAGCATCAGCAGTCGCTCCAGACTGCCCTGCATCACCGCCAGCGGGTGGGCTCGGAATTCTGAGCCTTTTCCTCGCACCCCCAGTTGCGGGAGAATGTGAAGGAGGAGATGTTGACAGGTCGCGTTCCGCTTGACTTGACAATTTTCTCACCAGCAGGTCTTTCAACCCCAGCAGACTTGTGTCTGCCGGAAAGAGAGATCCAAGGTAGGCTTTAAATCTAGGATCGAGCACGGTGGCCAAAATGTAGTGCTCTGATTTCAACAGATTGACCACCCGTGAATCCTTGTTAAGCGAATTAAGGGCTCCATCCACAAGTCCCACATGCCTAGCGGAATCGCTCCGTGTTAGCTCCTCCTTCAATGTCTCCAGCTTCTTCTGCAAAAGCCTGATGTGGGGAATGACCTGACTCAGGCTGGCAGTGTCTGAACTGACTTCACGTGTGGCAAGTTCAAAGGGCATCAGAACCTTGCACAACGTTGAAATCATTCTCCACTGCGCTTGAGACAGGTGCATTCCACCTCCTATATCGTGCTCAATTGTATAGGCTTGAATGGCCTTTTGCTGCTCCTCCAACCTCTGAAGCATATAGAGGGTTGAATTCCACCTCGTTACCACTTCTTGCTTCAGATGATGGCAGGGCAGGTTCAGTAGTTTTTGGTGGTGCTCCAGTCTTCTGTACGTGGTGCCTGTACGCCGAAAGTGTCCCGCAATTCTTCTGGCCACCGACAGCATCTCTTGCACGCCCCTGTCGTTTTTAAAAAAATTCTGCACCACCAAATTCAAGGTATGTACAAAACATGGGACGTGCTGGAATTTGCCCATATTTAATGCACACACAATATTGCTGCCGTTGTCCGATGCCACAAATCCACAGGAGAGTCCAATTGGGGTAAGCCATTCCGCGATGATCTTCCTCAGTTGCCGTAAGAGGTTTTCAGCTGTGTGCGTATTCTGGAAAGCGGTGATACAAAGCGTAGCCTGCCTAGGAAAGAGTTGGCGTTTGCGAGATGCTGCTACTGGTGCCGCCGCTGCTGTTCTTGCGGCGGGAGTCCATACATCTACACAGTGGGCTGTCACAGTCATATAGTCCTGACCCTGCCCTGCTCCACTTGTCCACATGTCCGTGGTTAAGTGGACATTGGGTACAGCTGCATTTTTTAGGACACTGGTGAGTCTTTTTCTGAGGTCTGTGTACATTTTCGGTATCGCCTGCCTAGAGAAGTGGAACCTAGATGGTATTTGGTAACGGGGGCACACTACCTCAAGAAATTGTGTAGTTCCCTGTGAACTAACGGCGGATACCGGACGCACGTCTAACACCAACATAGTTGTCAAGGCCTCAGTTATCCGCTTTGCAGCAGGATGACTGCTGTGATATTTCATCTTCCTCGCAAAGGACTGTTGGACAGTCAATTGCTTACTGGAAGTAGTACAAGTGGTCTTCCGACTTCCCCTCTGGGATGACCATCGACTCCCAGCAGCAACAACAGCAGCGCCAGCAGCAGTAGGCGTTACACGCAAGGATGCATCGGAGGAATCCCGGGCAGGAGAGGAATCGTCAGAATTGCCAGTGACATGGCCTGCAGGACTATTGGAATTCCTGGGGAAGGAGGAAATTGACACTGAGGGAGTTGGTGGGGTGGTTTGCGTGAGCTTGGTTACAAGAGGAAGGGATTTACTGGTCAGTGGACTGCTTCCGCTGTCACCCAAAGTTTTTGAACTTGTCACTGACTTATTATGAATGCGCTGCAGGTGACGTATAAGGGAGGATGTTCCGAGGTGGTTAACGTCCTTACCCATACTTATTACAGCTTGACAAAGGCAACACACGGCTTGACACCTGTTGTCCGCTTTTCTGTTGAAATACCTCCACACTGAAGAGCTGATTTTTTTGGTATTTTCACCAGGCATGTCAACGGCCATATTCCTCCCACGGACAACAGGTGTCTCCCCGGGTGCCTGACTTAAACAAACCACCTCACCATCAGAATCCTCCTGGTCAATTTCCTCCCCAGCGCCAGCAACACCCATATCCTCCTCATCCTGGTGTACTTCAACACTGACATCTTCAATCTGACTATCAGGAACTGGACTGCGGGTGCTCCTTCCAGCACTTGCAGGGGGCGTGCAAATGGTGGAAGGCGCATGCTCTTCACGTCCAGTGTTGGGAAGGTCAGGCATCGCAACCGACACAATTGGACTCTCCTTGTGGATTTGGGATTTCGAAGAACGCACAGTTCTTTGCGGTGCTTTTGCCAGCTTGAGTCTTTTCAGTTTTCTAGCGAGAGGCTGAGTGCTTCCATCCTCATGTGAAGCTGAACCACTAGCCATGAACATAGGCCAGGGCCTCAGCCGTTCCTTGCCACTCCGTGTGGTAAATGGCATATTGGCAAGTTTACGCTTCTCCTCCGACAATTTTATTTTAGGTTTTGGAGTCCTTTTTTTACTGATATTTGGTGTTTTGGATTTGACATGCTCTGTACTATGACATTGGGCATCGGCCTTGGCAGACGACGTTGCTGGCATTTCATCGTCTCGGCCATGACTAGTGGCAGCAGCTTCAGCACGAGGTGGAAGTGGATCTTGATCTTTCCCTAATTTTGGAACCTCAACATTTTTGTTCTCCATATTTTAATAGGCACAACTAAAAGGCACCTCAGGTAAACAATGGAGATGGATGGATACTAGTATACTTATGGATGGACTGCCGAGTGCCGACACAGAGGTAGCTACAGCCGTGGACTACTGTACTGTGTCTGCTGCTAATATAGACTGGATGATAATGAGATGAAATCAATATATATATATATGTATGTATATATAATATCACTAGTACTGCAGCCGGACAGGTAGATAATATATTTATTAGGTAATGATGACTGATGACGGACCTGCTGGACACTGTCAGCTCAGCAGCACCGCAGACTGCTACAGTAAGCTACTATACTCTATAGTAGTATGTACAAAGAAGAAAGAAAAAAAAAACCACGGGTAGGTGGTATACAATTATGGATGGACTGCCGAGTGCCGACACAGAGGTAGCTACAGCCGTGGACTAACGTACTGTGTCTGCTGCTAATATAGACTGGATGATTGATAATGAGATGAAATCAATATATATATGTATGTAT
This sequence comes from Pseudophryne corroboree, assembly GCF_028390025.1. Taxonomy (NCBI): domain Eukaryota; kingdom Metazoa; phylum Chordata; class Amphibia; order Anura; family Myobatrachidae; genus Pseudophryne; species Pseudophryne corroboree. Next base: position 753,488,701 of record NC_086449.1, read on the forward strand.
ATATAATATCACTAGTACTGCAGCCGGACAGGCAGATAATATATTTATTAGGTAATGATGACTGATGACGGACCTGCTGGACACTGTCAGCTCAGCAGCACCGCAGACTGCTACAGTAAGCTACTATACTATAGTAGTATGTACAAAGAAGAAAGAAAAAAAAAAAACCACGGGTAGGTGGTATACAATTATGGATGGACTGCTGAGTGCCGACACAGAGGTAGCTACAGCCGTGGACTAACGTACTGTGTCTGCTGCTAATATAGACTGGATGATTGATAATGAGATGAACTCAATATATATATGTATGTATATATAATATCACTAGTACTGCAGCCGGACAGGTAGATAATATATTTATTAGGTAATGATGACTGATGACGGACCTGCTGGACACTGTCAGCTCAGCAGCACCGCAGACTGCTACAGTAAGCTACTATACTATAGTAGTATGTACAAAGAAGAAAGAAAAAAAAAAACCACGGGTAGGTGGTATACAATTATGGATGGACTGCCGAGTGCCGACACAGAGGTAGCTACAGCCGTGGACTAACGTACTGTGTCTGCTGCTAATATAGACTGGATGATTGATAATGAGATGAAATCAATATATATATGTATGTATATATAATATCACTAGTACTGCAGCCGGACAGGTAGATAATATATTTATTAGGTAATGATGACTGATGACGGACCTGCTGGACACTGTCAGCTCAGCAGCACCGCAGACTGCTACAGTAAGCTACTATACTCTATAGTAGTATGTACAAAGAAGAAAGAAAAAAAAAACCACGGGTAGGTGGTATACAATTATGGATGGACTGCCGAGTGCCGACACAGAGGTAGCTACAGCCGTGGACTAACGTACTGTGTCTGCTGCTAATATAGACTGGATGATTGATAATGAGATGAAATCAATATATATATGTATGTATATATAATATCACTAGTACTGCAGCCGGACAGGTAGATAATATATTTATTAGGTAATGATGACTGATGACGGACCTGCTGGACACTGTCAGCTCAGCAGCACCGCAGACTGCTACAGTAAGCTACTATACTATAGTAGTATGTACAAAGAAGAAAGAAAAAAAAAAACCACGGGTAGGTGGTATACAATTATGGATGGACTGCCGAGTGCCGACACAGAGGTAGCTACAGCCGTGGACTAACGTACTGTGTCTGCTGCTAATATAGACTGGATGATTGATAATGAGATGAAATCAATATATATATGTATGTATATATAATATCACTAGTACTGCAGCCGGACAGGTAGATAATATATTTATTAGGTAATGATGACTGATGACGGACCTGCTGGACACTGTCAGCTCAGCAGCACCGCAGACTGCTACAGTAAGCTACTATACTCTATAGTAGTATGTACAAAGAAGAAAGAAAAAAAAAAACCACGGGTAGATGGTATACAATTATGGATGGACTGCCGAGTGCCGACACAGAGGTAGCTACAGCCGTGGACTAACGTACTGTGTCTGCTGCTAATATAGACTGGATGATTGATAATGAGATGAAATCAATATATATATGTATGTATATATAATATCACTAGTACTGCAGCCGGACAGGTAGATAATATATTTATTAGGTAATGATGACTGATGACGGACCTGCTGGACACTGTCAGCTCAGCAGCACCGCAGACTGCTACAGTAAGCTACTATACTCTATAGTAGTATGTACAAAGAAGAAAGAAAAAAAAAAACCCACGGGTAGGTGGTATACAATTATGGATGGACTGCCGAGTGCCGACACAGAGGTAGCTACAGCCGTGGACTAACGTACTGTGTCTGCTGCTAATATAGAGTCTAGACTGGATGATAAATTATTGATAATGAGATGAAATCAATATAATATCACTAGTACTGCAGCCGGACAGGTACTATATATATTTATTATGTAATGACTGATGACGGACCTGCTGGACACTGTCAGGTCAGCACAGCACCGCAGACTGCTACAGTAAGCTACTATAGTAGTATGTATAAAGAAGAATGAAAAAAAAAAAAAAAACCACGGGTAGGTGGTATACAATATTATATATATATATATATATTATATACAATTATATATATATATATATATATATATATTAAACTGGTGGTGATTGATTATTAAACTGGTGGTCACTTCAGGTCACGTTGCAACTTGCAACTAGTACTCCGAGGCCTAAGCAGACAATCACAAAATATATTATTATACTGGTGGTCAGTGTGGTCACAACAATGGCAGTGTGGCACTGACTCTGGCAGCAAAAGTGTGCACTGTACGTTATATGTACTCCTGAGTCCTGCTCTCAGACTCTAACTGCTCCCCACTGTCAGTGTCTCCCCCACAAGTCAGATAATACACTTACAGTCACACTATCTAATCTATAAATATCACTTCAGCAAGTAGTATAGTAGTATACAGTATAGTAGTACTCCTCCTAATAATGTTCCCCAAAATACTGTGTCTCTCTCTTCTCTAAACGGAGAGGACGCCAGCCACGTCCTCTCCCTATGACTCTCAATGCACGTGTGAAAATGGCGGCGACGCGCGGCTCCTTATATAGAATCCGAGTCTCGCGATAGAATCCGAGCCTCGCGAGAATCCGACAGCGTGATGATGACGTTCGGGCGCGCTCGGGTTAGCCGAGCAAGGCGGGAAGATCCGAGCCTGCTCGGACCCGTGTAAAAAACCTGAAGTTCGGGCGGGTTCGGATTCAGAGGAACCGAACCCGCTCATCTCTAGTCTATACAGTTGTGCCCTCATATAACTAACCTCAGTGCGCCATGTGACGCAAGACGTCTAGCGCAAGTGAGATGCCAGGTCCCATGTGACTCTGCTAGCACTGGCCAACTTTTTAGCATATTTTCCACGAAAATGCATCTCAGTTGCAATGCGACTAGGATGTACCAGGAGACTGCGCAGATTAATTTGATATGCAACATTTGTACATCTGTGTGCGACTGAGTCTATATACAAAACACAGTGGAACTTGGTGTGGAAAAAGCAGCAGAGGCTGTATCTTAGGACTATACAGATGACTCAGTCGAACACAGATATACTGTACAAGTGTTTATAATCACATTAACAGCACAGTCTCCTGGTGCGTCCTAGTTGCATCATGTTGGGTCATAGTGGTATATTCAATTAAAGGCGGATCCATTCCGACATGCATTTGTCGGAATGGATCCTACAACCCCTATTCAACTCTCATCTCAATTCGACTTTTTCAAGTCGAATTGAGATGAGGGACTCAGAGGGGGAGGGGGAGCCGTGGGGAGACCAGCGGGGACAGCCGCCGGAGATCAGCACTACAGTAGCGCTGCAGGAGGATGTCACACACACAGCCGCCCGACCTCACGCCAGTGTACACCCGGCTCCAGCAAGCGTGACCTCACTTGCTGGAGCCGGGTGGAAGCTGCCATGAGCGGCGGCTGTGTGATATCATGCTGCATCGCTACTGTAGCGCTGATCTCCCCTGTCCCCCCGTCTCCCTACGGCTCCCCCTCCTCTCATCCTCTGGGTCCCACATCTCAGTCCGACATTTTTTATGTCGGACTGAGATGGTCGAAAAGGGGGCAAAAAGGCCTCGTTTTCGACACAAGCACATGGATCGTCAGCTACAGTATTCCGCCGATCCACGTGCTTTTCGACAGACAGAAGTTTTCAACACCAATTGAATATACCCCTAAGAATGTTATATTCCAATTTGTTTGTTTTATAGCTTTTCAACTAAACCCTCCGAACCATTTCTGCGGTCTTAAGTGTCCATAATCGAAGACGTCTATTTACTATTGCGTATTTATACACATCCAGTAAAGACTGGGGCCGAATACTGGAATTTGAGCCATCATCCAGTCCGTGTGGTTTCTAGCTCTTTGATTGCAGTACATTGCACAAACGCTTGTGTACAAAACAAATACAATTCACTAGGGTAGCGCAGAGAATAAAAAGAAATGCCATTACCAGATAAATGAATGTACAAAATCAAATTTTGGTCTGGGTATTAGAAGGATGCGTTACAGAATGTTTGCTTTAACAATGTCACCTGAACAAAGGGTTAATCGAAATCTGCCAATGTTTCCTTAGCCGCCCAGCAATTAAAATCCCATGCAGCACAGCACTGGCTTTCCGAGTGGTTAACCAGACACAGGACATCAAAATAATACTGACCGTAATATTTATCACTTTAGAAAATGCCAACGGATCAATATTTCAGGCAGCACGGGGATAACATTCTCTTTCTGTCTCCCTGCCTCTCCAGTCTTTATCACTTTCTTTCTCTATCAGTTAAACAAACTTGGAGATTTTTTTTGCTTCTGTCATTCCCTTACTTATCAAACTCTCTCCCCCTCGTGTCTGCTAATTACAACGTGTTGTTTGCAATAGTTTGCAGTGGATAAACTTTGGACAGTAAGGAAGCAGTGCTGCATTTAGCCATCTCCTCATCATCATATTATATACTGTGCTATATTGTTCAGCTAATCTGTCTGTCTGGCCGATTGGACACTACACCCAAGACCCCCATCCAAAGCCAAAGGATTGAAACTGTCACGAGCAATGTAACTATCCACCTGGGTTATCTGGAAAGGGATTCGGTCAGGCAGGGATGCCTTCAGAAATTGTGGGGCCCGGGACTGACAAAATAAACAGGGCCCCTCCCTCCCCCCAAAAAAAAGATTCTGCAGCACCGCTCCACCCCTATGTGATATCATACATTGTGACGTTACATGGGGTGTTGTGGACCTACAGGAATGGTTCACACAGAGTTGATGCGCAGGGAAGGCTTGTTTTATGAAGTGCTCCCTGCGCATCAATCTGCTGTTGATTCACAGACTGGTGCAGCTCTCCTGGTATTGGCGATAAGAGCCGGGGGTGGGCCCCCTCTCTGTAATGGCCCAGGACGCCAGTCCCCACAGTCCCCCCCTGATGGCTGCCCTGCGGTCAGGCTCCTGGTGGTTGGGATCCCGGCGGTCAGAATACTGACGATGGAATACCGATACTATTCTGAATGCCGACACAGGCATCCCGAATAGGATCTCCAGCCCGGCATCAGAATCCCAACAGCTGGGATCCCGAACGTCCACACACTGCTGCGCCGGAGAGGTCAGCCGCGGTGGGGGTAGGGGGGTTGTGTTGTGGGGGGGGGGTTGGGGGTTAGGTTTAGACTGTGGGCGGAGGATTAGGGTTAAGCTGCGCCCAGGGGGTGATCAGGTTTAGGCTGCGGGGAGGGAGGGTTAGGGTTAGGCACCCCCCAGGGAGAGTTATGGTTAGGCTGCAGGGTAGAGGGCTAGGTTTGGGCTGCGGGAAGGGGGCTTTAGGTTTAGGCACCATGGGAGGGTTAGGCTGCAGGGGGGGTTTGGTTTAGGTTTAGGCTGCGAGATGGGGGTGAGGTTAGGGTTTAGGGGGCCAGGAGGGAAAGTATACTTACCTTCCCCTTGTCAGAATACTGAACATCAGGATGCTGCGTTCGGTATTCTGACCGCTGCCATCCCAACCGCAGGCAAAACATACCCAACCCATCTGGAAAGTCTACTTTTAAAAACCATTGTTGTAGGTTGTACAGGGGAATTATTCAGGTTTGTTAGCAGACCAAAAAAGCAAGCAACTGGGCAAAACCACGTCACACTGCAGGTGGGGCAGATACAGAGGCAGAACTCTGGGAGGCAACGGAGTCATCTGCCGCCGGGCTCCTGCTCTGAAGGGGGGCACCTCTCCTCCCATTCTGTGACACCATTGAATTAAGTTAATTGATAGCTGCCGCTATCTCTTCAGTGGATGACTTCCTTACTGGTCCCTGCACCTTACAAATCACACCCTCTTTATTATACACATTTTACAGGTGTCATACCCAGGATTAGAAACCACAACCTATTAAACTGGAAGCAGACGTCTCACTGATGAAGCTATTTGCTCCTGTATAAGAAATATGATAATTTTAACTATATGAAGATACTTCTCTGACAATTACACCTAACTTCATATAGAAGGAATTCTCATGCTTCCTGTACAGGAGCAAATAACTCCATCAGTAAAGTGTCTGCTGTCAGTGTAACAGGTCATGGGTTCTAATCCTGGGTATGACTGCTATGAAACGTGTAAAATAAAAGACAATTAAATGTATAAATACAGTATATACATTTTTTTCAGAACACTACACACACACACACACACACACACACACACACACACACACACACACACACACACACACACATATGTATATGTATGCATGTATGTATGTATATATATATACATACATGCATGCATAAATACATACATACATGTATTTATCTTAATATAGGAAACAGGGGGGCACCAATATTTTTCTTGCCTCCGGGCAACTGTGGCGAACTTACGCCACTGGGCAGATATAACATGTGCAGAGAAAGTTACGGAGATTTGGGTGGGGTGTGTTCAAACTGAAATCTGAATTACAGTGTAAAAATAAAGCAGTCAGTATTTACCCTGCACAGACACAATATAACCCACCCAAATCTAACTCTCTCTGCACGTGTTATATCTGCCCCACCTGCAGTGCAACACGGTTTTGCCCATTAGTAACAAACCTGAATAACCCCCCAGATCATTATCATTGCATGTACCCGTTGGATGAAGGATGTAATTATTTAATTTGTGGATTGCTTAGGATAGCAGGATATAGATTTAATTTAGCTAAGCTCCGATGACTTATAACACTATCCAGGTGTGTTACTAAACATTTGTGGGCTTCATACAGTAGCTAAAATGTGAGCTCATGTATACAATGCAATGATGAAAAATTCCTAGAGGGCTTCAACAGGGAAAGAGAGAACCCCTGAGCTGTGAGCACCAAAACAGTTGCACCACCTATCCTGCACCTATAGCACTTATGCAGTGGCGGATCTTGCCACGGGCAAGCAGTACTTTTGCCCGGGGCGCCGCCTTCCGGAGGGCGCCGGCGCCATCCGGAGGGCGCCGCACCCTGGCAAGATCCGCCACTGTGCCCCCCGCTGTGCCCCGCTTTGAAGGGAACCAGACGCTACTCGTCTAGTTTCCCTTCATGGAGAGGACCTGTGCTGTGCGGTGCGCGATGACGTCATCGCGCACCCCACAGCAAAGGTCCTCTCCATGAAGAGAAACTAGACGCTATCGCGCACCGCACAGCAAAGGTCCTCTCCATGAAGGGAAACTAGACGCTATGCGCACCACACAGCATAGTGGCACAGACACTAGGGGTCATAATTGACCTCTAGTGTCTATGCTGTGCTATGGGAGAGACGTAATGACGTCTCTCCCATAGATCCGAGGAGTGTAGAAGAGCGGCGCCGGCGGAGGAGGAGGTCTGGAATCAGGAGCGGGGATTGTAAGTATACTTTTAGTTTATTTTTATTTTTCTTCCAGCTGCGCTACAGGGGCACAAATGGGGGCGTAACTGACCACGCCCCCATATGAAGCCACACCCCTATTTTTGCCCGGGGCGCCACAAGGGCAAGAACCGGCCCTGCACTTATGCACTGTACAGTACTGTATGTCACGCTCCCTTCCCACATCAAAACCTCCACCACACATACTGGTTTCCCCCCTCCCCCACCATCATTGCAGCACAACATGGTTTTGTCCCAGTGCAAATTTGCTTTCCTTTTTTTGCTTTATTCCTAACTCTACATGAGGCCAACGTGTTTCGTCATTGCAGAACAAGCTCACACAGTAGCAGAATATTCAGCTCATTTAGTAGTCAGTAATGATTAGAACAGTGATAATTCTCATTAAGCACTGCATCATTTCCTCGTATCTGGTTTCCAGTGTCTATTACAGAAGAACTGAATCCAAATACATTTTTTCTGTGATTAACCCAACTACCCCCGACTGGCAAAGAGACAGGCCACCCTGCCTGGTAACCCCGCTTTTCTGCTGGAGATGTCCCAGGGTCCGCAGCCTGATGCTGGAAACTAAACTGCAAGTGCTGGTTTTTAAATCAGTCAACACCCTCCTACTGCAGGAGAAACCGCGATCCCTGGATAGCAAGTGCTGGGAGTGACAGTGCTGGGGTGCACAAAGGGAGGCCCTGCACTGCAAACCCTGCACACATAACATACTTCTCTGGTGCCATGCCGCCATAGTTGCTGAATTTATAGCAGCCAAGTCAGCACTGTGGTGGGCGATGCGGGGAGTGACTTTGCATAGGGGGCGGGGTGGAGAGCATGATGCGGCACAGGAGGAGGCTGTGGTTGGGGGCGTGACTGCCCAATCGCATCATAGTGACTGAGCATGCCCGCCGCTATACAATGCCGAGATTACTGTACTGTGGGAGCCGTGGCTGCAATGACATGATCCTGCATGAACTGCATCATCGGCTGACCGGTCTGCCCACTCAGTAAGTGGGAGGCCCGCTCTCGGCTGTTCTGGGAGAGAAGGCAAGAATGCATGCAGCTTTTCTCCCTGATTTATGTAATGTGCCAGCACCACCACCACCACTGCATGATAGCAAATACTCTGGTGTTGTGCCAGGGCCTTTGCTAGCATCTGCATATGTGCCATCTTTCCAAATATGTCTGGAAAGATGGTGCTGATGGCAGAAGGTGGTGGTGGTGGTAGGGGGTGCTCCATAGAGGGGGTGGGAGCACTGCACAGGGCCACCCCAGGGTGTTAATATGCCTCTGGACAGTGTGCATACTGTTCAACAATAGCAGATTGGGAATGGACACAGAGGGTATGACTGCATCATAGGGAGCATTGTCATGCCCTTAATGCAGGTTCTATGCAGGTTCAGACTGGCACACGGGAAACACCCACCTCTTCCTCTAGGGATCAGGTTCCAGACTGTGCACTTGAATTATATATTATATGTTATATGTTAATTATAACAGCACAGAACTATGATGTATTTTCTACAGTGCATTGCTGTTATTAATCTGGTGCATTATTAAGCATGCACTGGCAGTATGTACTATATATTAATCAATGGGCCCAGACCATGCACTCTCTAATGGGTAGCCAAACCTCTGTGGTGACTGGCCACACCCCCTCTGGAGACTGGCCACACCCCTAAACATGCGTCCTTTCATGGCTCTATCCGACACCTGGTTCTATGGGACTCTTGTCTAGGCCTGGGAACAACTATGAAACACTTTATTTACATTGTCTTGTTACTTTCTATTCTGACTCTTGCAAGCTTCTTTCTCTTCCCTTTCTCTTCTGCTTCTCTCACCCTCCCTGCTCTCCCTCTGCATTCTCTCGCAGTGGGTTAAGGAAATGAGAATGAAAGTAATGAGAAACAACAGCCCGGAATGTGAAATTACTTAGAGGCAAGTTGATCAGCGAGACAAATATTTTCCGCTTTTTCAGCAGCACGGGTTATGTTTATAATTCAGATTTAATAAGAGGCCACGCTTTGTATGTAAGTATGAAGCTGAACCACGGATGGCCTCTATGAGGCTCTGCCTTATTTAATTATTTGTGTTAGGCCTGCATGCAAGTTAAATTTAACATAATAGAATAGATTTCCATCTCTGCAGATCTCTTATTTGTTACAAGTAATGCAGATTTAACCTCTATACTGCAAGCAGAAGAGGGAAATCAATGCAAAACTGATGTTTGATTCCTCTCATTGTGACAGAAAATAATAGCTGCCAGCAGAAACCCAACGGTGTAGGGGTCGGCCAATCATATTCAAGCTATCATTGATCGAGTGCATTCTATAAAATAATAGCTAGAATCTGATTGGTTGCTATGGGCAATTCCTCCCCTTGTCTTTTTTTACAAGGTTTGATAAATCTGTTCTCAAACGTGTCGTTTTTATCGGGCGAGGGTCTTTCCAGAACAAAAACAGGCTGAATGTTCTAATACAGGTTGAGTATATAATGCAGTGCATAGTATTGTCAAAAATTCCAGTTAATAATGATCTTTCCATGTTGTTATCCTGTCAACAAAATGGTAACTACGGTGACTAATTCACAAAGATTGTATAACAAGGAGATAAGCACATCTCTGAGATTCAAGTACATACTTGTGCAATAAGGCTATTCCCTCCCTTAAACAGGGCACCATTAGACTCGTCAACAAGAGCTGCACTAGGTAGGCATGCTCACACTAAGGGGGCTATTTACTAAGCTTTAGATGGAGATAAATTCCACGGAGATAAAGTACCAGCCAACCAGCTCCTAACTGACATGTCACAGACTGGGTTTGAAAAATGACAGTTAGTTGCTGATTGGCTGGTACTTTATCTCCATTTACTTTATCTCCATCCAAGGCTTAGTAAATAGACCCCTAAGTGCCAAGTAACCCATAAAAAGAGTAATGATGAGATGATGTGAGAGAGTACATGGCAGTCGCACATCGCACCTGTTAGAACGTTAACCTCGCCATCCCCATGGAGAAAGCTCCTAAAGTGAAAAGAGCTGTAAATGAGAGCATGATAAATTCTGACCATATGGACGAGCAGCCATTTAATTGGGCACATTGGAGATGAGATGCAGCTGAGTGGACAGTAAAGAAGATATAACAGTGGCTCCAAAGTGGTAGTTTACATGTCCACACATGGCAGCCAAGCTCAGAAAAGGCACCCAGGAGTTAAGAGTGAAAGAATATATAAAATATAGCGGGATGGCATGTCCTGAGATCGTCATGAGCACTTGAGTGGAGGGTCCCTTTCCTCTCTTCCCGGTCAACAGCTCTCACTGCCATGGAGCTATCAGGCGATTTATGGAGCTATCAGATGATTAGTTCACTAGGAGACCTATACAAAGGACATACGGACACTCTCCGAGGTTAGAAGAATTAATTTTTTAATACCCATTGAAGGAGGGGGTTCTTCAGAATAAGGGCAGTAAGGATCTGGAATACCTTGCCAGAGAAGGTAGTAATGGCGGACTCAATGGCGGAAAATGGGTTGGATACATTTTTAACTGATAAAGATATCCAGGAATATAACATTTAAAAAGACTGTATTGAGTTACTACGGGCATACTTTGGTTACATTCATAACAGTATAGGATCAAAACAAAGGTTGAAGTCGATGGACAACTTGTCTTTTTTTCAACCTCACTAACTATGTCACTTTATCACTATGTCACTAAGGTGGGACATTCCAGCAGGGGAGAACCTGCGTCAGGACAGTTAAGCATTATAGGAGGGCAGGGCAGATTAGGAACAGGGATGGAGCAGGGTAACCTGACATGAATCAGAATATGCCGGGTCCATAATACTTTATTTTACCAGTTGGACTTGAATACTTTTCAGTTGGGTTAAGTGGAGAAGTTGCAGACCCGTGGAGTTCCCAAGGCCCAAGCAAAAACTAGAAAAAAAGAACATGTAAAATGATACTGCAATATGGTAGAAAGATCAGGAAGGTCTTGAAAGTGGTGTTTGACTCTGGTAAAGTCATAGAAGACAGACATTGCCACAAATAACCTTGTCCCAAAGTTGCCCAGAAGTTGGAATCTGGGGAGGGGCATGTTTGGTGGTTAAAGGCTAGGTGGCGCTGGTCAGCCATCTGTTCAAGCCCAGGAGCCATATAATTAAATGAGGTATGGCCACAGCTATGTACAGTCTAACAGAGAGACCAGAGGATTTGATACCAGTAAACAGAGGTTCAGTGGGGAGCTTTGAAAGTGACCACGGTAAGACAAGTGTCCTTCAAGAGATAGGAGGCTGTGACAAAGCTCTCAGCAAGGACTGAGGCAGAGACGGACTGGGACCTGTTTTCAGCACTGGCATCCGTTTGTGCACACGTGAAAGGGGGCATGCGTGACGCAAAAGGCGCGCATGGACACTGCAAATGGGGGTGTGCCACGACTGAGGGTGCGTCGACTCATGGCACGCTCCCATATTGCTTAGCAACAGGGCACTATGGGCAGCAGTGCATGGGTTTTCCGGCCCACCAGACCATCGGCCCTTCTGGCATTTGCCAAAAGTGCCAGACGGGCAGTCTGGCCCTGGACTGAAGAGTAGGCTGAAAGGGTATGTCACGATCCGGGTATCTGGACGCCATTTCTTACCTATCAGATGCCTCCTAAGGCTGGCTCAGCGCTCCAGGACCGGATCCCATCTGTTATCCTGATGTGTACATTCCTGTATCCTCTCCTGTCACTCTGGGACACTGTCACAGTAAACGCCATATTACACCTGGCATGGCGTCTCCCGCGGCCTCCGCCGCCGTCCCTGAACTTCTGCATCCAGAGTGTCTGAGTGGCGATTACGTCAGCCGCGGCCTCCGCTGTGTCCGCGTGGTTGGATGTGCATCTGTCAGCCTGGCGCCTCCTGTCTCCAGTGGCCGGCGCCGCCATTACTGTTTTCATTACCACATGGATTACAAACCAAACTTCCCTCCAAGTGTCTGCATGGGCGCAGCCATCTTGGATTCTGTCAGCTGATCATTTACTCCAATCTGTTGTCAGTATTGTTAATCTGCATAATTGCCTAGCCAATCCCTTCCTTGCTGCAGGTATAAATACACTGTGCCTGAGCAAGGAAGGCGTCAGTGCTTTGGTTGTCAAACCTAGTTCCTGTTTGTCTCTCTCCTGTGATTGTCTTCCAGGTTCCAGCTCCTGTCTCAAGACTTCCACCATAGAGACCCGCACCAGCATTCCACCTGCGGTGTAGCCTGACTCTCCAATCCATTGTGGATTCATCTGTTTCCAGCTACAACATTACCTGCTTCCAGCCCAGCTTCCAGCAGAGTACAGCTTCTCTTAAAGGGCCGGTGTCCTTTCTACACTTTACCACTCTCCACCGGTATTATTATTTCTCCGCTCTCAAGTTCTACATTTCAGCTCATATTTCATCGCTCCCAAGTTCATTTATTATTTAACTGGTTCCAGCCAGTATCCACTCCGTGCTAACAACAGTCTGGTTCCAGCCAGTATCCACAGCAGCCGTTTTATCTTCAGCAACCCAGCTTTTCCTGGAACACCAGCTGGTACAATCCTGGGTTATCTCCACTGCTACAGTCGGGCCTGGTAAGGACTTTCCATCTAGAAGATTATAAGAACTATCTCACACTACCAGTTCCCTGTGGCTCCTGCCATCCTGTAGTACCCAGGAACTGTATTTATTCTTTGCTGACTTTTACGTTTTCTTTTACTGCTGCTGTGTTGCGGAGTTGTCATAATAAACATCATTGACTTTTATCCAAGTTGTCGTGGTCACGCCTTCGGGCAGTTATTATTCATGTTACTTACATGTCCAGGGGTCTGATACAACCTCCCAGGTTCCGGTACATCTCAGCCCCTACAACTGAGGCTGCCTCCCGTCAGCTCAGGCCCTCAGTTGTGACAGGGTATTTACAGAGTAGAGACCCTCAGTGTAACAAAGAACTGTATTCTGTATTATGGGAGCCAGCATTTTAGTTGTACTACAAAGCTACCAATACCTGTAATAAAAATCTAATTTATGTGTAAAACCCTGAGTTTGCCGATCACAGCACACAACACGCGGCACTGATTGAAAAGCTACTACCTGGTCTACTTTCCCTATCACAATGTGACACAAATTAATTACAAAAAGACTTCAAGAATATTAACTGAACAATAATGTGCAGTATTCAGATTAGAAGATGTAAGGCACTATAGTGAGCTCAGAGATCTGAACGCAATGACAATAGCTCTTCAATACAATAGAAGACAATTGACACAGTTGACAATAGTAGATGAATACACCTTAAATGCGGTACGTGGAATATATAAGCAGAGTGTAGTTTTACTAGGAGTCTAGGACACACTGTAATTAACCCATTAAGCATAGTAATGTATTTAGCACAATACAAGAGGTGCAGTATGAGGCGGTATAACAGAAGCATGCTGTCGCTGCAGAATCTGTGCAAGGCTCACAGGCTAGTACAGTAATAAAGTAGGTGTACACTATGGATTTACCTACAGATACACATCCTGGCTCCAAGAAATAAAATAATGGTGTCCTGGATGGCACAAAAATACTAATATAAATGAAAAGCATACACTGTAATCCATTAGAGCAGTGTTTACCAAACTTTAATGAATCACGGTGCCCTAGAGTACCAATGTTTTTTTCACAATACCCCTAGGGTAAAAGTTTTTTATTGATAAATTTTGCCAAAAAATAAATAAATTAAGTAAATTGTCATCCTTCGGTTCAGTTATGTGGTGGCATAGTTTTGCTTCTGATTGTCCTCATGGTTTTTGACTGGCAGCCACTAGCACTGGATTTGTCTATCGCTTTAACCATAAATAATTTGATTTGGTCCTGTAAACCGTGTGTAGTATGGTATGCCAGGGGCCGCGATCCCGACCGCCGGCATACCGAGAGCTGGGCAAACAAAAATGAGCCCCTTGCGGGCTCGCTGCACTCGCCACGCTGCGGACATGGTGGCACGCTAAGCGCACCACGCTATTTATTCTCCCTCCAGGGGGGCCGTGGACCCCCAAGAGGGAGAATAGTTGTCGGTATGCCAGGTGTCAGGATTCCGGCGCCGGTATACTGTGCGCCGGGATCCCAACAGCCGGCCTACTGAATACCACCCCTGTAAACTAACCGGAGGCACCACTGCATGCCCCGCACGTTGCAAAGATAATATGGGTGGACGTTGGCATTAGAATTCTGTTCGCAGCAATCGCCTGGAATTTTGGCAGAGTTGCTTCAATGTTTATTTGTTTGGACAATATGAAACAGCAATAACTGTATTATAATCAGAGATACAGTATCTCCTGCACTGAGTACACAATTGCTTGCTGCAGCAATCCCCATAATACTGTAGGCCAGGGGTGGTCAGTCTTTTAGAGTCGGTGATCTACTCTGAAAGCTGAAAAGATTTGGTGATCTACCAAGGTGGCACATTTGCATGCAACGTAGGAAAATGTATGTGATGTGACAAAAAAAGGGTGTGTGTTCTCACTGCAAGGGGTGTGGAGACTGTCTCATCAAAGTCACATATTGGGCTACACAGGAAAAAAACACGCCTTAGCCCCACAGTAATAAACACATTGGCCCGCACAGGAAAAATAGGCAGCTGTTCTGACTAGCATCATCCGAATAATATCAAATATAATAAAACAATGAATAAATTGGAAAGGATTGTCCTGCAGCCTGGGAAAATGGGGGACTTCCCATAAAGTTCCACTTGGTTAAGAGATGTTTGTGTGTGTGTTTCTTCGGCGCTGGATACAGGGGCGGATTGGCCCACCAGGACACCATGACAGATTCCGATGGGCCGGTCCCATATCCCCCTCAGCCAGGCCGATTCACACTCAGGCTGGGCTGGCTCACCCTGCTTCCAGTACTTGCGGTTCATTGGAACGCTATCCGGAAGTTAGGCTAGCTGGCACTTCCAGGTGCCACTAGCTGTGAAAAGTGGTGAAGCTGTTCTACCAACGGGGGACCTTGAGAAAGTTAACTAGCCCAGCAGCATCCTCTCTCTGGCCCCAGCCAAAGATCTCTTCAATTAGCCCGGCCCGGGAGCAGCAGCATAGCGATGGTCGGAGCCGGGTTCACTACACCCCCCCCCGCCACCTTAGCTCCCGCACTCTCACTGAACTGGCCAGAGCGGTGAATGAGCACTGAAGGGGACCCGGCAGAGAGGTTATTTTTAATTACACTATTTGCATTATCATGATGGTGTAAGGGTTAGGGCGTCCCCGGTCACAGTGTCTGGTTTGGGGACTGGACAGGAGCAGGATGTACCTTGTTCTCAGGATGCCAGCTGATCAGGCAGCACTCACAGCCAGCCCTGGGACAATCTCTAATGCAGAGTCCTTCATCCCTATAGCTGCCCAATGTCTGTCCATGATGATGGGCCTATTTATGTAATGCGGTGGCTACGTATGTAATGCGGTGGCTACGTATGTAATATGGTGGCTATGTATGTAATGTGGTGCTATTTTTGTAATGTGGTGCTATACCTGCAATGTGGTGCTATTTGTGTTATGTGCTGCTATTTGTCTAATGCAGTGCTATACGTGTAGCGCAGTGCTATACATGTAATGTGGTGCTAGTCATGCAATTATATGGTGGCTATGTATGTAATCAGGGGTGGATTGGCCACTGGGACAGATTCCATTGCCCTGGTCCCCTGTGTCTGTATTTCACTACTTGTGTGTGCCCCCACCCTGTACTGTGCTGTATGTAGTGTGTGCTCACTCCCTGTACTGTGCTGTATGTAGTGTGTGCTCCCTCCCTGTACTGTGCTATATGTAGTGTGTGCTCCCCCTCCCTGTACTGTGCTGTATGTAGTGTGTGCTCCCCCTCCCTGTACTGTGCTGTATGTAGTGTGTGCTCCCTCCCTGTACTGTGCTATATGTAGTGTGTGCTCCCCCTCCCTGTACTGTGCTGTATGTAGTGTGTGCTCCCCCTCCCTGTACTGTGCTGTATGTAGTGTGTGCTCCCTCCCTGTACTGTGCTGTATGTAGTGTGTGCTCCCCTCCCTGTACTGTGCTGTATGTAGTGTGTGCTCACTCCCTGTACTGTGCTGTATGTAGTGTGTGCTCCCTCCCTGTACTGTGCTGTATGTAGTGTGTGCTCCCCCTCCCTGTACTGTGCTGTATGTAGTGTGTGCTCCCCCTCCCTGTACTGTGCTGTATGTAGTGTGTGCTCCCCCTCCCTGTACTGTGCTGTATGTAGTGTGTGCTCCCTCCCTGTACTGTGCTGTATGTAGTGTGTGCTCCCTCCTTGTACTGTGCTGTGTGTAGTATGTGCTCCCTCCCTGTACTGTGCTCTATGTAGTGTGTGCTTCTCCTCCCTGTACTGTGCTGTATGTAGTGTGTGCTCCCCCTCCCTGTACTGTGATGTATGTAGTGTGTGCTCCCTCCCTGTACTGTGCTGTATGTAGTGTGTGCTCCCCCTCCCTGTACTGTGCTGTATGTAGTGTGTGCTCCCTCCCTGTACTGTGCTGTATGTAGTGTGTGCTCCCCCTCCCTGTACTGTGCTGTATGTAGTGTGTGCCCCCTCCCTGTATTGTGCTGTATGTAGTGTGTGCTCCCATCCTGTACTGTGCTGTATGTAGTGTGTGCTTCTCCTCCCTGTACTTTGAAACATATAAAGGTAAAAAAAAAAAGGGTTTGTAGAATGAAAAATCAGTAAAATCAGATGTAGAGTAAAGGCATGACTGCACTGTCAGTAGAAACAGAAAGTGGGCATATCAGTCCTTGTATATTCAGACGTACAGATGTCCATTAGGTAAGGGCATTGTAGCAGCATATGCATAAAGTCGAAGGTAAACATTAGCAAAACGTAAAGCAAAGGAGGCCCCAACTGTGTCTATCTCAGAATCAGGACCTCTGAGGAGTGACCCCGCCCTCTTGACAGGCCCCTCCCCCTCAGACTCTGCTTCCATAAATTGGTCCCGGGCTGGTGTTCGATCCCAATCCGCCCCTGGCTGGATATCACATATATTTTCTTTAAAAATAGTTAGAACAGCAATGTGTAAACCCTAATAAAAAAAAAGTATCTTTTGTTGGTTCAGTTATGGTCAGAATTATTCCCAAATAGGGAGATGTAGGGGCTTATGTACTAAGTCTTGGAGAGTGGTAATGTAGATGGAGATAATGGGGGCAATTCAGACCTGATCGCTAGGGTGCGTTTTTTGCATCCCTGCGATCAGGTAGTCGCCGCCTACAGGGGGAGGGTATTTTGTGTGTGCAGGTGTGCAATCGCATGTGCAGGAGAGCTGCACAAACAGCAGTTTGTGCAGTCTCTGCGCAGCCCAGGACTTACTCAGCCGCTGCGATGATCGCGGGCCGGAGCTGACATCACGATTCCTCCCACAAAACGCCGGGTCCCTCCTGCATTTTTCCGGACACTCCCTGAAAATGGTTAGTTGCCACCCACAAATGCCCTCTTCCTGTCAATCTTCTTGCGATCACTGGTGCGATCTGATTTTTTTGCACCATACCGTTGCTTCCTGGCGCTCCCCGTCACTGCGGACCATCGCACCTGCGCATTGCGTTGCATGCGCAGTTCAGATCTGATCGTCCGCTGTGCGAAAATGCACAGCATGCGATCAGGTCTGAATTAGCCCCAAAGTACCAACCAACCAGCTCCTAACTGTTTTACAACACAGCCTGTAGCATAGCAGTTAGGAGATGACTGACCAGTACTTTATCCCTCTTCACTTTATCACTTTCCAAAGCTTAGTACATAGACCCCTAAGGGTAGATTCCCATATAATAATGAAAAATTGATGTATGGAAAAGATTGTGATTCAGAGATGTACACAAATGCATTCGTAGCTGGGAATATGTACACAACGGTTGTGTGAAAGTAGGCTAATTTCACAGCCGCCTGGATTCGTATTGAGACACCCACCTGCAGTTTTGCAAATCTCAGCGTTTGCGAACAAAGATGCAGCGTCCGTTGCAGATCAGTCATTTACTGAAGTTCTGAGGAGCCCTTTGTATGCAGGAAGACAGCAGAAACATTGCAGCTGCATACGGGATCGCAGTCACATCCTCAGACACGCCCCACACCCCTGCGTATTTGTCGCCACTCCCTGATACCTCCCCCAAATGCTTCCTGACTGTCAATCACTTTGTCAATAAATCCTCTCTGCGACCGCCATCACAAAACCCTCGTGGCATATGTGCTGTATGACGTAGATGCACGCCCAGACTGCCGATACTCGCTCAACTCCCCCAAAAATTGGATTTACGCCCATTCCTGAATTACTCCCCATGTTAGTACCCACCTTTTCTTTTGTATTACTGGCGCACTTGCTGCCTACTGTATGCAAGTCATGTTCACACCCAACTCTGCATAGCTAGCAAAACGCTAATTTATTCCTGGGTGCATGTTACATTTGCGTTACGAGGACAAATTGCGTCAAATTCTGAATGAGTTCCATTGCTGGACAGCAGGCAGTTAATGGTTGACCTTAATAGAATTCACTTTTTTTTCCTCCTTCTAATAGCCCCTATGGAAGCTACAATAAAATTGATATGTGATCTCTCTAAAATAGAACTATAACAAATCTTTTGTTTAATGACTTACTAAATAAAAACCTAGCATTACGCTGATTTAATTTAAATTTAATGTTCCAGGCAGACACAATGATGCAGAATATCGGACATAATTTCATATTATGTACTGCACGCCATATGCTGGATACACCAGTGCTGAACAGAGCTGTACTTACAGTATTCTGCACTTCAGAATCAGATCCTTGTAGATAGAAAGACCATTCCAATAATTCTATTTGGGCACATGTTTAAATGTAACATATGTTATTAAGCATTTGCTCTCTTTAAAAGTCATCCATGCAATATGGAAAAGGATAGAAAATGTTTGATAGTTGTGATAAATACTGTTAATATGCGATGTAATGTTATTAGCGCTTGTTTTCTTCCATACTTTCTCCATATCAGTTTCTGAGCCTGGCTGTTCCAGATCGATGCCACATGCTAGGTTTAGTGGAAGGCAGTAAACTTGCTGTCTTTGTAAACAAGGACATCATTGAGCTTCTAGCAAGCAAATTAGGTTCTGACGTAACAGTCAAGTTGCTTTGGTAACTGATTTTTTTTTTTTTTTTTTTAATAACACGGTGCAATGTCGCAAAGCAACTACCAATAGGCATATACAGTAGGTATTACATAATAAAACAAACTCTATTGGAAACTTTACATGGATGATTGATATTACTAACAGGAGGTCCACTGATGAGTACTGTAGATTTACTAACATTTCTAGAAAAGGAAAAGTTGAGATGTTTCCTCTAGCAATTGATCATATCCCACCTGTCACTTAACTGCTACAATCTAGAATATGATACCTGGGGTCTGGTTGCTATAGGAAATAACTCTACTTTTCATTTTTAGAAGTTTTAGTACATCTACCTCTTAGCGGTTTATGTACTATGCCTTGGAGAGAGATAATGTGGACGGAGTATCAGCCAATCAGCTCCTAACTGCCATCTTACAGGCTGTGTGTGCAAAATGACAGGAGCTGTTTGGCTGGTACTTTATCTCTGTCCACTTTATCTCCAAGGCTTAGTACATAGGAGGTCATTCCGACCAGTTCGCACGCAGTGGTTCTTCGCTGCGATGCGAACGGGTCGGGACTGCGGCTGCGCGGCGGCTGCAATGCGGCCGCAATGCGCACGCGTGTCATTGCCTGGTGATGGTCGTCACCGGGCAGCGACGCTGGCAGCGCTGAAAGTGATCGCAGCGGCGATCGCTAGAAGATTGATAGCGGGGAGGCATTCCTGGGCGTCAACTCACCGTTTTCCAGGCGTGGTGAGGCAAACGCAGGTGTGTCCAGGCGTTTGGAGGGTGGATGTCTGACGTCAATCCCGGGACCTTCGTTGCTGGATCCGTTGCACAGGGTAAGTAGGTCTGACCCTGGTCTTGTTTTACAGGAAACTTTTTTAGCATAGCAGGGCTGCACAAGCGATCACAGCCCTGCTATGCTAAAATACACTCCCCCCATAGGCGGCGTCTAGTTGATCGCACGAGCAGCAAAAAGTTGCTACGTGCGATCAAATCGGAATGACCACCATAGACCCTTTAGTCTGAAGTACACTTTTGGATAACTCAGGCCCCTATGTATTTCCTGACCGCCATGTAACAAAAAGGATTTCAGAATTCAAAGATCAATATGTGGCTCACACAGGGCTGGCATCACGGACGGACAGACATTTTAGCACAAAATATTCTTGCTTTTAATATATATAATCTTTAATTATGTCATCTGTGTTAATGAGATTGAGTATCATAAAGACAGTGGGAAATGGAAACAGTGAATCAGTGCAAAGACAGAAGATGATTAACTCGGCATGCAGAATGAATGTACTATGATGTCATTTTACATAAATCTGTATTCTGGATGAAAATGTGTTACTTTTACATGGCAAGGAAATATGTGCAGCTGCTTAACTAAAAAATGTAAGCGCTGTAAACTGGATAATTACAGATACCTGGAAAATATGGATATACCCCTTCAACAGATAGAATTGATGATGTGGGCATTAATAACAAAATGGCATAATGAAATTTGAAAGAAAAAAGTCTGATGAAATAATAGTAAATACAAATAATGATATAATAATAATAATAATAATAATAAGTGTAAAAAATAAGATTTTACTCACCGGTAAATCTATTTCTCGTAGTCCGTAGTGGATGCTGGGAACTCCGTAAGGACCATGGGGAATAGCGGCTCCGCAGGAGACTGGGCACAACTAAAGAAAGCTTTAGGACTACCTGGTGTGCACTGGCTCCTCCCTCTATGACCCTCCTCCAGACCTCAGTTAGGATACTGTGCCCGGAAGAGCTGACACAATAAGGAAAGGATTTTGAATCCCGGGTAAGACTCATACCAGCCACACCAATCACACCGTATAACTCGTGATACTATACCCAGTTAACAGTATGAAATATAACTGAGCCTCTCAACAGATGGCTCAACAATAACCCTTTAGTTAAACAATAACTATATACAAGTATTGCAGACAATCCGCACTTGGGACGGGCGCCCAGCATCCACTACGGACTACGAGAAATAGATTTACCGGTGAGTAAAATCTTATTTTCTCTGACGTCCTAGTGGATGCTGGGAACTCCGTAAGGACCATGGGGATTATACCAAAGCTCCCAAACGGGCGGGAGAGTGCGGATGACTCTGCAGCACCGAATGAGCGAACTCTAGGTCCTCTTTAGCCAGGGTATCAAACTTGTAGAATTTAGCAAATGTGTTTGACCCCGACCAAGTAGCTGCTCGGCAAAGTTGTAAAGCCGAGACCCCTCGGGCAGCCGCCCAAGAAGAGCCCACCTTCCTCGTGGAATGGGCTTTTACAGATTTAGGATGCGGCAGTCCAGCCGCAGAATGTGCAAGTTGAATCGTGCTACAGATCCAACGAGCAATAGTCTGCTTTGAAGCAGGCGCACCCAACTTGTTGGGCGCATGCAGGATAAATAGCGAGTCAGTCTTTCTGACTCCAGCTGTCCTGGAAACATAGATTTTTAGGGCCCGGACTACGTCCAGCAACTTGGAGTCCTCCAAGTCACGAGTAGCCGCAGGCACCACAATAGGCTGGTTCAAATGAAACGCTGAAACAACCTTTGGGAGAAATTGGGGACGAGTACTCAATTCCGCCCTATCCATATGGAAAATCAGATAAGGGCTTTTACAAGACAAAGCCGCCAATTCTGATACACGCCTGGCCGAAGCCAAGGCCAACAGCATGACCACTTTCCACGTGAGATATTTTAGTTCCACGGTTTTAAGTGGTTCAAACCAATGCGACTTTAGGAAATCCAACACCATGTTGAGATCCCAAGGTGCCACTGGGGGCACAAAAGGGGGCTGAATATGCAGCACTCCCTTGACAAATGTCTGAACTTCAGGTAGTGAAGCCAGTTCTTTTTGGAAGAAAATCGATAGAGCCGAAATCTGGACCTTAATGGAACCCAATTTTAGGCCCATAGTCACCCCTGACTGTAGGAAGTGCAGAAATCGACCTAGCTGAAATTCCTCCGTTGGGGCCTTCCTGGCCTCACACCACGCAACATATTTCCGCCATATGCGGTGATAATGGTTTGCGGTCACTTCTTTCCTAGCTTTAATTAGCGTAGGGATAACTTTCTCCGGAATGCCCTTTTCCTTCAGGATCCGGCGTTCAACCGCCATGCCATCAAACGCAGCCGCGGTAAGTCTTGGAACAGACAGGGCCCCCTGCTGCAGCAGGTCCTGTCTGAGCGGCAGAGGCCATGGGTCCTCTGAGATCATTTCTTGAAGTTCTGGGTACCAAGCTCTTCTTGGCCAATCCGGAACAATGAGTATAGTTCTTACTCCTCTCCTTCTTATTATTCTCAGTACCTTGGGTATGAGAGGCAGAGGAGGGAACACATACACCGACTGGTACACCCACTGTGTTACCAGAGCGTCCACAGCTATCGCCTGAGGGTCCCTTGACCTGGCGCAATATCTTTTTAGCTTTTTGTTGAGGCGGGACGCCATCATGTCCACCTGTGGCCTTTCCCACCGGTGTACAACCATTTGGAAGACTTCTGGATGAAGTCCCCACTCTCCCGGGTGGAGGTCGTGTCTGCAGAGAAAGTCTGCTTCCCAGTTGTCCACTCCGGGAATGAACACTGCTGACAGTGCTAACACATGATTTTCCGCCCATCGGAGAATCCTTGTGGCTTCTGCCATCGCCATCCTGCTTCTTGTGCCGCCCTGACGGTTTACATGGGTGACCGCCGTGATGTTGTCTGACTGGATCAGCACCGGCTGGTGTTGAAGCAGGGGTCTTGCCTGACTTAGGGCATTGTAAATGGCCCTTAGTTCCAGAATATTTATGTGTAGGGAAGTCTCCTGACTTGTCCATAGTCCTTGGAAGTTTCTTCCCTGTGTGACTGCCCCCCAACCTCGAAGGCTGGCATCCGTGGTCACCAGGACCCAGTCCTGTATGCCGAATCTGCGGCCCTCTAGAAGATGAGCACTCTGCAGCCACCACAACAGCGACACCCTGGTCCTTGGAGACAGGGTTATCAGCTGATGCATCTGAAGATGCGATCCGGACCACTTGTCCAACAGATCCCACTGAAAGATCCTTGCATGGAACCTTCCGAATGGAATTGCTTCGTAATAAGCCACCATCTTTCCCAGGACTCGCGTGCAGTGGTGCACCGACACCTGTTTTGGTTTTAGGAGGTCTCTGACTAGAGATGACAACTCCTTGGCCTTCTCCTCCGGGAGAAATACTTTTTTCTGTTCTGTGTCCAGAACCATCCCCAGGAACAGTAGACGCGTTGTAGGAACCAGCTGCGACTTTGGAATATTCAGGATCCAGCCGTGCTGTTGTAGCACTTCCCGAGCTAGTGCTACACCGATCAACAACTGTTCCCTGGACCTCGCCTTTATAAGGAGATCGTCCAAGTATGGGATAATTAAAACTCCCTTTCTCCGAAGGAGTATCATCATTTCGGCCATTACCTTGGTAAATACCCTCGGTGCCGTGGACAGACCAAACGGCAACGTCTGGAATTGGTAATGACAGTCCTGTACCACAATCTGAGGTACTCCTGGTGAGGAGGGTAAATGGGGACATGCAGGTAAGCATCCTTGATGTCCAGTGATACCATGGAATCCCCCTCGTCCAGGCTTGCAATCACCGCCCTGAGCGATTCCATCTTGAACTTGAACCTTCTTATATAAGTGTTCAAGGATTTTAAATTTTAAATGGGTCTCACCGAACCGTCCGGTTTCGGTACCACAAACATTGTGGAATAGTAACCCCGTCCTTGTTGAAGAAGGGGTACCTTGATTATCACCTGCTGAGAATACAGCTTGTGAATCGCCTCCAGCACTGCCTCCCTGTCCGGGGGAGCTGTCGGCAAGGCAGATTTGAGGAAACGGCGAGGGGGAGATGTCTCGAATTCCAGCTTGTACCCCTGAGATACCACTTGTAGAATCCAGGGATCCACCCGTGAGCGAGCCCACTGGTCGCTGAAGTTCTTGAGACGGGCCCCCACCGTACCTGGCTCCGCCTGTGGAGCCCCAGCGTCATGCGGTAGACTTAGAGGAAGCGGGGGAGGACTTTTGTTCCTGGGAACTGGCTGTATGTTGCAGCTTTTTCCCTCTACCTCTGCCTCTGGCAGAAAGGACGCGCCTCTAACCCGCTTGCCTTTCTGGGGCCGAAAGGACTGTACCTGATAATATGGTGCTTTCTTTGGCTGTGAGGGAACATGGGGTAAAAATGCTGACTTCCCAGCTGTCGCTGTGGAAACGAGGTCCGAGAGACCATCCCCAAACAACTTCTCACCCTTGTAAGGCAATACTTCCATGTGCCTTTTAGAATCTGCATCTCCTGTCCACTGCCGAGTCCACAATCCTCTCCTGGCAGAAATGGACATTGCGTTTATTTTAGATGCCAGCCGGCAAATATCCCTCTGTGCATCTCTCATGTACAAGACAGCGTCTTTAATATGCTCTACGGGTAGCAATATAGTGTACCTGTCTAGGGTATCAATGTTTTCCGACAGGGAATCTGACCACGCAGCTGCAGCACTGCACATCCATGCTGAAGTAATAGCCGGTCTCAGTATAATACCTGAGTGTGTATATACAGACTTCAGGATAGCCTCCTGCTTTCTATCTGCAGGCTCCTTTAGGGCGGCCGTGTCCGGAGACGGTAGTGCCACCTTTTTTGACAGACGTGTGAGCGCTTTATCCACCCTAGGGGATGTCTCCCAACGTGACCTGTCCTCTGGCGGGAAAGGGTACGCCATTAGTAACTTTTTAGAAATTACCAGTTTCTTATCGGGGGAAGCCCACGCTTCTTCACACACTTCATTTAATTCATCAGATGGGGAAAAAACCACTGGTAGTTTTTTCTCCCCAAACATAATACCCTTTTTTGTGGTACCTGGGGTAATATCAGAAATATGCAACACATTTTTCATTGCCGTAATCATGTAACGGGTGGCTCTATTGGAATGTACACTAGTCTCATCATCGTCGACACTGGAGTCAGTATCCGTGTCGACATCTGTGTCTGCCATCTGAGGTAGCGGGCGTTTTCGAGCCCCTGATGGCTTTAGAGACGTCTGGGCAGGCACAGGCTGAGAAGCCTGCTGTCCCACATCTGCTATGTCGTCAAACCTTTTATGTAAGGAGTCGACACTGTCGCGTAATTCCTTCCACATAACCATCCACTCAGGTGTCGACCCCGCAGGGGGTGACATCACATTTATCGGCACCTGCTCCGCCTCCACATAAGCCTCCTCATCAAACATGTCGACACAGCCGTACCGACACACCGCACACACACATGGAATGCTCTGACTGAGGACAGGACCCCACAAAGCCCTTTGGGGAGACAGAGAGAGAGTATGCCAGCACACACCAACAGCGCTATATAACACAGGGATTAACACTATAACTGAGTGATTTTTCCCAATAGCTGCTTGTATACACAATATTGCGCCTAAATTTAGTGCCCCCCCTCTCTTTTTTACCCTATGTAGTCTGGAAACTGCAGGGGAGAGCCTGGGAGCGATCCTTCCAGCGGAGCTGTGAGGGAAAATGGCGCCAGTGTGCTGAGGGAGATAGCCCCGCCCCTTTTTCGGCGGACTTCTCACGCTTTTTTCTATGTATATCTGGCAGGGGTATTTTACACATATATATCCTCTATGACTATATTATGTGTTATTTGCCAGCCAAGGTACTCAATATTGCAGCCCAGGGCGCCCCCCCCCCCCCCAGCGCCCTGCACCCATCAGTGACCGGAGTGTGAGGTGTGCATGGGAAGCAATGGCGCACAGCTGCAGTGCTGTGCGCTACCTTGATGAAGACCGAAGTCTTCTGCCGCCGATTTCCAGGACCCTCTTCTTGCTTCTGGCTCTGTAAGGGGGACGGCGGCGCGGCTCCGGGACCGGACGACCGAGGCTGGGCCTGTGTTCGATCCCCCTGGAGCTAATGGTGTCCAGTAGCCTAGAAGCCCAAGCTAGCTGCAAGCAGGTAGGTTCGCTTCTCTCCCCTTAGTCCCTCGTAGCAGTGAGTCTGTTGCCAGCAGATCTCACTGAAAATAAAAAACCTAAAATAAACTTTCTTTCTCTAACGTCCTAGTGGATGCTGGGAACTCCGTAAGGACCATGGGGAATAGACGGGCTCCGCAGGAGACTGGGCACTCTAAGAAAGATTTAGGACTACCTGGTGTGCACTGGCTCCTCCCCCTATGACCCTCCTCCAAGCCTCAGTTAGATTTCTGTGCCCGGCCGAGCTGGATGCACACTAGGGGCTCTCCTGAGCTCCTAGAAAGAAAGTATAGTTTAGGTTTTTTATTTTCAGTGAGACCTGCTGGCAACAGGCTCACTGCATCGAGGGACTAAGGGGAGAAGAAGCGAACCTACCTAAGTGGTGGTAGCTTGGGCTTCTTAGGCTACTGGACACCATTAGCTCCAGAGGGATCGAACACAGGACCCGACCTCGTCGTCCGTTCCCGGAGCCGCGCCGCCGTCCCCCTGACAGAGCCAGAAGCAAGAAGGTGGTCCAGAAAATCGGCGGCTGAAGACTTCTGTCTTCTCCAAGGTAGCGCACAGCACTGCAGCTGTGCGCCATTGCTCCTCATGCACACCACACACTGCGGTCACTGATGGGTGCAGGGCACAGGGGGGGGGCGCCCTGAGCAGCAATACTAACACCTTGGCTGGCAAACTGGCACCATATATAGCCCCAGGGGCTATATAGGTGCTTTTTAACCCCTGCCAGAACTTTTACATTAGCGGGAGAAAGCCCACCGAAAAAGGGGCGGAGCCATCTCCCTCAGCACACTGGCGCCATTTTTCCCTCACAGCTTCGCTGGAAGGAAGCTCCCTGGCTCTCCCCTGCAGTCCTGCACTACAGAAAAGGGTAAAAAAGAGAGGGGGGCACAAATTAGGCGCAGTATAACTATATTTATGCAGCTATAAAGGGAAAACACACTTCTATAGGTGATATCCCTGTGATATATAGCGCTCTGGTGTGTGCTGGCATACTCTCCCTCTGTCTCCCCAAAGGGCTTTGTGGGGTCCTGCCCTCTGTAAGAGCATTCCCTGTGTGTCTGCTGTGTGTCGGTACTGCTGTGTCGACATGTATGAGGAGGAAAATGATGTGGAGGCGGAGCAAATGCCTGTGAATGTGATGTCACCCCCTGCGGGGTCGACACCTGTGTGGCTGGACTTATGGAAGGAATTGCGTGAAAGTGTCAACTCCTTACACAAAAGGTTTGACGACATAGGACAGCCGGCTACACAGCTTGTGCCTGTTCCAGCGTCTCAAATGTCATCAGGGGCTTTAAAACGCCCGCTAACTCAGGTGACAGATACAGACGTCGACACGGATACCGACTCCAGTGTCGACGATGATGAGACTAGTGTACCCTCCAATAGGTCCACCCGTTACATGATTGAGGCAATGAAAAATGTTTTACGCATTTCTGATAATACCCCAGGTACCACAAAAAAGGGTATTATGTTTGGTGAGAAAAAACTACCGGTAGTTTTTCCTGCATCTGAGGAATTAAATGAGGTGTGTGAGGAAGCCTGGACTTCCCCTGATAAGAAATTCATAATTTCAAAACGATTATTGGCAGCGTACCCTTTCCCGTTAGAGGATAGGTCACGTTGGGAAACACCCCCTAGGGTAGATAAGGCGCTGACACGCTTATCAAAGAAGGTGGCACTACCGTCTCCGGATACGGCTACCCTGAAGGAACCTGCTGATAGAAAGCAGGAAGCTACCCTAAAAGCTATTTACACACACACGGGCATTATATTGCGACCAGCGATTGCATCAGCTTGGATGTGCAGTGCTGCTGCTGCGTGGTCAGATTCCCTGTCAGATAATATCGATACCATGGATAGGGACAATATTTTGCTGACGATTGAGCATATAAAAGATACAGTCTTATACATGCGTGATGCACAGAGGGATATTTGCCGGCTGGCATCAAGAATAAGCGCTATGTCCATTGCCGCCAGAAGGGGGTTATGGACTCGGCAATGGGCTGGCGATGCCGACTCAAAGCGGCACATGGAGGTTTTGCCCTATAAGGGGGTGGAACTGTTTGGGGATGGTCTTTCGGACCTCGTGTCCACAGCTACTGCTGGGAAATCGACCTTTTTGCCACAGGCTGCCCCACAGCAAAAGAAAGCACTGTATTATCAGGTACAGTCCTTTCGGCCCCAGAAAAGCAAGAGGGCTAGAGGCTCATCCTTTCTGCCGAGAGGCAAAGGTAGAGGAAAAAAGCTGCAACACACAGCTAGTTCCCAAGAGCAGAAGTCCTCCCCTGCGTCCGGTAAGTCCACAGCATGACGCTGGGGCTGCTCAGGCGGACCCGGGTACGGTGGGGGCCCGCCTCAAAAATTTCAGCACACAGTGGGCTCTCTCACAGGTGGATCCCTGGGTCCTTCAAGTAGTACTTCAGGGGTACAGACTGGAATTCGAGACGTCTCCCCCCCCGCCGTTTCCTAAAATCTGCCTTACCGGCAACTCCCTCTGCCAGGGAGGCAGTGTTGGTGGCTATTCAAAAACTGTATTCACAGCAAGTGATTGTCAAGGTACCCCTCCTTCAGCAAGGAAAGGGTTACTATTCCACAATGTTTGTGGTACCGAAACCGGACGGTTCAGTGAGACCCATCTTAAATTTAAAATCCTTGAACACTTATATCAAAAGGTTCAAGTTCAAGATGGAATCGCTCAGGGCGGTTATTGCGAGCCTGGAGGAGGGGGACTACATGGTCTCCCTGGACATCAAGGATACATACCTACATGTCCCCATTTACCCTCCTCACTAGGAGTACCTCAGATTTGTGGTACAGGACTGTCACTATCAGTTCCAGACGCTGCCTTTTGGGTTATCCACGGCACCGAGGGTCTTTACCAAGGTAATGGCCGAAATGATGATACTCCTTCGCAAGAACGGAGTTTCAATTATCCCGTACTTGGACGATCTCCTGATAAAGGCGAGGTCCAAGGAACAGTTGATAGTAGGGGTAGCACTTGCTCGGGAAGTGCTACAACAGCACGGCTGGATTCTCAATATTCCAAAGTCACAGCTGGTCCCGACGACACGTCTTCTGTTCCTTGGAATGATTCTGGACACAGACCAGAAAAGAGTGTTTCTTCCAGTGGAAAAAGCCGAGGAGTTGTCATCTCTAGTCAGAGACATCCTAAAACCGGGACAGGTGTGTCGGTACATCAATGCACACGAGTCCTGGGAAAAATGGTAGCTTCGTACGAGGCAATTCCATTCGGAAGGTTCCACGCAAGGACTTTCCAGTGGGACCTGTTGGACAAATGGTCCGGGTCCCATCTCCAGATAAAACAGCGGATAACCCTATCGGCAAGAACCAGAGTGTCGCTGCTGTGGTGGCTGCAGACGGCTCATCTACTAGAGGGCCGCAGATTCGGAATACAGGACTGGGTCCTGGTGACCACGGACGCCAGCCTTCGGGGCTGGGGGGCAGTCACACAGGGAAGAAATTTCTAAGGACTGTGGTCAAATCAGGAGATTTCACTTCACATAAATATTCTGGAGCTAAGGGCCATTTACAATGCCCTAAGTCAAGCAAGACCCCTGCTTCAGAACCGGCCGGTGCTGATCCAGTCAGACAACATCACGGCGGTCGCCCATGTAAACAGACAGGGCGGCACAAGAAGCAGGAGGCAGAAGCCACAAGGATTCTCCGATGGGCAGAGAATCATGTGTTAGCACTGACAGCAGTATTCATTCCGGGAGTGGACAACTGGGAAGCAGACTTCCTCAGCAGGCACGACCTCCACCCGGGAGAATGGGGACTTCATCCAGAAGTTTTCCGAATGCTGGTCAACCGTTGGAAAAACCACAGGTGGACATGATGGCGTCCCGCCTAAACAAAAAGCTAAAAAGGTATTGCGCCAGGTCAAGGGACCCTCAGGCGATCGCTGTGGTCGCTCTAGTGACACCGTGGGTGTACCAGTCGGTTTATGTGTTTCCTCCTCTGCCCCTCATACCCAAGGTACTGAGAATAATAAGAAGGCGAGGAGTGAGAACTATTCTCGTGGCTCCGGATTGGCCAAGAAGGACTTGGTACCCGGAACTTCAAGAGATGCTTGCAGAGGACCCTTGGCCTCTGCCGCTCAGACAAGACCTGCTGCAGCAGGGACCCTGTCTGTTCCAAGACTTACCGCGGCTGCGTTTGACGGCATGGCGGTTGAACGCCGGATCCTGAAGCAAAAAGGTATTCCGGAGGAAGTCATCCCTACCCTGATCAAAGCTAGGAAGGATGTCACCGCAAAGCATTATCACCGCATTTGGCGGAAATATGTTGCTTGGTGTGAGGCCAAGAAGGCCCCAACGGAGGAATTTCAACTGGGTCGTTTCTTACACTTCCTGCAAGCAGGTGTGACTTTGGGCCTCAAATTGGGGTCCATTAAGGTCCAGATCTCGGCCCTGTCGATTTTCTTCCAGAAAGAACTGGCTTCACTGCCTGAAGTTCAGACTTTTGTCAAGGGAGTCCTGCATATTCAGCCTCCTTTTGTGCCCCCAGTGGCACCTTGGGATCTCAATGTGGTCTTGGAATTTCTAAAATCACATTGGTTTGAGCCACTTAAGACTGTGGATTTAAAATATCTCACGTGGAAAGTGGTTATGTTGTTGGCTCTGGCTTCAGCCAGACGGGTGTCAGAATTGGCGGCTTTGTCCTGTAAAAGCCCTTATCTGATTTTCCATATGGATAGGGCAGAGTTGAGGACTCGTCCTCAGTTTCTCCCGAAGGTGGTGTCAGCTTTTCACTTGAACCAACCTATTGTGGTGCCTGCGGCTACTAGGGACTTGGACGATTCCAAGTTTCTGGACGTAGTCAGGGCCCTGAAAATGTATGTTTCCAGGACGGCTGGAGTCAGGAAAACTGACTCGCTGTTTGTTCTATATGCACCCAACAAGCTGGGTGCACCTGCTTCTAAGCAGTCTATCGCGCGCTGGATTTGTAGCACTATTCAGCTGGCGCATTCTACGGTGGGACTACCGCAGCCTAAAAATGTGAAAGCCCATTCCACAAGGAAGGTGGGCTCATCTTGGGCGGCTGCCCGAGGGGTCTCGGCTTTACAACTTTGCCGAGCTGCTACTTGGTCAGGGGCAAACACGTTTGCAAAATTCTATAAATTTGATACCCTGGCTGAGGAGGACCTGGAGTTCTCTCATTCGGTGCTGCAGAGTCATCCGCACTCTCCCGCCCGTTTGGGAGCTTTGGTATAATCCCCATGGTCCTTACGGAGTTCCCAGCATCCACTAGGACGTTAGAGAAAATAAGAATTTACTCACCGGTAATTCTATTTCTCGTAGTCCGTAGTGGATGCTGGGCGCCCATCTCAAGTGCGGATTGTCTGCAATACTTGTACATAGTTATTGTTACAAAAATCGGGTTGTTATGGCGAGCCATCTGTTCAGAGGCTCCATTGTTATCATACTGTTAACCGGGGTTCCTATCACGAGTTATATGGTGTGATTGGTGTGGCTGGTATGAGTCTTACCCGGGATTCAAAATCCTTCCTTATTGTGTCAGCTCTTCCGGGCACAGTGTCCTAACTGAAGCTTGGAGGAGGGTCATAGGGGGAGGAGCCAGTGCACACCAGGTAGTCCTAAATCTTTCTTAGAGTGCCCAGTCTCCTGCGGAGCCCGTCTATTCCCCATGGTCCTTACGGAGTTCCCAGCATCCACTACGGACTACGAGAAATAGAATTACCGGTGAGTAAATTCTTATTTTTTCTAAGAGCTCAGGAGAGCCCCTAGTGTGCATCCAGCTCAGCCGGGCACAAAATGCTAACTGAGGTCTGGAGGAGGGTCATAGAGGGAGGATCCAGTGCACACCAGGTAGTCCTAAAGCTTTCTTTAGTTGTGCCCAGTCTCCTGCGGAGCCGCTATTCCCCTTGGTCCTTACGGAGTTCCCAGCATCCACTAGGACGTCAGAGAAATCTATTTTTTTTTTTATTTCATTCCTAAATATATTAAAACAAAGCTTTAACGGATGAGTTAGTTGGACGCATTTGCATGTACAATACATATACAGTTAGTGCAGGGACTCACCAGGGACGGACTTCGGCCAAGAGTTGCCTTGCCCCTTCCCTAGCCGTTCTGCTTATAAGGAGTAATATGCATATTATGAACATTTATGTGTACACATTATTGCTACATATGAGCAGTAGAATAATGCATATTTTACAGTAATTAAATAGAAGCGCATTGAACTGGGCAGGACCATACGTATGTTTTTTGTTATTTCTTTTTAAAAAATGGTATTGGTATCTGTTAGAAAAATAGAATAAAAGGTAAAACAATTTAAACTGCAGGTTATTTTGCCACCTGCCCTGATAGTAGAACGCAGATACCACATTTTTCTGTGACGCATGTTGATACCAGCAGTACCATCAATAAGTGTTTGCATTGTACAAATTAATAATGTTATCAGGGGCAATGCCACTAACACTTTTTGGGCAGGGCAAGAATCCAAAAGTTGCAGGGCTGCCACAGGGTCGGATTTGCCCACAAGGGTACAGGGGAAACCCCCAGTGGGCCCCATAGGCTAAGGGTCACGCCCCCTCTTCTAGGGATTAGGCTCCAGACTGTGCATTTGAATTATACATTCTACATATGTTACCTTATGCTGCACAGGACTATGGTGTATTCTCTACAGTGTATTGCTGTCATTAATCTGGTACATTTTCATGCATGCACCAGTAGTATTTACTGTACATATTTATCAAGGGGCCCAGACATGCACACTCTAATGGTTAGCCAAGCATTTGTGGTGGCTAGCCACACTACCTCTGGAGGCTGGCCTCACCCCTACATGGGCCCCTACCACTGCATTACCCTGGTAGGTCCTTCATACCCCACAGAAATTAGGTATCCAGTACAGTAGGATATGTGAAATAAGCATAACTGGAGATTGCATTGTAAAGGAGAGCAAGTGATAGTTTGTCTACTGCACTAAACTCCTCTATCTCCTATATATTAGTCCAGATCTGTGACTCATTTCCTAACGCTGGGCAGAGTGACAATGCTGGGCGGAGTCAGAGTCATAGAGTCACCGGTCTGCCCAAATATATAGGAGAGGTGGCTGGATGCAGGCCATGATCCTGGTGAGTAGTTGATGCACTCGCCACTCCCCCACCCACTGCACCCGCCCCTCCCCCACCCGTGGTGCTCCCCCACCCCACCCGTGGCGCACCAGCACCCACACACGGCACCCCCGCACCTACCCCTCCTCCACCCGCAGCACCCGCGCGTGCCTCTCCCCCGCTCGCGGCACTCGTGCCCACCCCTCCCCTATCCACGGCACCCACCCGCCCCCCCTTCCACCCGTGGCACGCCCGCACCCGCTCTTCCCCCATCCGCGGCAATATTTAACCACTCACAAAATTAAGACTGGAGGTAATACTCCATATAATAAAAATATTGAACGCCCCGAGTGCGTGCAAGGGTTAAAGGGGCGTAGCCCCTTGCAATGGTGTAAAGAACGTCCTAGGATGCGATGAATCACCTAGTACTGTATATTCAAAGGGGAAATATCATGGCATCCTGTGAGCAGTCCGTGGTGCTGAAATGACACTTTCAGTTTCTCAGGCTGCTCAGAGACTCACAAGAATCCGTCAGTTTCTTTTGGATCTGGCAGTGCACACTGTTTATGCTTTATGGCAATAACATAGCAGGAAAAATATATTTTATTATTCATTAATGGCATAACAATTTAATGTGCACTATGACAATTTGGGGAATGTATGTGAGAAACAAGGTTCTGTAATTGATTACAGTGGCAATGTTTCTTTTGCTAGAATTACCCATTTTGATCCAAGCCTGACTTTGATCAGTACAACTTTAATGTAAAAGACAATACAGGAAAAAAAAAAGATCAACACGTTTGCACAATCGCATGGGTAGAAAAACCTATACAATATGTATAAATTCAAACATGGAGAGAGGGTATAGCATAGAATGTATAGAATATGATATCTCTTTATACTGTATAATATATATATATATATATATATATATACACAGTATATATATATATATATATATCCTTATGGTAGGATTGATGTTTTTAATTATTTATAATGCAGTACACGTATACTTTAATTTTCTTTAGTATCTGAGTCAATCTACTTTCTATTTTAAGAGTTGGCAATATCTATATGTGTTATGAAACCTGCTGAGTGGGCAGTGAATTTTGGTCAGCCCAGATTTGGTGATACTTATTCCAGAAGTGCAGAGGTTAATGTAGTGCAGGATTTCACCAGGAATCCCTGCAAGGAAGTATAGACTTTACTGCTAATACTATCCAGTTTGCAGCTAATTCTGTAAATAACTGAATATGACTGGGATTTAGTTGGGTAGTACACTGATTTGCGTGGGCCTGTAGTGCTTGATGACAGTATAAGAACTAGTAATTAGAAATGATAAACATTGGTGCAGAGCAGGTTCAACGGTGTCTTGAAGGAGGCCAATGGTCAGAGCAAGAGGCAGGCAAGCAAGGTCACAATACAGTCTGGGATCGGGCAGGCAGCAGACAAAGGGTTTCCGGGAACAAGCCAAGGTCAATACACAAGTGAGGGCCAATAAAACAGGTAGGGCCAGAAACAGAATAGCAGACAGAACAAATGCAGCAGATCTTGCAAGCCAAGTAACTAGCGGTATTACTAGCCAGGAGAAGAGGCACCTTGGCTTTATAAACAGTCCAATCAGCTGCTGAGAAACTGGCCCCTCCTGATTCCATGGCAGCTGCGGAAAGAGCAGGCGATCTCCAGGCATGAGAGATACTGGCACAAATGTATTAAGCCTTAAAAAGTGATAGCGTGGAGACAGATAAAGAGTAATAAAGTACCAGCCAATCAGCTTCCTAACTGCCATGTCACAGGTTATGTTTGAAAAAATGACAGTTAAGAGCTGATTGGCTGGTCATTTAGCACCCTTTATCCATCTCCACCTTATTACTTTTTAAGGCTTAGGGGTCTATTTACTAAACCTTGGATGGAGATAAAGTGGACGGAGATAATGAACTTCTGTCATTTTTCAAACACAGCCTGTGACATGGCAGTTTGGAGCTGATTGGCTGGTACTTTATCTCTGTCTACTTTATCTCCATCCAAGGCTTAGTAAATAGACCCCTTAATACATTTGTACCAAAGTCAGATGTTTCCATGGCAACTATCCCAACAGTCAGAAGTGCAATACGGTCATATCCTAACAATCCTGTTATATTCCTTTGCTGACAGTTTCCTTATTTTCTCAGGAGGGATATCTTTAACATCATCATCTTTCACAGCATCATCATCAAGGTTTTGGAAATTGAAAGCAACGTAACGATGAGGACTATAGTTTATTCACACATTGATAATTTGATGTAGCTTCAAAAATAAATAATATTGATTTTTAAGATATGCACTACTACCATTGACTCTCAGGAGGTCAAATATACATGAGGTTTTTGCTTTATATCATTGACACTCTAGTGGTGCCAGATGTGAAATTTAGGGGAGATGTACCAAATCTTCGGCAGCAGTAAGAAGTGGACATGTATCAAAGTTCCCCATAGTAATCAATCAGCTTCTATTGTAACTATCCTTTTATTATAGAATATACTTGATAAATGCTAGCCAGTAGCTGATTGGGTTCTATGTGCCAACTTCCCCTCTCTGCTGAAGGTTTAAAACATCTCACCCTTAAAGTGTCCTTGTTGCGTTTTCTGATAAAAGTAAGAAGACAAACTCCACACTTTAGTTTTTACTGGTTCAGCATATGGTCAAGGAAATCCTAAACATAGCATTTTAATTTGTGATATATATATATATATATATATATATATATTTATTTATTTATATTTATCATGTAGTTGACCATTAGCAGAACATAAACTATAATAAATTGCAGTGTAGTACACTGCATGTTTCTTTTTCTTTAACAGTAAAATACATTATATAGGGCCTAATTCAGATCTGATTGCTGGGCTGC
Organism: Pseudophryne corroboree; assembly: GCF_028390025.1. Taxonomy (NCBI): domain Eukaryota; kingdom Metazoa; phylum Chordata; class Amphibia; order Anura; family Myobatrachidae; genus Pseudophryne; species Pseudophryne corroboree. The sequence goes on from NC_086449.1 coordinate 753,525,128, forward strand.
GTTTTTTGCTGTCCTGCGATCAGATAGTCGCCACCTACAGGGGGAGTGTATTTTCGCCGTGCAAGTGTGCGTTCGCATGTGTAGCAGAACTGCAAAAATCCACTTTGTGCAGTCTCTGCGCAGCCCAGGACTTACTCCTACAGTGCGATGAGAATGGGATGATGGGGGCCGAAGCTGACGTCAGACACCCTCCCTGAAAACTCTTGGGAACGCCTGCATTTTCCCGAACACTCCCAGTAAACGCTCAATTGGCACCCACGAACGGCCTCTTCCTTTCAATCACCTTGCGTACGCCTCGTGTGATCGGATTTTTCGTACCATCCTGGTGCTGACCGGCGTTCCCCGTTGTTGTTGTCCGACGCGTGTGCGCATTGCGGTGCATACACACAGCAGCGATCAGATCTGAATTACCCCCATAATCTGGAGGCTTGTCTGCTGGAATGGGTGAAATCCACTGAAACAAAGCAATTATTAGTATACTTTAGTGATGTTTATTTGTGATTAGAAATAGGTCAAATGAAAAATACAAGTAAATAGCTGTTGTGTTACCAATAGGTTTGAACCATGTAACGCCTGTGGACTTTTATCATTGATCATCTTCCAAAACTGTACTTGGTATAGATAGAAGAGCACTGATCGTGGCTCTGGAATGAATAGCTACAGCTGTCACATATAAAGGGAATAACATCTTGTGCAGTCTTCACCATTAAATCTGAAGGGAAATCTATGACATGTTGTGGGATAGTGAGAAATGTTGTCATGTACTTGTTGCCGATGGCGCCTTTCCAAAAAAGCAAAAGAGAAAGAGCTAAAAATAAAAAAGACAGATGGTAAATAAAAAGTTAAAGAAAAGAAAATATATACTTGCGGGAAAGTGTAGAAATACAGAAATGACAAATAATTATGCTGGGGTTTTATTTACTGTAGTATTTTGTTTGTATAAAAAGAAAAATAATAACACTGAGTGGGATGCCGTATAATCAAATGGCCCATCCGGAACCAAATCTGCTCATTTAACGTGTCTGCTTCCCTATGTATTTAGCAGGTGGCTGAATCCATGAAGTTATTGTTTGTTTAATAACAGTCAATCAATCAATAAAACATCAAAGTGGGAGACATTTAGCAAAGCTTGGAGATAAAGTAGAGCGAGATACAGTATCAACCAATCAGCACCTGTTATTTCACAAAAACAGCTTGTAACATGACAGTTAGGGGCTGATTGTTTGGTACCATATCTCTCTCTCCAAGCTTTGATAAATATGATAGTCTGTAAATTGTGCTGAATTGCCAGTTTAATGTAAAGTAGAGTAATGAGAGTAAATATGTGAATGGTTAGATACGGGTTATTTGCATTGGTGCTTGCAGCCATAGGTGTGCGCAGGAGGGGTGCCTGGTGCGCACAGGCACCCCCTAATGTCTGACAATCCGATCTCACATGCCTGATGCAGCGATCGCCGAGCAGGCTGATTACTGTCCCCTCTGCGCTGCACCCTGTCAGGACTGCATTACTGACTGGCCGCCTGGGTTAATCAAGGGTGCCACTGCCACCGTCTTTCAAACTCCCGGCTCCACCTCAATGTACAAAAACAGCGTGATGTGACGTGATGACATCATGCTGCTCGCACGCCCACCCGTCACACGCCCACCTTGCTCCTTCTATGCTATGCCAACTCCAGCCACCGATGATGAGCAGCATGCAGCCAGCGTTCCTCTTAGGAAGACAAATTCAATACTGGCAGGCGGCCGGCAGCAGCATTGACACGTCACTCGTTTTTCCAGCAGCAGCAGTAACTAGTCTGCGACTGTCAGTGTCAGTGAGTGACTGACTAGTAAGTAAGCTGCTGCAGCTTGCAGGGGAAAGAGAGGGGGAGCCAGACCAGGCTGAGGAGGAGCAGTGTAATTGCAGTGAGTGCCATCAGGGGTGTTTGTTTGGTGCACACCACAACATCTGACAATGTATCTGCTTTATTAGGATTGGTACAAGGGTGGATATTTTATATTACGTTGACCGTCAATAGATGGTGCTAGACACACCCAAAAGGCGGTGCTAGACACACCCCTCCAACAGTGCACCCCCTAATAAAATGTGCTGCGCACGCCTATGCTTGCAGCACCTGTAGCTCTGTGTTTATGTGTAACTGTGGGCGTAATTCTTGCTTGTACGCAATGCAGATGTTCACGTAACTGAGCGATAATCGGCAGACTGCGCGTCCACTGCGATCACACTGCGCACGCGCCAGGATACCTTTACAATACGGCTCGCAGTGAGAATTTAAATGCTGGGTGATTGACAGACAGGAAGATACCATTTGGGGGAGCCAATGGAGAGTGGCGGTGAAAACACAAGCAAATTGCAGTTTGTCGCAGCGCAGCGATCGGGTCAGAACTGCGCATGAGCCGGCGCTGCAGTGCCTAGCAATCGCCTCTGGACATACAGAGGCGGTTGCTGGGCAGGAGGGGGCTGGATAGCAGCGTTAAGCCGCAGTTTAGGGGGAGAGGTCCGGCCAACGCAGGCGTGGCTGGACCGTTGGGGGGGCGGGCTGCGGCGGCTGCATGACTTCTCACGCAGCCACTGTGGCCATTGGCAGAGACAATTAACTCCCGACCAGCCGCAGGAGCTGCGCTGGCCGGGAAATTACTCCACAAATACAAAGGCATCACCGCTGTGCGATGCTTTTGTATTTGCGCAGGGGGTGCCGGACTGACATGTGGGGCGGACTAGCCCTGTGCTGGGCGTCCTCCCGCATGTCAGGGAAGATGATCGTGGCTGTGCTAAATTTAGCACAGCTACGATCAACTCGGAATCACCCCCAATGTCCTCGTTTCTGCATCAATACTGTATATGTTTATGCAGTTGCTGAGGACTTTGTGATGGCTCCGGTGGGCATTTGTCTTCTTTTTTGGGCATAAGCTTCATTCGCGATGATTAGCAATTGACTTGGAGATGAACACAGTGTTGATGGGCTGTGTATTATCCCAGGCAAGTGCCTATCAGAAACACTGGCTTTCATGTGCCACGATAAGTGTCAAGTTCCAATCTTTGAGTGTTTTCTAAGCAAGCGGCAATAGTTGATGTCCACTGTCTCACTGAAAAGTATTTTTTCCTTTACAGTATATGAAATTAAATTCAACATCCAACTCTCTACATAGGGTTTTGCAGAACGGGTCGTGCGTATGCACAGTGCATCCACCATCGGATCTACACGTAAACCATTGGGTTTATGCACAAAAATCTGAATCAAAGTCTGTAGCTGTGAGGTCAGTCTGTAAAATTCTAGTTTGGGTTGAGCATTTCTACATATTATGAACAATGACCTACTGTACTGTACTACAAATATATACCACCCGGAATACTAATGTATCAAATAAATAGCAGTTTATATTCTTAGTAGCCCCTCTACAAATATTGGGGCTAATTCAGATCCAGAAGGATCTGCGTCCTGATGCGCAAAGTACAGATGTTCTGTATTTTGCGCATGGTCAGGACCCGCTTTGCTCATGCACGAATGGGTCATGTGACAGTCTGATGCCATCGGGGAGGAGGCGGCGTTGATCTCAGTTTGTGAAACTGGAGGTGTGTCGCCGTTACTTATGGGGAGGGAAGAGGCCAGGATCTTCGTCGTTGGATGGAGATTTAATGGCCTCTTATGAGGATTTGTGATGGCTGGCTTGTGCGACCACATGGGTGCTACAAGCTGCCCGATGATGTTGCAGTGTTCCAATGAAGCATCTTAGGATGCAGCTCAGATCATTACTGCAGCAGGAGGCATCTACTGGTAATAGCTGCCTCCTGCTGCATTTACATACAAAGCTACTGCTTCCCAGGGGCACAGGCAGCTGTGCTGGACCCAGGTACTGGGAGGGGTTGTGGCTAATGCAGGGAGGTGTGGCCAGCCCCTGTCCTTAGGAAATAAAAACATAAATCCTAACTGTCCCGATTCTGGCGGGACAGTCCCATTTTTCTGGGACTGTCCCTCTGTCCCACCCACAGGCTGCAGTGTCCCACAATGGGGAGGTGGCAGTTGGGAGAGCCTCTCTTTATTGCTGCTCTGCTCAGCATCTATTCACTGGGACAGAGGGGCTGGGTGCATGGCCAGCAGCTCACAAAGTGAGGAAAACAGGGGTCGAGGATCATGATCGCAGCATTCCCGTGAATCCACACCCCATTTTCCCAAGACTCCTGACTTGTGGGTGGAAGAATGTTGGGAACTATGTTAAAAATATTAGCTTTTGTGCGGTTGTGAAGGCTGAGGGCAGGGGGTGGTGGCAGGTGCGATCGCTCACCCATCAGGCTTCTGCAGCTGCCCTTCTCCCCACTGCAGCACACAGCAGTGAGGGCTGAGAAGAGAGCCTGTTGCAGTAGCAGTCGGTGCTCTCTCTTCTTGCCCCAAGAGCCGCTGTCTACAATGGGGAGGGGCCTCCAACAGGCCCGGGCCCCACCCCCCTTCGGCGCCACTGTTGCTTCCAAGGAAGCAGCAGTAATAGCTACTCCAACCACAACTGAATTAACCCCACTGAGATCAGTAACCCCAGCAGGCTAATAGAAGCTTTAATATATTTGAAGCTTTCATTTTGACCCCAGGCTGAACATATGCAATTCTACAGGTAGCAGTGTTCCTGCAAACAATTTAATACATAAGATATAATTTAAACATTTCAGAAAACGATTTTAAAATTCATTCTAAGCTGTGGTATATATAATGGGTGCAAAGTGTGTGGTGTATACCAAGCCCTAAATCGGAGGGGGGGGGGGGGGGTAATACCCTCCCGGTAATGCCCTCCCTGCACCCTTTGCCCTGTCATGCCCAGCAGCTATATGCGCAATGTTTACAGTAATGTCTTCTAAAGGATAACATATACACAGTGGTTAGCTAAGACTGTGGAACTGTGACAGGACGGAACCTAAACATTTGCACACCCTAGTGTCTTAAAACAAGGTCTACCTGTAAGGCAATGGGACACTGAGAAACTTTCTTAAGCAGGTACTGAACCCCAGCGATGCAAGTATGTGGGTACGTTTGGGTACGGAGTACCCATAAGAATCTGGCAGCGGGTACTCAGTACCACCTGCCACACACTTTGCCATTACCACATTTATAATGCACCACAAAGCAACAAGACCATGGTGCTTGGCAGCATGATGGCTCCTCCCACTTTGTCAGGGTTACTGGGAGTGCAACAGTGGCTGTATTTTCCTGTTATAATGGAGGCATTACTATATATGTTTAGCCTTGCCTCCAGATTAAAAAAAAAAAGGAGCTGTCGTGTGGCCACGCCACTAGTGTCATGTAGCCACTCCCACTAGCAGCATGTGGCCACGCCCCCTCACAACACATGACCACGCCCATTTTCCGGCACTCAGTACCACTAAGAAGATATTTCTACTTGCACCACTGCTGAACCCACATCTCTAGCCATAAGTTAAAGGGGATCTCTACCCACACATTACTGAAAATGTTATTAAGCAAATAGGTTATTTGTCTAGAGCACAGGTTCTCAAACTCGGTCCTCAGGACCCCACACAGTGCATGTTTTGCAGGTCTCCTCACAGAATCACAATTGAAATAATGAGCTCCACATGTGGACCTTTAAAAATGTGCCAGTGAGTAATTAATACACCTGTGCACCTACTGGGTTACCTGCAAAACATGCACTGTGTGGGGTCCTGAGGACCGAGTTTGAGAACCTCTGGTCTAGAGTGCTGTACATACATTGGAGAATTTGCCTGGTTAAACAAAATTAGAATGTGTTCTGTTACTGTACTATTTGTTCCCAGAGGCTTATAAGACATTTGTAAGAGTTAATTTTCCTAAATGTTTTTCAAGGCGATTGTTTTTTTAATACATGGCTTAACCCTTCTGCATAGAATCCCTGGAGCAAAGTATATAGGAATGCCCCGTCAGCATTCACGGTTGTCTCTCTCCGGAGATGCGGTAGACACACTTGAGTCTTCTGTTTTCCTTTGGGGTAGCCCGTGGCAAATTTTCGCTAGCCATCTCTAGTGAGCAGAATTACTTGCAGGCATTTTCTATCACTCAGTATACATTGCAAATGTATAGCAAAGGTAACACACACTCTTCACCTTATAGAATAAGAGATGAATGCCCGCGGGACAATCTCTAGTGTTGGCTGTATCATTCTGAGAATGTGTGGCTCATTGCACAAAGATTGTACCTCATACAGCTGCAATAGGATTTGTCTCAGGTAGTTTATGGTTTGACACAGCTATACTGTACATTTAAAGGGGAAATGCAGCGCAGCTTTTCAATTACAGGTTGAGTATCCCATATCCAAATATTCCGAAATACTGAATTTTTTGAGTGAGACTGAGATAATGAAATCTTTGTTTTCTGATGGCTATTTGTACACAAACATTGATTAATACCTAAAGTTATTAAAAATATTGGCTTAAATGACCTTCAGGCTGTGTTTATTAGATATATATGAAATATAAATGCATTCCGTGCTTAGACCTGGGTCCCATCCCCATGATATCTCATTATGGTATGTAATTATTCCAAACTACGGAAACATTTTGGATATGAGATACTCAACCTGTAATACATTTCTATCTGTACATATTTAGTGTGGTGTGATATGATTTACTGGCATTTGGGTTGCCGGCGGTCATCCTGTAGGAGAGAATCCCGACAGGGGGAGGTAAATATACTTACGCTCCCCCAATACCACCACAACCCTTCCTACTCGCAGCCTAACCCCCCCCCCCCCTCCTGCAGCCTTACCCTAACCCTTCCCGGTGGCGCCTAAACCTAACCCTCCCTCCTCCTCACCCCCCATCCCCCCCTGTACCCGGGAGTACCTAAACCTAACCCCCCCCTCAGGGGTCTATCTAGGGGTCCAAACGCCCCTGGCAAAGTAAGGGGCTGCCCCCCACACACACTCACACACCCGCTACACATATTTGAAATAAGGTGTGAGTATTGGAAATGGGGCATGGTCTTCTGGGGGAAGGGTGTGGTCACAATAGTACTTCCAATTCAAATTATGCCACACAGTAGTGTCCCTTATTCACATTACACCGCAAATAGTGTCTCGTATTCACGTTACACCATCCCTCCCCCTAACCCTAACCCACCTTTCCCACAGCCTGACCCTAAGCCCCCACCCCCTCCCCAGCCTCTTCAGTGGTGCCTAACCCTAACCCACCCTTCCTAATCTCCATCCCTGCAACCTATCCCTAACCCTCCCACCCTCGCAGCCTAAATCTAACCCTCCCACCCTCGCAGCCTAACCCTAACCTTCCCACATGGCTTGCCAGTGGAGACTTTGGCATCAACTTGATCCGGATTGCCTAAACCTAACCCCCCCCCCCCCCCTCCGTCTAACCCCACCCCCCCTCCAGTTCCCGGGAGTACCTAAACCTAACCCTTCCTTCCCCTCAGCCTAACCCTAACCGTTGCCAGGTGTGACTAAACCTACCCCCTTCCCCCGCCATGCAGTCTAATGCAGACACTCCCTACATACTTACAATCAGGATGCCGGGCGTCAGGATTCCAGTGTCGGCATTGTAGCCATGTTTTGGGATTCCAGCACTGGGATTCCGACTGCAGGGATCCCGACCGCCGGCATTCCGACCGCAGTGTGATATCCCGAAGCTTTGTACTGTCAAATTGTGCCGCATTTAGGGGGTCATTCCGAGTTGTTCGCTCGTTGACGATTTTCGCAACGGAGCGATTAAGGGAAAAATGTGCATGCGCATGGTTTGCAGTGCGCATGCGGTTAGTATTTTAACACAAAACTTAGTAGATTTACTCACGCCCGAATGAAGATTTTTCATCGTTGAAGTGATCGGAGTGTGATTGACAGGAAGTGGGTGTTTCTGGGCGGAAACTGGCCGTTTTCTGGGAGTGTGCGGAAAAACGCAGGCGTGCTAGGGAAAAACGCGGGAGTGTCTGGAGAATCGGGGGAGTGGCTGTCCGAACGCTGGGCGTGTGTGTGACGTCAAACCAGGAACGAAACTGACTGAACTGATCGCTATTTGTGAGTAAGTCTGGAGCTACTCAGAAACTGCTAAGAAATTTATTTTCGCAACTCTGCTAATCTTTCGTTCGCAATTCTGCTAAGCTAAGATACACTCCCAGAGGGCGGCGGCCTAGCGTGTGCAATGCTGCTAAAATCTGCTAGCGAGCGAACAACTCGGAATCACCCCCTTAATCCATGTTTCAGGGAATATATAGTTCATTAGGGTCCTACTTGTAAGCTTACAGTCTCCTATTCTAAGTGAAAACCTTTTCTTCTCCATGACCCTCTAGCCTGTAGAAAATCATGGTAAGTGTTGACACTGACAGGCCTGCGTAGGTTAGCAAGACAGTTCATATGTTACAGTGCAATTCACAAGAATATGGTTCATTATATATTTATCAAGGGGCTCAGAACATGTACTCTGTAATGGTTAGCCAAACCTCTGTGGTGGCTGGCCACACCCCCACTGGAGCCTGGCCACACCCTTAAGCATGGGCCCCTACAACAGCATCTCCCCGGTGGGCCCTTCATGCCCAAGTCCGACACTGCTGTGCATACAAGAGGTCATTTTTAATTGTCGTAGAACTTTAATCTGTAGGGTGTGTTTGGAGTAAGATTTTCTGGGCAAATGTTAACTGCTCTATATCTTCAAAATGTAATCATGTAAAATAATATGTAGCAATTCATTGCAGTGGAGGGGAACTAAAAGCTATATTTCCTCCAATCTGTTTGAAATGGATGCAGATTGCTTTAGCATTGATCTCTTTAAATTCACTGTGCCAATTCAATTAACTGTTGTAAAACAAATTGGCTAAATACATCTCTTATCCAAGATTCACTTTATGATTAGATATGATAAAATGTCTATTGTCTTTCAGCTATTGTTTTATTCATAAAGCCTGAAGTTTCTACAGCATGTGCAATGGTTTCAGCGTAATAAAAGATTACCATCTTTTGTTAAAGTGAACTGATGCTTTCAATACAACGGTGCATTGCATTTATCTTATACATCATCTCGTGTGAGGTATAAATACAATATATTATGGTAATAACAGGCTAGGAGGAGCTAGCTGGCCACTTGCTCAGGCTTGGCACTGCAGAATCCTCACTCACAGAGGATTGCAAAGAGGCGCAGACGCACCTATCAGGAGCCCAATGAAGCCAATTTGTTTCAAGTAGGAGAAGATGCTCAACAAAGTGTGAGGACATGTGGAGTTATTCAAGTTTGTTAGCAAACCAAAAAGTAAGCAATCGGGCAAAACAGTGGCGTAACTGGAAATTTTTCTCCCCCAAGCTAAAACATTCTCTGGCACCCCCCCCCCCCCCCCATAATTGGCAATAGTAAAGCGATAAATCTGCGCGGCGCAAAAAAGGGGCATGGCCTTGCTGAAATGGGCGTTACTTTGCATAAAGGGGCGTGGTATTGCAGGAAAAGACTACCTTATACCCCAGTTTTGCAACCTGCATGCCCACATGTTGGCCACCACAGGAAAAAAAAATAATCCTGATTCATGCCTCTTACATTATTTGTAAATTTTCCTCCTTAGACATTATGCCACACACAATAATGCCCATGACACAATATGCCACATACCATACTGCCCCCGACACATTATGCCACACACCGTAATGCCTGTGACACATTATGCCATACACCATAATGCCTGTGACACATTATGACATGCATCGCAATGCCCATTATACATTATGTTACACACTGCAATACCCCTGAGACATTATACCACATACAATGCCTGTGACACATTATGACACACACTGCAATGTCCGTGATACATTATGCCACATACTGCAATGACCCTTAGACATTATACCACATACCATAATGCCCCTGATATAGTATACCACACACTGTAATGTCTGTGACACATACCGCAATGCCCGTTATACCCTATGCCACACACCACAATGCCCGTTATACATTATGCCACACACTGCAATGCCCCTGAGACATTATACCACATTCCACAATGCCCGTGATATAGTATGCCACACACCGTAATGCCTGTGACACATTATGACACACACCGCAATGTCTGTGATACATTATGACACACACCGCAATGTCCATGATACATTATGCCACACACCACAATGCCCATTACACATTAAGTCCTACAGTAAGGCTTCTAATTACTTTTAAATGACCTGCTCGTTGCCAGGGGTTTCATGCTCTTGGTTCCATGCACAGTGCCAGGGGTTTTCATGCTCAGGGTGTCATGCTCGTTGCCAGAGGTTTCATGCGGTAGGTGTTATGCTTGTTGCCAGAGGTATCATGTGCTGGGTTTCAAGCTTGTTGCCAGGGGGTAATATTCGTTGCCAGGGGTTTCATGCATTGGGTGTCATGCTCGTTGCTAGGGGGTAATGCTTGTTGCCAGGGATTTCATGAGCTGGGTGTTGTGCTTGTAACCAGGGGGTAATGCTTGTTGCTAGGGCTGTGCTCCCAGTGTCACATATGCCCCCAGTGCCAGATATTCCCCCACAGTGCCAGATACACATATACCCCCAGTGCCAAATATGCTCCCCACCCTGTACCAGGTACACATATACCCCCAGTGCCAAATATGCCCCCCAGTGCCAGCTACACATATACCCCCAGTGACAAATATGCCCCCCCCAGTGCCAGGTACACAATATACCCCCAGTGCCAAACATGTCCCCCCAGTGCCAGGTACATATATACCCCCCAGTGCCAAATATGCCCCCCCAGTGCCAGGTACACATATAACCCCCAGTGCCAAATATACCCCCCCAGTGCCAAGTACACATATAACCCCCAGTGTCAAATATGCCCCTCCCAGTGCCAGGTATACCCCCCCCCCCCAGCTCCCCCGCTGCTGTGCGTTTTGGGAAAGCCACGGAGGGTACAGTGCTCACCTCTTCTGTGTGTCCCTCCCGGGTCTCCGGCGGCAGCGGCGTGTCTGTCAAATTAACTGTCGGTTTATGAGCCAATCAGAGCTCACGAACCAGCACTTAATTTAACAGAGACTCAGGAGGGACACACAGGAGATGCGCGCACTGTGCCCTCCGTGTCCTTCCCAAAACAGCAACAATCAGTGGCGGTGGCGCCCCCGCAGCCCTGTGCCTCCAAGCGATCGCAGTGGCTACGGGAACCTAGTTACGCCACTTGGGCAAAACCATGTGCACTTCAGGTGGGGCAGATGTAACATGTGCAGAGAAATTTACAGTGCATCCAGAAAGTATTCACAGCGCTTCACTTTTTCCACATTTTGTTATGTTTTACAGCCTTATTCCAAAATGGGATAAATTAATTTTTTCCCTCAAAATTCTACACACAATACCCCATAATGACAATGTGAAAAAAAGTTTTGTTGAGGTTTTTGCAAATTTATTTAAAAAAAAAACCTAAGAAATCACATGTACATACATGTAAGTATTCACAGCCTATGCTCATTACTTTGTTGATGCACCTTTTGCAGCAATTACAGCCTCAACTCTTTTTGAATATGATGTCACATGCTTGGCACACCTACTGTATCTTTGGGCTATTTCACCCATTCCTCTTTGCAGCACCTGTCAAGCTCCATCAGGTTGGATGGGAAGCGTTGGTGCACAGCCATTTTCAGATCTCTCCAGAGATGTTCAATCGGATTCAAGTCTGGGTCCTGGCTGGGCTACTTAAGGACATTCACAAAGTTGTCCTGAAGCCACTCCATTGATATCTTGGCTGTGTGCTTAGGGTCGTGGTCCTGCTGAAAGATGAACTGTCGCCCCAGTCTGAGGTCAAGAGCGCTCTCGAGCAGGTTTTCATCCAGGATGTCTCTGTACATTGCTGCATTCATCTTTCCCTCTATCCTGACTAGTCTCCCGTTTCTGCCGCTGAAAAACATCCCCACAGCATGATGCTGCCACCACCATGCTTGTAGGGATGGTATTGACATGGTGATGAGCGGTGCCTGGTTTCCTCCAAACATGACGCCTGGCACTCACGCCAAACAGTTCAATCTTTGTCTCATCAGACCATAGAATTTTTTTTCTCACGGTCTGAGAGTCCTTCATGTGCATTTTGGCAAACTTCAGGCAGGCTGCCATGTGCTTTTTACTAAGGAGTAGCTTCCGTCTGGCCACTCTACCATACAGGCCTGATTGGTGGATTGCTGCAGAGATGGTTGTCCTTCTGGAAGGTTATCCTCTCTCCACAGAGGAATGCTGTAGCTCTGACAGAGTGACCATCGGGTTCTTGGTCACCTCCCTGACTAGGGTCCTTCTCCCCGATTGCTCAGTTTAGACGGCCGGCCAGCTCTAGGAAGAGTCCTGATGGTTCCGAACTTCTAGACAAATAGGATCCCAGCGTGTGCAGTAAAAAATGCCCCCCGCCCTCATATTGACATTCAAAATGTGTCGTCGTCCCCCATAGACATAAAAAAAAAATATTATGGGCATGCTGAAGACGTGCACACTCCTGGTGAGGGTGTGTGGCCTCACTGAAATGGGCGTGGTCTCACTTAAGATGGGTGTGGCCTTGCAGGAAAAGACTACCTTACACCTGTGGTGGCCAAGGCCGAACAGGCCTTGGCCACCACAGGAAAAGAAAGAAATTCCACCACATTAATACAGGCCCCATATTAAGTACCACACCGTGATACATTATGCCTTACAGTAAAGCTTCTAAGTTTCATGCGCTGGGTGTCATGCTCATTGCCAGGGATTTCACGTGCTGGATGTCATGCTCATTGCCTGAGGATTCAAGCTCTAGGTATCATGCTCGTTTCCATGGGTTTCATTTCATGCTCTGGCATCCATGCTCGTTGCCAAGGGGAATGCTCATAGGCAAGAGGGTGTTAGTAACCCTGTGTTACATGCCCGCCAGCTTAGATTTCCCGCTCCCCCTCCTCCCTCTACCCCTATACTACTCTGCTCCGCAACCGCATCATCCCATGAAACTCCACCCCCATGAGCGGAGTATTATGCCAAAGGGAGGAGGGGGAGCAGAAGGAGCCAACAAAGTGCCATGGAGGGTGCCCTGTTTGATCGCATGGCTTGCCCAACACAGGAAACCACTCTGCCGCACATCACTGTTGCTAACCACTAACCATCACTGCTGGAAGTATTAGAGAAAGAGAAAAAATACAGCAGTATACATCCTAGAGCACTAAAGCGTACTTGTCAATATGGTAACTTTAGTGATTACTTTCAAAATAAATCTACAGAGGGTAAAATAAGTATTGAACACATAAACATTTTTCTCAGAAAATATGTTTGTAATGGAGCTAATGTAAAGAAATTTTTACCAAATCTCTGCAACAACCCATGCAATCCACACATGCAAAGGAATCAAACCATAGATGTCCATAAAGTAAGTTATGTGTAATAATTGTGAAATGACACAGGGAAACAGTATTGAACATATGAAGACAGGGAGGTGCAAAAAGGCATGGAAAGCCAAGACACCAGCTGAAATCTATCAGTGATTAGAAAGCAATCCTGTCCCTTGTCAGTGCAAATTAATATAAACTGGTTCAGTCCCAACTCATGGCCTATAAAATGGTGTCTCATCATTACCAAGGGGTCACACAAGAAACATCTCATGATGGGTAAAAGCAAAGAGCTCTCTCCAGACCTTCTCAACCTTATTGTTGAAAAACATCCTGATGTTATTGGTTACAGAAGGATTTCTAAACTTCTGGATGTTCCAGTGAGCACAGTTGGGGCCATAATCCAGAAGTGGAAAGAACATAGTTTCACCATAAACCGGCCACAACCAGGTGCTCCTTGCAAAATTTCTGACAGAGGAGTGAAAAGAATTATCAGAAGAGTTGTCGAATGACCACTTGTGGAGAGCTTCAGAAAGTCCTGGAATTAGCAGGTATAATTTTTTCAAAGAAAACAATAAGTAATGCACTCAACCACCATGGCCTGTATGCACGCTCACCACGCAAGACTCCATTGCTGAAGAAAAAGCACGTTGCAGCTTGTTTAAAGTTTGGACATTTGGACAAGCCTGTGAAATACTGGGAGAATATAGAGGCCTATTTATTAACATTATTTTTTACTAAAATAACCTTTTTCACATTATTTTATTCTCACTTAATTGTATTAAAGGGCTTTTGGAGCAGTTTTCATGAAAAATACCCTATGCAGGGACCCGGCAGTGTGATCAGCTCTGTGTGTCCGATGGACACACAGGCTGATCACTGGTAAAAAGGAAAAAAAAGTAACTCCCCCCCCCAAAAAAAACAAAACAAAAACAAAACAAAACATACAGAGTTGGTGATCGGTGCATCCTTGGATGCGGATGATGATAAATAGACCCCATAGTCTGGTCAGATAAGACCAAAATTGAACTCTTTGGATGCCATAATACACATCATGTTTGGAGGAGAAATGGCACTGCACATGACCCCAAATACACCATACCAACAGTGAAGTTTGGAGGTGGGAACATCATGGTGTGGGGTTGTTTTTCAGTATTCAATACTGGCATACTTCAAGTGAATGAAGGAAAGATTAATGGAAAAATGTACCAAAACATTCTTGATAACAATCTGCTGCCATCTACCAGGATGCTGAAGATGAAACAAGGGTGGACATTTCCCTAACACACAGCCAAGGAAACTCTTAATTGGTTTCAGAGACAGAAAATAAAGCTGTGAGAATGGCCCAGCCAATCACCTAACTTGAATCCAAATGAAAATCTATGGAAAGCATTAAAGATCAGAGTTCATAGGAGAGGCCCGCGGAACCTTAAAAATTAGCAAAATGGTCCAAAATCACACCTGAGCAATACATGCGACTAGTTTCTCCATACAGGGGGCGTCTTGAAGCTGTCATTACCAACAAAGGCTTCTGTACGAAGTAGTCAATACATTTCAGTAAGCGTGTTCAATACTTTTTCCCGGTGTCATTTCACATTATTACACATAACGTCATTTATGAACATATATGGTTTGATTGCTTTGCATGTGTATATTGCATGGGTTGTTGCTGACATTTGGTGAAGTTTCATTACAATAGCCCCATTACAGATATATGTACTAATAAAAATAAAAATGATGTGTTCAATACTTATTTTACCCGCTGTATGTTTCTTTGGGAATTGATAACTTGTTCAGAACGCACATGGCAAGTACCTTAGGGTAGTATTTTTAGGCGGAATCCCAGTTTCTGCCTAAATGGAATACTGTACAGAATCCCAAATAGGTTTGGTATTTTAACCAAACTCATCAAAATCAGAAATTTATCTTAGGTTTTCGAGTCAATTTTAATTTTAAACAGACAATTTCTTAGCGAGCAGAAATGTGGCACATGGAGGAAAGCACACATATGAAATCCCACACCATCCATGAAAACACATCAACACCATTTACTAACCAAGTGTGTTCCATAAGAAACCCAGACACAATAGGCAGGATGCCTCAAGCATCGCATTTTGCATACGATGCATCACACCAATGATTGCAAGCGTAGCAGCGTTTTGTGACGCTGTATGCTTGAATACCTTGGTGCATATGGGGAATGACCTCAAATCTTCAAAAATGGCAACCTCCCCCAATGTTGGCAACTGTAAGAGAGGAGGGCAGTAGCAACAACAATAAGACTAATGGTCACAACAATAGATACTGGTGTAGAAGAGAAAAATGGTTGCAACCTATATAGAGATATAAAAAAATGGGAGGGGTGGGGGCTGGACTGCACACCGTATTACTAAATATATTAAGATGTGCTATCATGCTGAGGCTTCTAATACTATGCTGGAGGAAGAGAGATGCAGATGCACACTCTTAGCACTAAGAACACTGATAGTAAGAATAATTTAAATAAACCCTCACAATTAATATGGAGTATAATTGAGGTTCTTAGCACACATTTGCGCAAATATGCGTGCCCATGTACCGCGACCAGGTGACTTCATCACGTGGGTCCCTAACATTCCTAATATTATAACATTATATACATTTATCTAGGACTTACCGCTTAATAGGGCCTTATCAATGTGTGATCTGAAATGCAGGAACCTTGCTAATTAAAACACCTGAGGGTAAATGGGAGGAGTGCCAATACCAGAGGGAGGAAGCCTTACAATATATACACAAACATAGAGGAAAAAGGGGAAAAGGGGGGGGGGGGGGACCTGGACTGCACATCCTATTACTAAATGTGCTAACATGCTGAGGCTTCTAATACTATGCTGGGGGAAGGTAGAGAAGAGGACCTGCTGTAAGTACATTTGGAAAGGATTACAAGTTCAATGGGTCAATTATATGAGGGAAAACAGGAGAACACAGCGTTGATCAGAGGAAGACAAATGGCAGAGGCAAAAGCAATATCCATATAGGAGACGAAAGCAATAGGAAATGATGACAAGTTGACACCAATAAATAACAGAAGCACAGGAGGGGTTGGAGCATACTTGCCTACCTGACCCTCTCCATGAGGGAGAAAATGCTCTGTTCCTGGACCTTCCTGGTAATGTATGATTGCCATCACCTGTGGTGAGCTAGTTAATTGATAAGAAAGGTGTTTCACCACAGGTGATGGCAATCGTACATTTACAAGGATGGTCCAGGAACAGAGCATTTTCTCCCTCATGGAGAGGGTCAGGTAGGCAATTATGGGTTGGAGGACCAATGGCTTTCTCTCAGATATACATTGTTATTAGAGTAGCTATTGTTAATTAACTGGCTGGAAAGAAGTGTAGATTTTTATTTATCTCAGACCAAGAAAGAAACAGGTTGCGATGTGTCCTGAAGGCTTCACGTGTTACTCTTCCCTAGAGCTTAAATTAAACCAACAGTGGAATTGTACATAACTAGCAACAGATATACTGTAGTTTACAATTAACTATAACTTTTTTAAATTACTCAGCATTTAGGATGAGGCCCAATCCATTGCTAAGGATTTTGCATTCAAATTCTAAAATAATGGCTTGTACCGCTTTATACTCTGACACTAACACAACCCTTATATTTCAACTTTTATGCAGCCCCCTCATCCTCGTTGTGTTGTTGCGCTGACTGTTTTGCTGTTATTTGTGATTTAACAGATGGTTGTAAATCTTAAGCATATTGCAGGTAATAAGAGAGAAGTGTAAGAACATTTTGGATCTAATCTAGTAGGGTGTCTGTACAGGATGAGCAATATTGTAGAGGGCACATGACTGCATAGAGGGCACAGAATGCCGGCAGCGGGGCGAGCACATTGAGGCCCCTTGCGGGCTCTATGCGCTCCCCATGCTGTGGGCGCGGTGACTCGCTTCGCTCACCAAAGGTTTTATTCTCCCTCTATGAGTGCCGTGGACACCCACAGAGGGAGAATCACCTACCTCACCAGTATTCCCGGCGGCAGTATTGAACCCCCGTCAGTATTGTGACCAGTGGGATCCCAGCGGGCGGTACGTATGTTAAACGCATACCACCTGTATAACTTAAAAGACTCATTTTGTGCTTACAGAGAATGCGCATTTGTTATAAAGTTTACTTTACATTTCTTACTAATTTTAATGATCTGTTAAGTGTTCCAGTCACATATCACAGTGTTTCTGGTTCTCTAATGGACAGAGATGGTGAGATAGTAAAATCACATAATGTCGGTGATCAGTGAGAGAACAGGGGTCATCCTAGCCCCAGTCATGCTCAGAGATGAGAGAGGAAACAATGATAAGCATTATTATAAGAAGCAGTTTAGCCAAAGTCGTATAAGAAACCCATATGGATCTGAAGATGTTTGCAATGTAAATGCGTTACTTACAGTATATCAATGCGTACTAGCAGGGTCATTCCGAGTTGTTCGCTCGTTAGCGATTTTCGCAACGGAGCGATTAAGGCGAAAATGCGCATGGTAGGCAGTGCACATGCCCTAAGTATTTTAGCAAACTTAGTAGATTTACTCACGTCCGAACGAAGAATTTCCATCGTTAAAGTGATCGGAGTGTGATTGACAGGAAGTGGGTGTTTCTGGGCGGAAACTGACCGTTTTCTGGGAGTGTGTGGAAAAACGCAGGCGTGCCACGATAAAACACGGGAGTGTCTGGAGAAACGGGGGAGTGGCTGGCCGAATGCAGGGTGTGTGTGTGACGTCAAACCAGGAACGAAACGGGCTGAGCTGATTGCAGTGTAGGAGTAAGTCTGGAGCTACTCAGAAACTGCTAAGAATTTTCTATTCGCTATTCTGCTAATCTTTCATTCGCAATTCTGCTAAGCTAAGATACACTCCCAGAGGGCGGCGGCCTAGCGTGTGCAATGCTGCTAAAATCTGCTAGCGAGCGAACAACTCGGAATGACCCCCTAGGAGAGAGAATACTGTGCATGTGTGTGGATGACAATTTAGGTATCCAAGTGATTTTCAGTTTACTTTTAACCTTTCTTCAAAGCATGTGAGATACAATTCTTGATGAAAGTGGAAGAATTACAGGATACTGCTCATTATTATCAGAGGAAATATTAACTGTTACATGTGCTGTTAGGGTGTACATGGAGGGCCTGTTCTGTGAGGCAGAGGCGGAACTACCGCTAGTGAAACCAGTGCGTTGCACTGGGGCCCGCCTCTGTCCAGGGGTCCAAAGCATGTAATGAGTCAAACTGGCTCATTACATGCAGCTGTGTGCTGCGGGCAACCGCTGCCCGCAGCGCACAGCCGCCCGGAGAGGAGAGGAGCAGCGGTACGGGGGAAGGAGGAGGAGGGAGGTGGAAGAGGGAGCCGCAGCAGCGCTTTGTTACTGGTGGAGGCGCTGCTGCCCCTCTGCTTTACTATAGGCTGTCTTCCGAGAACAGCCTATAGTGAAGCAGAGGGGCAGCAGCAGCAGCGCCTCCACCAATAACACAGCGCTGCTGCGGCTCCCTCCTCCACCTCCCTCCTCCTCTTTCGTCAACTGCACAGAGGAGCCTGAGCCAGCGGAGAGGGTAAGTATAATTCTGTCTGTCTGTCTGTCTGTCTTTCTTTCTTTCTTTCGTTCTTTCTTTCGTTCTTTCTTTCTGTCTTTGTTGGGACTGCCTGCCGCAATGTGTAAAAAGGGGGAATCTGCCTGCCGCTGTCAAAGTCAAAAATATTATATAAAGAGAACATACAAACTACACACATTTAAGTCGCTATACTTGCAAATATGCGCAGCGAGCACAGCAATATATGGTAACACACGCATTTACACGGACATGCCACAGAGATGGATTCGACACTTATTTCATACAGTACATAATTATAATAATATCAAGCGCCAGACATCATGGTCATTTAAAATCACCTAATGAATTAATGTCATGAAAGTGTATTATTTGAACGGAACCAGATACATAGGTCATATTTACTATTAAAATAACCAGCTTAATGTGTAGATTAATTTGATACTTGTTATTAAGTTGTAGGACATTGCAGCGGATAGTTATGATTGAATGTATAAAAGCTAAAATCACTTTGTTAGAACAATGAATGATACAGTGAACAGGGAACTCCGGCCGGCCCCTTTGGCAGTCTTCAGGGTTGAACCTGATCAGCATATACAAAGAGAATAGTGACTCAATCATAAATGAGAGAGAGACCCCTCCCCCAGGAACTAGTCACACAGGAAGGTAGTTACTGTCTCTGGTGGGCTCAGAGTCAGTTGCTTTTGGTCTGAGAGGGAGATGGAGGACTTGCTGGCAGATCAGTTCCTGTATTTATTTACGGAGAGAGGGAGACATACGCTACATTGGAGGGAATGGTAATTGTATCTCTGGCATGTAACTGAAATTGTATGTAATTGTATGTAACTATGTATTAACTGCTTACTGTATGAGTTGTAACTATAGGTATACTGTACTTTGTAATATATATTGAATCCATATCCTTTTTAATAACAAATATATATATCAATGAGCTTTGGAACTCAGATAATGTGTGGGTATATTGTTTTCTCTTATGGGATGCAGTGTTGTGCGATGTACTGCGCACATTTATGGGATTCGGTAATAAGATGTGCAGGAATTTACAATATATATTATAGCGGGCATTTTAAATATTTGTGAGAAATCAATTTGGCATTCATAGATGGGGGCTCTGGTCCGCGATATCACGTTCTTAATAATGCACTGTACATTACAAACGCGGCTGAAATTGACCGGCTCCAATGGACCGGCTCCAATGGACGCATTGATGAAAAAATCATATCCGTGTGTGTTGTGTTGTGTTATTAGTAAGATGCTGATATGAAATTTAAGGGACAATTCGTTTCTCATAATATTTAAGATGCTAAAATGTATTTTTATTGTTGCAAAACAAGGTTCAAATTAGTCATATTGTGTTTGATTCAGATTGGATTGCTTATCTGTTAAGTAGGGTTAAAAGTACATTTAAAAGTTGCTGCAATAGCCTTGATATAGTGTTTTTTTTTAACTCAGGCCTAAAATAACTTCAGGGGCTTGCATGGTGTGTGATTTCTTTGTGACAAAGGAAGCTGCATGGTTTGTCCTCCATTTTGGACTAACCACATGGCCTGTCCACCATTTTGTGTAACCCTCATGGATGTGGAAGGGGGAGGAGCAGCGGCCATTTTGGGAAGGTCATTTTTTCTAAATGGCTGATTTTCAGTCTGCTCAAGAATAATCAGCTCTCCCTGGTCACAGTCAATCACCATTTATGAGTTACCAATGCATTTATTTAACCCATGCCATAGTCAATTACAAATAGTTTCAGATGGGGCTTAATTAAAGTTAATAGTGAGATGATGTACTTGATGTAAGAAGTACACACAGATTAAAAAAAAAAAAAAGTTTTTTTTTTGGTTTGTTTTTTCTTTTACCTCTAAGATTTAGCTAACTCTGCTTACTATAAGATAGCCATTGAAATGCAAATTAACCTGTGTAACTGCTTTTTCTTAGCAGTGAACAACCCTCTTGAACAGGCAGTCAAAAAGCACACAGCATTGATATGCAAATTAGAGACTTTAAAGGAAATACATTAATTTCAGTAGGTGTGTACTGTGTGGGGGTTCTATGAGAGTCAAGTTATATATATTATATAAATATATATTATATATAATATTATTATAATTATGTGTATATTTATATCAGTGCATGTTCTGCAAGATAGCTATCCAATCTGAATCACACCATTTAAATTATTTATTATTATGATTCATTTAGACCTGTGTAAAAGACGGAGACATTTGTTGCTATTTAGTTAAAAATATAGAATAAATATTAAGGAAGTAAACGTAAAACACAAACACAGTCTGGCCTAGTTAAAAAGGTTTATACAGAAAGACAATGTGTTGTGTTAAGTAAACGATTATAGGTAATATCGCTTACATTTATAGAAGTGTGGGATTTGTACTATTGCGGACGTACGGTTTTTGTACACGTGACTCGGACAAAGTACGTGATTGCGTACGCAACGTAAAGACATACGCATGGTTGCGTGTTTAGGCAACGTGCGTAAGGGTACGACCGCTAAGTACAGATTACACAATAGCAGTGTTTAGTTTAGGGGCGGAATAGTAGCCACGCTACAATAGCAGAAATTGCTAGGTTTCCAAAATTTAGTTTAAATAAAACCTTTTCTACTGTATTACCTCTTGGGAAAGCTATCAGTTAACAGGAAAGGATATTTGTCTGATCAGAAAACTATAGAGTGTTAGTGTGGGCTGAAAAAGGTGTGAATGTATTGAACCCCGCTTGGTGAACTCGGTGAACTTGGTGAGCACGGTCTAGGTGAATAAGTGCAACGGAGTGTGATAAAGTTTTTTAAAGGTGTTGTTTTCTTGGTATTATACTCCGGCTGTTTTGGAGCACAGTGTGAAGACTCCAGTGATCCTACAACTTATAGATAGCAAGTGTCTATAAGCGGTACGATTGGACCGCACGGTTGTGTGAGCAATACATGGCGCAACGTGATACGAAGTTTTGCATATTTGTGCGTAAATCTCGTCATCATACGCGTTGTGTAGAGCACATGCAAGCTTGATTTGTGTAAAAATTGTCTTTTAGGCAGATATTCACTGGGTACGGTAAGTTACTTCTAAAGGCCCAGGGGATATAGGCTGAAGTAGGGCCTGCATTGGCTACATGTATCTGCTAAAAAGGGCGGATCCGTGGTACTCGGAGCAGAAGAAGTTAGTGGAAAAGCTTTGAGGACTTCCATCGTTAGACTACTGTGTTTGGAGCATTTTAGGAAGTTTTCCCGTGTTAAAAGGGTCCACAATGGGAGCCAAGTGCACAACACAGGGACGTTCCTCAGTCAGGGTTCAGACAGCAGAATTGAGACCCAGGGGGTCAGCTCGTTTGGTAATGTGGGGGAAGTATGGTCCCCACACTGAGACCTTTTGTGATGAATGGACACGAATGACTGTGGGGGATAAAGCATCATTTCCTGGGATAGGTAGTTTTTGAACCAGAGGTGTTGCAGAACTTAAGGATAAGAATATGTCTGATAAAATCCTGAAAACAAAGGGTCAGACATACAAATTGTTTAAACCTGTGACAGCAAGAGGGGTTGGTGAGTTTGATCCTAAGGTATTGCAGGTGGTATGTCTAACCAAAGTCATATAAGACAAGAATGGGAATATAAGAACTGTTTGAACTTGTTGCAAAAATAAATAAGTAGCAAAAAAAAAAAAAGAGAATGCAAGTACACCGCCTTATGTAGATGTGGAAGCAGTTACGGCCAGTGTACAAACTATAGAAAATAATAAAAATATGTAAAATATGACTGTAACCTATATATGTACTAATGAATGTTGAAGTTTTATTTAGGAGAAGAAGGTGACCTGATCGTTTTCAGACATTTCTCATGCACCCAGAGGAGTATCCAACCGGTAAAAGAAGAGCAGTAGCCTGTGGGAGAAGTGGCTGAGACCAGTGGAACAGGTAAGTATGGTATCATTCGTGTACATATGTAGTAAAATCTAAAAAAAAAATGAAACAAAAAAATCAAGAAAGTAACGTCAGAAATGGAGAAAAACCTGTCCGCGCATTAGTATTTGCCAGCAGGAAAGCGGACAGAGACAAGGTAACCCCAGGGTATTTCTTTCAATTACCATATAAGAAGTATTTGTTCCTAGTAATGCCCCTAGTAAAGATGAGCTCGGAAATGTTTGATGGACCATGTACAGACCCTTGATACGGGATGAGAAGGATTGAATGAATACTTCGCATGACCTAGAAGCTTGTTAAACTGTTTTTTGTTTTTGTCTCTTGCAGAAATAGAAAACTCTCCATCTGGATAAGACCACTGGTAAACACTAATTCGGCAAATGGGAGGTGGCTGTCTCTGTGCAAATGGACGGGCTCAATAAGGCATTGAGTGTTAGGGTGCAGACTTCTTTGCAAAATTGGAAAGGTCACAGTAGCTAATCTTAGATAGTGTGCTATTGAACATCACAAGAATAGTGCTAGGCGCAGAGAAAAACAGGTGGAGAGGTTGAGGACGGTAAGTATACTGGCACATACAGGAAAGACCCATCAGTCAAAACCCCAGATCCCTAATTGTCAATAATATGTTACACTTGTAGGAAGGAAGGGCATTTTGCCAGAGATGGTAGGAGTAGTAGGACACATAGTCAATATAGATCCCCTAGACAGAAAACACAAGCCACATTATTAAACACATAGACGGGACCAAGGGACATATAGTAAAGATAAACACATAGACGGGACCAAGGGACATATAGTAAAGAATCATAAGCCATATAGAAAACACAGATTCGGCTAATGGGAAGAACAAGATAAATGCAACTTACTAATGTTATATTTCACTGTTCTAGATGCATGTCCATCACAGGTAGAGGAAATTATCTCACAGATACCGGGTTCCCTATGAACTTAGGATGGACAGGACACTGGATTGATGGCTGGGATAGTCCCAGTAGAGATAAGACACACAGATTTTTTTTTAAAAAGGGGAATAGACCAAGTAGAGAATCACTTCCCCGTAGTGCCCAATCCAGTTGTCAAATTTTTATCAAATCTCCTTCCCCTCTACAAACTCATCTGTCACCAACCTCTATTCTGTTTCTCTACGGTTTTCCTCTTCATCTTTTGCGTTCACACAGGGTGGTACAATACATGGACCCAAGTACAGTTCAAACTCCACATGCCTAGGTCCTTCAGAGTTCTGCCCGAACCCAGTATATCTCAACAGCACGATGACACCAGTGTTACTGCAGTGTGCCTTGTCATGCACAAAGGGTGGAGAATGGGAATACTGGTGAAGGAAAATTTTGTATAGACACTGATATGCCTGTTGGTGAATGGCAAACCTGACATTTTCTTTTTCATTTTCTTCTTCCTTCTCTCCTCTAGAGAGGTTTCTTTTTTCTTTTCTTTTTTTTTTCTTTTTGAGTTATGCTCATGGTACTCTACATTGCAAACACACGATAGTTAAATTAAGATACAAAAATTTGTGTTCCCTGCAGGAAGAGGCAGTCTGGAGGACAAAGGGGTATGGCCAGGAGGCCTCAGGACTGTGGGCAGGTGGACATGGTACGCCAGTAGCCCTCAGAGCATACCTTTCAATTCTAGCTGAGGTAGCACATGGTCTGACTCATCTAGGCAAAGAGGGTAGGTGCAGGCTGATAAGAGCCTACTGGTGTGCGCCAGGATTCTATTCTCATGCAGGTAAGAGAGCAATGACCTGTCTTACTTGCTTGAGGAAGAATATTAGTAAAGCAATACCAACAGAGCCATCCGATATCCCTCCTGCAGACAAATCTTTTCAGGAAATACAAATCGACTTTGTACAGTCAACACCCTTTAGGAATTATTGTTATGTATTGGTGTGCACTGATGTTTTCTCAAACTGGGTAGAGGCATTTCCTGCCGCCACGGATGCTGCTGTGTTTACCGCAAAGAAAAATTGCGCAGAAATTTGTGTGTAGATAAGGATACCCCTGGAAGTAGGAGCAAAGCCTGAAATTGTACTATTGTCATAATAGATACTGCCACTAGTATTATGTAGCTTCGGAACCACTCCCAGATCTTCACTCGATGATTCACCCTCTTCGAAATTTGTTTTTGTTTTGGTATTTGTGTCTTTTTGGGTTGTTTTTGGAAGACAACCTCATGTCATGATTGATCCGCACAATGATCAGAAATACACCAATGAGGTGACAGTACAGTACCTTATTGAGATAGCATTTGAGAACTTGACAAAAGAACTTGAAACTGTTGATTGCTGGTATGCCAAATGCTAACTGTCTTGATTATGAACCAAGAGACTGTGTGATTGTCCTTACGCTCAGGTTGCCTAATAGACAGGTGGGAAGGACCATACCAAGATTTGTTGACAGCACTAAAGGTCGCCGAAAGAGAGATTTGGGTCCACTCGTCCCACTGCAAGAAGGCCGCTGACCCGGAGAGAATTTGTGACAAAGTAGTTTATTGCTCACATTCATCGAGTTTGGGAACTGTGTGATCGAAGTGAACTGTGTGTTCCAAGTGAACTGTATACTCAAAGAGCAAAGCAAAAGTACCACCAGAGACTCTGTTCCATGAAGACTGAGAGACGGCACTGTTGGACACTACCTGAGCGTGCTAAAGGACTGCAGAAAGACCAGTCATTGTAATTGATTTGTTATGAACAAGAGTTGTTTTGTTCTATTTCTCTTTTCTCTCTTTCCCGCTGACAAACATTTTCTTTCAGGATATTCTATTTTTGCGAGGTTTTTTTTTTTTCATATGAGGAGTCGAGTGTGAGACTGGAACTGGTTCTGTAGGAAGGAGTGATCTCCTTATAGGATCCCAGGATTAGCCGATCAGTTTGTTAAAAAATCAGAGAAAAATCAAAGGTCTAGTAGTTATGGAGTTCAGAGGTAATCAGGAACAGTCAGACAATGGCTATTCACACATTGCAGATAAAGAGCTCATTATGAGTGGCTCTCCCCGAACTCTGAAGGTTTACGTTATTTAGTAAGGACACTATTTATGTTATTTGTTCAATGATTAAACAGAATTAGCATACGTTCCAGAAATGGAAACAATGTTCGGAAAATGATAGGAATATGTAGATCATGAAAATTTTATATGTCACTGTCACGATTTATTTGTGTCTTTTTCACCTACCCAGCAGAACCTCAATAGAATACAAACATTAGTGTACGAAGACGTAGGTACATATATGTGTGAAATGTTCGTCGCAAATCAGACATTATAGGCCAAAGCACTGTCCCAGCATACTCTATAGGTTGAATGTTGTCCCACACCCAACCAGTGGTCCCGTGACCGCCAAGTGCATATAGAGGATGTCTCGTCCTCCTCCCTGCCTTCCCCAAATATAGTCAAGTGTCTGATTTGCGAAATGCATATATACTTGTGTCTAGGTCACCGATAATGGTATGAAATATTTTTTCTTATGTTAATAATTGATGACAGTTATTGTTTACTGCCAAAGGGTGGACTGTCAAAGTCAAAAATATTACATAAAGAGAACATACAAACTACACACATTTAAGTCCCTATACTTGCAAATATGCGCAGCGAGCACAGCACTATATGGTAACACGCATTTACACGGACATGCCACAGAGATGGATTCGACACTTATTTCATACAGTACATAATTATAATAATATCAAGAGCCAGACATCATGGTCATTTAAAATCACCTAATGAATTAATGTCATGAATGTGTATTATTTGAACGGAACCAGATACATCGGTCATATTTACTATTAAAACAACCAGCTTAATGTGTAGATTAATTTGATACTTGTTATTAAGTTGTAGGACATTGCAGCGGATAGTTATGAGTGAATGTATAAAAGCTAAAATCACTTTGTTAGAACAATGAATGATACAGTGAACAGGGAACTCCGGCCGGCCCCTTTGGCAGTCTTCAGGGCTGAACCTGATCAGCATATACAAAGAGAATAGTGACTCAATCATAAATGAGAGAGAGACCCCTCCCCCAGGAACTAGTCACACAGGAAGGTAGTTACTGTCTCTGGTGGGCTCAGAGTCAGTTGCTTTTGGTCTGAGAGGGAGATGGAGGACTTGCTGGCAGATCAGTTCCTGTATTTATTTACGGAGAGAGGGAGACATAAGCTACATTGGAGGGAATGGTAATTGTATCGCTGGCATGTGACTGAAATTGTATGTAATTGTATGTAACTATGTATTAACTGCTTACTGTATGAGTTGTAACTATAGGTATACTGTACTTTGTAATATATACTGAATCCATATCCTTTTTAATAACACATATATATATATCAATGAGCTTTGGAACTCAGATAATGTGTGGGTGTATTGTTTTCTCTTATGGGATGCAGTGTTGTGCGATGTACAGCGCACATTTATGGGATTTGGTAATAAGATGTGCAGGCATTTACAATATATATTAGAGCGGGCATTTTAAATATTTGTGAGAAATCAATTTGGCATTCATACCGCTATGTGTAAAAATGGGGAATCTGCCTGCCGCTATGTGTAAAAATGGGGAATCTGCCTGCCGCAATGTGTAAAAATGGGGAATCTGCCTGCCGCAATGTGTAAAAATGGGGAATCTGCCTGCCGCAATGTGTAAAAATGGGGAATCTGCCTTCCGTAATATGTAAAAATGGGGAATATGCCTGCCGCAATGTGTAAAAATGGGGAATCTGCCTGCCGCTATGTGTAAAAATGGGGAATCTGCCTGCCGCAATGTGTAAAAATGGGGAATCTGCCTGCCGCAATATGTAAAAATGGGGAATCTGCCTGCCGCAATGTGTAAAAAGGGGGAATCTGCCTGCCGCAATGTGTAAAAAGGGGGACGCTGTCTGCCGTAATGTGTAACAAGGGCACGCTGTCTGCCGTAATGTGTAACAAGGGCACGTTGTCTGCCGTAATGTGTAAAAAGGCGACGCTGTCTGCCGTTATGTGTAAAAAGTGTACGCTGTCTGCCGTAATGTGTAAAAAGGGGACGCTGTCTGCCGTAATGTGTAAAAAGGGGACGCTGTCTGCCGTAATGTGTAAAAAGGGGGACGCTGTGTGCCGTTATGTGTAAAAAGTGTACGCTGTCTGCCGCTATGTTTAACAAGGGCACGCTGTCTGCTGTTATGTGTAAAAAGTGTATGCTGTCTGCCGCTATGTGTAACAAGGGCACGCTGTCTGCCGTTTTGTGTAAAAAGGGAACGCTGTCTGCCGTTATGGGTAAAAAGGGGACGCTGTCTGCCGTTATGTGTAAAAAGTGCACGCTGTCTGCCGTAATGTGTAAAAAGGGGGACGCTGTCTGCCGTAATGTGTAAAAAGGGGACGCTGTCTGCCGTAATGTGTAAAAAGAGGAATCTGTCCGCCGTAAGGTGTAAAAGGGTATCTACCTGGTGTAGTGGTGCTACTATGCACCGTTTTATGAATTGGTATTATTTTGTGGCCACACCCCTTCCCCACGAAGCCACGCCACTATGTATTTTTGCGCGCGCCTATGGCGCGCACTGCCTCTGTTTTGCATGCAGGGGTGGGGCTCCGATGCCGTTTCTTGCACACAGTGCTAAAATGTCTAGTTACGGCACTGTTGCTAGGTATCCATTTCTCTGGCCCTGAGCAGGTCCCCCTCACCAGATCCTCTCCAGGGGATGAGGGGGGAGAGGAAAGGGGGGCGGCAAAGCATTTTGTAGCACCTGGGCCCACCGCTTGCTAGTTCCGCCACTGCTGTGAGGCCTTGGTTAGCATTGCACCCTCATAGCATTGAGTTTCTAGGATCAGCTCTGACCAGTGTGCCATGTTTTTGGAGTTTGCACAATTCCCCATGGGTTTCCTCTGGGCAGGACGTCTTCAGAGAGTAGGGGGCCCATATACAGTCTCTTTCTGGGCCCTCTAACAGGCTGCGCTGTAGACTTCGGGCACTAGGGTCACTAGGGGACCCTAGGGCTGTCCCAGAGTCTAGAGCAAAAATGGTGTGCTGGCCAATTTCACAGTGATTTTCCTACTGTGCATGAGTGAAACACGGGAAAAATAGCCGCCTCACCAATATGCAAGTAGCACTGCTGCTGTGATGTGGGACTTTGGAGGGTAAGTATTGAAAAAAAATGGGTGTAGGGTGTGCGGTGTGGGCCCCCCGGGGGCCCGTGTGCACCGCACATACTGCACCCTTTATAAATACACCATTGCCTCTGGTTGATCTGGTTTCTCCAGTATCATAACCTCGGACATAACTGTAATTGTACAGGGCTGCACACAATCTCTTACTACTAAGTACTGAGGATTTTTACACTTTTTCATACTTAAAGTTGACAATGGATGACAATTTATTCATGTCTCCATCATTTCCCATTTGGACTACTGCAGCCGCCCACTCTGTGGCCATCCTTTTGCTTTCTTAACTCCATCCTCAGTTCTGCTGCTTATCTAATCCTTTCTCAGTATTTAGCTGCCATTTATGACTGCTGTGTGTGGTGCTGGCTTTTAATTAACCACCAGTGGTCAGCATAGACAATTACACCGTTCAGTGTGTAGGTAGGGTAGCTTGATCCATGTTGTGGAACTTGGATCAAGTGAGAAGTGGCGCAGTAGTAGTTTAGAAAGGGTGAGTGACTGCTGTGTATTAACGTTGGCAGTTTAACCATAGATGTTTACATCTGTTGTCCTCCCTGGTAGAATATGACATTTTGTACCATTAGACCCTATAGATTCTATGGGAATCATGTTATCACAGATATGGAGCGGCGGCCGCCGCGCTAACCCCTCTGCAGCTTGCTGGGTCTCCGGGGCGATCCCCCCGGTGGGCTCTGGCTCCCGGCTTACGGCCGGCGTCTCTCCAGATCATGGGCGCCGCCATTGTGCCTGGCGTCCACATGGGCAGTATGGGCCAATGGCGATCCAGAGCTCCCTCCACCAATCAGAGGCAGGGCGGGCAGTTCAAAAGGAGGCGCTGGGCAAAGCTCCGGCACCTGTGTATCGTCGCTGCACAAGCTATCGCCAGGCTCATGCTGCAGTTCATGGAGGAGTGTTTCCCAGCTCTCTGTGTTCCAGTGCTCCCAGCATT
Organism: Pseudophryne corroboree; assembly: GCF_028390025.1. NCBI lineage: Eukaryota > Metazoa > Chordata > Amphibia > Anura > Myobatrachidae > Pseudophryne > Pseudophryne corroboree. The sequence continues at coordinate 753,555,014 of NC_086449.1, forward strand.
ACACTGTGTTTCCCAGCTATCTGTGTTCCTGTGCTTCCAGCATTACACTGTGTTTCCCAGCTATCTGTGTTCCTGTGCTTCCAGCATTACAGTGTTTCCCAGCTCTCTGTGTTCCAGTGCTCCTAGCATTACACTGTGTTTCCCAGCTCTCTGAGTTCGTGCTTCCAGCATTTCAGTGTGATTTCCAGCCCTCACTGCACTCATTTCTTCATTCAGTGTTCTTCAGCATCTTTCACAAGTCATCATTCATTTCTTCATTCAGTGATCTTCAGCATCGTTCACAAGTCACCACTTATTTCTTCTTTCAGTGGACTTCAGCATCGTTCATAAGTCATCACTCATTTCTTCACTCAGTGTTCTTCAGCATCGATCACAAGTCACCACTCATTTCTTCACTCAGTATTCTTCATCATCGTTCATAAGTCATCACTCATTTCTTCACTCAGTGTTCTTCAGCATCGTTCATAAGTCATCACTCATTTCTTCACCCAGTGTTCTTCAGTATCGATCACAAGTCATCACTCATTTCTTCACTCTGTATTCTTCAGCATCGTTCATAAGTCATCACTCATTTCTTCACTCAGCGTTCTTCAGGATCAATCACAAGTCATCACTCAGTGTTCTTCAGCATCGTTCATACGTCATCACTCATTTCTTCACTCAGTGTTCTTCAGCATCGTTCATAAGTCATCACTCATTTCCTCATTCAGTATTCTTCAGCATCGTTCACAAGTCACCACTCATTTCTTCACTCAGTGTTCACTCAGTGTTCTTCAGCATCGATCACTCATTTCTTCACTCAGTGTTCTTCAGCATTGATCACAAGTCATCACTCATTTCTACACTCAGTGTTCTTCAGCATCATTCATAAGTCATCATTTATTTCTTCATTTACTGTTCTTTGGCATCATTCATAAGCATTAGTTACTTAAAGCTGAATGAGGAAGACCTACAGCCGTCCGTCTCTATTTCGACCCAGCTATGGTTCCACTCCCCATCCACTGGTGGAAGAATCCCCGAGTACCCAACTCTCTCGTCCCAGGTCTGTGACACGTCATATTCCCCTGCACCCTCTCCACGTGTCAGCGTCCGGAGTCTTACCGGTACGCTGGGGCCACGGGGCTGGCTTCCTTGGCGATGTGCGGGCAGAGGCGGAGGTGGGCTGCTGCGCCGGATCTGTGGGCAGCAGTAGCGGCGGTGAGTGGGTCCGCTCGTGGCGGCGGGACGCCGCTACAGCGGGTCGCTCTTGCTGAGCCGTTGCTAGGAGACCAGGGCCAGTGAGCATTGTGGCTTTGCAAAAAGGTCTGCATTACTGGGCGCCGCCATGTTGGAGACCAAGTTTTAAGCATAGTTCCTGTTTCCTGTTTCTTCCAGCCAATCCAGGGGAAGCTCTCCCTATAAAAGGGGGATGGTTTAGGACAGGGATGCCAGTGCTTCAAGTTACAACCCTGTTGTAGGTGCTTTAGCCTGTGCTCCCAGAATTCCTGCTGTATTCTGGTTCCTCCTGATCCTGCTTGGTCGGTTCTCTGTTGCTGCTGCAGCCCTGCCGTTTCTAGCCTGTTACTGCCTGTGGAAGCGCTCCTGGAAAACCCGGTCCAGTAAGACTCTTTGGGCACAGTCGGCTCCGGCTTTTCTGCCTCGTCTTTCAAGCCACACTCCACAGATCTCCTTCACCAGCCACGCCTTTGTACCACCGACCACAGCCTGCAGATTATTATCTTCAGCCTCGTTTAACAAACCACAGTCCACAGTCCTTGTCTCCAGCCACGTCTTCAACCACCATCCCCAGTTCCACAGTTCATCATCTACAGTCTCGTTTTTCAAATCACAGTCCACAGTTCTTCGCCCCCTGCCACGTCTTTAACCATCGTGCTCCAGCCTCTGTCCTCTACCTCAGCCCTGTACATAATAAATACTTTCCATTGACTCTCAAATCCCGCCTACATTCTTCATTGCTCCGTGTCCCATGCGAAGGAACTATATCAAGCCCCCTCATCTGGTTCATTCACAGCCTGCTACCTCCTCGGGCAAATCTCAGCTGCCGGATCCTCAAACTTTGCTAGACGTGACAGTAAGCACTGGCCAAATGGATTCGACGGGTGATCAGGCCTCAGGAGGGGATTCAACTGCAGATATCTGGTCTCGCTTAAATAAGCAGGAGGCCACACAATCTCAAATCGTGCAGTTCATGCAGAGTATGTCCGAACGTCTCGATTCTCTCTGTGTTGCCATGACGGCCCCTCAAGTATCTACAGCTGCTCCCACATTAGCACCTCCAGTCCCGCTTCCTTCTGTACCAGTACCACTCCCACAGTTGCATTTGCCACCTCCCAGTAAATTCGATGGGAATCCAAAACAATGCCGCGGGTTTCTTAACCAGTGCGAAATCCAGTTCGAACTACAGTCGGCCAACTTCCCATCAGCACGAACCAAAGTAGCCTATATAATTTCTTTACTTACCGGGCAAGCGTTGGAATGGGCTTCACCATTGTGGGAGAGGATGGATCCCATCTTATCTAACTATCCAGAATTCGTGGCCACCTTTCGAAGAATCTTCGACGAACCGGGCAGGACTTCTGCCGCCTCATTGGAGATCCTGCGCCTGCGTCAGGGCACGCGTGCGGTCAGTCAGTACGTGATCCAGTTTCGCACTCTTTCCTCAGAACTGAACTGGAACGAGGAGGCTCTCATTGCAGCTTTCTGGAGCAGTCTCTCCGAAAAGATCAAAGATGACTTTGCAACTCAGGACGTACCTGATAAGTTGGATAAACTAATTTCTTTATGCAATAAGTTAGATCTAAGGTACAGAGAACGCTGTATGGAGAGGTTGCGGTCAGATCGCCCTAAGCCTAGAATTGTTCTTCCACCAACACCATCATCACCAACTGCGGAAGAACCCATGCAGATTAATCGCTCCCGCCTCTCCAATGAAGAACATCAGAGATGGCGACAAGGGAACCTCTGCCTGTATTGTGGTGCATCTGATCACTTTGTTAAAACTTGCAATCTACGTCCGGGAAACGCCCGCTCCTAGTTTGTGCTGGAGAGGTCAAGCTAGGAGAATTCTCAGAATTACATACCAAGAAAAAGTCTGTCCTGTTAACCCAATTGGAGCTCCCTTCTTCTTCTCTTCTCATCCCTGCACTACTCGACTCCGGAGCCGCCGAAAGTTTCATTACGTCAGCTCTGGTCAAACGATCTGGAATACAAACGGTTCCTTTGGATCGTACCATTTCTGTTACCGCAGTGGATGGAAGTTATATCCCTGAGGGGATTATATCCTTTCGTACTATTCCTCTCAAGATGAAGGTCGGAGTTCTCCATTCAGAAAAAAATCTCTTTCCTTGTAATTCCTAAAGCCTCTCATGAACTAATCCTAGGGTTTCCATGGTTAATCAGACACAATCCCCACATAGATTGGCAAACTATGGATGTTCTCTCTTGGGGACAAGACTGCTTCCAGAACTGTTTACCTTCAGTTAGACCTCTCTGTTCTTCCAGCCCTTCCAGCCTTCCTGTGGAGTACCAAGCTTTTCAAGATGTTTTCAGTAAGCATGGGGCAGACACCTTGCCTCCGCATCGTACTTGGGATTGTCCCATTGAGCTAGTACCCGGTAAGACTCCTCCCCGAAGACGAATTTACCCTCTCTCACTTCCCGAGACACAGGCCATGTCGGAGTATATACGGGAGAACTTGGAGAAAGGGTTCATCAGGTCTTCTACATCTCCGGCCGGAGCAGGATTTTTTTTCGTCAAAAAGAAGGATGGGGGGTTGCGGCCCTGTATTGACTAAAGAGGTCTCAATGACATAACCGTTAAGAACAGATATCCGTTACCTCCGATTCCAGAACTGTTCGACCGTGTTAAAGGAGCTACTGTATTTACTAAGTTGGACTTACGGGGGGCCTACAATCTTATACGTATTCGCCCAGGGGACGAATGGAAGACGGCATTTAATACCCGCGATGGCCATTACGAATACCTGGTAATGCCTTTTGGCCTATGTAACGCCCCGGCCGTCTTTCAAGAGTTCATTAACGAAATCTTCAGAGATCTCCTCTATGACTGCTTGGTAGTGTATCTGGATGACATCCTCATTTTTTCTAGGGATCTGAAGACCCATCGGGAACAAGTCAAAGAAGTGTTAATTCGTTTACGAAGGAATCAGTTATTCTGTAAGTTAGAGAAGTGCACCTTTGAAGTACCCACGATTCCATTCCTCGGTTACATTCTTTTAGGGCAGAGGTTACATATGGACCCCGCTAAAGTCCAGGCGATTCAGGATTGGGCGCTTCCAGCTACCCTTAAAGGAATTCAACGTTTCCTGGGGTTTGCTAACTTCTACCGAAGATTAATTCAAAATAATTTTTCTATCATAGCTCCTATAACCGCATTAACTAGGAAGGGAGCCGATCCTGCCAAGTGGTCTCCTGAGGCTTTGGAAGCTTTTTCATCTTTAAAGGAGGCCTTCACGACTGCTCCAGTTCTTCGACAACCCGATCTCAGTTGTCCGTTCTTGGTGGAGGTTGATGCCTCTACTTTGGGAGTGGGAGCAGTATTATCCAAGCTTTTTGAGGACAAGAAGGTCCATCCTTGTGCATTCTTCTCGCGAAGATTCTCCCCCGTTGAACAGAATTACGCTATTGGGGAACAGGAATTACAGGCAATTAAGTTGGCCTTTGAGGAGTGGAGGTATTTGTTGGAGGGAGCTCAGCATCCAATTTCGGTGACCACGGATCACAAGAACCTTCTGTATCTACAGTCAACCCGATGTCTGAACCCACGCCAAGCAAGATGGGCACTCTTCTTTACCCGTTTTAATTTTAAACTCAGTTACCGACCAGGTTCCCTCAACAAAAAGGCAGATGCATTATCTCGCTCCCTAAGTTCAGAAGAACCCTCTGACCGTTCAAAAGAGCAATTTATCCTGGAATCCACCTCTTTTTCTGCAACTAATACCTCTCCACTTCCTCCTCCAGGGAAGATCTTCGTTGCACCAAATCTTCGCAAAAAACTTCTTACATGGGCTCACTCCTCCTCCTTCATGGGCCATGCGGGCAGTCATAAGACACTTAAATTCATTCAGCGCTCCTACCGGTGGCCTCATTTCAGGACTGACGTTCAGGAATTCGTAGCTGCCTGTCCAAAATGTGCTCAGCATAAAAGTCCCAAGGGTCCACCAGCTGGGTTACTCCATCCTTTGCCGGTACAACTAAGACCATGGACGCATATTTCTATGGACTTTATTACAGATTTACCTACGTCTGGTGGGCGGAACACCGTATGGGTCATAGTTGACCGATTCTCTAAAATGGCACACTTTGTTCCTCTGGCTAATCTTCCATCTGCATCCCAGTTGGCAAAATTGTTTATAGTAGAGATCTTTCGACTCCATGGTCTACCACAGGAAATCGTGCCTGATAGAGGTCCTCAATTTGTGGCCAAGTTTTGGAGATCCCTATGTTCTGCTCTTGGCGTGAAATTAAACTTCTCCTCAGGATATCATCCCCAAACGGATGGTCAAACAGAGAGAGTGAACCAGGATCTGGAGACTTTTCTGCATTTATTCATGTCCTCCTCACAGGACGACTGGCTGGACTTCCTCCCATTCGCAGAATTTGCCCATAACAATCTTTATCACTCTGCCACAAACTCTTCTCCATTCTTCATTAATTATGGTTACCATCCAAGAGTTCCTGACTTCCAACTTCTGCCTACGCTCGAGGTTCCTGCTGCAGAGTCAACACTTCGACAATTTACTGAAGCCTGGAAACTAAGTTCACAAGACTTTGCTCAAGATATCCAAGAGATATAAGACCTATGCAGATCTGAAACGAAAAGCTGTACCAAGCCTTAAGGTAGGAGATCGGGTTTGGGTTTCCACACGTAACCTAAGATTAAAGGTTCCTACAAAAACGTTTGCTCCCAGATTTATTGGGCCTTACCAAATCGAAAAAGTGTTGAATCCTGTGGCTTACAAAGTGAAATTACCTCCGCAGTTGAGAATTCCTAATGCATTTCATATTTCTCTCATAAAACCATTGGTACTTAATCGGTTCAGAGCCGCTGTGCCTAAATCACCCAAGACCCAATCAGCACATGGAGACAAATTTGAGATTCACAAGATCCTCGATTCTCGCAGACGTTATGGTCGCATCCAGTACCTTGTTGATTGGAAGGGGTATGGGCCAGAGGAGAGATCTTGGGTAGATGCAGAGGATGTCTCAAATCCCGCCTACGTTCTTCATTGCTCCGTGTCCCATGCGAAGGAACTATCCAGCCCCCTCATCTGGTTCATTCACAGCCTGCTACCTCCTCGGGCAAATCTCAGCTGCCGGATCCTCAAACTTTGGTAGACGTGACACCACGGACCAGTGATTCCCAACATTATCATTCCTGTCCCTCCTACATCCTAGTGAATGCGGGAGGATCGACTGTTGTTGCAATGGTCCGGGGTACGGGGTACTACCCACAAATAAGTGATTCTCCCTGCAGTTGCGAGAAAGTAGGTAAATATGACTTTAACAAAGGGAACCTGCTGGGGCATTTAAGTGATACCCATCTCCCGAACAGTCAGCGTAGACTTACCACATAACCGACCAGGCGCAGACCCTTCTGCGCATACATAATCGGGCATTCCCAGTATCTTCGGTGACTTTGAATTGCACATGCTCTGAAATATACTGATACAGAGCTATACAGATTGTGACCACATTACACCTACATTCAAAAACAGGGCATTCTCACCTAGGTTAAGGTAGGACGTGTTCATGCAAGAGTTGGGTGTAATGTAATATACGCATATTTATTTAGAGGTATATTTTTGCAGGCAGGTGCAAGGGCTAAGGGGGCCATTCCGAGTTGATCGCTAGCTGCCGTTGTTCACAGCGCAGCTATCAGGCTAAAAATCAGCATTTCTGCGCATGCGTATGCCCCGCAATGCACAGGCGCATCGTACGGGTACAATGAGCATCGTGGGTTTGCACAGAGTGTAACGAACATTCCAGTCGCACAGCCGAACGCAGGAAGATTGACATGAAGTTGGCGTTTCTGGGTGGCAACTGACCGTTTTCAGGGAGTGCTTAGAAAAACGCAGGCGTAGCAGAAAAAATGCAGGCGTGGCTGGGCGTTCGCTGGGCGGGTGTGTGACATCAAAAGCCGTCCCTCCGTCGTTAGAATCAACGCACGCGAAGAGTAACTACAGGGCTGGTCTTGTTTTGCACAAAAAGATTTTGCAGGTGCTCTGCTGCACAAGCGTTCGCACTTCTGCAAAGCGAAAATGCACTCCCCAGTGGGCGTAAACAATGCGTTTGCACGGCTGCTAAAAACTGCTAGCGAGCGATCAACTCGGAATGACCCCCTAAGTAAGGTGCAAAGTGTACACCATGGGGTAAATTTACTAAGATGGGAGTTCTATTTAAGATGGGATGTTGCCCATAGCAACCAATCAGATTCTACTTCTTATTTATTCAGCTCCTTCTAGAAGAAAATACCTGGAATCTGATTGGTTGTTATAGGCAACATCCCATCTTAAATAGAACTCCCATCTTAGTAAATTTACCCCCAAGTGCACGTTACACTGTCACTCCTCTAGGAGTACAAATCTGCATATGGGCAAATATCCACATTTTATTCCATGCGTGATTATTTGAGCAATGGCCCTCATTCCGAGTTGTTCGCTCGTTAGCCGCTTTTCGCAGCAGTGCACACGCTTAGCCGCCGCCCTCTGGGAGTGAATCTTAGCTTAGCAGAATTGCGAACGAAGTATTCGTAATATAGCGAAAAGTTTTTTCTTTGCAGTTTCTGAGTAGCTCGAGACTTACTCTTCCAGTGCGATCAGTTCAGTGCTTGTCGTTCCTGGTTTGCCGTCACAAACACACCCAGCGTTCGGTCAGACACTCCCCCGTTTCTCCAGCCACTCCCGCGTTTTTCCCAGAAACGGCAGCGTTTTTTCACACACTCCCATAAAACGGCCAGTTTCCGCCCAGAAACACCCACTTCCTGTCAATCACACTACGATCAGCAGAACAAAGAAAAAACCTCGTAATGCCGTGAGTAAAATACCAAACTTCTTAGCAAATTTACTTGGCGCAGCCGCAGTGCGAACATTGCGCATGCGCAGTTAGCGGAAAATCGCACCGATGCGAAGGAAAATAACGAGTGAACAACTCGGAATGAGGGCCAATGCACGCCCTGATTTACCTTCCACTCTGCACCAGTCCGTTATCTCTGCACAGTAAAACGATCTGCGGACACATGCTGTAAACAAGAGACATCACTGTTATAACGACAGCACATGCCATTATTTACAAGCATCCTATTTGTTTGGAATGTTTAAACTACTATGTAAATCTCTGTATTCCCAGGATGTGCCTTGCTATGCAGTTGTCTTATACATTAACTATTATTACTCTTTTTCAAAGTCCATGTTACATTTGCTTTGCGGAAAAAGAAATATCAACATCTTGAACGCAGCGCCTGGGTTTAAGTGAATCATTTTGTGTGCTGCAACAGTGCATATTCTCCTGTGGGCAGGTGGGAGAATTAGGTGGGGATAGTGGTGGCCACTGATAATTGGGGGGTAGCAATGTACTGTGCACCACTACAATCACACATTTTTTTGTTTCCATTAAAACCCCCTTTGAGAACTGACACATTACAAATTGCTGTGGCTCAGTGATCCGATTCACACATTATTAACACATTTCCAAAGCCATACAACATCAGGATGACTTTTACACGATGCATGTACACCACAAACAGTAGCTAGGCAAAGCTCATACTAAACTACAATATTTTTACAGTAGAGATATGCGCAGACCTCTGTGTTTTGGTTTTGGATCTGGATTCATCTTTGGGTTTTGGTTCAGATTCAGAATTTTGATTTGGTCTAAAATCGTTAAAAAATATTGTCAATCATTGATAAAAATTGATAAAAACAACTGTCATTTTTGCAATCCAAATTTTAAACTTAGGGTAGATTCAAACCAGGACTCAGATGGGATCTCCTCAGTGGATCCAGACTGGGTTTTGGTTCTGTCGAATCCACAAAATTCAGGTGGATCTGGATTTCTGGAGAACCAAACCGGGCATCTCTATTTTACAGTAAAATGAGACAGAGCTGAATAGGCACGAGAGTATATAAGGGTCTTTGATTTTTATGATTGGTTTGTTTAGGCTAGGTTGCTCGGCAGATCAAGATTATTAGCTGTTTTTTATTGGTTTAGGCTTGGCCTATCAGTAATTGATGGTAGGAGGGCTTTGGCAGCCTTTATAGGGAGCATTTTGAGTGAAAATCATCCTCTTGTTGGTTTGGAAGCCTACCCGCCCTCCCCAGTTTTTTTAATTTTATTCATGTTCTACTTTCCAATTACTCATTCGAGCTACAAATTTTCAATTTCAGCCGGCGGGAAGGCGCTACGGCCAGCGGTCATATGTAGCATAAGTAGTCGCTGTGGGGCACTTAACCCTTTGATGAACGGCCGTGTTGTCCTGCCCCTGAGGGGCGACAAAGGGCGTTCCCAGTAGGAGGTCCGTACCGTGCCAGTAAGGGGTGGTGAGTCCTTCAGAGCGCAGGCAGGGCCAGTGCAAGGTTTCTAGGCACCCTAGGCTAAGCTACACAATACTGCCCCTGCCTCCCCCAATACCCTGCCCCCAGTTTCTCACATACAGATGTAGCCATGCTCATCTATGCCGCAATGCGTACGCACCCATCGCAGCATAATGCGAACTCGCCACACCTGTGATTGCACCACACTGCTGCGGCCAGTCGCAGTATAACACGTTCGCAGTATGCACTGACGCCTGTGCACATGTATACGCATCGCGGCATAGATGAGCACGGCTACATCTGTATATATATGTATATATATATATCTAAGCTTTCTAAAGACGGCGGCACTCTCGGGACTATATAAATGAAAGTCAAAGACACTAAGGTCTGTTCACCGTTTCGGTCCGCTGGACCTTTATCAAGAACCCGGGTTCTTGATAAAGGTCCAGCGGACCGAAACATTGAACAGACCTTAGTGTCTTTGACTTTCATTTATATAGTCCAGAGAGTGCCGCCGTCTTTGGAAAGCTTGTATGTGGTGTGAAAATACCTTGGAGGGCACCAGGGCAGTTAAATGGCATAGCATCAGGAGAGTGCTGTATTTATAAATTGCTATGTTGGCACTCAATTCAGAAACAGTTACATGCATCAAAAGAACACGTATGCTGAAAGCAGTTTGTGGATTAGAATAATAATAATGTATCAGTCTAATGGCACTTGAGTTATAACAAAGTAACAAACCTTTAATTGATTTTAACCACACAGTACTGGCTAATCCACAAGCTGCTTGATATACTAGCAGAGTGTTCAAACTGCAAAGAAGTCTGTGACTGCAATGGAAGCGCAGGCAGAATCTTAGTACATACCGGTGATAAGGAAGCCGGTGAGTTAGAACATTGCAGCATTAATAATGTGAAAATATCGCAAGCAGCATGCGGAAATTAGTACACTCCGCCCTCTATGAGGGAAAGAGGTGGAAGCGGGGGGGAAGAGCAATGCATCTTGCTTAGTTTATAGTAGGAGTAGGATAGACTCTACGGGTGCCACTCACAGTATCTTTGTGCGCTTGTGGCACTAGTGCCAATGGCTGCCTATGGGGGTAATTCAGACCTGATCACAAGCAGGCAATTTTTGCACTGCTGTGATCAGATAGTCGCCGCCTGCAGGGGGAGTGTTTTTTAGCTGTGCAAGTGTGCGAACGCATGTGTAGCAGAGCTGTACAAACAGATCTTGTGCAGTCTCTGTGCAGCCCAGGACTTACTCAGCTGCTGCGATCACTTCAGCCTGTCCGGGACCGGAATTGATGTCAGACACCCGCCCTGCAAACACTTGGAATTGCCTGCATTTTTCCTACCACTCCCAGAAAACGGTCAGTTGCCACACGCAAACGTCCTCTTCCTGTCAATCTCCTTGCGATTGCCTGTGCGAATGGATTCTTCGCACAAACACATCGCTGAGCGGCGATCCGCTTTGTACCCGTGCGACGGGCCTGCATATTTGCGGTGCATACTCATTCGCAGTTTAGACCTGATGACCCGCTGTGAGAAAATGCAGCATAGCGATCAGGTCTGAATTACCTCCTATGTCTGTACTATAAGATGGATGATGCTACAAAATAGACCTATTTTTGTGCTTAAAGGCTTCCCCTAGAAGAGGAGAGGGGGGCAAGGGTTAGGCACCACCTGCTAGGGTTAGGCTTAGACTTCGAGGAGGGAGGGTTATGATTAGGCACCACTGGGGAGGATTAGGGATAGGCTTCGGGGAGGGAGGGTTAGGGATAGGCTGCAGGAGAGAGAGGGTTAGGTTTAGGCTGTGCGGAGGGGGGGTTAGGCACCACCTGGGAGGGTTAGACTTCGGGGAGGGAGGGTGAGGCACCACTGGGGCGGGTTGGGGAGTGGGGGACAGATAGTTAGGGCTAAGCTGTGGGGAGGGTAAGTTAGGCACCTCTGGAGGGGGTTAGGGTTAGGCTGCTGGGGGGGGGGGGGGAGGGGGGTAGGGTCAGGCTGCAGGTAAGGAGGATTAGGGAGGTAAGGGATTAGGGGTAGCATATTTATCCAGTAATTCTCAGGATTCAGAGCATTGGGATGCCACTGTCGGTATTCTGACTGTCGGCATCCCAAGCTCTGGGGTCCAGATACCATCCCCCCTAGGCACTAAGGCAGCCTACAATGGAGCTGTTGTTAGGAGTATAACAATCTGTCATCTTAGTAGTAGCTATCAAGTAATATTTGTTTTTATCTATAAATTTTTTATTTAAAAAAAAAATCAGTATTGTCAAACTGTTTTAGGTAAGGTGCATGTGGACATTTTTGGGGGTTAAAGTACCTCCCATGTGGCTTAATAGTACTGTCATTTGTCTTACAGTTAGGTAACCTGCATCTAAATACAGTTAACTTTTTGCCCAATTTTGACGATAGTTGGTGTGACTGGAATATAAAGACATTTGAAAGGAGAAATGTTTTGAATGTAGCATGGGGGGAGAGAATATATGTGGGGTATGTGATTGGAGGGTGGGGATGTAACCGCGAGGGGGAGTCTAATGTGCAGGATGATATGGCAATCGTGGGGAGTTTTATATTACAGGATGCATTGGCGGTGGTGTGTGTGTAATATGTGGGAGGCAATCGCTGGAGGGGGGGTAAATATGCAGGAGGTAACCACGAGAGAAGGAGCGGGTCATGTGTGACTCAGGAGGCAGAGTTGTGTGTGGGGGGGTGTGTAATATGCCGGAGGGAATTCCATGGGTGCGGATAATATGCAGGAGGCAATCGGGGGAGGAGGGGGGGGGGGGGGGAGGATTGCGTGTGTTTAATATGCAGGAGGCACTCACGGATGTGGCACTCATAATATACGGTATGCATTCGCGGGAGGCAGATGGCGGGTAAAAAGCGGAATGCAATCACGGGAGGGAGGCAGGTAACATGTGGAAGACAATCGCAGGAGGGGTGGCACGGATAATATTCAGGATGCAATCGCGGGAGGTACGGGCGGGTAAAATGCTAGATGCAGTTGCGAGAGGAGTGGCGCCGGGTAACATGAGGGTTTCTGCATTAGCAGGGTGCTGTGGTGCGGAGCAGGAAAATGCTGAGTTCTATCGCGGATGGGGGATTGCAGACAGAGGAGCAGTAAGCAGACAATGCTACCCATGTTACACTTACCCAAGTTACACTGACTGACATCAGTGTCGTGGCGGCTCATAACAGCTGGGCGGCCACGGCATCCCTGCTCCTCAGTCTCTCTCTAAACAAAAGACGCAATATTTCATCAGTAGTGTGCGCCGCCGCCGCCCAGTGGCCGACACCCATAGGCAGCTGCCTAAAGCAGCTCAGGGCGCCGGCCCTGAGCGCAGGTTATGCTTATATATAGTGGGGCGTGTTCAGGCGCCACCATTACAGTTGGGGCGTGTCAATTGTTGCCAAGTTATATGATATATATTTGACTGGAGCTGGCCATTGTAGCGTCTTCCTTGCCATCGCTACGTTTAGGGTCATCCAATTAATAAATACAATGACCTTTTAAATCTAATGCAGTTGGTGTCCATGTCGTTATTTTAGTTGATAAGCTAGCTTAAGTATATTGTTAAGGGCAATCACAATAAATGATAGACGACTTATAGGAACATTTTTTATCCAGGTACACTAATACCTTTGCTATAGCAATCAATTAGATATTTGCTTGCTCCTTTTCATCTAGATATGTCTTGAAATGTAATACCAGGGATCTGTATTTTGCTGTGGGTGAGAAACAGGCACATGTCACTGTGTTAGATGTTAGTGGAGTAGACGCTAGATGGCAGAAGCTACATGATGGCAGCAAAAATTCTAAATTCATATAGATGTGGCATGTGCCTCTTGTCCACTGAGCCCCTTCATTCATACACATTATAGGTCCTGCTTCAAAGATGCTTGCAAATCTATACACAGCGACTGTGCGAAAATATATGGCGCAGCTGCCTGGATTTGAGAAGCCCACCGGTATCTTTGCAAACCCCAGCAGGTGAGTACAGAGACTCAGCATCAGCCACAGAACAGTCCATTATCTAAGTCTTGAGTAACCCTATCGCGCAGCATGTCCGCAGGAGACATTGCAGCCACATGCGGGATTGCAGGCGAAGTCTCTAAACATCCTCTCCAAAACACATACATTTTTGCTTCCACTCCACTCTGACCCCAAGTAGTCCCCGATGGTCAATCACTTTTTGAATAAATGCTGTCAGCAACCGCCATTGTAAGACCATTGCGGAACATGCTCAATGTGACCTAGACGCATGTGCAACCACAGATAATTGCTGAATTGTGCAAAAATTGAGTTTGCATACATCTCTGAATCAGGCCCATTGTCTGTATACAGAAGTGTCCTCATACACTGTTGCTCTAGTCATAGCACAGAGCCCCTCTTGGCGCACCAGATTCCAGGAACTTGCCAGTGCCGAGCGTCTTATTCACATACATAACACAACTGGGAGTGTCACCATTGCTGGCATGCACTGATCAATTTGATGCGTGACATTTGTACATCTGTGTGCAAATGAGTCTGAATTTGTGTAAGAAGGGGATACGGTAATGTTAACACCGGTCACGTTACTGACCCCAGGATCCTGGCATGCCAATAGGCACTCTCTCTGCCCACCCCCCCACCCCAACCCATCTAAAAGTTGGATCCCGGCGTCAGTATGGTGACCGGCGGTCTCCCAACCACCGTTCAGCCGAACCCAACCCGTATGAAGCTCTACGAAGCAGAGGCCCCTTCTAGCCAATTTATATACCAGCTACAGAGTCCCATTGATCATTGCCCAGTCACAGGCATTTACTCAGAGGAGATGGGCACTAGGGCAGACTGGAGACTGGACCGAATATGATGTCACCGGCGCTGCACCCAGTCAGGCTCCCTGACACTGCCTGTCTGAGATAAGCAAGCCTCCATACTCTGGACAAAGATTCTCATTTCTGGACTGTCCGGAAGAATCCCAGACGGGTGGTAACCCTAACTAGACCCTAGAACTCTGAGGGCTATAATACTCAGACCCACTATCACTGGAGGCAATTCAGTGCACACCCCTATCTTGGGTAGTTACCTCTGCCACTTGTCTCTAGCAGTGTCCCATTCCTTCTGTGATGTCTACTGTACCTCTTATAATTTCTTGTTATAATGCCAGTCTAGCTTCAATAAATTCATGGATACACTTATTTAGGGGCTAATTAAGAGTCCCAAGCAAAATGGATGTAGTTGTGGGCAGCCATCGTAACCTGAATTACCACTTTATCCTAATGTGAGGATTCGTAGGGCTAACGTGGAGGTTTGTGAGCCTGCAAGTGTACAAGAAGCAGATACAAGAGATTTCTTGTACGCATGACTCATGGAGTTTCCACTATGAAAGCCTAGGTGTGGAAACTTCCTTTTTTTTTTGCTTTGGAGAGAGTCACGCTAACGCCATAATAAAAAAATATTTCAGAATGGTGCTTAGAAAAAAATAAAATAATCGATATACACATTTCCTTACTTGCAATTTCAGGTAGATTCTCTTTCCTGTGACCAGAGATGGCCCTAGGCATAGGCAAACTAGTCTAATGCCTAGGACATTTGATATGCCATGGGGCACAAGCAGCTTCTGCTGATAAAAATGATATGTGGCATGCCTATATTGTGTGTGTGACTGCGGCTATATTTGCATACGAAATGCACTCAACTGAGACTGCCCTGGTGAAAGTCACCAATGACCTGCTTTCGGCCAAATACAGGGGCCACTTCTCTCTGCTCATCCTTCTGGACCTCTCTGCTGCCTTTGACACCGTAGATCATCCTCTCCTCCTCCGCACACTCCAAAACGCTGGCCTCTCTAGCACTGTCCTTGACTGGTTTTCTTCTTACCTAACTAACCGCTCCTTCTCTGTGTCTGCCTCCAGCACCACCTCACACCCTTCCATCCTTCCTGCTGGTGTCCCTCAGGGTTCTGTCCTTGGACCCCTTCTGTTCTCCCTGTACACCTCTTCCCTGGGTGCGCTCATTAACTCAATTGGCCTTCAGTACCACCTCTATGCCGATGACACACAACTCTACCTCTCATCTCCTGATCTGTCTTCTGTCAGGTTTCCAGCTGCCTCTCCGCAATCTCCTCCTGGATGTCTGAACGCTCTCTAAAGCTCAACATGGACAAAACTGAACTCATCATCTTCCCCCCCATCCAGAGCAACACCCCCGACCAATATCTCCATCATTGTTGACAACACCACCATTTGCCCCGTTCCCCAACTCCGCTGCTTGGGCGTCACTCTTGACTTCTCCCTCTCCTTTGCACCCCACATCCAAGCTCTGGCACAATCCTGTCGTTTCCAGCTATGCAACATTGCTCGTATCAGGCCATATCTCTCCCAGAGTGCAACTAAACTCATCATCCACTCACTGGTCATCTCACAACTTGACTACTGCAATGTTCTCCTAACTGGCCTCGCTTGCTCCCATCTTGCTCCCCTCCAATCTGTCCTGGACTCCGCAGCTAGGCTTATCTTCCTCTCCCGCCGCACCACATCTGCCACTCCCCTTCGACAAAATCTACACTGGCTCCCATTCCCCTACAGAATCCTCTTCAAACTCCTCACCCTCACATACAAGGCCATCTCTAATTCCACTGCTCCCTACATCTCCAACCTCCTTTCCCTTCATACTCCCTCCCGCCCCCTACGGTCGACTAATGACCGTCGCCTCTCCACCGCCCTGGTCACTGCTTCCCATGCACGAGTTCAGGATTTTGCTTGTGCTGCACCCCTTCAGTGGAACGCACTCCCCCACTCAATTAGACTCTCCCCGACCTTGCAAAGCTTCAAACGGGCACTAAAAACCCACCTATTCATCAAAGCATACCCTCCCGATGCATAACCCAGTGCTGAAGCCGCGCCTCCACCCCCCTGCCTCATGCCGTGAACACCTCAGCTTTGCTTGCATACTGCCATCTGGCTACCTCCCACTTGCCTGTACCTCTTGTCATCTGTCTGTCGCCCCTCCCCACTAGATTGTTAGCTCTTCAGAGCAGGGCCCTCTTTCCTCTTGTTATCTAAGCCCTCGTCTCGACACATTTCACTCGCAGCTCTCCCCTACTCAATGACCACCTTTATCCTACTAGTAAAGGCTCATCTCCATCTATGGCCACCAGCCTCTAGTAGTACGATGATCACTCCATCAATACTTACATCTTAGCTGTATTATGTCTTGAGAAGGTGTGGTGCTCTGTTACCTGTACTCTATTTCTGTTATTTATTTACTGTAATGCTATGTTTTGTCTCCCTGTACTGTCCTTTGTACGGCGCTGCGAAACACATGTGGCGCCTTATAAATAAAATGTAATAATAATAATACAGTGTTTTCATGGA
Organism: Pseudophryne corroboree; assembly: GCF_028390025.1. NCBI lineage: Eukaryota > Metazoa > Chordata > Amphibia > Anura > Myobatrachidae > Pseudophryne > Pseudophryne corroboree. Next base: position 753,571,931 of record NC_086449.1, read on the forward strand.
AATCATTGTAACGTAGCATTTCGTATGCAGACACAGTCACAGTTGCACACAGAATATAGGCAAGCCACATATAATTTTAATCAGCAGAAGCTGCTTGTGCATCCTAGCCACATAGTGATGCAAAAAGATGCATTTTCATAAAAAAAGGCCCGACATTAGCAGAGCTGCCAGCAGGCATCTCCTGCTGCATTGCATATTGAGTATGAGGACACATCTGTATCCAAGTAGAGGAAGAGGTCACAGTGTTAGCGGCCGTGAGAGTGCTGTGTGCGGGTGGGTTGGTTGTGCAATAGTGTTCAGCATACGTGTAAGGGGCATTATGTGTGTCATGTGTATAAATGCATTAATAATGTACAGCAAATGTGTAAGGGGCACTATGTGTGTAATTAGGTGTATAAAGACATTAATAATGTGTGGCATATGTGTAAGGGACATTCAGTGGCGGATCTTGCCACGGGCAAGCAGTACTTTTGCCCGGGGCGCCGCCTTCCGGAGGGTGCCGGCGCCATCCGGAGGGCGCCGGCGCCATCCGGAAGGCGCCGCACCATGGCAAGATCCGCCACTGTGCCCCCCGCTGTGCCCGCCGCTGGTCCCCCGCTTTGAAGGTAACCAGACGCTACGCATCTAGTTTCCCTTCATGGAGAGGACCTGTGCTGTGCGGTGCGCGATGACGTCATCGCGCACCGCACAGCAAAGGTCCTCTCCATGAAGGGAAACTAGACGCTACGCGTCTAGTTTCTCTTCATGGAGAGGACCTTTGCTGTGCGGTGTGCGATGACATCATCGCGCACCGCACAGCATAGTGGCACAGACACTAGGGGTCATAATTGACCTCTAGTGTCTATGCTGTGCTATGGGAGAGACGTAATGACGTCTCTCCCATAGATCCGAGGACTGGAGAAGAGCGGCGCCGGCGGAGGAGGAGGTCTGGAATCAGGAGCGGGGATTGTAAGTATACTTTTCTTTTATTTTTATTTTTCTTCCAGCTGCGCTACAGGGGCACAAATGGGGGCGTAACTGACCATGCCCCCATATGAAGCCACGCCCCTATTTTTGCCCGGGTGCCACAAGGGCAAGAACCGGCCCTAGGGACATTATATGTATAAGGTCATTAATAAAGGTTGGCATAATTTGTCTGGGATATTACTGTGTGATATTATGCGTATAAAGGCATTACTAATGTGTGGCATTATGTGTATAAGGTGCTCTACTGTTTGGCGTACCATATAGAAAGGGCACTATTGTGTGGTCTAATGTGAATTTAGAGCAATATGGTGTGGTGTAATGTGAATAAGGGCACTACTGTGAGGAGTAACGTATATAAGGTAAAGTGGTACTGCAGGTTGAGTATCCCTTATCCAAAATGCTTGGGACCAGAGGTATTTTGGATATCGGATTTTTCCGTATTTTGGAATAATTGCATACCATAATGAGATATCATAGTGGTGGGACCTAAATCTAAGCACAGAATGCATTTATGTTTCATATACACCTTATACACACAGCCTGAAGGTCATTTTAGCCAATATTTTTTATAACATTGTGCATTAAACAAAGTGTGTCTACATTCACACAATTCATTTATGTTTCATATACACCTTATATACACAGCCTTAAGGTCATTTAATACAATATTATTAATAACTTTGTGTATTAAACAAAGTTTGTGTACATTAAGCCATCAAAAAACAAAGGTTTCACGATCTCACTCTCACTCAAAAAAGTCCGTATTTCGGAATATTCCGTATTTCGGAATATTTGGATATGGGATACTCAACCTGTACTGTGTGATGCAACGTGAATTACGGACACTAAAGCATGATAAAATGTGAATAAACTTGCACTAATGTGTGGCGTAATTTGAATTGGGGATACTATTGTGTGGCCATGCCCCTTCGCATCAAGAACACACCACTTTTTGGGCTGTGCGCTGAATGTGCGCACTGTTCCTATTTAAAATATAGGGGGTAGGAACACCAAAATGAGGACTGCTATGGGTGATTGGTGATGGTGCTGGGAAAGGGGCGCAGGGTCAGAGGCAGAACTAGCGACAGTGCTAGGGGGCACCAGCCAAAATCTTGCCTAGGGCATCCTATTGGTTAGGGCCGGCTCTGCCTGTGACAGTGTAGGCGTGACCATTCAGAGAAAAGAACGAGGGAGGTGCAAACAGGGATGGCTAGAATGAGTAAAAAGGACAGTGCACAGGTGGAATCATCAGACAGGGGAAAACCTCACCCAACAAAAGAAGAAAACCAAAAATGAAAGCTCCCAAATGCTACCTTCACCCGCATCTAGGAGTTTGATGACCAACAGTGTGAAAACAACTGATGGTCATTTATAATTGCCGATAGAATAGATTTATGAATTGTATTGGTAAAGGCTCAAGGGTCAGAAAAGCACTAATTATATAAATACAGTAGATACTGAATGACTAAAGCTGGGCACAAACAGTTGGAACAGGTGACGCTACATATTATATAAACGTGTTGAAACTTCACCTATTTGTGGTTGCATTTGTATTGCAATGACCCTCAGTGCTGTAAACTGTTCATCCTATTGTCAAAATATGTTTCTCTGTTTAATGGCCTGATAGACTGTAAGCACAGTGATAAATTCCGCTGTCATATGCACACATTCTGGTTATTGACTGTCTTTCTAAAGGTCAAGATTTATACTCTACAATCCGTCTATATTATTGAAAACCACAGATGATTTCTGCAGTTCAGCACTTAATACATAATTCCCCCAAATACAGAGCCTGGGTCTCCGAGTTACATTTTCGCAAACTGCAAATAAAAAAAAAATAATAAAGTTGAAAAATGTTGACAATAGTATCATGGGATATTTGATGTATTCCCATGTCAACATGCACTATAGCACGCTTTCTTGGGAGTCTAAAAAGATTTGATTGGTTCCAGTAGTGACAAATTCCTGTGTGTTTTTTTTGTGATCCAGAAACATACTGTAAGCTCCTCTTTTCCCTGAGTGACAGAATCAGGGAGGTCTTATGTCTTGGATCCTAGCTAGCTTCTTCAGGTAACAAACACCTGCTGAGTAACATAAAGGTCCATTCAATGGTGCTTGACGTTCTGGAGAGATATAACTGAATACAGCGCTTAGTGCAGATTGTGGACAACACTTACTGAGTTACGAAAATAATGCATATAGCAGTACAGGTTGAGTATCCCATATCCAAATATTCCGAAATACGGAATTTTTTAAGTGGGGGTGAGATTGTGAAACCTTTGTTTTCTGATGGCTCAATGTACACAAACTTTGATTAATACACAAAAGTTATTAACATTATTGTATTAAATGACCTTCAGGCTGTGTGTATAAGGTGTATATGAAACATAAATGTATTCTGTGCTGAGACTTAGGTCCCATCGCCATGATATCTCCTTATGGTATGCAGTTATTCCAAAATACGGAAAAATCCGATATCCAAAATACCTCTGGTCCCAAGCATTTTGGATAAGGGAGACTCAACCTGTATATTAAATTCAGCTTGTGTCATTGCCAGCTGCTCAGTCACCCTGAAAGTACTGGGATCCTGAATATGTGACCCTACGACTATGTCACCCCTGGCTAAAATCATAGTTATATAACTGACGCTCTTCTTTAAAGTTGCCTAAATGCTCCTATTTGTCTGCTTTGTGCAAACATTTTATTTTCTATCGGTGTAGATGAATGATGTGACATCTTCAGAGTGGTTGTCCTGAAACTCAACTGCACGTTAGCTAAGGTAATAAAAAGTCAGTCAAAATAAAAGTAAAGGGCCCTACACATATGGCAATGTGCACCTGGCTCCATAGCAGTGCATGCTAATATGGACAATCTCATCCATATTGGCCTGCATGCACAAGTGACGGGGCAACAACGATGAATGAGCGCGGGGCCGCGCATCGTTCATCATTGCTGCCTCAACACTGAATGATATGAACGAGTTCTCGTTCATTAATGAATACATGCAATACATGCACATTTCAACTACTTATCATTAATGTGCACTGCACGTCACATCAAGCATGGATTGCCGGATAACAGACAGTGTGGGTCCATCACCCAGCTTCTGGCATATGTAGTAACATAGGGGTCTATTTACTAAGCCTTGCATGGAGATAAAGTGGATGGAGAGAAAATACCAGCCAATCAGCTCCTAACTACCATGTCACAGGCTGGATTTGAAAAATGACAATCAGGAGCTGATTGTTCTGCCATCATGTGCCTAGTGGTGGACAGGACCACTGCTGCAACATCCACCCACCCCTGTCACGAGCCACCTAATGGTCCAATTCATTTGTGGGCCCTAAGGATAAACGTTTCCCACTAAGATACTCAGCGAATTTGTGTACAATCAGAAACTTGTCCTTACCCGCAACCCATAGCTTCAACTACAGTATGTGGTGTTGAACATGGTGGTGCTTCTGTTTGTCATCGCTGCTTCTGAATTGCAGCTAACCGTACTGGTTTTACCCACAGTAACACATAAAACAGAGAAGAGAAATGAAAGGCATAAAGAGGGGAGGAGTATAAGACGAGAGGGAGAATGGTAGTGCATTTGGAGGGTTGGTGTTGGGATACCGGCGTCCGTGATTCCGGCGGTCAGATTACTGTTAAGTTCAAATTATTTCTAATAAATATTTAAAATGTCAGTGTTAATTTATGCCGCGGACACAAGGCGTGTCTTATTACCATATACGATAAGAGTGCAAACACTACATCCCTTAAGAGAAAACAAGCACTCGCACACATTATCTGAATTTCAATGCTCAGTGATGTATATATTTGATATTAAAAGGATATGTATACAATATATCACATGTACAATATATATCATTCAGTTATAATGTTACAATTACACAAGAAGCAGATAGTTACAAAATAATCCATTACAGTTACAGCCAGCATACTTCACCCTATTTGCTCAATGCACATTCCGCTCCATCTTTGAATCTGCCTCAGCACCAACAAACAGCAACTACCAGCAGCAGAAAAACAGCAAACAGAGTTTCTTGTGTGACTGGAATCACCTATATCCTGTGTATTTTGGGGGAGTACATGTCTGGGACTGAGTCTTCTGTTATTGGTCCAGGAGAGGGAACTTTCTCATTCATGATGTGTTATTGGTCAGTTCATATGCAAGCAACGTCCAGCCTTGAAGAAGACATCATAGGGGTTGGCCACTGGTTTCCTGCCCACATGCTTTCCTTTGTTCTCATTAGAATTGTGGCTTCATATTCATACATTCAATCATAACTACTCATTGCAATGTGCTACAATCCAACCACAGGTATCAAATTAATCCACACATTCCCCTGATTATTTTGACACCAAGCATGACATGTTTATCTTGTTCCGTTCCATTAATACATATATATGATGTTAGAACTCTTTTATATAATTTAATGCATTATAATGTCTGGTGCTTGACATGTTTAATTTATGTGCTGTATGAAATATGTGTTAAATATATCTTTGTGGCTTGTCTGTGTGAATGCTTATGCTATCATATATTGCTGTGCACGCTGCGTGTATTTGCACGCACAGCGATTCATCTGTTTGGAGTTTGTATGTTTTCTGTATGTAATATTTTTGACTTCGACATTACCTACCCCAGGATCCCAGCCACCAGAATGCCAGCAGTGGGGCAAACACTAGAAAGCCCCTTGCGAACTTGCTGCGCTCGCCCATGCAGCGGGCTCGGTGACAGGTTCTATTTCCACTCTATGGGTGTCTTGGACACCCACAAGTGTAAATAGCCTTGACACCCCTGCCGGCATTCTCGGTGGTCGGTATCCTGGCGTCGGCATTCTGACCGGTGGGATCCCGACTACCGGGATATTAACTACATCCCCAATTCCTCATGTGAACAGTGGGCTGTGGGAGCAGGCTGATTAGAGAAAAGAGGGAGGAACACCTGTGATGGGGGACGATGAGAGACATACACACAAAGTGGGAGAACATATGGGACAGGTACCCATAAGGTGAAGATATAGATACATGGACAATTGGTGGTGTGGACAGAGAGATACAGAACCCACAGGGAAACTCTTGTAAAAGCTGCAACACTCCTGACCCCACTCCAACCTGTGATTCCAGTCCGGGTTCACAAATAACTACAAGTGCGACACTACGTTAGGTCATTACAGTGCCCTGTTACATTCTATGGCACACAATTAGGGTACACCACTTAATTCACACAACACTTACATATAGTCAAAATAATAGTTACATTAGTAAACATAAAGGTGAGTGACACCACAAAGCACAGTGGACCTTTCTCTAAAACCCCACATTGTGTGCTGTATAGGGGTATATTTACTAATTATCAGGTCATAGATGCGATAATTATAACTTCTTATCGCCACTACTCGTGGCAAAAAGAAAAAAGTTCCCTTTGGATGCACTAATATATACACGAAGGGATGGGGCACCAAAAGGAGCCTGTCCCTGCAATGTTTAAAAGTATGGTGCTCGCACAAGTGACTACTTTACTTTTCTTTCACTGCCCAGCAACCACCGCGCTACTGCGTATGTCTGCTGACCACACATGCCTGATTGGAGAGTGCCAGGGAGCAGCCCCCATAGGTTGCTACGGGGGTTGCCTTTGTGAACGAAACCAGGGGATCACCGCAGTTATCGCACCGATATCTGCTGCGGCCACCCGTAGATACATATGGGGGATACTTATTATGTGTGGGTACCCCCAAAAACGGGTGTTATCTATGTTATCTTGCATTTGGCAACTAATAATTGATAAATAGGCCCTTATGTGATGACATTTTTAGACAGTTAATACTTTTTGGATTATGACATTATATAAAGCAAACTATGCTATATACGAAGACAATAAAATGAAAAATCTCATTAGAAAACGTAAACGAACGCACGGAGAGATAACATTCTGGCCGCCCCCCTCTCTGAACGCTGTATAACTGCACATGTAGTATTTTTTATAATCCAGCTTCTACCGGAGAGAGGCTTTATACATTGAGTTGCAGGTGCCTCTAGCATATCTCTTGCAAAGTAGGCAGATAAGGTGACAGCAAGAAGTGTCTCAGAGGACAGGAAGGGCTCTGCTCACATATATAACATCCATAATTCATTCAGCGTGATGGTCGTCTGCAGCACCTGATTCTTCTAAGTCCTTTCAGGCCTCAGAGAGCTTTATGTGAATTCTGGATACGAGATCAGCACCAGCCTGCAAAGTGGCCGCAGCACTGTATTAAACCGCTGCCGGCTCTGCGTCCCGAGTGTCACAAATATAGATAGTGGTCCAGAGTCAGTTCTTTATGGTAGATTTTATGAGAGATCAGAAAGAGTGCTGGCTACAACCTGATGAGAGGGCTTTTCTTTTTTTTTGTCATTTAAGCCTTTTGGTTACTGTGATTTAAATATCTCTAATGCCTCTCTTACACTAAAGGGTCTATTTACTAAGCCTTGGATGGAGATAAAATAGATGGAGATAAAGTACCAGCCAGTCAGCTCCTAACTGCCATGTCACAGGCTGTGTTCGAAATACAGTATGACAGGAGCTGGTTGGCTGGTACTTTATCTCCATCCACTTTATCTCCATCCAATGATTAGTAAATAGACCCCATAAGCCCTTGCTCCGACCGGGATACTGAACTCATCGCCGCTCACACAGGACATTATCTCCAAGTGCTCCTGAGCCTGACAATCAGCAGCCTTTTAGGTATGACTTGGGTCATGTATGGTGCAGCTAAGGATTATGGGGTCTGTTTATTCTACAGCGAAAAGTCAAAAATCCACCTACCTCTCCACTGATGTCACTGAAATCATAGACAAAATGACACTGGCGCCATTTTACTGAAGACCTGTGCATCCGCAGTAGACTCTGGCACAGGGCTTAAGCGACCCTTGAGTCCAGCACTGCCTGAAAGGCTTCAGTGGATCCCATGGCTGGTAAGGACATTATGCACATAAGCAAAAGGTCTTTCTTCTTTCACCAGCAGTGTAAAGGTGCATACACACGGTGAGATTCGGGCTATGAGACAAGGACTGTGGTCGGTATCGCAAGCAAAGATAACTGTGCTTGTGATACCAATTTTGGCTAAGTGACAATTTTGACTATCTTTTACACGAGATAGTCAAAATTTACTTCCCTGCACAGTCTATTTTTGCTTGTGATGCCGATCCCACGGGACCGCGCATTGGCATCGCAAGCTGTGTGCACACAGTGCAATATGCACTAACTTTCCTTACAATTTTGACTATATAGGTTGTAAATGCCAAATTGCTTTCTCACAAATATTTTAAATGCCCGCTCTAATATATATTGTAAATGCCTGCACATCTTATTACCATGTGTCATGAATGTGCACTATACATAGCAAAACACTGCATCCCATAAGATAAAACAATACACCCACACATTATCTGAGTTCCAAAGCTCATTGATGTATATATATTTGTTATTAAAAGGATATGGATTCAAAATATATTACAATGTACAGTATACCTATAGTTACATGGATACAATAGCACAGTAATCAGTTAATACAAAATACATACAGTTACAGTTACAGGCCAGCGATACAATTACCATATCTTTCTCATATAAATTTGTCCCTCCATATGACTCTCTCTCTCTCTGTAAAATCATGCAGGAACTCCATCATCGTCTGGGACCGATCAGCAACTGACTTCCTGTGTGATCAGCAATGTGTTATCTAGTTTTGGGGGGAGGGGACTTTCTCATTCATGATGAGTCACTGGTTTGTTCGTGTGCTGAACAGGTTCAGCCTTGAGGACGTCTGAGGGGCTGGCATGAGCTTCCTGTCCACTACCTGTTTGGAATATCTATTCTAATAAAAGTGATTTTTAGCTTTCATACATTTAATCATAACTATTTGATGCAATGTCCTACAACTTAGTGACAAGTATCAAATGAATCTACACATTAAGCTGGTTGGTTTAATACCAAATATGACAGGTGTATCTGGTTTCGTTCAAATAATACACATACATGACATTACTTCATTATATAATTTTAAATCATCATGATGTCTGGCGCTTGATATTATTATAATTATGTACTGTATGAAATGTGTCGAATCCGTCTCTGTGGCATGCGTGTGTTACCATATATTGCAGTGCTCGCTGCGCGTATTTACAAGTATAGTGACTTATAATGTGTAGAGTTTGTATGTTCTTTTTATGTAATATTTTTGACTTCGACAAGTCAAAATTGTAAGAAAAGTTAAGTGCATATGGGGGTCATTCCGAGTTGATCATAGCTGTGCTAAATTTAGCACAGCTACGATCAGGCACTCAGACATGCGTGTGGACGCCCAGCGCAGGGCTGGTCCGCCCCGCATGTCAGTACCGGATCCCCCGCAGAAGTGCAAAAGCATCGCACAGCGGCGATGCTTTTGCATTTGAGGAGTAACTCCCGGCCAGTGCAGCTCCTGCGGCTGGCCGGGACAACCTCTTCGCTGCCCGGGTTGCAGCGGCTGCGTGTGACGTCACGTAGCTGCCGCGGCCCGCCCCCCCAATGGTCCGGCCATGCCTGCATTGGCCGGACCGCACCCCCTAAATGGCGGCTTAATGCCGCCGTCCTGCTCCCTCCCGCCCAGGGACCGCCTCTGCCCGTCAATCAGGCAGAGGCGATCGCTAGGGTGCAACGTCATTCGGCTGTCCCATATGCGCCTGCCCTGCGATAAACTGCAGCGAGCGATCGTGTTGGAATGACCCCCATAGTACCATGTGTACACACCTATACGCTGATGTGAAAGACAAATCACCTTCAGCTAGAGGGGTTTTCACCAGAGCTTACAAAAGACTCGGTACATACATACTTCATTATGTATCGCTGCAGTATGTAGTGTTACAGAATGATAGTTACTGTATCACCACCTACTGTATTAATGGGTTGGGTTCGGGTGACTGGCGTTTGGGATCCCATCGTTCACCATATCAACGCTGGGATCCCAAGCTTTAGATTGCTGGCGGGGGGAGCGAGTGCAACGAAGCCCCTTGCGGGCTGACTGCGCTCGCCACGCAGCTTGCTCTGTGGCTTGCTGCGCTCGCCACAGGTTGTATTCCCACGAGTGGGAATAGTCCCTGTCAGTCGTCATGCCGACTGTCAGGATGTTAAGCAGGCAGGATCCCGGCGTCGGTATATCACGTAACTACATCCCGTACTAACCATCTATGGCAAATAGACTTTTGAGTGGACGATCCATGATATTGGACCCTATTCAGGTTGGATCACAAAATTTGAGAATCGCAATCCGGCCGATTATCAAATGACTGCCATGCGTAGCGTTCACATTGCGCGTGTGCACCCGAGATTAGCGATTATTTCTGTGAACGCATTGTGCTTCAATGCAATCACATTTTGATTGACAGGAAGCCAGCGTTTAGGGGAGGAAACAAAGTGTTTTGTGGGTGTGTTTGTAAAAACGCAGGCGTGGCCAGGCGTTTTCCGGGTGGGTCTCTGACGTCAGCGATGACCACTTCCAGCCTCTTGTGTATGCTGAATTGTGGACGACCTTGCCTGGTGCAGATGGAAAAACTCTTCATTGTTCCAGTATTTGCGTATGGTTATGCGATCACATCGCGCATTGCGATGCTTTCACAATTTCTGCAGTGTGCGTTTTTTCTTTAGCTCTGGGCGGCAACTATTTGATCGCTGCAACTGCTTTTTTGGAAGATTAATGAGCCAACCTGAATAGGGTCCATTATGTGACTTCTGAGCGACTATTTTAATGTTATTAGTTAAATTCCAAAACACATTTACTGTATGTTACATAGTACCGCTATGCAATAAACTCTGCTCCACCTGCACTGATCCTGTATTAGCGCTATTGGAGATGTGGGGTAATAGTGTATAAGGATTGAATGTGGCGTGCATGTTGATAGTATGAATTGTATTAGTGTATGAATTTGCTGGCAGTAGGGAAACTGTGATGGAGGTGCTGTGATTGGGAACGGGGAGGTGGGGGATGAGACAGATGTAATGTGTGGTATAATCAGGAATTCAACACACTGCATTTAAACCACTCTGAAAAATACAAAATCACAAATACATTTACATTTGAATATATGAATAGTATGAATATGCACATTAATTATCACTTTACATTGATTTGCTATAGAGATACTTGCATATGTATGTGCATTGCAGAATGGGAGTTGATAGTTTTTAAAATGTTCTGCTATTTCCCTTAGTTGTCACCAAGCAAATATAAAGTTTTATTTTTCTCAATAAAAAAAACAACAACAACAAAGGTAAATATTCCATGTGGGCTCATAGAGAGTCAGATGCAATTTATACAAAACACATTTGCATAAACCGTGTACGTGGGTGTGATACTAACTACCAGTGGATCGGATGCCGGCGGTCATAAGACCAATACCGGCATCCCAATGCTCAGAATGCCGACAGGGGTCGAGTAAGTACAGAATGCTTACCCTCCCCCATTACCCCCCTAACCCTCCTTCCTGCAGCCTAACCCTAACCTTCTCCCCCCCCCCCCCCCCCCCCCGGCAGTCTAACACTAACCCTCCACCAGAGCCATTTCTTGCGGCGGGCGAGGCGTGCATTCGCACGGGGCACCCGCCGCGGCTCTAGGTGGCTCAGTTTGCTGCTCCTCCTCCCCGTCATTACTTCTCCGCTGGGGGGGCGGAGTTTCATGCAATGACGCATTTGCGTCGTGACGTGACGACGCAAACACGTCATTACACAAAACTCTGCCCCCGAGCGGAGTACTGATGACGGGGAGGAGTGGGAGCCGCCTGGGAAGACTGCCAGCAAGCTAGGAGGAGGGAGAGGCGGGCCGAGGAGCGGGAAGCGGGAGGACCGCTGCAAACATAAGTATAACTTTCTCTCTCTCTCACTCTCTTTCTTTGTAGAAGGGGATTCACTGCCGTAATGTGTAAAATAGGGACTCTTGCCTGCCGTAATGTGTAAAATGGGGACTCTTGCCTGCTGTAATGTGTAAAATGGGGATTCTTGCCTGCCATAATGTGTAAAATGGGGACTCTTGCCTGCCGTAAATGGGGACTCTTGCCTGCCATAATGTGTAAAATGGGGACACTTGCCTGCCGTAATGTGTAAAATGGGGACTCTTGCCTGCTGTAATGTGTAAAATGGGGACACTTGCCTGCCGTAATGTGTAAAATGGGGACTCCTGCCTGCCGTAATATGTAAAATGGGGACACTTGCCTGCCGTAATGTGTAAAATGAGGACACTTGCCTGCCGTAATGTGTAAAATGGGGACACTTGCCTGTCGTAATGTGCAAAATGGGGACACTTGCCTGCCGTAATGTGTAAAATGGGGACTCTTGCCTGCCGTAATGTGTAAAATGGGGACTCTTGCCTGCCGTAATGTGTAAAATGGGGACACTTGCCTGCTGTAATGTGTAAAATGGGGACTCTTGCCTGCCGTAATGTGTAAAATGGGGACTCTTGCCTGCCGTAATGTGTAAAATGAGGACTCTTGCCTGCTGTAATGTGTAAAATGGGGATACAGTAGTTGCCTGCCATAATCTGTAAAATGGGGACTCTTGCCTGCAGTAATGTGTAAAATGGGGACACTTGCCTGCCGTAATGTGTAAAATGGGGACTCTTGCCTGCCGTAATGTGTAAAATGGGGATATTTGCCTGCCTTAATGTGTAAAATGGGGACTCTTGCCTGTTGTAATGTGTAAAATGGGGACACTTGCCTGCCGTAATGTGTAAAATGGCGACTCTTGCCTGCCGTAATGTGTAAAATGAGGACTCTTGCCTGCCGTAATGTGCAAAATGGGGACTCTTGCCTGCCGTAATGTGTAAAATGGGGACACTTGCCTGCCGTAATATGTAAAATTTCAACACTTGTCTGCCATAATGTGTAAAATGGGGACACTTGCCTGCCGTAATGTGTAAAATGGGGACTCTTGCCTGCCGTAATGTGTAAAATGGGGACTCTTGCCTGCCGTAATGTGTAAAATGGGGACTCTTGCCTGCTGTAATGTGTAAAATGGGGACTCTTGCCTGCTGTAATGTGTAAAATGGGGACTCTTGCCTGCCGTAATGTGTAAAATGGGGACTCTTGCCTGCTGTAATGTGTAAAATGGGGACTCTTGCCTGCTGTAATGTGTAAAATGGGGACTCTTGCCTGCCGTAATGTGTAAAATGGGGACTCTTGCCTGCTGTAATGTGTAAAATGGGGACTCTTGCCTGCTGTAATGTGTAAAATGGGGACTCTTGTTTGCCGTAATGTGTAAAATGGGGACTCTTGCCTGCTGTAATGTGTAAAATGGGGACTCTTGCCTGCCGTAATGTGTAAAATGGGGACTCTTGCCTGCCGTAATGTGTAAAAGGGGGACAGTTGCCGGAGTCTAGCTAGTTGGGCATCGAGCTGGAGTCTACTGCACATGCGCAGGTCTCCAGAAACATGGTGCCCGCGCATGCGCGGTGGCCATATTTGAATGGATTTTTGCAGCAAATACAGTGGTGGTAGCGTTAGTCGCGGGACTCCGGAAAGGTAAGTATAAACAACATGGGTGCAGTGTGGGCCTCCCCTGGACCCAGGGGCCCGTGTGCACCACACATTGCACCCATGATAGAAACGCCAATGCCTGGGAGTGACTAACCCTTACCTGCAGCCTAACCCTAATCCTCATAAATCGTTGAATGCCGCCCCCTCAGAGGCAGCTGGAGTTTCCCGCCACACCACCTACCTGATGACAGAGATATATCTATCTATATTGTTATCCTGTAGATACCTCTAGCTACAGTATCAGTGCTGTGAGGGGGAGGGTGGAAGCGTTTGGGTCCAAGGGGGGAGCTGAGTGAAAAGAGTGGAGGTACATATGGAATGGGAGGTGAGAAGGGTACAGGACTGGTCCCAGAGCAGGGGCCATCCCACAGTAACTAGCCACCCACTTAGGGGCTGAGGCTGGGTGTAAGGGGGAGTAGTGCCAGGAGGTGTGTGGGGTACATTGACTGACGCCTTTAAAATGTTTGCAGGGGTAAGGGAGGGGGGCATCTGCCCCTTGTCCATGTAACAGCAGGAATTAGATCCTTGTGTGTCAGGCGATACTCACTGTGACAGTCTTTGTAGCCTCTGCTTCTCCCAGCACTATTATTATTCCTGTGTCACTGATGTGTGAGGTGCGCAATATACACTGAAGAGACATACAAGGGTTCGGTGCTGTACTGTATATCAGATCGCCACTGAACATGTTGATACTTAGTATACTGTATTCATAATGTAGAATGCGGACATGGCCGTTATGTGGTCATCAAACAATTTGATATGTTCATAATCTCAGCATACAAAATGCTGACATTCAGCATGTGTACACCAATGATATGATAACAAGGTCGACACTGTGTTTTTAATGTAAGTCTATCCTTAACGCTAATCCTAACCCTAACCCTAGTTCTAAACGTAACCGTAACCCTAATCCTAACAATAACCCTAACAGAAGCCCTAACCCTAACTGTAACCCTAATACTCACCCAAATGTTGCTCCTAACCATACTGCTAACCCTAAAAAAACTACAATCCTAACCCTAATGCAAGTCTTAACCCTACTGCTAACTGTAAACTAGCCCTAACCCTACTGATAACCCAATCCATAACCCTCATGCTAACCCTAACTGTGACCCTAACCCTAAACCTAACTGTAACCCTAACACTTATTGTAACCCTAACACTAACAGTAACCCTAATGCTAACCCAAACCACAACCCTAACCGCAGAGCCGGCCCTAGGCATAGGCAACAGAGGCAAATGCCTAGGGGCACAAGCAGCTTCTACTGATTCAAATTATATGCAGCATGCCTACATTCTGTGTGTGACTATGACTGTATCTGCATACAAAATGCTACATTACAGTTTATTCCTGGAAATCACTGTAACATAGCATTACGTATGCAGATACAGCCACAGTCGCATACCGAATATAGGCATGCTGCATATCATTTTAATCAGCAGAAGCTGCTTGTGCATCCTAGTCATATAGCAACACTAATAAGATGCATTTAAAGCAAAAAAAGGCTCCCAACATTAGCAGAGCCGGCCAGGAGATGCCAGCTGACTCACACCAGGCATCTCCTGCTGCATGGCGTATTGAGGCAAGATCTATGAGGACACATCTGTATCCAATCAGAAGCAGAGGTCACATTGTTAGTGGCTGTGTGAGTGCTGTGTGCGGGTGGGATGGTTGTGCAATACTGTGCAGCATATGTGTAAGGGGCATTATGTGTGTCATGTGTATAAATGCATTAATAATGTGCAGCATACTGTATGTGTAAGGGGCACTATGTGTGTCATTATGTGTATAAGGGCATTAGTAAAGGTTGGCAAATTTGTAAGGTGTGTTATGTTTATAAGGACATTAATAATGTGTGTCATATGTGTAAGGGGCATTATGTTTATAAGGACATTAATAATATGTGTCATATGTGTTAGGGGCATTACTGTGTGGTATTAGGTGTATAAAGGCATTACTAATGTATGGTATTATGTGTATAAGGTACTCTACTGTGTGGTGTTATGTATAGAAGGTGCACCACTGTGTGGTCTAATGTGAATAAAAAGCAATATGGAGTGGTGTAATGTGAATAAGGAGCAATATGGTGTGGTGTAATGTGAATAAGGGGCACTATTGCATGATATAATGTGAATAAAGTTGCACTACTGTGTGGTGTAATTTGAATTGGGGGTACTGTTGTGTGACCAAAATGAGGACTGGTATGGGTGAGTGGTGATGGTGCTGGGAAAGGGGTGCTGGGTCAGAGGTAGAAATAGCGACGGTGCTAGGGGGCACCAGCCAAAATCTTGCCTATGGCATCATATTGGTTAGGTCCAGCTCTGCCTTACTGTAACCCTAACCCTCATGCTAACCCTTACTGTAACCCTAATGCTAAACCTAACTGTAATCCTAACACTAATAGTAATGCTAAACCTAACCCTACTGCTAACCCAAACCCTAACCCTCATGCTAATCCTAACTGTGACCCTAACCCTAATCCTAACTGTAATCCTAATGCTAACCCTAATCACAACCCTAACCTTAACCCTAACACTAACCCTAATTATAATCCTAACCCTACTGCTAACTCAAACCATAGCCCTAATCCTCATGCTAACCCTAACTTTGACCCTAACCCTAATATTAACCCTAATGCTAAATCTAACCCTAATGCTAATGCTAAACCTAACACTAACCCTAAGAATAATGCTAACGCTAACCCTAATACTAGCTCTAATCCTAACACTACTGCTAACACTGACATTAAACCTAACCATAACTTTATTGCTAACCCTAACTGTAACCCTAACCGTAACCCTAATGCGCTCCCTAACCATAACCCTAACCCTAATGCTAACCCTTACTGTAATCGTAACCATAACCCTAATGCTGACCCTTACTGTAACCCTAATGCTGATGCTAACACTAACCTTACACTAACCCTAATGCTAACCCTAACCATAACCCTAACGCTAGCTCTAACGGTAGCCCTAATGGTAACCCTAATGCTAATGTTAACTGTAACCCTAACCCTAATGCTAAACCTAATGCAAATCATAACCATGGGGCCGATTCAGACCTGATCGCTGCTGTGCATTTTCTCACAGGCTGCGATCAGGTCTGCACTGTGAATGCGTATGACCGCAATGCGCAGGCGTGATGGACCGCAGCAATGGGGAACGCCGGTCAGCGACAGGATGGTGTGAAAATTCAGAACGCACCAGCGATCGCAAGGACATTGACAGGAAGAGGGCGTTTGTGGGTGGCAACTGACCATTTCTAGGGAGTGTCCAGAAAAACGCAGGAGGGACGGCGTTTTGTGGGAGGATTTCTGATGTCAGCTCTGACCCCGATCGTCGCAGTGGCAGAGTAAGTCCTGGGCTGTGCAGAGACTGCACAAACTTCTGTTTGTGCAGCTCTCCAACAAAAGCGATCACACACCTGCACACACTCCATACCCTCCCCCTGTAGGCGGCGACTACCTGATCGCAGGTATGCAAAAAGCGCACCCTAGCAATCAGGTCTGAATTACCCCCTCTAACCGTAATCCTAATGCTAAACCTAACACTAACCTAATAGTAACCCTAATCTTAATGCTAACCCTAACAGTAACCCTAATGCTAATCCTAACCATTACTCTAATGCTAATCATAATGCTAGCCCTAATGGTATCCCTAACCATAATCCTACAGCTACCCCTAACGCTTGCAGTAATGGTAACCCTAACGATAACCCTAATGGAAACCATAACCCTAATGCTAACCCTAGCCCTAATCGTAAACCTAATCCTAGCGCTAACCATAACCCCAATGCTAACCCTAACTGAAACCTTAACTCTAATCCTAATGGTAGCCCTAATGCTAACCTAAGCTTAATGCTCACCCTAACTGTAACCCTGACGCTAACCCTAACCATAACTCTAACGCTAACCCTAACAGTAACCCTAATGCTACACCTAGCTGTAACCCTAACCCTAATGCTAACCATAACCCTAACAGCAACCCTAATGCTACACCTAGCTGTAACCCTAACCCTAATGCTAACCCTAACCATAACCCTAGCGCTAACCCTAACAGCAACCCTAATGCTACACCTAGCTGTAACCCTAATGCTAACCCTAACCATGACCCTAACGCTAACCCTAATGCCCTAGCCCTTATGCTAACCATAACCCTAACGCTAACCCTAATGCTACGCATAACTGTAACCATAACCCTAATGCTAACCCTAACCATAACCCTAATAGTAACCCTAACCCTAATGCTACACCTACAGTAACTGTAACCCTAACCATAATAATAACCATAACCCTAATGCTAACCCTAAATATGACCATAACCTTAACCCTAATGATAAAGTAACTCTAATTCTAACTCTAAAAGAACCCTAATGCTAACCCTAATGGTAATGTCAATGTTTTGACAGTGTCAACATTTCATATGCCGACAATCTGTCCATGCTGACATATTCCAGGTGTCAACATTTATAATGTTGACATGAATGGCAGACAAAATAAATGCAGACACAAAAAAAAAAAACAGAGGGAGAAAGGGCCCTGCTCACTCACGAGCTCACAGTCTGTGTAGCTTATTGGTTTATTGTAAATGCTGTGCAGTTTGTTAATGCAGCCGGCTCGATAGCTGCTACAGATTGTCCAATCAGCAGCATCGACAACCGTCAACTAATGTTAGCTTAATGGTTACCTTAACAGGTGAAGCAATATGTGAAACACGAATCAGTAAAAATTGATTGCGTGAATGAAGAGCGCAGCGTGTAACAGCGCCAGCAAGATATAAAACACATCACAAGAGCTCCAGCATCGGAGAGGGAGGGGTGGACCCCTGGGAATGGATCATACATTTTCCATACACTTATAAACCATTACATTTTATGAGGAAGGAAGGTTTATTTAGTGTTCACTGATGCACTCCTTATAAAACTGATCTAGCAGGATGTGTGCTGGATAAAGACTGACATAAGGCATTTATACATATTTAATAACTGATACATAGCAGTTATACGACTTACGCCGTATATCTATTCCCTGAGGTGATGCGCTAATGACAGCCGCATATGGGATCTATATATTCTATTACAGTGTAACGTTTTTATTAATGGAAAAAAATGGTGCCATCACAAATGTTATCTTTAATTAAATAAAAGCTAAACTTTAATTAGATGTATTGTCTTATTATCAGAGCACGGAAGCCAATTGGATTTGATTACTCCTTTGATATTAGCCGATAATGAGAACCTGTTTTGGTAGCGTAGGAAAAAAACGAAAAAATTAACTGTTCAGTCGCCAAAGAAAAAGAAAAGCTGCTTCTATTGTGACAAAATAAAAGGGGTTTATTTTTCTGTATATCACAGCCCACAACTAATAATAATACACTTAAAAAAATAATAAGCTTACTTGGCTTTTTTTTTTGTGGTTGATAAATAGTATTTCTCTGACGTCCTAGTGGATGCTGGGTACTCCGTAAGGACCATGGGGTATAGACGGGCTCCGCAGGAGACTGGGCACTCTTAAAAGAAAGATTAGGTACTATATCTGGTGTGCACTGGCTCCTCCCTCTATGCCCCTCCTCCAGACCTCAGTTAGTATCTGTGCCCGGCCAGAGCTGGATGCACCCTAGGGGCTCTCCTGAGCTTCCTAGAAAAGAAAGTATTTGTTAGGTTTTTTATTTTCAGTGAGATCTGCTGGCAACAGACTCACTGCTACGTGGGACTGAGGGGAGAGAAGCGAACCTACCTGCTTGCAGCTAGCTTGGGCTTCTAAGGCTACTGGACACCATTAGCTCCAGAGGGATCGAACACAGGCCCAGTCCTCGGTCGTCCGGTCCCGGAGCCGCGCCGCCGTCCCCCTTGCAGAGCCAGAAGAACGAAGAGAAGTTGAAAATCGGCGGCTGAAGACTCCGGTCTTCATTAAGGTAGCGCACAGCACTGCAGCTGTGCGCCATTGCTCCCTTAGCACACCACACACTTCGGTCACTGATGGGTGCAGGGCGCTGGGGGAGGGGCGCCCTGGGCAGCAATTAGATTACCTTACTTGGCGAAAAGCACATAATACAGTCTGATAAACTGTATATGTGCATTAACCCCCGCCATTAAAGTACATAAAAGGACAGAAGCCCGCCGCTGAGGGGGCCGGGCCTTCTTCCTCAGCACACCGGCGCCATTTTCTCTTCACAGCTCAGCTGGAAGGAAGCTCCCCAGGCTCTCCCCTGCAGTATCCTGGTACACAAAGGGTAAAAAAGAGAGGGGGGGGGGGGGCACATAAATTTAGGCGCAAAACTGTGTATATAAGCTGCTATAGGGGAAAAATCACTCAGTATAGTGTACATCCCTGTATTATATAGCGCTGTGGTGTGTGCTGGCATACTCTCTCTCTGTCTCTCCAAAGGGCCTGGTGGGGGAACGGTCTTCAAATAGAGCATCCCCTGTGTGTGTGGTGTGTCGGTACGCGTGTGTCGACATGTCTGAGGTAAAAGGCTCCTCTAAGGAGGTGATAGAGCGGATAAGTGTGTGGGAGGGTGTCTCCGTCAACAATGCCGACACCTGTTTGGGTATGTGTAAGTGCTGAGGTAAAATTATTGCACAAAAGGTTAGGGAACAGAAAGGAAATCTTCCCTGGTCTGTCCCTATGTCACAGAGTCCTTCAGAGTCTCTCTATGTTCACTATTCAAAATAACAAAGTATCGACACGGAGTTTAACTCCACTGTCGACTACGATAATGCAAAGTTACAGCCAAGAGGGCTAAAATATATTCAATATATGATTATTGGAATAAAAGATGATTTGCATATCACTGATGACTCATCTGTCCCTGACACGAGAGTACACATGTTAAGGGGAAGAATGCTGAGGTAAATTTCCCTCCTCTCATGAGGAAAAAGAGCGGGAATCTCCAGACAAGAGACGGCAGCTTCCCACAAGAGAATTCTCATGCTGTATCCTTTCCCCACTAGGGCCAGGATGTGTTGAGAATCTTCCCATTGGGTGTCCTGTTTGCACTAGCTATTCTCAGGGATCCTGCAGATAGTGTGCACATTCTAGTATACTACCCAGACCGGCGATTGTGTCGGCATGGGTTTATAGCGCTGTGGCAGCGTGGACAGGTACCTTATCAGCAGAGATTGAGACCCTAGTATGCATATAAATATTTTAAGATGCTGTCTTAAGTGATAGATATATAATTATAAAGCATGCCCAAAGGGACATGAGTATACTGGGTCCTAGAGACAAAAGCTATGTCGATTTCTGCTTGACGTGTCCTGTAGAATATACATTGGACAGATGATGCCGACTTAAGAGGCATCTGGAAGGCTGAGGATTGTGTGGAGAAAGGTTCTCGGGCCTGGTCTCCACAGCTATAGCTGGTATTTCTGATATTTTGCCTTATATTCCTGCACAGCCTAGGAAAGCACGACATTATTAAATGCAGCTTTTCGAATAAAGAAACAAGAAAGTCTGAGGTGCGTCCTTTCTTGTCAGAGCCGGGGGCAGAGGAAAGAAGCTGTACAACACAGCTAGTCCCCAGGAACAGAAGTCCTCCCCGGCCTCTACAAAAATCCACCGCATGTCGCTGGGGCTCCACAGGCGGAGCTAGGCCCGGTGGGGACACGCCTTCGTAAGTTCAGCCACAAGTGGGTTCACTCCCTGTTAGATCCCTGGGCAATAGAAATTGTATCGCAGGGATACAGGCTGGACTGTGAGAAGATGCCCCCTCACCGAGGACCCGGCGGGCTTCCCCCCAAGAGAGGGAGCCAGTGTTAACTGCAATTCGTAAATTGTATCTTCAACAGGTGGTGGTCAAGGGTCCCCTCCTTCAACAAGAGGGTGTTATTATTCGACCTTGTTATAATCCCGAAACCAGACGGTTCGGTTAGACCCATATTGAATTAAAATCCCTGAACATATACCTGAAAAGGTTCAGGTTCAAGATGGAATCGCTAAGAGCGGTCATTGTAAGCCTGAAATGAATCGGGACATAAGGGATGCATACCTTCGTGTCCCCATTTATCCACCTCATCAGGCGTACCTCAGAATTGCGGTACGGGATTGTCATTACCAATTTCACCAAGGTAATGGCGGATATGATGGTGCTCCTGCGGAAGCAAGGTGTCACTATTGTCACATACTGGGATGATCTCCTCATAAAAGCGAGATCAAGAGAGCAGTTGCTGGACAGCGTATCACCTTCTCTGGTAGTGAAACGGCAATACGACTGGATTCTATATATTCCGAAGTCGCAGTTGGTTCCTACAGCTCATCTGCCTCGCCTAGGCATGATCCTAGACACAGACCAGAAGAGGGTTTATCTCCCGATAGAGAGAGCTCAGGAGCTCATGACACTGGTCAGGAATCTATTGAAAACCAAAACAGGTGTCAGTGCTTCACTGCACTCGAGTCCTGGGAAGGATGATGGCATCATACTTGGCCATCCCCTTCGGCTGGTTCCATGCAAGGACAATGGAACTTACTGGACAAGTGGTCCGGATCACATCTTCAGATGCATCGGTTAATCACCCTATCCCCCAGGGCCAGGGTGTCTCTACTGTGGTGGCTGCAGAGTGCTCACCTTCTCGAGGGCCGCAGATTCGGCATTCAGGACTGGGTCCTGTTGACCACGGATGCAAGCCTCCGAGGGTGGGGGGCAGTTACACAGGGAAGAAAATTCCAAGGTTTGTGGTCAAGCCAACAGACTTGCCTTCACATCAATATCCTGGAACTAAGGGCCATATACAACGCCCTAAGTCAAGCGGAGTTCCTGCTTCGCGAACAACCGGTTCTGATCCAGTCAGACCGCAGGGGCTCATGTAAACCGCCAGGGCGGCACAAGGAGCAGGGTGGCGAGGGTAGAAGCCACCAGAATTCTTCGCTGGGCGGAGAATCAAGTAAGCGCACTGTCAGGAGTGTTCATTCCGGGAGTGGATACGACCTCCACCTGGGAAAGTGGTGACTTCATCAGGAAATCTTCACGCAGTTTTGCAAATTGATGGAAACTGCCTCAGGTGGACTACATGGCGTCCCACCTCAATAAAAAGTTAAAAAAGGTTTTACGCTGGGTCAAGGGACTCTCAGGCGATAGCTGTGGTCGCACTAGTAACACCTTGGGTGTTCCAGTCGGTCTATATATTCCCTCCTCTTCCTCTCAGACCCAAGGGCTGAGAATTGTAATAAACGGAGGAGTGTGAACAATATTCTTTGCTCCGGATTGGCCAAGAAGGACTCGGTACCCGGAACTGCAAGAAATGCTCTCAGAGGACCCATGGCCTCTGCCTCTCAGTCAGGACATGTTGCAACAGGGACCCTGTCTGAGCCAAGACTTACCGCGGCTGCGTTGGACGGCATGGCGGTTGAACGCCGGATCCTAGCCGAAAAGGGCATTCCGGATGCAGTTATTCCTACGCTGATAAAGGCTAGGAAAGACGTGACAGCAAGACTTTTTCACTGTATATGGCGAAAATAGGTTGCTTGGTGTGTGGCCGGGAAGGCCCTACAGAGGAATTCCAGGGAGGTCGATTCCTGCACTTCCTACAGTCAGGAGTGACTATGGGCCTAAAATTAGGATCCATAAAGGCCAAGATTTCGGCCCTATACCTTTTTCTCTCAAAAAGAACTGGCTTCACTGCCTGAAGTTCGGACGTTGTTACAGGGGTGCTGCATATTCAGCCCCTTTTGTGCCTCCAGTGGCACCTTGGGATCTTAACGTGTGTTGGATTCCTAAAATCCCACTGGTTTGAGCCACTTAAGACCGTGGAGCTAAAATATCTCACGTGGAAAGTGGTCATGCTTTTGGCCTTAGCTTGGACTAGGCGTGTGTCAGAATTGGCGGCTTTGTCATGTAAAAGCCCATATCTAAACTTCCATATGGAAAGGGCAGAATGGAGGACTTGTCCCCAATTTCTCCCTAAGGTGGTATCATCGTTTCATTTGAACCAACCTATTGTGGTGCCTGCGGCTACTAGGGACTTGGAGGATTCCAAGTTGCTGGACGTAGTCCGGGCCCTGAAACTTTATGTTTCCAGGACGGCTAGAGTCAGAAAAACTGACTCGCTATTTATCCTGCATGCACCCAACAAGCTGGGTGCTCCTGCTTCAAAGCAGACTATTGCTCGCTGGATCTGTAGCACGATTCAGCTTGCACATTCTGCGGCTGGACTGCCGCATCCTAAATCAGTAAAAGCCCATTCCACGGGGAAGGTGGGCTCTTCTTGGGCGGCTGCCCGAGGGGTCTCGGCTTTACAACTTTGCCGAGCTGCTACTTGGTCGGGTTCAAACACTTTTGCAAAATTCTACAAATTTGATACCCTGGCTGAGGAGGACCTTGAGTTTGCTCATTCGGTGCTGCAGAGTCATCCGCACTCTCCCGCCCGTTTGGGAGCTTTGGTATAATCCCCATGGTCCTTACGGAGTACCCAGCATCCACTAGGACGTCAGAGAGAAAATATGAATTTACTCACCGGTAATTCTATTTCTCGTAGTCCGTAGTGGATGCTGGGAGCCAGTCCCAAGTGCGGACTCTCTGCAATACATGTATATAGTTATTGCTTAACTAAAGGGTTATTGTATGAGCCATCTGTTGAGAGAGGCTCAGTTATTGTTCATACTGTTAACTGGGTATAGTTATCACGAGTTGTACGGTGTGATTGGTGTGGCTGGTATGAGTCTTACCCTGGATTCCAAATCCTTTCCTAGTAATGTCAGCTCTTCCGGGCACAGTTTCCCTAACTGAGGTCTGGAGGAGGGGCATAGAGGGAGGAGCCAGTGCACACCAGATATAGTACCTAATCTTTCTTTTAAGAGTGCCCAGTCTCCTGCGGAGCCCGTCTATACCCCATGGTCCTTACGGAGTACCCAGCATCCACTACGGACTACGAGAAATAGAATTACCGGTGAGTAAATTCTTATTTTAAATGTATCAGATTGTCTGAGGCATTAAGGGTTAACTGTATTTTTTTTTAGGGTTACGATGTTGTTGTAGAGGCTCCATTTGGCTGGCAATTTCTCTTGTAGTGAATGATACACTAGAGATGAGCGGGTTCGGTTTCTCTGAATCCGAACCCGCCCGAACTTCATGTTTTTTTTCACGGGTCCGAGCGACTCGGATCTTCCCGCCTTGCTCGGTTAACCCGAGCGCGCCCGAACGTCATCATGACGCTGTCGGATTCTCGCGAGGCTCGGATTCTATCGCGAGACTCGGATTCTATATAAGGAGCCGCGCGTCGCCGCCATTTTCACACGTGCATTGAGATTGATAGGGAGAGGACGTGGCTGGCGTCCTCTCCATTTAGATTAGGGTTGAGAGAGAGAGAGAGAGATTGACCTGAGGCTGTGATACTGTAGAAGAGAGTGCAGAGTTTAGTGACTGACGACCACAGTGACCACCAGACAGTGCAGTTGTTTGTTTTATTTAATATATCCGTTCTCTGCCTGAAAAAAACGATACACACAGTGACTCAGTCACATACCATATCTGTGTGCACTGCTCAGCCCAGTGTGCTGCATCAATGTATATATATATCTGACTGTGCTCAGCTCACACAGCTTATAATTGTGGGGGAGACTGGGGAGCACTGCAGTGCCAGTTATAGGTTATAGCAGGAGCCAGGAGTACATAATATTATATTAAAATTAAACAGTGCACACTTTTGCTGCAGGAGTGCCACTGCCAGTGTGACTAGTGACCAGTGACCTGACCACCAGTATATATAATATTAGTAGTATACTATCTCTTTATCAACCAGTCTATATTAGCAGCAGACACAGTACAGTGCGGTAGTTCACGGCTGTGGCTACCTCTGTGTCGGCACTCGGCAGCCCGTCCATAATTGTATATACCACCTAACCGTGGTTTTTTTTTCTTTCTTTATAGTCATACTAGTTACGAGTATACTATCTCTTTATCAACCAGTCTATATTAGCAGCAGACACAGTACAGTGCGGTAGTTCACGGCTGTGGCTACCTCTGTGTCGGCACTCGGCAGCCCGTCCATAATTGTATATACCACCTAACCGTGGTTTTTTTTTCTTTCTTTATACATACATACTAGTTACGAGTATACTATCTCTTTATCAACCAGTCTATATTAGCAGCAGACACAGTACAGTGCGGTAGTTCACGGCTGTGGCTACCTCTGTGTCGGCACTCGGCAGCCCGTCCATAATTGTATATACCACCTAACCGTGGTTTTTTTTTCTTTCTTTATACATACATACTAGTTACGAGTATACTATCTCTTTATCAACCAGTCTATATATTAGCAGCAGACACAGTACAGTGCGGTAGTTCACGGCTGTGGCTACCTCTGTGTCGGCACTCGGCAGCCCGTCCATAATTGTATATACCACCTAACCGTGGTTTTTTTTTCTTTCTTTATACATACATACTAGTTACGAGTATACTATCTCTTTATCAACCAGTCTATATATTAGCAGCAGACACAGTACAGTGCGGTAGTTCACGGCTGTGGCTACCTCTGTGTCGGCACTCGGCAGCCCGTCCATAATTGTATATACCACCTAACCGTGGTTTTTTTTTCTTTCTTTATACATACATACTAGTTACGAGTATACTATCTCTTTATCAACCAGTCTATATTAGCAGCAGACACAGTACAGTGCGGTAGTTCACGGCTGTGGCTACCTCTGTGTCGGCACTCGGCAGCCCGTCCATAATTGTATATACCACCTAACCGTGGTTTTTTTTTCTTTCTTTATACATACATACTAGTTACGAGTATACTATCTCTTTATCAACCAGTCTATATATTAGCAGCAGACACAGTACAGTGCGGTAGTGCACGGCTGTGGCTACCTCTGTGTCGGCACTCGGCAGCCCGTCCATAATTGTATATACCACCTAACCGTGGTTTTTTTTTCTTTCTTTATACATACATACTAGTTACGAGTATACTATCTCTTTATCAACCAGTCTATATATTAGCAGCAGACACAGTACAGTGCGGTAGTTCACGGCTGTGGCTACCTCTGTGTCGGCACTCGGCAGCCCGTCCATAATTGTATATACCACCTAACCGTGGTTTTTTTTTCTTTCTTTATACATACATACTAGTTACGAGTATACTATCTCTTTATCAACCAGTCTATATATTAGCAGCAGACACAGTACAGTGCGGTAGTTCACGGCTGTGGCTACCTCTGTGTCGGCACTCGGCAGCCCGTCCATAATTGTATATACCACCTAACCGTGGTTTTTTTTTCTTTCTTTATAGTCATACTAGTTACGAGTATACTATCTCTTTATCAACCAGTCTATATTAGCAGCAGACACAGTACAGTGCGGTAGTTCACGGCTGTGGCTACCTCTGTGTCGGCACTCGGCAGCCCGTCCATAATTGTATATACCACCTAACCGTGGTTTTTTTTTCTTTCTTTATACATACATACTAGTTACGAGTATACTATCTCTTTATCAACCAGTCTATATATTAGCAGCAGACACAGTACAGTGCGGTAGTTCACGGCTGTGGCTACCTCTGTGTCGGCACTCGGCAGCCCGTCCATAATTGTATATACCACCTAACCGTGGTTTTTTTTTCTTTCTTTATAGTCATACTAGTTACGAGTATACTATCTCTTTATCAACCAGTCTATATTAGCAGCAGACACAGTACAGTGCGGTAGTTCACGGCTGTGGCTACCTCTGTGTCGGCACTCGGCAGCCCGTCCATAATTGTATATACCACCTAACCGTGGTTTTTTTTTCTTTCTTTATACATACATACTAGTTACGAGTATACTATCTCTTTATCAACCAGTCTATATATTAGCAGCAGACACAGTACAGTGCGGTAGTTCACGGCTGTGGCTACCTCTGTGTCGGCACTCGGCAGCCCGTCCATAATTGTATATACCACCTAACCGTTGTTTTTTTTTCTTTCTTTATAGTCATACTAGTTACGAGTATACTATCTCTTTATCAACCAGTCTATATTAGCAGCAGACACAGTACAGTGCGGTAGTTCACGGCTGTGGCTACCTCTGTGTCGGCACTCGGCAGCCCGTCCATAATTGTATATACCACCTAACCGTGGTTTTTTTTTCTTTCTTTATACATACATACTAGTTACGAGTATACTATCTCTTTATCAACCAGTCTATATTAGCAGCAGACACAGTACAGTGCGGTAGTTCACGGCTGTGGCTACCTCTGTGTCGGCACTCGGCAGCCCGTCCATAATTGTATATACCACCTAACCGTGGTTTTTTTTTCTTTCTTTATACATACATACTAGTTACGAGTATACTATCTCTTTATCAACCAGTCTATATATTAGCAGCAGACACAGTACAGTGCGGTAGTTCACGGCTGTGGCTACCTCTGTGTCGGCACTCGGCAGGCAGTCCATAATTGTATACTAGTATCCATCTCCATTGTTTACCTGAGGTGCCTTTTAGTTGTGCCTATTAAAATATGGAGAACAAAAATGTTGAGGTTCCAAAATTAGGGAAAGATCAAGATCCACTTCCACCTCGTGCTGAAGCTGCTGCCACTAGTCATGGCCGAGACGATGAAATGCCAGCAACGTCGTCTGCCAAGGCCGATGCCCAATGTCATAGTACAGAGCATGTCAAATCCAAAACACCAAATATCAGAAAAAAAAGGACTCCAAAACCTAAAATAAAATTGTCGGAGGAGAAGCGTAAACTTGCCAATATGCCATTTACGACACGGAGTGGCAAGGAACGGCTGAGGCCCTGGCCTATGTTCATGGCTAGTGGTTCAGCTTCACATGAGGATGGAAGCACTCAGCCTCTCGCTAGAAAAATGAAAAGACTCAAGCTGGCAAAAGCAGCACAGCAAAGAACTGTGCATTCTTCGAAATCCCAAATCCACAAGGAGAGTCCAATTGTGTCGGTTGCGATGCCTGACCTTCCCAACACTGGACGTGAAGAGCATGCGCCTTCCACCATTTGCACGCCCCCTGCAAGTGCTGGAAGGAGCACCCGCAGTCCAGTTCCTGATAGTCAGATTGAAGATGTCAGTGTTGAAGTACACCAGGATGAGGAGGATATGGGTGTTGCTGGCGCTGGGGAGGAAATTGACCAGGAGGATTCTGATGGTGAGGTGGTTTGTTTAAGTCAGGCACCCGGGGAGACACCTGTTGTCCGTGGGAGGAATATGGCCGTTGACATGCCAGGTGAAAATACCCCAAAAATCAGCTCTTCGGTGTGGAGGTATTTCACCAGAAATGCGGACAACAGGTGTCAAGCCGTGTGTTCCCTTTGTCAAGCTGTAATAAGTAGGGGTAAGGACGTTAACCACCTCGGAACATCCTCCCTTATACGTCACCTGCAGCGCATTCATAATAAGTCAGTGACAAGTTCAAAAACTTTGGGTGACAGCGGAAGCAGTCCACTGACCAGTAAATCCCTTCCTCTTGTAACCAAGCTCACGCAAACCACCCCACCAACTCCCTCAGTGTCAATTTCCTCCTTCCCCAGGAATGCCAATAGTCCTGCAGGCCATGTCACTGGCAATTCTGACGAGTCCTCTCCTGCCTGGGATTCCTCCGATGCATCCTTGCGTGTAACGCCTACTGCTGCTGGCGCTGCTGTTGTTGCCGCTGGGAGTCGATGGTCATCCCAGAGGGGAAGTCGTAAGCCCACTTGTACTACTTCCAGTAAGCAATTGACTGTTCAACAGTCCTTTGCGAGGAAGATGAAATATCACAGCAGTCATCCTACTGCAAAGCGGATAACTGAGGCCTTGGCATCCTGGGTGGTGAGAAACGTGGTTCCGGTATCCATC
This sequence comes from Pseudophryne corroboree, assembly GCF_028390025.1. Classification (NCBI taxonomy): domain Eukaryota; kingdom Metazoa; phylum Chordata; class Amphibia; order Anura; family Myobatrachidae; genus Pseudophryne; species Pseudophryne corroboree. The sequence goes on from NC_086449.1 coordinate 753,601,208, forward strand.
ATTACTGCAGAGCCAACTAGAGACTTGTTGGAGGTACTGTGTCCCCGGTACCAAATACCATCTAGGTTCCATTTCTCTAGGCAGGCGATACCGAAAATGTACACAGACCTCAGAAAAAGAGTCACCAGTGTCCTAAAAAATGCAGCTGTACCCAATGTCCACTTAACCACGGACATGTGGACAAGTGGAGCAGGGCAGGGTCAGGACTATATGACTGTGACAGCCCACTGGGTAGATGTATGGACTCCCGCCGCAAGAACAGCAGCGGCGGCACCAGTAGCAGCATCTCGCAAACGCCAACTCTTTCCTAGGCAGGCTACGCTTTGTATCACCGGTTTCCAGAATACGCACACAGCTGAAAACCTCTTACGGCAACTGAGGAAGATCATCGCGGAATGGCTTACCCCAATTGGACTCTCCTGTGGATTTGTGGCATCGGGCAACGCCAGCAATATTGTGTGTGCATTAAATATGGGCAAATTCCAGCACGTCCCATGTTTTGCACATACCTTGAATTTGGTGGTGCAGAATTTTTTAAAAAACGACAGGGGCGTGCAAGAGATGCTGTCGGTGGCCAGAAGAATTGCGGGACACTTTCGGCGTACAGGCACCACGTACAGAAGACTGGAGCACCACCAAAAATTACTGAACCTGCCCTGCCATCATCTGAAGCAAGAAGTGGTAACGAGGTGGAATTCAACCCTCTATATGCTTCAGAGGTTGGAGGAGCAGCAAAAGGCCATTCAAGCCTATACAATTGAGCACGATATAGTAGGTGGAATGCACCTGTCTCAAGCGCAGTGGAGAATGATTTCAACGTTGTGCAAGGTTCTGATGCCCTTTGAACTTGCCACACGTGAAGTCAGTTCAGACACTGCCAGCCTGAGTCAGGTCATTCCCCTCATCAGGCTTTTGCAGAAGAAGCTGGAGACATTGAAGGAGGAGCTAACACGGAGCGATTCCGCTAGGCATGTGGGACTTGTGGATGGAGCCCTTAATTCGCTTAACAAGGATTCACGGGTGGTCAATCTGTTGAAATCAGAGCACTACATTTTGGCCACCGTGCTCGATCCTAGATTTAAAGCCTACCTTGGATCTCTCTTTCCGGCAGACACAAGTCTGCTGGGGTTGAAAGACCTGCTGGTGACAAAATTGTCAAGTCAAGCGGAACGCGACCTGTCAACATCTCCTCCTTCACATTCTCCCGCAACTGGGGGTGCGAGGAAAAGGCTCAGAATTCCGAGCCCACCCGCTGGCGGTGATGCAGGGCAGTCTGGAGCGACTGCTGATGCTGACATCTGGTCCGGACTGAAGGACCTGACAACGATTACGGACATGTCGTCTACTGTCACTGCATATGATTCTCTCAACATTGATAGAATGGTGGAGGATTATATGAGTGACCGCATCCAAGTAGGCACGTCACACAGTCCGTACTTATACTGGCAGGAAAAAGAGGCAATTTGGAGGCCCTTGCACAAACTGGCTTTATTCTACCTAAGTTGCCCTCCCACAAGTGTGTACTCCGAAAGAGTGTTTAGTGCCGCCGCTCACCTTGTCAGCAATCGGCGTACGAGGTTACATCCAGAAAATGTGGAGAAGATGATGTTCATTAAAATGAATTATAATCAATTCCTCCGCGGAGACATTGACCAGCAGCAATTGCCTCCACAAAGTACACAGGGAGCTGAGATGGTGGATTCCAGTGGGGACGAATTGATAATCTGTGAGGAGGGGGATGTACACGGTGATATATCGGAGGGTGATGATGAGGTGGACATCTTGCCTCTGTAGAGCCAGTTTGTGCAAGGAGAGATTAATTGCTTCTTTTTTGGGGGGGGTCCAAACCAACCCGTCATATCAGTCACAGTCGTGTGGCAGACCCTGTCACTGAAATGATGGGTTGGTTAAAGTGTGCATGTCCTGTTTTGTTTATACAACATAAGGGTGGGTGGGAGGGCCCAAGGACAATTCCATCTTGCACCTCTTTTTTCTTTTCTTTTTCTTTGCATCATGTGCTGATTGGGGAGGGTTTTTTGGAAGGGACATCCTGCGTGACACTGCAGTGCCACTCCTAAATGGGCCCGGTGTTTGTGTCGGCCACTAGGGTCGCTAATCTTACTCACACAGTCAGCTACCTCATTGCGCCTCTTTTTTTCTTTGCGTCATGTGCTGTTTGGGGAGGGTTTTTTGGAAGGGACATCCTGCGTGACACTGCAGTGCCACTCCTAGATGGGCCCGGTGTTTGTGTCGGCCACTAGGGTCGCTAATCTTACTCACACAGCTACCTCATTGCGCCTCTTTTTTTCTTTGCGTCATGTGCTGTTTGGGGAGGGTTTTTTGGAAGGGACATCCTGCGTGACACTGCAGTGCCACTCCTAGATGGGCCCGGTGTTTGTGTCGGCCACTAGGGTCGCTAATCTTACTCACACAGCTACCTCATTGCGCCTCTTTTTTTCTTTGCGTCATGTGCTGTTTGGGGAGGGTTTTTGGAAGGGCCATCCTGCGTGACACTGCAGTGCCACTCCTAGATGGGCCCGGTGTTTGTGTCGGCCACTAGGGTCGCTAATCTTACTCACACAGCTACCTCATTGCGCCTCTTTTTTTCTTTGCGTCATGTGCTGTTTGGGGAGGGTTTTTTGGAAGGGACATCCTGCGTGACACTGCAGTGCCACTCCTAGATGGGCCCGGTGTTTGTGTCGGCCACTAGGGTCGCTTATCTTACTCACACAGCGACCTCGGTGCAAATTTTAGGACTAAAAATAATATTGTGAGGTGTGAGGTATTCAGAATAGACTGAAAATGAGTGTAAATTATGGTTTTTGAGGTTAATAATACTTTGGGATCAAAATGACCCCCAAATTCTATGATTTAAGCTGTTTTTTAGTGTTTTTTGAAAAAAACACCCGAATCCAAAACACACCCGAATCCGACAAAAAAAATTCGGTGAGGTTTTGCCAAAACGCGTTCGAACCCAAAACACGGCCGCGGAACCGAACCCAAAACCAAAACACAAAACCCGAAAAATTTCAGGCGCTCATCTCTATGATACACTACTAGCGATGAGGGTGAGTACGCGAGCACTTGTATACAAACAGATGCGTTCAGTACAGCTGCTTAAGAAAATGCTGTATTTCCAACATAGGGGGTAATTCTGAGTTGATCGCAGCAGGATTTTTTTTAGCAGTTGGGCAAAACCATGTGCACTGCAGGGAGGCAGATATAACATGTGCAGAAAGAGTTAGATTTGGGTGGGGTGTGTTCAAACTGAAATCTAAATTGCAGTGTAAAAATAAAGCAGCCAGTATTTACCCTGCACAGAAACAAAATAACCCACCCAAATCTAACTCTCTCTGCACATGTTATATCTGCCTCCCCTGCAGTGCACATGGTTTTGCCCAACTGCTAAAAAAAATCCTGCTGCGATCAACTTGGAATTACCCCCATAGTGCAGTATTATAATAATAGTTTGAACGTCATTCTAAATCCAACGATAATGGGGAAATTGCAGTGGTGGATTCCCATTAAGCACGTAAGGCATGTGCCTAGGGGCAGCACTTGCCGGGGGGCAACACACCAGGTTATTGAGGCATGGTGTTTCCTTTATTTTGTTATTACAACTTATTTTTTTATGTTTTATTTTCCAACTGACGGAAGTGGGACAATGGACAGCAAATTGTCGCCCAGGAGGTGGTAGTGGGATGAGGTTGGGTTGCATTGGTAGTCTTGGAGCATCCAGCCTGGCCCCCGAAAGAAAGAGAGCAGTGATGTGAATGGGGAGGGGGGGACAACTTGGGGGGGTGGGGGTGCGGCCTGACTCCCAAATCCACCCTTGGGAAATTGAGGGATGTCTTTCAAGAACCATTGGTACAGGGGCCCCTTCATTATGTTGCTATGGGGCCCACAAAGTTCTGATTGCGCCCCTATTTGCAGGGATCATTCCTGTGCCTGCATCTAGGCCATTACATAAACCTAGGCTTACCATACTATCCCTATAATCCGGGACACTCATGAATTACGCAGGTTCTGACTTGAATTCAGCCAGCCACAGAACCTGTATAATTCATGAGTTTCCCAGTTGAAAGGGATCGTATGGTGACATAGCTCCCAACATTTCTAAAGCAATGATCGGGACAAAGATGGCGTGGCTTTGTGGGAGTGCTGCGATCATGAGCCACGCCCCCGTTTCCATCACTAAGGGGGCATGCAGCAATGACAGGTGCCTCTAAAAACTGCCCCCCCCCCTCCCCCCGCCGCGGGACACTGTGGCCCGTGTGTGGGACAGCGGGACAGTCCCAAAAAACTATGATGTCCCACGAAAATCGGGCAGTTGGGAGGTATGTGGTGAGCATACATACAGTAAGTCCCTATAGCTCCATGAAGGGTGTTCATAGTTCTTACTATAAGGGAACTTATAGCTCAGGTATGGTGGTCAGGTATGAAAAATGTAATCCAATTTCATGTGTACTGTAATTGTAGATATAAGTGTCTGTATTATCAAACTGCAGGAAATTAGAAGCAATTTGGTGTATTAATATGTGTCCTGAAAAAGGTACTTTAGAGCAGAGGATTCCAAGATGCGGTCTGCAAGGCACCCTAACAGTCCAGGTTTGAAGGATAACCAAGCTTGGGCACAGGTGACTTAATTAGTACCTCAGTCATTTTGATTTAACCATCTGTGCTCAGTCCTGAATATCCTTAAAACCTGTACTGTTGGGGTGCCTTGAGGACCGTGTTTTGGAACCTCTGCTTTGGAGCATTGATAAAGTACTTAAAACCAACATTTGATGCTGGTGTAATTGTAGACATCACAAGGTCTGGCAAGGAGTTATGCTGTTTATACTAAAACATGGCTTGGTTTTAGTCTGATTGGCTCTGTAGGTGTCAGAGGACCAGATCTCTGTGAAGCAAAGCCTACAGTATTCCTCAGCCTCTATAATGATGATCACAAAAAGGGAGTTGATTAAGAATTGATTAATTTTTTCAGATGAAAAAGCAGATTTACGGAATAAAATTCAATTTACTCTTAATAAACCGCTGAATGAAAACTCATCAATTCTTAATAAAGTGCTACTTGTCATTACACATACACAGAAATTGGTGTTGGATCAGTAACTGACATCACATTTGCAAAAGAAGACAATGGATGATTTCCCCATTAAGATATTCTAACCATGTATTGTCTTACTTTCATGGTGGATTCCTGAAGAAATTATCCTGGACAGTGGAGCATTCCATCATTCACGGGCAGAATTCACTATCGTCGGACATAGGTAATTCACGATCCGTAACATTGTCAATTTTCTATCACACCCCATAGAGGTGCACAAAAGAAATATTGAGGTTTATCGTAGCTACCCCAGTATATGGTGATGAACATCATGGAAGTACGTGTTAGGGTCTCCTGCCCTGTGCTGCCACGTCGTCATGGCAACCGGGAGACAAGTGCTAGAGGAGTAACCTGAGCGCAGCTGATACTCCGGTTCGGGTCTTTTGCTGTGCAGTGGTTACAGGCAGGGGATCCGGTGCTGGTTTTTGTGCTCACAGTCTGTGAGGTCTGAGGGGGGCGTGGACAGCACCTGCTTTATAAGGCCTCTTCTCAGGTTAAGCAGATGCTGCTGAATCTTTGTTGGTTAGTTAGTTCCTGAAAGTTAGCCAGTACTGTGTAGCTTTGTATTTGTTGTTGCTTACTGCAAATAGGCCTGGGGATTTGGTACTACACTCTGCCAATCCAGACCTAGCAGTAAGACTGGAGTCAGTCGTTTAGCCTGCTGAGGTTCTTTTGCTATTCTGTGAACCCAGCAGGTTTGTGGCTGTACTTTCAGATCTGCCTGCTTAATCCTCTCTCACTGTGCAGGGCGTCCATGTGTCAGTTTAGTGGCAGTAAACTAAACCTGGGCCCTGCAAGTGAGAATTAGGATTGTGGAGACTCTCCTTGTGTCTATTATTCCATCTCTGACCAAGGAGTTTACTGCCACACCCGTTGGTAACCCTTTAGGGTTTTGCTGTTGCCCTTAGCAACAGCATTTCGGGTTCTCTACGTATTAAAACACAACATCTTGCTTTTTCCATCTGAGTATTTCTAATACTAGGGAGACACCCAGTTTCTTAGCCTCTGGGCTTCTCTGTTCACTTTGTGTTGGTTTTGTTACCCTATCACCTTCTGTGTACGTAATGTCATATTTCCCAGTCTGTCTGTGAGTTCATTTGTTTTGCATCCCTCTCTGTTCAGACACCAGTACATTCCTGCAGGCACTGGTGTGCATAACAGTTCAAACACCAGTACATTCCTGCAGGCACTGGTGTGCATAACAGTACGGTCTGAGAAATTATATATATATATATATATATATATATATATATATATATATATACTGTATATATATATATATATACTGTATATATATATATATATATAATATACACTGCTCAAAAAAATAAAGGGAACACTTAAACAACACATCCTAGATCTGAATGAATGAAATATTCTTATTAAATACTTTGTTCTTTACATAGTTGAATGTGCTGACAACAAAATCACACAAACATTATCAATGGAAATCAAATTTATTAACCCATGGAGGTCTGGATTTGGAGTCACACTCAAAATTAAAGTGGAAAAACACACTACAGGCTGATCCAACTTTGGTGTAATGTCCTTAAAACAAGTCAAAATGAGGCTCAGTAGTGTGTGTGGCCTCCACGTGCCTGTATGACCTCCCTACAAAGCCTGGGCATGCTCCTGATGAGTTGGCGGATGGTCTCCTGAGGGATCTCCTCCCAGACCAGGACTAAAGCATCCGCCAACTCCTGGACAGTCTGTGGTGCAACGTGGCGTTGGTGGATGGAGCGAGACATGATGTCCCAGATGTGCTCAATTGGATTCAGGTCTGGGGAACGGGCGGGCCAGTCCATAGCATCAATGCCTTCGTCTTGCAGGAACTGCTGACACTCTCCAGCCACATGAGGTCTAGCATTGTCTTGCATTAGGAGGAACCCAGGGCCAACCGCACCAGCATATGGTCTCACAAGGGGTCTGAGGATCTCATCTCGGTACCTAATGGCAGTCAGGCTACCTCTGGCGAGCACATGGAGGGCTGTGCGGCCCCCCAAAGAAATGCCACCCCACACCATTACTGACCCACTGCCAAGCCGGTCATGCTGGAGGATGTTGCAGGCAGCAGAACATTCTCCTTGGCGTCTCCAGACTCTGTCACGTCTGTCACATGTGCTCAGTGAGAACCTGCTTTCATCTGTGAAGAGCACAGGGCGCCAGTGGCGAATTTGCCAATCTTGGTGTTCTCTGGCAAATGTCAAATGTCCTGCACGGTGTTGGGCTGTAAGCACAACCCCCACCTGTGGACGTCGGGCCCTCATACCACCCTCATGGAGTCTGTTTCTGATTGTTTGAGTAGACACATGTACATTTGTGGCTTGCTGGAGGTCATTTTGCAGGGCTCTGGCAGTGCTCCTCCTGTTTCTCCTTGCACAAAGGCGGAGGTAGCGGTCCTGCTGCTAGGTTGTTGCCATCCTACGGCCTCCTCCACATCTCCTGATGTACTGGCCTGTCTCCTGGTAGCGCTTCCATGCTCTGGACACTATGCTGGCAGACACAGCAAACCTTCTTGCCACAGCTCACATTGATGTGCCATCCTGGATGAGCTGCACTACCTGAGCCACTTGTGTGGGTTGTAGACTCCGTCTCATGCTACCACTAGAGTGAAAGCACCGCCAGCTTTCAAAAGTGACCAAAACATCAGCCAGAAAGCATAGGAGCTGAGAAGTGGTCTGTGGTCACCACCTGCAGAACAACTCCTTTATTGGGGGTGTCTTGCTAATTGCCTATAATATCCACCTGTTGTCTATTCCATTTGCACAACAGCATGTGAAATTGATTGTCAATCAGTGTTGCTTCCTAAGTGGACAGTTTGATTTCACAGAAGTGTGATTGACTTGGAGTTACATTGTGTTGTTTAAGTGTTCCCTTTATTTTTTTGAGCAGTGTATATATACTGTATATACACTGCTCAAAAAATAAAGGGAACACTTAAACAACACAATGTAACTCCAAGTCAATCACACTTCTGTGAAATCAAACTGTCCACAATACAAAAAGCAGCGGCACTCAGAGACTTCCATAAAAGCAATGTGTATTTTCACAACATACCAAATCCAAAGTTTCGAGACTTGTTTGCCCCTTTGTCAAGGTGAATAACACGTTATACTAGAGGTGAGTCTCGTGTTCTCCGGTGAGTGCCATTCGCTTATCGCCTCAAAGCGTTGGATTTGGTATGTTGTAAAATAAATACACATTGCTTTTTGGAAGTCTCTGAGTGCCGCCGATCTTTGTACTTTGTATTGTGGACTTTATGCTATTGAACCGGAAGGCACCAGAGCTAATAGTTATTCCAGAAGGTGGAGTGCCGGTCCACCAGATGATACGTCCTATATGATAAGTGCCTAGGTGCCTTCCAAACTGGCAATGAACTACAACATGCAGCTGACGATAAGCGAATGGCACTCACCGGAGAACACAAGACTAGTATAACGTTTCAGTTATATTAGCTTTCATCAGATCAAACATACAGAACAGAGATTACCTTTATAACATCCCCATAACCATAAACAGAGCAGCCGTCTGCCAGGTCCTCCGATGTCACCAAATGAGGGCGCGTGCTCTCTGGCGTACCGGACTATGTGGGCGCTCCAGGGAGTGCTTGTTACCAGCTGGTGACATCAGTGGACTCAGCAGATGGTGTATGGGCTCCTCTACAGTGGGTAAACACTAGAGGACTCATTCATAGAACCCATGAGTGAAGAAAAATGCTTCCTTTATAACAAGGTTGAAAAATGATGTTCACTAAACCATTGTCTTGTATGACAAAATGTCTAAATGTATTTTATTTATCTGATGCCTTGTAAAAGTAGATTTTTAATAAATTGTGATTCTTACAGTTATAAAATCAAACTACATAAGGGTGTAGAACTACTTTTTTGTAATATCATGGGCATTATGAATTAAAACATCTATTAGACTATTTTATGTGGGATGTATTAGAAACCAATGGATTGAAGCGCCTTCCTTTTAAACATATAAGATATATATATATATATAACAGCAAAGAACGAGGCGGCACTCGGAGACTGTGTAACAACGTGTATTCAGAGAAAGTGCAATCAACGTTTCGGGGACCAGTTCCCCTTCTTCAGGATAAAGTGGCAGTGCAAAAACAAGTGTTTAAATAACAATCCCAGTACTTACCCTCCCCTCAGCGTGCAAACAATTCTCCTGGCGTTTCCAGCTGGTCACTCCGTCGGGGCTTCCGCCCGGCGCCTCCGTTCGCGTCAGCGTAACCAGGAAGTGACGTTGCGGGAACCCCCCGTGCGGCCATGGAAACGCTATAAACAAACATATACAAACAGTGAAGCATAAAGTGCCTGTGCAAAATACCATTATCTAAGACAGGGGTGTCAAACTCAAATTCATCGGGGGCCGCATCAGCAGTTTGGTCCCCATCAAAGGGCCGGTTGTATCTGTAGGTCTATCCAAAATTTACCGCTCCACCTGCCTTATATGTGCCCAGCCATCTGCCCCCTTTTAAAGTGCCCAGCCATGTGCCCCCTTTTATAGTGCCCAGCCATGTGCCCCCTTTTATAGTGCACAGGTCCCCATTTTACACATTGCGGCAGGCACAGGTCCCCATTTTACACATTGCGGCAGGCACAGGTCCCCATTTTACACATAGCGGCAGGTACAGGTCCCCATTTTACACATTGTGGCAGGCACAGGTCCCCATTTTACACATAGCGGCAGGTACAGGTCCCCATTTTACACATTGCGGCAGGCACAGGTCCCCATTTTACACATAGCGGCAGGTACAGGTCCCCATTTTACACATTGTGACAGGCACAGGTCCCCATTTTACACATAGCGGCAGGTACAGGTCCCCATTTTACACATTGTGGCAGGCACAGGTCCCCATTTTACACATTGTGGCAGGCACAGGTCCCCATTTTACACATAGCGGCAGGTACAGGTCCCCATTTTACACATTGTGGCAGGCACAGGTCCCCATTTTACACATTGTGGCAGGCACAGGTCCCCATTTTACACATAGCGGCAGGTACAGGTCCCCATTTTACACATTGTGGCAGGCACAGGTCCCCATTTTACACATAGCGGCAGGTACAGGTCCCCATTTTACACATTGTGGCAGGCACAGGTCCCCATTTTACACATTGTGGCAGGCACAGGTCCCCATTTTACACATAGCGGCAGGTACAGGTCCCCATTTTACACATTGTGGCAGGCACAGGTCCCCATTTTACACATTGTGGCAGGCACAGGTCCCCATTTTACACATAGCGGCAGGTACAGGTCCCCATTTTACACATTGTGGCAGGCACAGGTCCCCATTTTACACATTGCGGCAGGTGGTGGAAGGAGGGAGAGAGAGAGAAAGAGAGGAAGGGAGAGGGGCTGACTTACATTTGAAGCGGTTCTCGCCGCTCTTCAGCCGCCTCTCCCTCCTCGTCTGCGCGGCTCCCTTCTCCCTCCTCCGACGGGGTTTCGTTGAATGACGCGTTTGCGCCGTGACGTCACGACGCAATCGCGTCATTCCGCGAAACCCCGCCCCCCCCGAGCTGGGCACTCGGGAGAAGGGGGTTTCATGGCGGCGGCACCGCGGGCCATCAGACGAGGTCTGGCGGGCCGGATTTGGCCCGCGGGCCTTGTCTTTGACACCCCTGATCTAAGATGACCGATTAGGTCAATAAAGTGCTAAGTGCTGTTATTGTAGCAATGTTGCAGCCTGTGTTAATCCCATGCACTAATCAATATCATTTGATACAGTTTTAAAAAACATATATACAAAACATATCTTCAATCAAAACAAACTTAACATCATGTAACTCACTGCATCCTTATTGATTGCCCAAAGTGTCATACCTAAAACATCTTTGAATAATGTATACCTAAAAAAATCATATGTTCCTAATGCCTCACGGCTACCGGACTAATCGTCGAACACTAAGCTAAATCCTACGGTATGTCCCACATATTTGTGGACCTATAGTACCCGTAATCGCCATGACCTGTGTAATGGCCCTATGTTCACAAAGGCCCGGGGAGACGAACTGATATTATGACCACCCTTCTGTGGATGCTAACAAACTGAACACTTGGCAACAACTTATGATAACATTATAAATAATTAATAAGACCTAAATTTTCATTAAGGCCCCCTGGTTTCAAGGTATTTAATCTGTGGATCCACTTGGACTCCAATTGTAGGAGCTTTTTACCCCTATTTCCTCCACGGGCTGATTCTGGAACATGGTCAATAATACGGTGTTTTAAGGTGGCCATGCCATGTCTGTGTTCGACAAAGTGCTTGGCAACTGGCTGTTCTCCACTTCCTGAGGACCAGGCATTTCTAATTGCCTGCCTATATTGTGCCATTCTGACCTTGAATTGGCATTCGGTCTTGCCAATGTAATAGCGCCCGCAAGGGCACATGATGGCGTATATCACGAATTTGGAACTACAGGTGAGAGGCCACCTGATTTTGTAGCTCTTGCCTGAAAATGGATGAGAGATAGTGTCGCCAGGTGACATGTATGAGCAGGTCGTGCACCCCGTGCACTTAAAACACCCGTTTTTCCTGGTCAGGAAATGGGTGGGTGTCACTTTAAGTTTCGCCATGTCTGTTCTCACCAACATGTCCTTAATACTCCTGCCTTTAGTGTAACTGGGCATGACTCATTTATCTTGGACATTTTTTTAAATCAGGGTCACTTGCCACCAAAGGCCAGAGTCCCCGTATTTTTTGCTGCACTTGCCTGCTGTTTGTTCTATACTCACATACCCAGGGGATAACCTTGGACATATCTTTGGGTCTTCCTGATTTGAGGGAATCTTCCCTTTTGACTGCTACTGCTTTTTTGCGTGCTGTTGCCAACAGCTTCTGGGGATAACCTCTATCAAGGAACTTACGTTCCATTTCATCAAGCTGTTGGTTCCTGGTTTGTTCTTGGCTATTGGTCCTGCACACTCGCAAAAACTGCGAGTATGGCAGACCTCTGATGGTAGAGGGTGGATGGAAACTGTCATGACGTAGTAATGTATTACGATCTGTAGGTTTTTTGTATAGACATGTGTCTATTCTCCCATCTTGTAATTTGATCAAGATGTCCAGATAACAGATTTCATGTACAACACTAGTCATGGTAAACTTCACCGGACTATCTGACTGGTTGTGGGTGTCCACCAAGCTCACCAAATCCTGAACATCTCCTTGCCAAAAGACCAGCACGTCATCAATATAGCGGTAGTATAAAAACAAATGTTCCGCTATAGCGGGATTAGCTAGGAACAACTCACGTTCTACTTCCCACATAAACGCATTTGCGAACGAGGGTGCCACGGAAGACCCCATGGCACACCCCGTTCGCTGTCTATAAAATTTACCATCAAAGATAAAAAAATTGTGTGACAATGTGAACTGTAACAGATTCATAAAGAAATCAATATAAGGACCTGTATAGAGAATGTTGCCCGTGATCAACCTCCTCACTGCTAGTAGACCTGATTGGTGCGGAATACAGGTATACAGGCTGGTGACGTCAATAGTTGCCAGGGAAACATCCGCTGGAACTTGCTCAATGCTGGAAAATTTATTTAACAAGGTACTAGAATCTTTCAAATGTGTGCTAGTCCCTTGCACACACGGTTGCAAATATGCATCAAGATATATAGCCACCGGCTCGCACAGAGACTCCCGGCCCGAGATGATTGGTCTGCCCGGGGGTCTCTGTGCGTCTTTGTGGATCTTTGGTATAGTGTAAAAAAGGGGAGACACAGGAAATTCAGGGGACAACTTTGTAAACACCTCAGGAGAAATAGTGCCTTCAGACCGTGCCTGCTCAAGTAACAGCCTTAATTCATCTTTATAGTCCTGTGACAGATCTCTACTTAAAATGCTGTACGTATCGTGATCACCCAACAGTCTGAGGCACTCTGCCGTGTAGTCCACGGTGTCCTGGACCACTATGGACCCGCCCTTGTCTGCTCCCCGTATTATTATGTCCCTTCTTTTACTCAAAGCCCTTAATGCCTATCTCTCATCATATTGTAGATTGTGGTGTATGCGGGGCTTGTCCTCCTCGTTAGTTGATTCCAACATCCTGTGAAAAGTTTTAATGGAGGCGTTATGGGACGCTGGGTCGAATCTTGACTTGGGGCCCAGTTTTTGTACTCTCTGCGGCAGCGATGTCTTGGCTGACATTAAGGGTTGTTTACTAAAGTGCTCCTTTAATTTTAAAGTACGATGTAATTTGTACATGTTGATTTTCCATCTGAAATCATCTCCATAATTGGTGGGTACGTAAGATAGGCCCTTGTTGAGAACCCGTTCCTCAGCCTGTGTCAACGGTATGGTGGAGAGATTAAAGATTAATGTTTCTTGCCTTTCGGGGGTTTTGTTTTGATTTTGCCTTTTGTTTTGTCCCCCACGTCTTCACCCTGTGGAGTTCTGTAAAAAGTGGGTCTCTGTCCTTAATAAGTGCGCTATGGACCTGATCCTGCTGGTGGTAGAGGAGTCCACCAAAGAGGCTGAGAAAACAAAATTGCTCATTAATAACTTTGAGTCTGAGCATATTGAGCTATTGGCCTCTGAGCAGTCGAAGAACTGGTTGGAGAAACTGAAGGATCAGGTGGAACAATACAGGATTAACCTGTTAAAATTCAAAAAAGAAAAATTTAACAAAGTACAAATGGATTACGCGCACCACAGGGTTTACCCGTGGTTAGGCAATACTTCCAACTTCAGTGCCAGGTCCCAACAGTACCAGAACCGTAGGCCCAAGAAGGGAACAGGATACAATACCACCTCAGCCAGTGATTCTGATGATGTCTGAGGGTCTTCATTGTCTTCTTCTCAACGGGAAACCCCTTTAGGGGCAAGAACCCGTGCTGGGATCGCGACACGGGGAAGAAACGCCACAACACAAGACGTGGGGGACAAAACAAAAGGCAAAATCAAAACAAAACCCCCGAAAGGCAAGAAACATTAATCTTTAATCTCTCGACCACACTGTTGACACAGGCTGAGGAACGGGTTCTCAACAAGGGCCTATCTTACGTACCCACCAATTATGGAGATGATTTCAGATGAAAAATCAACATGTACAAATTACATCGTACTTTAAAATTAAAGGAGCACTTAAGTAAACAACCCTTAATGTCAGCCAAGACATCGCTGCCGCAGAGAGTACAGAAACTGGGCCCCAAGTCAAGATTCGACCCAGCGTCCCATAACGCCTCCATTAAAACTTTTCACAGGATGTTGGAATCAACTAACGAGGAGGACAAGCTCCGCATACACCACAATCTACAATATGATGAGAGACAGGCATTAAGGGCTTTGAGTAAAAGAAGGGACATAATAATATGGGGAGCAGACAAGGGCGGGTCCATAGTGGTCCAGGACACCGTGGACTACACGGCAGAGTGCCTCAGACTGTTGGGTGATCACGATACGTACAGCATTTTAAGTAGAGATCTGTCACAGGACTATAAAGATGAATTAAGGCTGTTACTTGAGCAACTTGAGTTTACAAAGTTGTCCCCTGAATTTCCTGTGTCTCCCCTTTTTGACACTATACCAAAGATCCACAAAGACGCACAGAGACCCCCGGGCAGACCAATCATCTCGGGCCGGGAGTCTCTGTGCGAGCCGGTGGCTATATATCTTGATGCATATTTGCAACCGTGTGTGCAAGGGACTAGCACACATTTGAAAGATTCTAGTACCTTGTTAAATAAATTTTCCAGCATTGAGCAAGTTCCAGCGGATGTTTCCCTGGCAACTATTGACGTCACCAGCCTGTATACCTGAATTCCGCACCAATCAGGTCTACTAGCAGTGAGGAGGTTGATCACGGGCAACATTCTCTATACAGGTCCTTATATTGATTTCTTTATGAATCTGTTACAGTTCACATTGTCACACAATTTTTTTATCTTTGATGGTAAATTTTATAGACAGCGAACGGGGTGTGCCATGGGGTCTTCCGTGGCACCCTCGTTCGCAAATGCGTTTATGTGGGAAGTAGAACGTGAGTTGTTCCTAGCTAATTCCGCTATAGCGGAACGTTTGTTTTTATACTACCGCTATATTGATGACGTGCTGGTCTTTTGGCAAGGAGATGTTCAGGATTTGGTGAGCTTGGTGGACACCCACAACCAGTCAGATACTCCGGTGAAGTTTACCATGACTAGTGTTGTACATGAAATCTGTTACCTGGACATCTTGATCAAATTACAAGATGGGAGAATAGACACATGTCTATACAAAAACTTACAGATTGTAATACATTACTACGTCATGACAGTTTCCATCCCCCCTCTACCATCAGAGGTCTGCCATATTCGCAGTTTTTGCGAGTGTGCAGGACCAATAGCCAAGAACAAACCAGGAACCAACAGCTTGATGAAATGGAACGTAAGTTCCTTGATAGAGGTTATCCCCAGAAGCTGTTGGCAACAGCAAGCAAAAAAGTAGTAGCAGTCAAAAGGGAAGATTCCCTCAAATCAGGAAGACCCAAAGATATGTCCAAGGTTATCCCCTGGGTATGTGAGTATAGAACAAACAGCAGGCAAGTGCAGCAAAAAATACGGGGACTCTGGCCTTTAGTGGCAAGTGACCCTGATTTAAAAATTTTCCAAGATAAACGAGTCATGCCCAGTTACACTAAAGGCAGGAGTATTAAGGACATGTTGGTGAGAACAGACATGGCGAAACTTAAAGTGACACCCACCCATTTCCTGACCAGGAAAAACGGGTGTTTTAAGTGCACGGGGTGCACGACCTGCTCATACATGTCACCTGGCGACACTATCTCTCATCCGTTTTCAGGCAAGAGCTACAAAATCAGGTGGCCTCTCACCTGTAGTTCCAAATTCGTGATATACGCCATCATGTGCCCTTGCGGGCGCTATTACATTGGCAAGACCGAATGCCAATTCAAGGTCAGAATGGCACAGCATAGGCAGGCAATTAGAAGTGCCTGGTCCTCAGGCAGTGGAGAACAGCCAGTTGCCAAGCACTTTGTCGAACACAGACATGGCATGGCCACCTTAAAACACTGTATTATTGACCATGTTCCAGAATCAGCCCATGGAGGAAATAGGGGTAAAAAAAAGCTCCTACAATTGGAGTCCAAGTGGATCCACAGATTAAATACCTTGAAACCAGGGGGCCTTAATGAAAATTTAGGTCTTATTAATTTTTTATAATGTTATCATAAGTTGTTGCCAAGTGTTCATAGTTTGTTAGCATCCACAGAAGGGTGGTCATAATGTCAGTTCGTCTCCCCGGGCCTTTGTGAACATAGGGCCATTACACAGGTCATGGCGATTACGGGTACTATAGGTCCACAAATATGTGGGACATACCGTAGGATTTAGCTTAGTGTTCGACGATTAGTCCGGTAGCCGTGAGGCATTAGGAACATATGATTTTTTTAGGTATACATTATTCAAAGATGTTTTAGGTATGACACTTTGGGCAATCAATAAGGATGCAGTGAGTTACATGATGTTAAGTTTGTTTTGTTTGAAGATATGTTTTGTATATATGTTTTTTAAAACTGTATCAAATGATATTGATTAGTGCATGGGATTAACACAGGCTGCAACATTGCTACAATAACAGCACTTAGCACTTTATTGACCTAATCGGTCATCTTAGATAACGGTATTTTACACAGGCACTTTATGCTTCACTGTTTGTATATGTTTGTTTATAGCGTTTCCATGGTGGCCGCATGGGGGGTTCCCGCGACGTCACTTCCTGATTACGCTGACGCGAACGGAGGCGCCGGGCGGAAGCCCCGACGGAGTGACCAGCTGGAAATGCCAGGAGAATTGTTTGCACGCTGAGGGGAGGGTAAGTACTGGGATTGTTATTTAAACACTTGTTTTTGCACTGCCACTTTATCCTGAAGAAGGGGAACTGGTCCCCGAAACGTTGATTGCACTTTCTCTGAATACACGTTGTTACACAGTCTCCGAGTGCCGCCTCGTTCTTTGCTGTTATCTACACCAGAGGGGAGACCCTCGTTAGGGGAGGGCACCGGAGCAAGATGTATCCCTAGTGGATAAACAGAGTGTGCCGGGGCAATTGTGCAGGTATATATATATATATATATATATATATATATACAGTATATATCTATATACACACAATACAGTATAAACAGTACTGTATATACTGTAGCTTTAGGCAGTTGTGCTACAAAGTAAGAATGCTTTAAAAATAGAAGTGTTTCTTTTTATGAATTAACAAAATGCAAAGTGAATGAACAGAAGGAAAATCTAAATCAAATCAATATTACGAGTGACCATCCTTTGCCTTCAAAACAGCATCAATTCTTCTAGGTACACTTGCATACATTATTTGAAGAAACTTGGCATGGAGGTTGTTCCAAACATTTTGGAGAACTAATCACAGATCTTCTGTGGATGTAGGGTTGCTCAAATCCTTCAGTCTCTTCATGTAATCCCAGACACTCTCGATGATGTTGAGATCAAGGCTCTGTGGGGACTATATCATCACTTCCAGGACTCCTTGTTCTTCTTTACACTGAAGATAGTTCTTAATGACATTGGCTGTGTGTTTAGGGTCATTGTCC
This sequence comes from Pseudophryne corroboree, assembly GCF_028390025.1. Classification (NCBI taxonomy): domain Eukaryota; kingdom Metazoa; phylum Chordata; class Amphibia; order Anura; family Myobatrachidae; genus Pseudophryne; species Pseudophryne corroboree. The sequence continues at coordinate 753,618,902 of NC_086449.1, forward strand.
TGCTGCAGAATACATTGGAGCCAATCAGATGCCTATCTGATGGTATTGCATGATGTATAGATTAGAGATGAGCGGGTTCGGTTCCTCGGAATCCGAACCCGCCCGAACTTCAGGTTTTTTTACACGGGGCCGAGCGACTCGGATCTTCCCGCCTTGCTCGGTTAACCCGAGCGCACCCGAACGTCATCATCCCGCTGTCGGATTCTCGCGAGGCTCGTATTCTATCGCGAGACTCGGATTCTATATAAGGAGCCGCGCGTCGCCGCCATTTTCACACGTGCATTGAGATTGATAGGGAGAGGACGTGGCTGGCGTCCTCTCCGTTTAGACTAGAGTACTAGAGAGAGACACAAATTTTGGGGAGCATATTATTAGGAGGAGTACTACTTGCTGCTGATAGTGTGACCAGTGACCACCAGTTTAATTAATCCGTTCTCTGCCTGAAAAAAAACGATACACAGTGTGACACAGTCACATACCATATCTGTGCTCAGCCCAGTGTGCTGCATCATATGTAATTCTGTATATCATTATCTGACTGTGCTGAGTGCTCACTGCTCACACAGCTTAATTGTGGGGGAGACTGGGGAGCAGTTATAGCAGGAGTACATATTTTAAGTACAGTGCACACTTTTGCTGCCAGAGTGCCACTGCCAGTGTGACTGACCAGTGACCACTGACCACCAGTATTGTGATTGTCTGCTGACCACCAGTATATTGTGATTGTCTGCCTGAAAAAGTTAAACACTCGTCGTGTGGTGTTTTTATAAACGCATTCTGCAGACAGTGTCCAGCAGGTCCGTCATTACATAATATATACCTGTCCGGCTGCAGTACTAGTGTGATATATATATATTTTAATTTTATCTCATTATCATCCAGTCTATATTAGCAGCAGACACAGTACGGTAGTCCACGGCTGTAGCTACCTCTGTGTCGGCAGTCGCTCGTCCATCCATAATTGCATACCACCTACCCGTGTTTTTTTTTCTTTCTATCTTCTTGATACTAGTAGCTTACTTTAGGAGTCTGCAGTGCTGAGTCTGACAGACAGTGTCCAGCAGGTCCGTCATTACATAATATATACCTGTCCGGCTGCAGTACTAGTGTGATATATATATATATTTTAATTTTATCTCATTATCATCCAGTCTATATTAGCAGCAGACACAGTACGGTAGTCCACGGCTGTAGCTACCTCTGTGTCGGCAGTCGCTCGTCCATCCATAATTGTATACCACCTACCCGTGTTTTTTTTTTTCTATCTTCTTGATACTAGTAGCTTACTTTAGGAGTCTGCAGTGCTGACAGACAGTGTCCAGCAGGTCCGTCATTACATAATATATACCTGTCCGGCTGCAGTACTAGTGTGATATATATATATATATTTTAATTTTATCTCATTATCATCCAGTCTATATTAGCAGCAGACACAGTACGGTAGTCCACGGCTGTAGCTACCTCTGTGTCGGCAGTCGCTCGTCCATCCATAATTGTATACCACCTACCCGTGGTTTTTTTTTTTTCTATCTTCTTGATACTAGTAGCTTACTTTAGGAGTCTGCAGTGCTGAGTCTGACAGACAGTGTCCAGCAGGTCCGTCATTACATAATATATACCTGTCCGGCTGCAGTACTAGTGTGATATATATATATATTTTAATTTTATCTCATTATCATCCAGTCTATATTAGCAGCAGACACAGTATGGTACTCCACGGCTGTAGCTACCTCTGTGTCGGCAGTCGCTCGTCCATCCATAATTGTATACCACCTACCCATGGTTTTTTTTTTTTTCTATCTTCTTGATACTAGAAGCTTACTTTAGGAGTCTGCAGTGCTGACAGACAGTGTCCAGCAGGTCCGTCATTACATAATATATACCTGTCCGGCTGCAGTACTAGTGTGATATATATATATATATTTTAATTTTATCTCATTATCATCCAGTCTATATTAGCAGCAGACACAGTACGGTAGTCCACGGCTGTAGCTACCTCTGTGTCGGCAGTCGCTCGTCCATCCATAATTGTATACCACCTACCCGTGTTTTTTTTTTTTTCTATCTTCTTGATACTAGTAGCTTACTTTAGGAGTCTGCAGTGCTGAGTCTGACAGACAGTGTCCAGCAGGTCCGTCATTACATAATATATACCTGTCCGGCTGCAGTACTAGTGTGATATATATATATATTTTAATTTTATCTCATTATCATCCAGTCTATATTAGCAGCAGACACAGTACGGTAGTCCACGGCTGTAGCTACCTCTGTGTCGGCAGTCGCTCGTCATCCATAAGTATACTAGTATCCATCCATCTCCATTGTTTACCTGAGGTGCCTTTTAGTTGTGCCTATTAAAATATGGAGAACAAAAATGTTGAGGTTCCAAAAATAGGGAAAGATCAAGATCGACTTCCACCTCGTGCTGAAGCTGCTGCCACTAGTCATGGCCGAGACGATGAAATGCCAGCAACGTCGTCTGCCAAGGCCGATGCCCAATGTCATAGTACAGAGCATGTAAAATCCAAAACACCAAATATCAGTAAAAAAAGGACTCAAAAATCTAAAATAAAATTGTCGGAGGAGAAGCGTAAACTTGCCAATATGCCATTTACCACACGGAGTGGCAAGGAACGGCTGAGGCCCTGGCCTATGTTCATGGCTAGTGGTTCAGCTTCACATGAGGATGGAAGCACTCAGCCTCTCGCTAGAAAAATGAAAAGACTCAAGCTGGCAAAAGCACAGCAAAGAACTGTGCGTTCTTCGAAATCCCAAATCCACAAGGAGAGTCCAATTGTGTCGGTTGCGATGCCTGACCTTCCCAACACTGGACGTGAAGAGCATGCACCTTCCACCATTTGCACGCCCCCTGCAAGTGCTGGAAGGAGCACCCGCAGTCCAGTTCCTGATAGTCAGATTGAAGATGTCAGTGTTGAAGTACACCAGGATGAGGAGGATATGGGTGTTGCTGGCGCTGGGGAGGAAATTGACCAGGAGGATTCTGATGGTGAGGTGGTTTGTTTAAGTCAGGCACCCGGGGAGACACCTGTTGTCCATGGGAGGAATATGGCCATTGACATGCCTGGTGAAAATACCAAAAAAATCAGCTCTTTGGTGTGGAAGTATTTCAACAGAAATGCGGACAACATTTGTCAAGCCGTGTGTTGCCTTTGTCAAGCTGTAATAAGTAGGGGTAAGGACGTTAACCACCTCGGAACATCCTCCCTTATACGTCACCTGCAGCGCATTCATAATAAGTCAGTGACAAGTTCAAAAACTTTGGGCGACAGCGGAAGCAGTCCACTGACCAGTAAATCCCTTCCTCTTGTAACCAAGCTCACGCAAACCACCCCACCAACTCCCTCAGTGTCAATTTCCTCCTTCCCCAGGAATGCCAATAGTCCTGCAGGCCATGTCACTGGCAATTCTGACGAGTCTTCTCCTGCCTGGGATTCCTCCGATGCATCCTTGCGTGTAACGCCTACTGCTGCTGGCGCTGCTGTTGTTGCTGCTGGGAGTCGATGGTCATCCCAGAGGGGAAGTCGTAAGCCCACTTTTACTACTTCCACCAAGCAATTGACTGTCCAACAGTCCTTTGCGAGGAAGATGAAATATCACAGCAGTCATCCTGTTGCAAAGCGGATAACTGAGGCCTTGACAACTATGTTGGTGTTAGACGTGCGTCCGGTATCCGCCGTTAGTTCACAGGGAACTAGACAATTTCTTGAGGTAGTGTGCCCCCGTTACCAAATACTATCTAGGTTCCACTTCTCTAGGCAGGCGATACCGAGAATGTACACGGACGTCAGAAAAAGACTCACCAGTGTCCTAAAAAATGCAGTTGTACCCAATGTCCACTTAACCACGGACATGTGGACAAGTGGAGCAGGGCAGTGTCAGGACTATATGACTGTGACAGCCCACTGGGTAGATGTATGGACTCCCGCCGCAAGAACAGCAGTGGCGGCACCAGTAGCAGCATCTCGCAAACGCCAACTCTTTCCTAGGCAGGCTACGCTTTGTATCACCGGTTTCCAGAATACGCACACAGCTGAAAATCTCTTACGGCAACTGAGGAAGATCATCGTGGAATGGCTTACCCCAATTGGACTCTCCTGTGGATTTGTGGCATCGGACAACGCCAGCAATATTGTGTGTGCATTAAATATGGGCAAATTCCAGCACGTCCCATGTTTTGCACATACCTTGAATTTGGTGGTGCAGAATTATTTAAAAAACGAGAGGGGCGTGCAAGAGATGCTGTCGGTGGCCAGAAGAATTGCGGGACACTTTCGGCGTACAGGCACCACGTACAGAAGACTGGAGCACCACCAAAAACGCCTGAACCTGCCCTGCCATCATCTGAAGCAAGAAGTGGTAACGAGGTGGAATTCAACCCTATATATGCTTCAGAGGTTGGAGGAGCAGCAAAAGGCCATTCAAGCCTATACAATTGAGCATGATATAGGAGGTGGAATGCACCTGTCTCAAGCGCAGTGGAGAATGATTTCAACGTTGTGCAAGGTTCTGCTGCCCTTTGAACTTGCCACACGTGAAGTCAGTTCAGACACTGCCAGCCTGAGTCAGGTCATTCCCCTCATCAGGCTTTTGCAGAAGAAGCTGGAGACATTGAAGGAGGAGCTAACACAGAGCGATTCCGCTAGGCATGTGGGACTTGTGGATGGAGCCCTTAATTCGCTTAACAAGGATTCACGGGTGGTCAATCTGTTGAAATCAGAGCACTACATTTTGGCCACCGTGCTCGATCCTAGATTTAAAACCTACCTTGGATCTCTCTTTCCGGCACACACAAGTCTGCTGGGGTTCAAAGACCTGCTGGTGAGAAAATTGTCAAGTCAAGCGGAACGCGCCCTGTCAACATCTCCTCCTTCACATTCTCCCGCAACTGGGGGTGCGAGGAAAAGGCTCAGAATTCCGATCCCACCCGCTGGCGGTGATGCAGGGCAGTCTGGAGCGACTGCTGATGCTGACATCTGGTCCGGACTGAAGGACCTGACAACGATTACGGACATGTCGTCTACTGTCACTGCATATGATTCTCTCCCCATTGAAAGAATGGTGGAGGATTATATGAGTGACCGCATCCAAGTAGGCACGTCAGACAGTCCGTACTTATACTGGCAGGAAAAAGAGGCAATTTGGAGGCCTTTGCACAAACTGGCTTTATTCTACCTAAGTTGCCCTCCCACAAGTGTGTACTCCGAAAGAGTGTTTAGTGCCGCCGCTCACCTTGTCAGCAATCGGCGTACGAGGTTACTTCCAGAAAACGTGGAGAAGATGATGTTCATTAAAATGAATTATAATCAATTCCTCCGTGGAGACATTGACCAGCAGCAATTGCCTCCACAAAGTACACAGGGAGCTGAGATGGTGGATTCCAGTGGGGACGAATTGATAATCTGTGAGGAGGGGGATGTACACGGTGATATATCGGAGGATGATGATGAGGTGGACATCTTGCCTCTGTAGAGCCAGTTTGTGCAAGGAGAGATTAATTGCTTCTTTTTTGGTGGGGGTCCAAACCAACCCGTCATTTCAGTCACAGTCGTGTGGCAGACCCTGTCACTGAAATGATGGGTTGGTTAAAGTGTGCATGTCCTGTTTATACAACATAAGGGTGGGTGGGAGGGCCCAAGGACAATTCCATCTTGCACCTCTTTTTTCTTTCATTTTTCTTTGCGTCATGTGCTGTTTGGGGAGTATTTTTTTGAAGGGCCATCCTGCGTGACACTGCAGTGCCACTCCTAGATGGGCCAGGTGTTTGTGTCGGCCACTAGGGTCGCTTAGCTTACTCACACAGCTACCTCATTGCGTCTCTTTTTTTCTTTGCGTCATGTGCTGTTTGGGGAGTGTTTTTTGGAAGGGCCATCCTGCGTGACACTGCAGTGCCACTCCTAGATGGGCCAGGTGTTTGTGTCGGCCACTAGGGTCGCTTAGTTTAGTCATCCAGCGACCTCGGTGCAAATTTTAGGACTAAAAATAATATTGTGAGGTGTGAGGTGTTCAGAATAGACTGAAAATGAGTGGAAATTATGGTTTTTGAGGTTAATAATACTTTGGGATCAAAATGACCCCCAAATTCTATGATTTAAGCTGTTTTTTAGTGTTTTTTGAAAAAAACACCCGAATCCAAAACACACCCGAATCCGACAAAAAAAATTCGGTGAGGTTTTGCCAAAACGCGGTCGAACCCAAAACACGGCCGCGGAACCGAACCCAAAACCAGAACACAAAACCCGAAAAATTTCAAGTGCACATCTCTAGTATAGATACCTGCATGTATTTCTCAGCATTGAGAACACCATTAATCCTGATGAACTCCCAAACTCCATTTGCAGAAATGCAGCCCCAAACTTGCAAGGAACCTCCACCATGCTTCACTGTTGCTTACAGACACTCATTATTGTACAGCTCTCCAGCCCTGCTGCAAACAAACAGCCATTTGTTACAGCCAAATATTTCACATTTTGACTCATCAGTCCAGAGCACCTGCAGCCATTTTTCTGCACCCCAGTTCCTATGTTTTCGTGCATAGTTGACCGTGTTGGTAAATCAACAGCTACCTGTCTGGCACAGTCACTTGGCCTTGTTTCCACATTAAAGGTATGGCTTTTTGTGCACATTTTTTTCCATGGAGACCACTTCTGGCCAGACTTCTCTGGACAGTAGATGGGTCTACTTGGGTCCCACTGGTTTTTGCCAGTTCTGAGCTGTTGACACTGCTGGACCTCTTCTGATTTTGTTGGGAAGGATGATGTGTCTTTTATATGATACACTAAGTTTCCTTGGCCAACCACTGCTTCTATGCTTCTCAACATTGCCTGTTTCTTTGTGCTTCTTCCAAAGACCTTGAACAGCACATCTTGAAACCCCAGTCTGTTTTGAAATCTTTGCATGGGAGAGACCTTGCTGATGCAGTATAACTACCTTCTGTATTGTTGCTGTGCTCAGTCTTGCTATGGTGTATGACCTGTGACATGAAACTGTCTTCCATAAGACAGTTTGTAGCAGAGTTTGTAGCAGAGTTTTGCTGTTCCCCACCCAGTTTTAAACGTTCTACACAGCTGTTTCTGTTTCAGTTAACTTACTGTGTTTCAACCTACAGCTCATCAATCCCATGATGACATAGCTTTTACCATAGGTCAGCTACAGTAACTTCACTTTGCACTGTTTAACCAAACTGTAAGATATTGGGAGATGTATCAAACCTTCAGGAGAGGTAAACTAAAAACGTTGCTAATAGCAACCAATCATCTACTGAAGCTGTCATTTATCTAGCACAGCCTATCCATTGACAGTTAGAAGCTCCACTATGTCTTTCGTTTTATACATCCTCCCCTCAGTGTTCAGCAGTTGAGTTAGTGATGGATACAGGGCTCTGTAGAAAGTAAGCTGATGAAGGTTAGACTGCAAAGCCATTCTGCCTTATCTCAGGAGAGTCCACCTGGGTATGTTGGTATCTATGATGTGAAGACACGGATGTATACATGTAGTAATCTCCTGCACTCTGGGTGACATGCTGCGGTGGATGGTCAGGTAACATGAGATCACTGTACTAGCCATCCTATGAAGTTTTCATAGGGTTTACTGAACAGAATCTGTGGTTAAGGAGAGGATGCTTATTATATTGTCTGGCATGGGTTCCGTATGATTTACCAATGGACACAATACCAATGGTCATAATCCCGACAGCCATTGACCTACAGTGAAAATACTGGCACGGTCAAAATACTGACATTGATTATACATGTTCAAAATGACAACATACTCAGAATACTGACATTTGAAATGCCGACATGTCAAAATACCGACATGTGTTTTTTTGTGGTTTTTTGGGTCAGTGTCGAAATAGGTCGACATGGGCACTGTCTAAGTGTACCGTCTCCCCTCGCATGGCCCGCTGCGCTCCCCCCTCCAGGTCCACTGGGATGGTAAAGTATGAACAAGTCTGTTTTTGGGCAAAAATTCCTTAAAAACGCATGTCAGCATTTCAAATGTCGGTATTCTGACTATGTCAGCATTTTGAACATGGTGGCATAATGAATGTCGGTATTTTGACTGTGTTGGTAAATAAACTGCTACTCATCTGGCACAGTCCGTATGTTAGTGTATACCAGAGTCAGGTACAGTAAAATGGGGAAGATGTATTAAGAGGTGTAGTATGAGTGGCTGGCGCCGGGATCCCGACCGCCGGCATGCTGGCAGCAAGGTGAGCGTAAATGAGCCCCTTGCGGGCTCGCTGCGCTCGCCACACTGCGGACACGGTGGCGCTATTTATTCTCTCTCTAGAGGCGTCGTGGACCCCCAAGAGGGGGAATTGTTGTTGGTATGCCAGGTATTGGGATTCCGGCGCCGGTATACTGAGCACCGGGATCCCAACAGCCAGCATACTGAATACCACCCGTCTCAAGCCTGGAGACCAGTGATAAATGCAAGGTGATAAACGCACCAACCAATCAGCTCCTGACTGTTAATTTACATATTGGAGCTGATTGCTGGTGCGTTTATCACCGTGCACTTATCACTGGTTTATCACTTCCTTATGCTGTCTCCAGGTTAATACATCTGCCCCATGTTCTTTCTTAGTTTAGTATCAGTTTTAGCATAGGAGCTATATGAGATGTCAGGCTAAGCTAAATGAAGACAATGGGTCATCATTCAGTCAGAATGCCATAGAATTCCTCTAACCCAAGTTCTGTATTGTCCGCTTATAATTATACTTTCTTTGTGATATTTTGTTTTAATTTTGTCCATCAAGCAAAGATTTGTTTGTGGATGCTTCTGCGGGAAGAGAGAATTCTCAGGCACCTACTGAATCCTAGGGCTGGTTGCTATGACAAACTATTGTAGCATCTCTAAAGCTTATAAAAGTACATAATCGTTGATGCATATTACCGTATTATTTGTGGAAAATCACAATGACGGGACTTTCGGTACTTACAGTTCTACACTTTTTTTTTTTTAAGCTGATGGGGAAGTCATTATTTTGTACAAGTTCATTGCTGTGAATTCATTACATAAGATTATAGACAGGGAAAAACTATAATGTTGAAATGCGTCTCATAATGGGAACACTAACATACACAATAAAACACAGATAAGTACATAATGCTTTGTGGTGCTGCTTACAATAAATGTGATTCTTTGTCTACCCCCATGGCCAATACCGTGAAATGTCTACACAGTAAAGACGATACATTTTTCCATGTTCTAAAGGAAGATTAAATAAAAAACATACAGTATATAATTCAGTGTTTTCGGCTAAATGAATTAAAGGTACTCCCACCTCTTGGAGTGTCATCATTCAGAGTATTAGCACAAGTTTCTAAGCAGCTTTTCCGAACAATTGAGGTGAGGCAATAACATAACTTTGGCTGTACAGAATATAGTGAAAACTATACATACAAAATCCGCAGCGATTTAGCATATGTAAATGAAAACTGCCTTAAGTGATAAGACATATACCATAGAGCAAGTGCCACCTTTTTACTTTGTTGCTCAAAAACTGGTGATCTATAGGAAAAGGAAAATACATTTCTATTTATTATAACCAGTTATATATATAGTGCACACATATTCCGCAGCGCATTGCAAAAAATATTTGGCCATTCACATCAGTCCCTGCCCCAGTGGAGCTTACAATCTATATTCCCTATACATGCACACAGTCACACCAGGGTTAATTTTGTTGGGAGCCAATTAACCTACCAGCATATTTTTGGCTTGTGGGAGGAAACCCACGCAAGTACAGGGAGAATATACAAACTCCACACAGTTAGGGTCATGGTGGGAATCGAACCCATAACCTCAGCGCTGTGAGGCAGTAATGCTAACCATTACACCATCCGTACTATGTGTTTATTATTATATGGTATATATAATACAAAACCAAGTGCTGGTTTACATATAGACTTTAAAGATTTTAGCTGGTAAATGGGTCAACCTTCACCTTTTGCATTGATCCATCTAAATGGCCAATTCAAGAAGGAGGGGAAGGCTCACAGTTAAAGTTGTCTCCTTATTATAATCTAAATATATATCTGTGTAGGAACATGTTTCACCAGATGCCAGATATCTGCCAGGTAGTATGTTTCTTATCATTTCATTTGTTCTGTATCTGTTTTACTACTACAAAACCAAGTGCTGGTTTACATATAGACTTTAGAGATTTTAGCTTGTAAATGGGTCAACCTGCAACTTAAACATTAATCCATTGAAATGGGCAATTCAAGAAGGAGGGGAAGGCTTACAGTGAAAGTTGACCCCAACCATTGTAATATGAAAATATATCTGTGTAGGAGCCTGTTTCACCAGATGCCAGGACAAAGCTTCAGAAGGACCATGATCCATGATGATGGAATGAGGAATTTGATTGTGGGTTTCCAATGTGCACCCCTAGTACAGTGTCTCGTGACTCTTGTCGCAGCACCTCCTTCTCTCCGTGTTATGTCACAACGTTATATATGCACCGCCCCCACCATCATGCTCGATCATGGCGATCCAGCAGGGTAACTCACTGTTCTTGCTTTCCTGGCACAGGTGAAGGAGTTCCCAGTTATCACGTCTACAGTGATGGCTGCTGATCTGGATGCAGTGAGTGTCCTGCTGGCTGCTGATCAATGAATCATTGATCAGGGTGTCCTTCCCTTCATCCAGAACCTCAGACAGTGCCCCTTTAGTAAAAGGTATGCAGGCACTTACAAAAGATTTTAAGAATATTTATTAAACCAACTTCATATATTTATGGAGAATGTATATATGTATATATTTGGTTTACAGTATATAGTGTATAATATCACTATATATACATATGTATGTACACACACATATATATATATATATATATATACACTGCTCAAAAAAATAAAGGGAACACTAAAATAACACAAACTAGATCTGAATGAATGAAATATTCCTATTAAATACTTTGTTCTTTACATAGTTGAATGTACTGACAACAAAATCACACAAAAATTATCAATGGAAATCAAATTTATTAACCCATGGAGGTCTGGATTTGGAGTCACACTCAAAATTAAAGTGGAAAAACACACTACAGGCTGAGCCAACTTTGATGTAATGTCCTTAAAACAAGTCAAAATGAGGCTCAGTAGTGTGTGTGGTCTCCACGTGCCTGTATGACCTCCCTACAACGCCTGGGCATGCTCCTGATGAGGTGGCAGATGGTCTCCTGAGGGATCTCCTCCCAGACCTGGACTAAAGCATCCGCCAACTCCTGGACAGTCTGTGGTGCAACGTGGCGTTGGTGGATGGAGCGAGACATGATGTCCCAGATGTGCTCAATTGGATTCAGGTCTGGGGAACGGGCGGGCCAGTCCATAGCATCAATGCCTTCGTCTTGCAGGAACTGCTGACACCCTCCAGCCACGAGGTCTAGCATTGTCTTGCATTAGGAGGAACCCAAAGCAAACCGCACCAGCATATGGTCTCACAAGGGGTCTGAGGATCTCATCTCGGTACCTAATGGCAGTCAGGCTATCTCTGGCGAGCACATGGAGGGCTGTGCGGCCCCCCCAAAGAAATGCCACCCCACACCATTACTGACCCACTGCCAAACCGGTCATGCTGGAGGATGTTGCAGGCAGCAGAACGTTCTCCTTGGCGTCACCAGACTCTGTCACGTCTGTCACATGTGCTCAGTGAGAACCTGCTTTCATCTGTGAAGAGCACAGGGTGCCAGAGGCGAATTTGCCAATCATGGTGTTCTCTGGCAAATGCCAAACATCCTGCACGGTGTTGGGCTGTAAGCACAACCCCCACCTGTGGACGTCGGGCCCTCATACCACCCTCATGGAGTCCGTTTCTGATCGTTTGAGTAGACACATGCACATTTGTGGCTTACTGGAGGTCATTTTGCAGGGCTCTGGCAGTGCTCCTCCTGTTCCTCATTGCACAAAGGCGAAGGTAGCGGTCCTGCTGCTGGGTTGTTGCCCTTCTACGGCCTCCTCCACGTCTCCTGATGTACTGGCCTGTCTCCTGGTAGCGCCTCCATGCTCTGGACACTACGCTGACAGACTGGATGAGCTGCACTACCTGAGCCACTTGTGTGGGTTGTAGACTCCGTCTTATGCTACCACTAGAGTGAAAGCACCGCCAGCTTTCAAAAGTGACCAAAACATCAGCCAGAAAGCATAAGAGCTGAGAAGTGGTCTGTGGTCACCACCTGCAGAACAACTCCTTTATTGGGGGTGTCTTGCTAATTGCCTATAATTTTCACCTGTTGTCTATTCCATTTGCACAACAGCATGTGAAATTGATTGTCAATCAGTGTTGCTTCCTAAGTGGACAGTTTGATTTCACAGAAGTGTGATTGACTTGGAGTTACATTGTGTTGTTTAAGTGTTCCCTTTATTTTTTTGAGCAGTGTATATATATATATATATATATATATATATATACTCATGGATAAATTGTTTGCACCTTTACTAATGTATTTTTGGTTACGGTTTTAAGGAGTGGGTTTCCATTCATTAACTGTATTATATTCCTTGACCTATACATACTTTGAGCGATTTTAACACTATATAGCTGTCATTTGCGATGGCCGCACTTCCGGGTTTCAGCCCCGGATTCCTTCTGCACATGCAACCGGATCCCTGTACAGCACGGATTTGGTGGCATTACCCTCCACATTGGAAACCTCGGTGGCCGGTTTTTAGTACATATCGGAAATGCGGCTAAAGCCCGAAAACTGTCTTTTAGCCCCATTTTCACATTAATACATCCCACCCAATATGTTGGATTATTTGAGCCATTTGCAACATGTCATATATAGACATATTTATTGGATAGGCACATACAATGTTTTTTGAGAGCTTTCTACACTTATGTTTTTCTAGACCACATTCCCTTGATTGGTTTTGGTTTAAATAGGATAAACATACTTAAATTAGTTTTAGTTTTCAGTTGCGGTTGCTCCCTTGGGGCTGCAGCGCTGACCAAACACATTAGAGGGGTTTCCTTAAGTAAATTTCCTTAACTGCACCTATAATTAGGTTTTTAATACCTGCGGGTGACCGATGTGTCTGTCTGTCCCTGGGAAAGAGTGTTGTGTCTCACGGCAACTGCACCAGGGACACAGCAGATGGCTAGTTACACAGGATTCTGGGGGCTGGGAAGACAAGGGAAGGAGACGCTGTGTCCCGGTTGCAGCGGCCCCTGTGCAGACCACATCCTCACACCCCGCCATACTGGTCACATCCATGGTGACAGCACACATCACTAGTCACACCCCTGCATGTGTTGGTCACACCCCCTGCCAAGGCACATGATAAGCCCTTCATAAAGTTTAGCTCCAGGCCCTTGTGGACCTTAATCTTGCACTGGCAAAGCTTGTGTAGTTATTAGACTTTGACGGCCTGCTTCCAAGTTTTGGGGACAGTACATGCAACATTCATAGTGAGTACTGCGTGCACGTATGTACAGCGCCAGGTATATAAACATATCAGTGCCAGGTATATAAACAGTGTTTTAAAAAATGTATAATATCCTGTTGCTCTAGATAATGACTTAAGTGGTCAGTGCTCTAGCAATAGCTCACATAGGCCCAGATTTATCAAGCCTTGGAGAGTGCTAAATTGCACGGTGATAAAGTACCAACCAATCAGCTTCTAACTGTCATTTTTCAAACACAGCCTGTAACATGGCAGTTAGGAGCGGATTGGCTGGTACTTTATCACCGTGCAATTTATTACTCTACAAGGCTTGATAAATCTGTGCTATAGGCCCTCATTCTGACATGGTTGCACGCAGGCCGTTTTTTGCACTGCTGTGACCAGGTAATAGCCGCCTACAGGGGAGGGGGTTAGGGCTGTGCAGGGGTGCGAGCGCTTGTGCAGAGAGCTGCACAAATCAAAAGTTTATGCAGTCTCTGGACAGCGCAAGACTTACTCAGCCGCTGTGAAGACTCTTCTTGGAGCTGACATCAGGATCCCTCCCTGCAAACAGCCGGACATCACTCCCAGAAAACGGTGAGTTGACACCCCGGCTGGCCTCTTCCTGTCAATCTTCTTGCGTTTGCCGCTGCAAACGCTTTCTTCGTTCTTCTCGTCGCTGCCCAACGATGGCCGTCACCGGGCAAAGACGCGCCTGTGCATTGCGGCCTGTGCGCATGCGCTGTTGTGACCCGATCACATGGCTGCAAGAAACTGCAGTGTGCGATCGGGTCGGAATGACCCCATTATCCATAGAGTAGAAGAGAAGCTGGGTAAATTTCTACATCGGATCCCAAGTACACCACTGCGCATAAGCAACATTGCTGACTATGGGGGTAATTCCAAGTTGATCGCAGCAGGAATTTTTTTAGCAGTTGGGCAAAACCATGTGCATTGCAGGGGAGGCAGATATAACATTTGCAGAGAGAGTTAGATTTGGGTGGGTTATTTTGTTTCTGTGCAGGGTAAATACTGGCTGCTTTATTTTTACACTGCAAATTAGATTGCAGATTGAACACACCACACCCAAATCTAACTCTCTCTGCACATGTTATATCTGCCTCCCCTGCAGTGCACATGGTTTTGCCCAACTGCTAACAGAATTCCTGCTGCGATCAACCTGGAATTACCCCCTATGTCACAGCAGTTTGCTACAATAACTGACTGGGTGAAAATTCTTACAAGGCTTTCTTTTAAAGCCATTCGGAAAACATTGAAAACTTTGACCAAATATGAGCTCTCCAAGGTCCTGTAGAGATCCCATCGCTGCTTTCAGGCAGATCTCCATGGTACTGAAGTTGATGTTACAAAGTGAGCTACTACCAGCTTCATAATTAGGATTTTCTTGCTGCATGGCAACTTATTCTTTGACCTGGAAATCTAAGCGTGGAACTGAAGTGTGTAAAAAGTGAATGAATGACAAAATGTAATAAGTAATCCTGCTTTGAAACGTAGCCAGTTTGTCTTTGCAAATGATGACACAGCGCTACTTCCCCCAAACAATCACTAGCGGGTAACATTTAAATGAAGAATACTTTGTATTGTTTAAAGCATTTCCTTACTTTAATGGAAACAGCGCTGTGTCATCTGGCAGTAACACAGTTTTATATGCACAATTTATGTTCTCTCTCATTTAAATTATGCAAATAAAATTACCTTATTTTTTTTAAATCACAAAAGTTTATTGACAAGAGAAAAACAATGACAAATGGAAGTAATTGACATACTCAGAGCACAAGAAAACTAGAATACATAGGCTAGAAAATTAAGTGCAGGAGTTTGTCTCTATGTTATTTGTTATTATTATTATTATTATTTTTTTTTAAACAAACCCAAAAACAATCAAGAGTTAGGAACAAAAATATATATATTCCGAAGGGCCAACCAGTGGAACCCATGGAAGGGCTTGTAGGATATTACCAAGAGCGTCAGAGGGAAAAAGAAGCAAGAGTGGTAATAAAGATTGAGGAGAGAAGAGAGTGGAGAGAAATAATGAGTGTAAAAAACCAAAACAAATCACAGACGAGGGGAGAGCGAGTCGGGAGATAAGTAGGGTGGGGAAAAAGGGTAAGGTGAACTAGGAGAGACCTGGGAGAGCTACTTGAAATTTAGTGTACCAAGGTGTCCAAACGACGTGGAATTTATCCACTGTGTTGTTCATCAAGGAGGAAAGGTATTCCATCTTTGCAACAAACCACACGCGGTTCATAAGTTCAGGACGGGTTGGAGGGGTGGGGAGTTTCCATGATTTAGCAATTTGGAGTTTAGCTGCACATGCTATATGCACAGCCAGTTTGTTCTCCGGCTTGGATAGCTGACAGGCTGGGGCACACAGGAGCAACGTCTCAGGGGGGAGGGAGGGGCAGTCCGGGATAAGCGACTGAATAAGGATACGGACCATTGACCAGAAAGAGGCTATCTTCGGGCAGCTCCACCAGATATGAAAATACGAGCCTACTTGACCACATTGACGCCAACAGAGGTTAGAAGTATTCGGATATATTTGGTGTAAGCGTTCGGGAACCAAATATAAAATTACCTTATTTATGTCTGCACAGTCAACCCTGATTTCCATTATACACTGCAAACCTCTTATGCCTATTATACAATGCACAGACATCCGATACACACTGAAAAATAGTCCAGGCCCAGATCTGTTCTTATAACCATTATCTACACTGAAGACACCCTAGCACATGCAGGGCTACCCTTATAAAGATTATATATATATATATACAGAACCAGAATAACCCGGCACTCCTGATGCTCCCCAGCATGTAATCACCTGCTCCCATGCCTTCTTTAAACGAGAGTGCAACCTCTCATACATAATAGATCCATGAAAGCGGCACTGAGAGACTTAGGTAAAGTTGAAGTAAAGTGCTTTTAATATAGCATCATCTACATTTCAGGGAGGCAGCCCCTTCGTCAGGATATCATACAAACATTACAGTGTTTAAATACCTGTTGAGTGAGAAGGTCCTCCCTGCTGCCTCCTGACACGCTGCCCGGTTTCCGGCCCTGCATTCACTACGCCCCCGGAAGTGACACAGCTCCGGTCCGACCGGCTGGCGTGCTGGGGCTGTATAATGGTAACCATAGTAACCATTACTACACATACAAATCGTGCTACAAGTGCTATTAAATTGACTCATCAGAAAACAAACTAACCAAATGGATACCAATGTGGTTAACATCCCATTTATTGCTTGATACACTTTGTTATTCATTGTTACATGTTTCAATTTTTGTAACCACATTAGTATCCATTTGGTTAGTTTGTTTTCTGATGAGTCAATTTAGTAGCACTTGTAGCACAATTTGTATGTGTAGTAATGGTTACTATGGTTACCCTTATACAGCCCCAGCACGCCAGCCGGTGGGACTGGAGCTGTGTCATCCACGTCCTGCCCGGCTCCTTCTGTGTGGAGATGGACCGTGCTGCATAGGGGCTACCTGAAGCCTCCAGGCTGGAGGGGGCCATGCAGCTGCTGAGGGAGCTTCGGCCCAAACTGGAGGTGGTCACCAGACAGGTGCGTGGCTGTGTATGTGGGGGTGACAGGAGGACTAAGGGGTTTGGGGGGTTAGAAGAATATGGGGTGTACGTGGGGGAACAGGGGTTATAGGGGATAAGGCCAGGGGTTATGTGTGTGATAAATGGGTGGCTGTGTGCTGTAAAAAGGGGGACTGTCTGCCATAATGTGTAAAATGGGGGGCGCTGTCTGCCGTAATGTGTAAAAAGGGGACGCTGTCTGCCGTAATGTGTAAAAAGGGGTACACTGTCTGTCGTAATGTGATAAAAGGGGGACACTGTCTGCCATAATGTGTAAAAAGGGGGGCGCTGTCTGCCATAATGTGTAAAAAGGGGGACGCTGTCTGAAGGAGGACGCGGTCTGCCATAATGTGTAAAAAGGAGACGCTGTCTGCCGTAATGTGTAAAAAGGGGGATGCTGTCTGCCGCAATGTGTAAAAAGGGGACGCTGTCAGCCATAATGTGTAAAAAGGGGATGCTGTCTGCCGCAATGTGTAAAAAGGGGGCTCTGTCTGCCGTAATGTGTAAAAAGGGGCTCTACCTGGTGTAGTGGCACTACTGTGCGGCGTAATTTGAATAATGGAGACTACTGTGCACCGTAATATGAACTGGTATTATTTTGTGGCCACACCCCTTCCCCATGAAGCCACGCCCCTATAAAAAAAACTGCGCGCCTACGGCGCACACTGCCCGATTTAGATAAGGGGGGGGGGGGGGGGGCACCGATGCCGTCTCTTGCACACAACACTAAAATGTCTAGTTATGGCACTGCATTAAGTATCTGGGAGTTGTACGAAATATAGTTGACAATTGGAACGAAACCATTACTTCAGCTGGTGCATTATAATGTGCACAGCTAAACACAGAATACAGGTTGAACCCGTTGGGCATTTTGCCTCTTTTCAACCTCAACAACTTTGTTACTATGTTACTCCCAACCACCACCAATACCCACTTCCCAGCCCTGCAGATGAAAGTGTGACTTACAAGTTCCACAGCCACCACTTGCATTAAGTTTAAGCTTACCATACATAGTGATGTGCACCGGAAATTTTTCGGGTTTTGTGTTTTGGTTTTGGGTTCGGTTCCGCGGCCGTGTTTTGGGTTCGGACGCGTTTTGGCAAAACCTCACCGAATTTTTTTTGTCGGATTCGGGTGTGTTTTGGATTCGGGTGTTTTTTTCAAAAAACCCTAAAAAACAGCTTAAATCATAGAATTTGGGGGTCATTTTGACCCCATAGTATTATTAACCTCAATAACCATAATTTCCACTCATTCTTAGTCTATTCTGAACACCTCACATCTCACAATATTATTTTTAGTCCTAAAATTTGCACCGAGGTCGCTGGATGGCTAAGCTAAGCGACCCAAGTGGCCGACACAAGCACCTGGCCCATCTAGGAGTGGCACTGCAGTGTCAGACAGGATGGCCCTTCAAAAAAATTGTCCCCAAACAGCACATGATGCAAAGAAAAAAAGAGGCGCAATGAGGTAGCTGTTTGACTAAGATAAGCGACCCAAGTGGCCGACACAAACACCTGGCCCATCTAGTAGTGTCACTGCAGTGTCACGCAGGATGGCCCTTCAAAAAAATACTCCCCAAACAGCACATGACGCAAAGAAAAAAAGAGGCGCAATGAGGTAGCTGTGTGACTAAGCTAAGCGACCCAAGTGGCCGACACAAACACCTGGCCCATCTAGGAGTGGCACTGCAGTGTCAGACAGGATGGCCCTTCAAAAAAATTGT
The DNA here is from genome assembly GCF_028390025.1 of Pseudophryne corroboree. Taxonomy (NCBI): domain Eukaryota; kingdom Metazoa; phylum Chordata; class Amphibia; order Anura; family Myobatrachidae; genus Pseudophryne; species Pseudophryne corroboree. Next base: position 753,637,656 of record NC_086449.1, read on the forward strand.
CCCCAAACAGCACATGATGCAAAGAAAAAAAGAGGCGCAATGAGGTAGCTGTGTGACTAAGATAAGCGACCTAAGTGGCCGACACAAACATCTGGCCCATCTAGTAGTGTCACTGCAGTGTCACGCAGGATGGCCCTTCAAAAAAATACTCCCCAAACAGCACATGACGCAAAGAAAAAAAGAGGCGCAATGAGGTAGCTGTGTGACTAAGCTAAGCGACCCAAGTGGCCGACACAAACACCTGGCCCATCTAGGAGTGGCACTGCAGTGTCAGACAGGATGGCCCTTCAAAAAAATTGTCCCCAAACAGCACATGATGCAAAGAAAAAAAGAGGCGCAATGAGGTAGCTGTGTGACTAAGATAAGCGACCCAAGTGGCCGACACAAACATCTGGCCCATCTAGGAGTGTCACTGCAGTGTCACGCAGGATGGCCCTTCAAAAAAATACTCCCCAAACAGCACATGACGCAAAGAAAAAAAGAGGCGCAATGAGGTAGCTGTGTGACTAAGCTAAGCAACCCTAGTGGCCGACACAAACACCTGGCCCATCTAGGAGTGGCACTGCAGTGTCAGACAGGATGGCCCTTCAAAAAAATTGTCCCCAAACAGCACATGACGCAAAGAAAAAAAGAGGCGCAATGAGGTAGCTGTGTGACTAAGATAAGCGACCTAAGTGGCCGACACAAACATCTGGCCCATCTAGGAGTGGCACTGCAGTGTCACGCAGGATGGCCCTTCAAAAAAATACTCCCCAAACAGCACATGACGCAAAGAAAAAAAGAGGCGCAATGAGGTAGCTGTGTGACTAAGCTAAGCGACCCTAGTGTCCGACACAAACACCTGGCCCATCTAGGAGTGGCACTGCAGTGTCACGCAGGATGGCCCTTCAAAAAAATACTCCCCAAACAGCACATGACGCAAAGAAAAAAAGAGGCGCAATGAGGTAGCTGTGTGACTAAGCTAAGCGACCCTAGTGGCCGACACAAACACCTGGCCCATCTAGGAGTGGCACTGCAGTGTCAGACAGGATGGCCCTTCTAAAAAATTGTCCCCAAACAGCACATGACGCAAAGAAAAAAAGAGGCGCAATGAGGTAGCTGTGTGACTAAGATAAGCGACCCAAGTGGCCGACACAAACACCTGGCCTATCTAGGAGTGGCACTGCAGTGTCACGCAGGATGGCCCTTCAAAAAAATACTCCCCAAACAGCACATCACGCAAAGAAAAAAAGAGGCGCAATGAGGTAGCTGTGTGACTAAGATAAGCGACCCAAGTGGCCGACACAAACACCTGGCCCATCTAGGAGTGGCACTGCAGTGTCACGCAGGATGGCCCTTCAAAAAAATACTCCCCAAACAGCACATGACGCAAAGAAAAAAAGAGGCGCAATGAGGTAGCTGTGTGACTAAGATAAGCGACCCAAGTGGCCGACACAAACACCTGGCCCATCTAGGAGTGTCACTGCAGTGTCACGCAGGATGGCCCTTCAAAAAAATACTCCCCAAATAGCACATGATGCAAAGAAAACTGAAAGAAAAAAGAGGAAGGTCAGGCATCGCAACCGACACAATTGGACTCTCCTTGGGGATTTGTGATTTCGAAGAACGCACAGTTCTTTGCTGTGCTTTTGCCAGCTTAAGTCTTTTCTTTTTTCTAGCGAGAGGATGAATGCTTCCATCCTCATGTGAAGCTGAACCACTAGCCATGAACATAGGCCAGGGCCTCAGCCGTTCCTTGCCACTCCGTGTCGTAAATGGCATATTGGCAAGTTTACGCTTCTCCTCAGACGCTTTTAATTTTGATTTTTGGGTCATTTTACTGATCTTTTGTGTTTTGGATTTTACATGCTCTGTACTATGACATTGGGCATCGGCCTTGGCAGACGACGTTGATGGCATTTCATCGTCTCGGCCATGACTAGTGGCAGCAGCTTCAGCACGAGGTGGAAATGGATCTTGATCTTTCCCTATTTTTTTAACCTCCACATTTTTGTTCTCCATATTTTAATGCGCACAACTAAAAGGCACCACAGGTATACAATGTAGATGGATGGATAGTATACTTATTATTATTAATGGATGACGAGTGACTGACGACACAGAGGTAGGTACAGCAGTGGCCTACCGTACTGCTATATACAGTATAATGGACCTGGTGGACACTGTCAGCAGACTGCTAAACTAGTACTACTAGTATAAAAAAAAATAAGATTTTACTCACCGGTAAATCTATTTCTCGTAGTCCGTAGTGGATTCTGGGGACTCCGTAAGGACCATGGGGAATAGCGGCTGCGCAGGAGACTGGGCACAGCTAAGAAAGATTTAGGACTACCTGGTGTGCACTGGCTCCTCCCACTATGACCCTCCTCCAGACTTCAGTAAGGATACTGTGCCCGGAAGAGCTGACACAATAAGGAAGGATTTTGAATCCCGGGTAAGACTCATACCAGCCACACCAATCACACCGTATAACTCGTGATAATATACCCAGTTAACAGTATGAACACAACAGAGCCTCTCAAAGGATGGCTCAACAATAACCCTTGTAGTTAACAATAACTATATACAAGTATTACAGACAGTCCGCACTTGGGACGAGCGCCCAGCATCCACTACGGACTACGAGAAATAGATTTACCGGTGAGTAAAATCTTATTTTTTCTGACGTCCTAGTGGATGCTGGGGACTCCGTAAGGACCATGGGGATTATACCAAAGCTCCCAAACGGGCGGGAGAGTGCGGATGACTCTGCAGCACCGAATGAGAGAACTCAAGGTCCTCCTCAGCCAGGGTATCAAATTTGTAGAATTTTGCAAACGTGTTTGCCCCTGACCAAGTAGCAGCTCGGCAAAGTTGTAAAGCCGAGACCCCTCGGGCAGCCGCCCAAGAAGAGCCCACTTTCCTCGTGGAATGGGCTTTTACAGATTTAGGCTGCGGCAAGCCAGCCACCGAATGTGCAAGCTGAATTGTGCTAAAAATCCAGCGAGCAATAGTCTGCTTTGAAGCAGGAGCACCCATCTTGTTTGGTGCATACAGGATAAATAGCGAGTCAGTCTTCCTGACTACAGCCGTCCTGGAAACATAAATTTTCAAGGCCCTGACTACGTCCAGTAACTTGGAGTCCTCCAAGTCCCTAGTAGCCGCAGGCACCACGATAGGTTGGTTCAAGTGAAAAGCTGATACCACCTTAGGAAGAAATTGGGGACGAGTCCTCAATTCTGCCCTATCCATATGGAAAATCAAATAGGGGCTTTTACATGACAAAGCCGCCAATTCTGACACACGCCTTGCCGAAGCCAAGGCCAAAAGCATGACCACTTTCCACGTGAGATATTTTAAATCCACGGTTTTGAGTGGCTCAAACCAATGTGACTTTAGGAAACCCAACACCACGTTGAGGTCCCACGGTGCCACTGGAGGCACAAAAGGAGGCTGAATATGCAGCACTCCCTTGACAAATGTCTGAACTTCAGGCAGTGAAGCCAGTTCTTTTTGGAAGAAAATCGACAGAGCCGAAATCTGGACCTTAATGGAACCCAGTTTTAGGCCCATAGTCACCCCTGACTGTAGGAAGTGCAGAAATCGACCTAGCTGGAATTCCTCCGTTGGGGCCTTCCTGGCCTCCCACCATGCAACATATTTTCGCCATATGCGGTGATAATGTTGTACGGTTACATCTTTTCTAGCTTTAATAAGCATAGGAATGACTTCCTCCGGAATACCCTTTTCTTTTAGGATCCGGTGTTCAACCGCCATGCCGTTAAACGCAGCCACGGTAAGTCTTGGAACAGACAGGGCCCCTGCAGCAGCAGGTCCTGTCTGAGCGGCAGAGGCCATGGGTCCTCTGAGATTAATTCTTGAAGTTCCGGGTACCAAGACCTTCTTGGCCAATCTGGAACAATGAGAATAGTTCTTACTCCTCTTTTCTTTATTATCCTCAGTACCTTGGGTATGAGAGGAAGAGGAGGGAACACATAAACCGACCGGTACACCCACGGTGTCACTAGAGCGTCCACAGCTATCGCCTGAGGGTCTCTTGACCTGGCGCAATATTTTTCTAGCTTTTTGTTTAAGCGGGACGCCATCATGTCCACCTGTGGTTTTTCCCAACGGTTTACAATCAGTTGGAAGACTTCTGGATGAAGTCCCCACTCTCCCGGGTGGAGGTCGTGCCTGCTGAGGAAGTCTGCTTCCCAGTTGTCCACTCCCGGAATGAACACTGCTGACAGTGCTAACACGTGATTTTCCGCCCATCGGAGAATCCTTGTGGCTTCTGCCATCGCCGTCCTGCTTCTTGTGCCGCCCTGTCGATTTACATGGGCGACTGCCGTGATGTTGTCTGACTGGATCAGAACCGGCTGGTTTTGAAGCAGGGGCTTTACTTGACTTAGGGCATTGTAAATGGCCCTCAGTTCCAGAACATTTATATGTAGGGAAGTCTCCTGACTTGACCAAAGTCCATGGAAGTTTCTTCCCCATGTGACTGCACCCCAGCCCCGAAGGCTGGCATCCGTGGTCACCAGGACCCAGTCCTGTATGCCGAATCTGCGGCCCTCTCTGAGATAAGCACTCTGCAGCCACCACAGCAGAGACACCCTGGTCCTTGGAGACAGGGTTATCAACCGATGCATTTGAAGATGCGATCCGGACCATTGGTCCAACAGGTCCCACTGAAAAGTTCTGGCATGGAACCTGCCGAATGGAATCGCTTCGTAGGAAGCTACCATCTTTCCCAGGACTCGCGTGCAATGATGCACCGACACCTGTTTTGGTTTCAGGAGGCCTCTCACTAGAGATGACAGCTCCTTGGCTTTCTCCTCTCGGAGAAACACTTTTTTCTGGACTGTGTCCAGAATCATCCCCAGGAACAGTAGACGTGTCGCCGGAACCAGCTGAGACTTTGGAATATTCAGAATCCAACCGTGCTGGTGTAGCATCTCCTGAGATAATGCTACGCCGACCAACAACTGCTCTCTGGACCTCGCCCTTATCAGGAGATCGTCCAAGTATGGGATAATTAAAACTCCCTTTTTCCGAAGGAGTATCATCATTTCGGCCATTACCTTGGTAAATACCCTCGGTGCCGTGGACAGGCCGAACGGCAACGTCTGGAATTGGTAATGACAATCCTGTACCACAAATCTGAGGTACTCCTGGTGAGGATGGTAAATGGGGACATGCAGGTAAGCATCCTTGATGTCCAGAGATACCATGTAATCTCCCTCTTCCAGGCTTGCAATAACCGCCCTGAGCGATTCCATCTTGAACTTGAATTTTCTTAAATATGTGTTCAAGGATTTCAAATTTAAAATGGGTCTCACCGAACCGTCCGGTTTCGGTACCGCAAACATTGTGGAATAGTAACCCCGTCCTTGTTGAAGTAGGGGCACCTTGACTATTACCTGCTGGGAATACAGCTTGTGAATTGCCTCTAACACAGCCTCCCTTTCTGAAGGAGTCGTTGGTAAGGCAGATTTGAGGAAACGGTGGGGGGGGGATGTCTCGAATTCCAGCCTGTACCCCTGAGATACCACTTGAAGGATCCAGGGATCTACCTGTGAGTGAGCCCACTGATTGCTGAAGTTTTTGAGACGGCCCCCCACCGTACCTGGCTCCGCCTGCTGAGCCCCAGCGTCATGCGGCGGACTTAGCAGAAGAAGCGGGGGAGGACTTTTGTTCCTGGGAAGTGGCTGTATGCTGCAGCTTTTTTCCCCTACCTCTGCCTCTGGGCAGAAAGGACGCGCCTCTACCCTGTCTGCTCTTTTGGGGGCGAAAGGACTGCACCTGATAATACGGTGCTCTCTTTGGTTGTGAGGGGACATGTGGCAAAAATGCTGACTTCCCAGCTGTTGCTGTGGACACTAAGTCTGAAAGACCATCCCCGAACAACTCCTCACCCTTATAAGGCAAAACTTCCATGTGCCTTTTAGAATCTGCATCACCTGTCCACTGCCGGGTCCATAACCCTCTCCTGGCACAAATGGACAGTGCACTTATTTTTGATGCCAGCCGGCAAATATCCCTCTGTGCATCTCTTATGTAAAAGACAGCGTCTTTAATATGCTCTACGTTTAGCAATATAGTGTCCCTATCTAGGGTGTCAATGTTTTCTGTCAGGGAGTCTGACCATGCAGCTGCAGCACTGCACATCCATGCTGAGGCAATAGCTGGTCTCAGTATAATACCTGTGTGTGTATATATAGCTTTCTGGAGAGCCTCCTGCTTTCTGTCAGCAGGTTCCTTTAGGGCGGCCGTATCCTGGGACGGCAATGCCACCTTTTTTGATAAGCGCGTAAGTGCTTTATCCACCCTAGGGGGTGTTTCCCAACGTGACCTATCCTCTGGCGGGAAAGGGTACGCCATTAGTAATTTTTTTTAAATTACCAATTTTTTATCGGGGGAAGCCCACGCTAGTTCACACACTTCATTCAATTCTTCAGAAGGGGGAAAAACTACTAGTAGTTTTTTCTCCCCAAACATAATACCCTTTTTTGTGGTACCTGGGGTCACCTCAGAAATGTGTAAAACATTTTTCATTGCCTCAATCATATAACGAGTGGCCCTATTGGACATTACATTAGTCTCTTCGTCGTCGACACTGGTATCAGTATCCGTGTCGACATCTGTGTCTGCCATCTGAGGTAGCGGGCGTTTTAGAGCCCCTTATGACTTTTGAGACGTCTGGGCAGGCACGGGCTGAGAAGCCGGCTGCCCCGCATTTGGCATGTCGTCAAATTTTTTATGTAAGGAGTCGACACTTTTGCGTAATTCCTTCCACAAGTCCATCCACTCCGGTGTCTGCCCCGCAGGGGGTGACAACACATTTATAGGCACCTGCTCCTCCTCCACATAAGTCTCCTCATCAAACATGTCGACACAGCCGTACCGACACACCGCACACACACAGGGAATGCTCTGACAGAAGACAGGACCCCACAAAGCCCTTTGGGGAGACAGAGAGAGAGTATGCCAGCACACACCAGAGCGCTATATAAATCAGGGATTAACTAAATGATATCCCCTTATAGCTGCTATATGTATATTGCGCCTAAATTTACTGCCCCCCTCTCTTTTTTACCCTTTTCTGTAGTGTAGACTGCAGGGGAGAGCCAGGGAGCTTCCTTCCAGCGGAGCTGTGAGGGAGAAATGGCGCCAGTGTGCTGAGGGAGATAGCTCCGCCCCTTTTTCGGCTTACTTTTCTCCCGCTTTTTTATGGATTCTGGCAGGGGTTTTTATCACATATATAGCCTCTGGGGCTATATATTGTGATATATTTGCCAGCCAATGTGTATCTATTGTTTCTCAGGGCGCCCCCCCCCCCCCCCCCCCAGCGCCCTGCACCCTCAGTGACCGGAGTGTGAAGTGTGTATGAGGAGCAATGGCGCACAGCTGCAGTGCTGTGCGCTACCTTGGTGAAGACTGATGTCTTCTGCCGCCGATTTTCCGGATTCTTCTTGCTTCTGGCTCTGTAAGGGGGCCGGCGGCGCGGCTCCGGGACCGAACACCAATGGCCGGTTCCATGCGGTCGATCCCTCTGGAGCTAATGGTGTCCAGTAGCCTAAGAAGCCCAAGCTACCACCAGTTAGGTAGGTTCGCTTCTTCTCCCCTTAGTCCCTCGCTGCAGTGAGTCTGTTGCCAGCAGATCTCACTGTAAAATAAAAAACCTAAAATATACTTTCTCTCTAGGAGCTCAGGAGAGCCCCTAGTGTGCATCCAGCTCAGCCGGGCACAGGATTCTAACTGAAGTCTGGAGGAGGGTCATAGTGGGAGGAGCCAGTGCACACCAGGTAGTCCTAAATCTTTCTTAGCTGTGCCCAGTCTCCTGCGGAGCCGCTATTCCCCATGGTCCTTACGGAGTCCCCAGCATCCACTAGGATGTCAGAGAAAAAGCCACCACAGGTATACAATGTAGATGGATGGATAGTATACTTATGGACGACGAGTGACGACACAGAGGTAGGTACAGCAGTGGCCTACCGTACTGCTATATACAGTATAATGGACCTGGTGGACACTGTCAGCAGACTGCTAAACTAGTACTACTAGTATAAAGAAAAAAAGCCACCACAGGTATACAATGTAGATGGATGGATAGTATACTTATTATTATTAATGGATGACGAGTGACTGACGACACAGAGGTAGGTACAGCAGTGGCCTACCGTACTGCTATATACAGTATAATGGACCTGGTGGACACTGTCAGCAGACTGCTAAACTAGTACTAATAGTATTAAAAAAAAGCCACCACAGGTGTACAATGTAGATGGATGGATAGTATACTTATGGACGACGAGTGACGACACAGAGGTAGGTACAGCAGTGGCCTACCGTACTGCTATATACAGTATAAAGGACCTGGTGGACACTGTCAGCAGACTGCTAAACTAGTACTACTAGTATAAAAAAAAAGCCACCACAGGTATACAATGTAGATGGATGGATAGTATACTTATGGACGACGAGTGACGACACAGAGGTAGGTACAGCAGTGGCCTACCGTACTGCTATATACAGTATAATGGACCTGGTGGACACTGTCAGCAGACTGCTAAACTAGTACTACTAGTATAAAAAAAAAAGCCACCACAGGTATACAATGTAGATGGATGGATAGTATACTTAAATTACTTATGGACGACGAGTGACGACACAGAGGTAGGTACAGCAGTGGCCTACCGTACTGCTATATACAGTATAATGGACCTGGTGGACACTGTCAGCAGACTGCTAAACTAGTACTACTAGTATAAAAAAAAAAGCCACCACAGGTATACAATGTAGATGGATGGTAGTATACTTATGGACGACGAGTGACGACACAGAGGTAGGTACAGCAGTGGCCTACCGTACTGCTATATACAGTATAATGGACCTGGTGGATACTGTCAGCAGACTGCTAAACTAGTACTACTAGTATAAAAAAAAAGCCACCACAGGTATACAATGTAGATGGATGGATAGTATACTTATGGACGACGAGTGACGACACAGAGGTAGGTACAGCAGTGGCCTACCGTACTGCTATATACAGTATAATGGACCTGGTGGACACTGTCAGCAGACTGCTAAACTAGTACTACTAGTATAAAGAAAAAAAGCCACCACAGGTATACAATGTAGATGGATGGCTAGTATACTTATTATTATTAATGGATGACGAGTGACTGACGACACAGAGGTAGGTACAGCAGTGGCCTACCGTACTGCTATATACAGTATAATGGACCTGGTGGACACTGTCAGCAGACTGCTAAACTAGTACTAATAGTATAAAAAAAAAAGCCACCACAGGTGTACAATGTAGATGGATGGATAGTATACTTATGGACGACGAGTGACAACACAGAGGTAGGTACAGCAGTGGCCTACCGTACTGCTATATACAGTATAAAGGACCTGGTGGACACTGTCAGCAGACTGCTAAACAAGTACTACTAGTATAAAAAAAAAGCCACCACAGGTATACAATGTAGATGGATGGATAGTATACTTATGGACGACGAGTGACGACACAGAGGTAGGTACAGCAGTGGCCTACCGTACTGCTATATACAGTATAATGGACCTGGTGGACACTGTCAGCAGACTGCTAAACTAGTACTACTAGTATAAAAAAAAGCCACCACAGGTATACAATGTAGATGGATGGATAGTATACTTAAATTACTTATGGACGACGAGTGACGACACAGAGGTAGGTACAGCAGTGGCCTACCGTACTGCTATATACAGTATAATGGACCTGGTGGACACTGTCAGCAGACTGCTAAACTAGTACTACTAGTATAAAAAAAAAAAGCCACCACAGGTATACAATGTAGATGGATGGTAGTATACTTATGGACGACGAGTGACGACACAGAGGTAGGTACAGCAGTGGCCTACCATACTGCTATATACAGTATAATGGACCTGGTGGATACTGTCAGCAGACTGCTAAACTAGTACTACTAGTATAAAAAAAAAAGCCACCACAGGTATACAATGTAGATGGATGGATAGTATACTTATGGACGATGAGTGACGACACAGAGGTAGGTACAGCAGTGGCCTACCGTACTGCTATATACAGTATAATGGACCTGGTGGACACTGTCAGCAGACTGCTAAACTAGTATAAAAAAAAGCCACCACAGGAGTGTTTTTCAGGCAGACAAACGTATACTGGTGGTCACTGTCAGCAAAACTGTGCACTGTACTCCTGCTATAGCTGCTCCCCAGTCCCCACAATTAAGCAGTGTGAGCACTCAGCACAGATATATCATGCAGCGCACTGAGCACAGATATGGTATGGAGCGTTTTTTTCTGGCAGAGAACGGATAAAAAAAAACTGGTGGTCACTATCAGCAAAACTCTGCACTCTACTCCGAGTCCTAACAGCTGCTCCCCAATCCTCCCCACAATTAGTAATAAAACAAGCAATCAACTGTCTCTTCTACAATTATTAACGGAGAGGACGCCAGCCACGTCCTCTCCCTATCAATCTCAATGCACGTGTGAAAATGGCGGCGACGCTCGGCTGCTTATATAGAATCTGAATCTCGCGAGAATCCGACAGCGGGATGATGACGTTCGGGCGCGCTCGGGTTAGCCGAGCAAGGCGGGAGGATCCGAGTCTGCTCGGACCCGTGTAAAAAAGGTAAAGCTCGGGTGGGTTCGGTTTCTCGGAAACCGAACCCGCTCATCACTACCATACTATCTCCTTAAACCAGGACGCTCATGAGTTACACAGGTTCTGTGGCTGATTAAAACCAGGTGAAATACAGGCTTGAAGTCAGCCAGCCACAGAACCTGTGTAATTCACTAGTGTCCTGGTTTAAAAGGATAGTATGGAAAGCCTAATTTGTTTCTTTTAAAAATATCTTTCATTTTGTGATAGGAAGACTCAGTGGTGCCCCCCAGATCCTGGCGCCTTAGGCAGCTGCCTAAAGCTGCCTAATGGTAGAGACGGCCCTGGGTAGGAGAGTCCATTTCCTCCATCTAGCCATCAATTTTCCTATCCCTTCATCAGTGTGCTCCCGACATTACCAGTTTGAGGAAATATGGGTGGCTGTCAGTGGAGATATTCGATTGCATGTCTTTAAATAGCAACATTTAGGTGTGCTATGAAATCTGCTAGGCGATTAACAGGAATGCTTATATTATGTTACATATGCTGCCTGTATCCTTGGTTTTCTCCAGCAAGGTCTCGTAAAAATACTTTACATTACAACGGCAGTGTTTATTATTATAAGCCTAATGTATATTATGGCATTATTGTGCTGCAAACTACTGTACAGCTATGGGAATAATGGGCATAGATACAACTGTCCCTTTATTCAGATTTATTACAATAATCTTTGCTAATTTCATCCCAGCTGTCCTGGTTCCCATGATATTTTATTCTAAATGACAGGGACTAGGCAAAAAATTAACTGGCAAATTATCAGTGGCACTGTGTATCTATTACGGATAAATAGGCGCATCGGTCTGGACTTAAGTGACTGAAATTCATCACCTCCAGCATGCTTATAGTTTATCCTATTAACAGGGAATAAAAGTGCTGTCGTGTAAAGAGGGATTAGCCGGCAGCTTTCTAACCCCAGGGCCTAATATTTGCAGATAGCAAGTCAGAGGCAGTTTAACATGCAGGTAATATATGCAAATGATGGACAACGTCTGAGTGAGATGGACCACAAGTGAATTCACATTAAGGACTCCTGCACCGATACAACACCTGACGCCCATCTTTTAAAATGTAAAACCAATCCTCGCTCCTTATGCTCAGTGGGCCTGATTCAGTAAGCAATCCTTGTGAACGCATGCAAGGCCACCCCGCATGCTGACCGCCGCCTCCCCCCTTGATGAAGCAGAAATTGCGATTGTATCGCAATTTCTGCTTCATCATAGAAATTAAGGTTGCCTCCCGCCGGTGCAGCTTGGCTGCGCCCGCAGGAGGCCCGCCAACATCTTTCTGATCATGGCGGCTGCGTGTGACGTCACACAGCCGCCGTGATCACGCCTACACCATGCTCCCGATTTTCATGACACTGCCCTCGTTTGCCCATCTCCACTCCCAAAATGCTCCATCCCCGCCTAGGAAACGTAGCCTTGCCGCCCCCACCACCGTCTCGCGAATGCTTCTGCCTGATTGACAAGCACGGGCGTTCGCACTTTGTTTGACCCCCCGCAGAAAATGCGGAGGCATGCGAAGGATCGGCACTGCACATGCGCCCACATCCTTTTAGCAATTTTTGCGGTTGGATCTCGTTTTGCGATCCAACCTGAATCGGGCCCATTGTTCAGTCTATTACATTATTCTATTAATTATCTGGGACCAAACAAATGTCATAGTGCTGTACAGCTATGTACAGGGGACCACAGATATTCCACACAGGGCTTCACAACTGTGTTCAGGGACAACTGTTTCTGAAAAAGTGGAGCTTGCACTCTAATGCCATCGAAACACACATACACACCTGGCCCAATATAAGTAGAAGCTAATTAATCTTTAGACCTAGATAATAAAACATATAAAATAAAAACGAAGGGTCCATTGTGTCCCAATTTGACCAGGAGAGCAGTATAATTTAATAGAGTGCATTTTCGCCAGGCTGATTTCTTCTTTAATTCACTCGTCCAGGAAAGAGCATAGTACATGCTGCTGAGCACACTACTGTACTGAAGAGTAAGTTGAAAACTGATTAGGTAGTATGACAAGGCAGTGGTTAGCGTTTCTGCCTCAAGGCGTTGGGCTAATGGGTTGGATTCTGACCAGTAAACTATCTGTGTGGAGTCAGTATGTACTCTCTGTATTTGTGTGGGTTTCCTCATTTTCCCCCCACAGTAAAAAAAAATTTTTTTTGTGTGTTTGTGTGGGAAAGAAGTAGACAATCTACACTGTATCTCCAACAGGACAAGAACTGTATTATTAAATATTCTCTGAACAGTGCTATATACACGGTTGAGTCACATTATTATATACTTCTCAACTTTCTAAAAGTCCAAAGAGGGACCTTAGCCTGGAAATGGGCATGGCGAATGCAAAAGGGGTGTGGCCTTGTGGCACAGCTGCGATCGCTAATCACGCCCCCTTTTACTATCACTGAGGGGGCATGCCCCCTCTCCCTCTGTCACCTGTGAATAAACGCTGTGTGCAGTGACAGGAGCCTCCCAACTGCCCCCCCATACCCGCGGGACACTGCGGCCCGCAAAAATCAGGACAGTTGGGAGGTATGTTATTATGACCTCCAGCTAATAGCCAGAGTAACCACCGTGTGCAGCACGGACGGCAGCTAGATGGGCTGGGAGTGACTCCATAAGGTGCTGGTAGGTTGGCATAGGTAAATCTTGATGGTGAGCTGCTCCACTGTAGTGTGTTGGTCAGCCCTCACGCACCTTTATAGCCAACGTTCACCTCTCACATCAATGGCACGTGGTGCTCCGCAGTTTCCGCGTTGGTTATTCGCAATGGTGCCATTTGTCCAGTCACGATACCTCTTCACCACAGCAGCACGCCAACAGTCCACAAACTGCGCTGTTTTAGAAATACTGCCACCCTCGGCCTGAAAGCTGATAATCATGCCATTTTGCAACTCAGATAAATCGCCTTTTACCCATGACAGCAAAGAGTGATATGTGTGCAGACAGCCTATCGCACACCTTATATACTCACCGAGCCAGCACATGGCACGTGACGTACTTCATGGGCCCACCGCTGCCGACGTCAAATGTTGGAGGTGGTCATAATAATGTGACTCAGCCGTGTCATTTGGCTGCGCTATATATAAATAAATAGTAATAAATAATAAGAAATAAAAAAAAGGAAAATGCGTTCTCCCTGTGAAATGGATCATAGAGGGACTGGGTTTTCTTAATCCCAGCATGCACAAAGTCTGTACAAGGTGTGGCTATTAAATAATGAGACTGATGCTATAATTGACATTTAATTATATTAAGTACATTATAACTCTGCTCCCCTTCTATGTACTCCTCTTCTTCATTCACATACAGCTGCATTCTTATTTTCCATTGGTCAGAGCCGTGCTGTAGCTCACTATCTGTCAGCTGTCTTTACAGCTCCGTCAATTTCTTCTTTACCCCAGTAATTGATGCAATACGGGTTCCCTTGAGTACAGATTTGACTTTAGGGATAAGAAAGAAGTGACATGGTGCTAGGTCTGGCGAGTATGGAGGGTGTTCTAGCACTGCAGTATGTTTCTCAGCCAAAACTGCCTCACAGAGTGAGCTGTGTAGGCTGGTGCAGTGTCCTGATAGAGGATGAAACCAATTTCCCACAACTCTGGTCTCTTTCTTCTGTTTCTTTCCTGCAGTTTCTAGAACAATTTTGTAATAACGTTGATTCACTGTTGCGCCTTCTGGTACCCAGTCTGCCAAAATAACACCCGTCATATTAAAGAAATCAATCACCATGACTTTGACTTTGGACTTGCATTGATGTGCTTCTTCATTCTTGGTGATGATGGTGTTTCCAGTGCAGGTAATAACTTTATCTAAAAACTGTGCATCCTCTTGAATTTGCTCCAAAATGTCTTTACAACTTAGCTTTTTGATTTTCTTGTAAATGTAAAAGAAGCAGCCCCAGCCTCCCAGCGTATACCCAGTAGCTGCAGAGAAGAGCAGACGCTGGATAAATGCACAGCCGCAATGTTGTGATTTTCCAATCATCGATAGTCCAATATCAGTGATCAATGTTCTGGAGACAATCAATATTTTAAAAGTGCTGAATAAAAAAACGTTTTAAATAAAAATAAAATACAGTAGTATAAGTTTTAAAGCTATACAGATGGTAAGATCGCCCACTATTTGTCGACATGGGAAACGGTTGATGCAGTGAAAATGACGACATGGGACAGGTCGACACATGAAAAGGTCGACGTGAGTTTTTTGCAATTTTTATTTATCTTTAACTTTTTCATACTTTGTCATCCACATGGACTACATTTGGGAATAGTAGCCTGTGCCGAGTGCTGTGGCAGCAGAGGGAGGGCACCGTGCCCGCAGCATGGCAAGCGAATCGAGCCATACAAGGAGACGCGGTGCACTAATAGGGGTTCCTGGTCATGTTACAGACAAAACCTAAAACCTCATTTTGACCTTTTCATGTGTCGACCTGACCCGTGTCGACCTTTTCACGGTGTCAACCTTTTTCCCATGTCAACCTTGTCCATGTCAACCAATAGTGGTCGACCTATTGACTGTCGACCTTAACCAGGCTGACCCATTCATCCATAACCGTTTTAAAAAGATGTTCACGACAACTTCTGAGTGGTTTTGAAAAAATATTAGCCAGTTAAGTGGTTAAAGCATTTTATTCACATATTTACTCCATTATCGTGTAATTTAGATGATACTTGTGTTTGCTCACATTTTTGTTTGTGTAAATTTAAGAAGATCACCCCAAAAATTCTTCATTTAGAAGATTTAGAAAATAAAAATGAAATAGTAAAGATGTTGGCCAGCATACAATGGCAGGGGCAGGCAGCTGCCGCTAGATATGACCTCATCAATGGCGCTACAGTCAGTGCTTTTGTCGGCACTGTCACAATGTCACATTGCCACTGCTGGGAGAGGTCACATCTGCTGGTGGCTCCTTCATTCACCCCTCCACCACATCAGCAGCACCAATGAGGAAACACAATGCTTGGTGGTGGGACTGACTGTAAATTAGTGGTCTCCAGCTAAAATCTTATATTTGGCACCAAATTGACCGTCACAGGGAGAGAACTGACCGAGCTAGATCTGGATATGAGCATATTGGTGTCAGAAGAAAATGTCTGATATTACGCTCCTTACGGGAATGCAGATCAATAAGGGCTTGAAAAGTGTCATTGACCTTAGACTTGCTATGTGGGTAGGGGCAGGAAAAGCATGGCTGGCCAGTCAGAATTGCGCATTGACGTGACTCAGACGTGACGCAGAAGAGGTATGGTGTGTGTGTAGTAGGTTGCTTTGGGGTGTACCATTGGTAATATTGCATATTTGCCACTGTTTTGTGCATTGTTATACAATAAAAGGGTGTATCTTTTACCCACTATTTGCATAAGTGATTTATTTAATCCATGTTGTGGTACTGTGAAGGTGAGGAGGGAGAGATGAAGCTGACTTCCGGTATGGGCAGACCATTCCATTGGCAGTGCAAAAAAAGAGCTAAACATTAACCTGGTTGGTTGCGTACATTTTACAAACATGCGTTACACACGAAAACCAATATGGGCCTGTTACTGCACTGCTATACAAGGTGTGGCTATTAAATTAGGAGACTGATGCTATAATTAACGTTTAATTATAGTAAGTACATTTTAACGCTGTTACCCTTCTATATACTCCCCTTCTTCATCCAAATACTGGTGCATTATTTTCCATTGGCCAAAGCCGTGCTGTAGCTCATTATCTGTCAGCTGCCTTAACAGCTCCATCGTTTTTTTTTCTCTACCCCAGTAACTGATGCAAAACGGATCCCTTTAGTACAGATTTGACTTTAGGGAAAATAAATAAGTCACATGGTGCTAGGTATGGGGAGTATAGAGCGTGTTCCAGCACTGCAGTCTGTTTCTCGGCCAAAACTGCCTCACAGAGAGAGCTGTGCAGGCTGGTGTGTTGTCCTGATGGAGGATGAAACCATTTTCCCACAACTCTGGTCTCTTTCTTGTATTACTTTCCCGCAAAGTTTCTAGAACATTTTTGTAGTAATGTTGATTCACTGTTTCACCTCCTGGTACCCAGTCTGCCACAATAACACCCTTGATATCAAAGAAAATAATTAACATGGGTTTGAATCGGGATTTGCTTTGACGTGCTTTCTTCATTCCTGGTGATGATAGTGTTCTCCAGTACATTGACTGGTGTTGTGTCTCAGGATTGTACTGGAGGATCCATGTTTTATCACAGGTAATAAATTGAAATAATTCTAAAGAAATGTGAATCCATTTGAATTTGTTCCAAATATCTGTACAATTTTCCTTCAGATTTTTTCTTCCTGCTCAGCATTGAGAAGCCTTGGAATCAACTTAGCACAATCTATCTTCATGTTAAGATCTTGATGCAAAACTTGTTTCTTTGTCGATGTTTACCATTTCTGCTGCTATTTGGATGCTGAGTCGATGGTCTATTCAAAAAATTTTCTCAGCATTTTCCACAATTTTCATTTGTTATTGACGTGCAAGGCCTTCAAGAAAGGATGTTCATCATCTTTAACATCCTCACGACTGTCACTGATATATACAGTACAGGTATTTATCAACATTCACAAGATGTTAAATACTTATAACAATGGTACAGAAACTGTACGTGATCTAGGGACTGCCAAGAGATTGGTCAGTCCCAGTGTTATGGAGCCCACACACTTGTGCCATTGAGTGCGATGCGATATCGCGCTTTGATTTCCCTTGAAGCTCCCCTTGCGATAAATCACATTGAAAGTGCTTTGTTGTGTGCATTAGATGCGTATACAATCATTCGATTTATCGAATGCCCCTTGCGACCAGAAATCAATGGATGGAGGGGAGTGTCCAGGAAGTGAGCAAAATACCTCACAGATCACACACCGCAGTGTGATAAATCGAATGTGGTAAAAACAGCATGCGATTGCACGTGCGATCCGATAAATATTAAGTGCAGCACATAATATCTTGAGATGTGAGATTCGACCAGCGTGCCCACACATCGCATCGGGGGGGAAGACGACATTCGATGTGCATACAATCCTGCGATTTATTGTACCGATGCGGTCGAAATTGAAGGATTGTACCAGATATCTCACAAGTGTATGGGCACCATTAGAGGGACATGGCCAAGTGTCTGATGCCTTCTGGGCTTTTGCTGAGGGAGGCGTGGCTTTGGTGATTAGGACTCTCTGGCAATGTCATCTGGCTATTGCTACCTGTCTCTATGGGGGAGATTCAAATGTTTGAAAAGTCAGTTGGGTGTCTGTTTTTTCCTATCTAACAGACATCCAACCGACACCCAACCGACTTTTCAAACATTTGAATTACACCCTATGAGTCCTTTTGTATCAGTTTTGCAGTCAATCGTCTATCATTCTGATAGGCTGCTATTTATGGGTGTTCTGTAGTACACTTTAAACTCAGTGCCGCTGCGTATTTGTTTGAAACAGTGACAGTACTGTAGTTGCATAAACAAATAAAGGGAATTAGATGTGCAAACACTTTCACAGACTGATAGAGCTGTCCTTTATTATATACGAAACATTTCCATTTACTTAGACTTGGTAACTGGGAGTTTTTGCTGCACTCAGAGTGGCCCAGCTTATAAATAAAAGATGGGAAATTAAGCCTGCCAGCTAACCGGTAACGAATGGATTGATACTAATCAAATAGTAGATGAGGCTGAATAATATAGTAGCATATTAGTATTTGGGGGATTTTGAATCCATGAAACATTTTGTTAATGTCGAGACTTCAATAAGGTAAAAGTAAATTGCTGCGGAATCTGTGAGTCCTAATTCTGTGTCTGCCTGTTACTGAGGGGAAATGTACTGTATTTATAAGAAGGTACTATAACACTGGAGAGAGATAAAGTACCAGCCAATCAGCTCCTAACTGTCATGTTACAGACTGTGTTTGAAAAATGACAGGAGCTGATTGGCTGGTACTTTATCTCCATCCACTCTATCTCCATCAGAGGCTTAGTAAATAGACCCCTACATCTCATACGCCATTCACCACAGGAAGTTTATTAGATCTGAATCGGTATATGAGTTATATATTTTCAGCATATTTGTTTCATCTCCTGGAATGGCCGGGAGGCTCTCACAAATTGGGTGGTGCTCTCAGCCACCTGGAAAAGAAAGCAAATTTCCCAAGCCGACCACGATCTACCCACAGCTGCCTACTTACACAGCAAAAGCGGGTGGTCCGGTCAGCTGATGCTGAATCGTGTCATCATGGCTCCACCCTTGCTTCAAAATGGCGGTAATAAAGCCATTGTGTAGTGGGGGCAGGGCTATAATGATGCAATTGCGACATGATGCCCACTGTTCTGTCACTTTCCAGTGACACACCCTCGCTGAGCCGAACTGGGTGCAGGGGGCAGCCAGGAAGTTGGTATATATGACTTTCAGTGCCTGAAACCTTTCTTTCACTGCACGTTATTTGTTTCACTTTTTAGTATATTTCAGATTAGATTTACATAAAAAGTGTCAGTAAATGATATTTACATGTGTGTCCTCATACTGTACGTATAGGTGTTTTGCGCAATATGACACGAGATGCATGGTGTCACATCCAAGGTCGCTCATAGTGTCATGGACATTTAGTAATAATATTATTGTTGCAGTTGGCATAAAGGGCCTGATGGTGTCGCAACGGGATACGGTCATTAGGTCGACCACACTTAGGTCGACAGTCATTAGGTCGACCACTATTGGTCAACATGCATTAGGTCAACATGGTCACTAGGTCGACATGGTCATTACGTCGACATGAGATTTAGTTTTTTGTTAATAATTTTTTTAACTTTTTCATACTTTACGATCCACGTGGACTACGATTAGGAATAGTAACCTGTGGTGAGCGCAACAGTAGCGGAGCGAGGCACCGTGCCCGAAGCATGGTGAGCGAAGCGAGCCATGTGAGGCGACACGGTCTACTAATTGGGGTTCCTGTCACTATATGAAGAAAGCGACACCCAAAAAATTGGCTGGGGCTTTATCACCTTCCACTTTATCACTTCACCAGGCTTAATAAATCTGCCCCAAGGTACCTTTGTGATGCTGCTTGCTTGCAGTACGGTATCAGTCACAGCGTGAATGACAGGAAGAGGCAGTTTGGGGGGGAGGTGTAACGGGCTGTGACTGCAAAAAGATAGGTGCATTGTGACCATTTTCGGGGTGAGGCTCAGCGTGTGACTGCGATCTTGTACCCATAAAACATGGCACCAGCATTATAGCTCCCGCAGCTATTCTGTGCAGCCACAGAGGGACTCAGGCAGTCGGTGTTCCTCATACTTGCGTCGGCGGATGTGACGGAGCACTCAGCTGCTGAAATTTTTGCGATGGCTTCGGTGGACGTCCCTGTTCCCTTGTGGGCGGCTGCTACACTTTCATTGCCTCGCAGCTCTGCCAATCAGCTCCTAACTGCCATGTTACTGGCTGTGTTTGAGAAATGGCAGTTAGGAGCTGGTTGGCCGGTACTTTATCTCCATCCACTTTATCTCTTTCTTAGTACATATCTCCCTCATATTGGGCCTCAGTCTTTTATTTCCCAGATTAGTGTCCGGGTGGCACACAACATATCTCTAGGGGCACCGAGGGGGTATATACTTATTACCTTGGCCTCGGCCTCTAGGACGGGCCTGGCGAGTACCCGGGCCAGCTGCTGAGGCGGACCAATGCCCTCTTTGCAGTGTGCAGTGTTAGGCATGATATACCGATGTGGCTACTCCCCCTTATGTATTTACAGTAGTTTGTGCTGTCTAAATGGCCCTGCGTATCTCATATGCTGCAGGATGTGTGTTTCACATAGAGTCGTGAAAATAATTACCTCAATCAGGATTACAGAGCAGGATGAAATGTTTGGTATATGACCACTCAGGATTGTACTACATCATATTTTACATGAAATGCTCATTACCAGAATTAGAAACTTACAAGGGCATGCGGGCTATGAGGTACAATGAGCATCTTGCCTTAGGTGACATTGTACGAATGGAAGCACAAAGGACTTAATAATATGATATTAAATATTATTTTCCATCGTCATTGCTCTGTGAGCAGGCTATGCTGCGGAATTCTAATACCAAACCATGGGCCTTATTCAGTGATAGACACAATGGCCATTTTGTACGCACTGCACATGTGCTGCAGTGATCTTGCAGTGAGGATTTTTTTTTCAAATTGATGGACATTCAGGTTCACAATTTTTCGTGCTGTCCCCCACACCCACGGAAGAATGGCCGCTGTCTAGATAAAGTGGTCATGGTGAGGAGATTATGTGATCTATTCATGAAGCAGTGAAAAGAGTGAAGAAAAGGAGTAGTGGAAAAGTTGCCCATGACAACCAATCAGCATCTCCCTTACATATTATAGAATGTACCTGCTCCACAGCTGATTGGTTGCCATGGCAACATCACCACTAGGCCTTTTCTCAACTCTTTTCACTGCTTCATGAATAGACCCCTATACATGGAATTGCAGGGCCGTATGGAGGGGGGGGGGGGGGGGGGGTAAATTATTTAAATCATGTAATTTGGCCCCTCCCAGCAGGCCTGCGAATCATAACACTTTTGCGGGGTGGGGCCTAGTGACTGGCAGCTCGGCTCCGCCCCTGAGGTGGCAAGTAGCGTCTCCTGGAGAAGAGTTTCAAAGGTAGGCAAGTGTGGTTATAGCACATTTGTACATATACTATAGGAGGGTCACTCATAACACAGACCAACAAAACAAAATTAGTTGCCAAGGAAATTGTGTTTTTACCTGTGTTTCAGGATAATTGTTCCACTCCCGAAAATGATGCTAAACAAGAGGAGGGGAATTTCTTTGCTAGGAGCGAGTATCATTGTTGTTTTATGGTTTTCTCTTATTGGGGTTGATGAATTAAAAAATGAAAGTGTTTTTTTTTTCAATAGTCTCCCATTCTTGAGATAATGGACACCCTCAATTAATAGGGAACTTAGCCATAATGCGTGCATATGGGAATCTACCGGAACATTCTAGAAGGTGAGACATGTGAATATTCTAGGTGTCCACTCTGCGGTCATTCTAGAATATTCCTCCTCCATATATAAGTAATCAGCCGCTGTCAGGTGACGGTTGAACGTTTCACTTTGTCTATTGTGTTTTCCTTGTTACTTCTCCGTTTATCTCAAAAATTAGAGCTTCTCTAGCAAAACTGACGTCATATTGGGAATCAGCACCATAAAGTTACCCCAAAATCGCTCGTATAGGATTGGCAATAAAATGAGTGTTGATTAGTGTTTATTATGAATTACATACTAAGCAGTGATAAAAGTGGAGAAGTGAGCCAGTGGAGAAGTTGCCCATGGCAACCAATCAGCATTGACCGTAACATTTATAATTTGCATTCTATAAAAGTATACAGAGCAGCTGATTGGTTGCCATAGGCAACTTCTCCACTGGCTCACTTCTCCACTTTTATCACTGCTTAGTACATGTCCCCCTAATAAGTGCCTTGTACAATTTGCAGTTACACATATTCAGTTGAGCTTCATCATACCTATCGGAAATTCTGCTAAATTCTACCCTAGCTAGAACATACTGTATTAAAGCATTTTATGACATTTCGGAGTTTCAAAGGTTGGGAGAAAAGCAATGTTGTATTGCTAACATTTATTTAGTGTCCCTTTAAAGCAGCATGTAATAGACACACATTCTGTATAGCTAAAGGCTACTCCACCTCTCTCCTTCTCTCTGAGGGATTACTCACGTCCTCTCTATCACACCACTGCATCTCTGCTGTCCAGATTAATAAAGTCTCAACAAGAGGACAGAGAAGCAGGGACCAGTTCTGTTAATGAACTGTGTGTCCTGTCACTTGTGTCCCTACACTGCCTCTATTTTCTGTTCTATTATTATGTCAGGATGACAGGGACAAGATATAGCTGAGATTAGCTTGTACATCGCATTTACCATTAACAGCAGATATGGACTTGTGTTTTAAAAGTTATGAACGAGAATTGCACCAGGCGCAATGTTTTAAGAATACAGTGTTTTCATCTATATTTTACTAATACAGTATTATGGTTCAAAATCCGAAAATTATGCTGAGCTAGAGGAGGGGAATTTCTTTGCTATGGGCAAGCATCATTGTTGTCTTCTCTGTTGTCTATTCTCTTTTTGGGGGACATGTATCAAACCTTGGAGGGAGATAAAGTACCGGCCATTTTATAGGCTGTATTTGAAAAATGGCAAAAGCTGATAGGTTGGTACTTTATCTCTCTCTTCACTTTATCTTTCCAGGGTTTGATACATATACCTCTTTTTATTTTTTTATTGGGTTGTCAAAAAGCAGGGAGAATGAGGTGTGACATTTGGCAGCAGGGAGGAGGAGTTTGGCATCTAGAAGCGGGTCTGGGACTCCAGGTCGACAACAAAAAGGTCGACGCACCTTAGGTCGACGCCAATTGGTCGACACACCTTAGGTCAACATGGACAAAATGTCGACATGAACAAGGTCGACATGGAAAAATGTCGACATGAGTTTTTTATGTTTTTTTGGTGTCGTTTCCTTCGTAGAGTGACCGGGAACCCCAATTAGTGCACCGCGTCCCCTCGCATGGCTCGCTTCGGGCATGGTGCCTTCGCTCTGCTACCGCTTCGCTCGGCACAGATTACTGTTCCAATCGTAGTCCACGTGGATCGTTAAGTATGAAAAGGTTCCAAAAAAGAAACAAATTGTGAAAAACTCATGTCGACCTTTTTCCATGTCGACCTTGTTCCTGTCGACCTTTTGTCCATGTCGACCTAAGGTATGTCGACCAATTGGCGGCAACCTAAGGTGTGTCGACCTTTTTGTTGTCGACCTGGAGTCCGGATACCCTAGAAGCACTGAGAGGAAGCATGCCAGATGGGTCGTCTTACAGAAGGGATAGGGAGTGTGTCAGATTAGGCATCTTGCAGCAGAGGGGAAGAGTGTGGTAAATGAGTACATCCCGTTACAGTCCAGCAGCTTAAACCACTATAGGTTGGCCTGTCCAATGGGGTGGTGTGCCTTGTGCAGCTTTGTGCTCCTTCAAGTCTAAAGCTGAGTGACTGCACTATCGTGTTGATATACTAACATTTATTAACATGTCTTTATATAATGACTGTGAATTTTTATAACACTTTACTAATAGGAATAAAAACAGTAATAAACCGAGACTAGCTATCAGCAGATAGTTTTAACATACAGTAAGTTACATATCAATGTCAGTCTCAGGTCAGAGGGTTGTTTGAGTACAGAAAGAGAATACATGTAAGTTTTGTGTGAACTGTGTTGTGAACTGTTAATCGGGCAGAGAATTTGATAAGCTTGCCTGAAGAAATGAACGTTCAATGAACTTTTGAGATTTGTAGGCTAGAAGAAAGTCTTGATGTGTATGGGAGGGCATTCCACAGAGTGGACATTTTTCACTAGTGGACAGAGAGTTGTGGGGCCCACTGGAGATTTCCTCAATAAATAAATGATCCAGTCTGATCTCATCTATGTGTTTTTACTATTGTGGAACTACATTGTGAAATGGGCCTTGACTGACATGGCATGATGGTGTTTGTAAATGTACAAGCAAGCAATAGTTGCCAGGGCTTGCCGAGACTGGTATTTCCATAGCAATACCTATGACTATAATCACCCTGGTATGACCACACAAGGATGCCTAGAAGACCCATTGAGCACAGGGCCAGTTATTCTAGATGGAACATACACTTTCTGAGGGCCTGATTTTCCGAAGCCATTCCACCATATGCTGACAGGCCTACTGTAGTTCACATTATAGGGGAAGTCCATGCTATAGGTCTCCCTGTCGTAGAGTGATTAACCCAGCCAGATATTACCTGTTGCTTGTAGTCCCTACTGCAGGGGGATCTCGTGCTTATGTCTCCCTGCTTTAGCAACAGACTTTCCAAGCTATAGCACTGGTGCTTGTAACTTGTTTTCAGAGGGAACTGATCCCTGAATTACCTATGGATGCTTGTTGGCAAATATCTCTGCCCAAATGGAAACAAAAACCTTCAATAAAATATACTGCAAAATTGTCCCCCATACTACCCTTTATTGGCAGCCACTTCCAATTGGCCATCGTGAGGAATCATTGCTTTTGATTGGCTGACAGCATAGAGGACTTCCTGGAGATTCATTCACAGTGAGTGTGTGGGCCATTACTTTTGGGGGATTTTTTCAGCGTATAGTCTACATAGTTATCTCAACAAAGGCACAGGCCTCCTCTCGTCAGTCTTAGTACCATTCTGTTTACCACTGGGACTGGTTAAGGGTTTGTAGAGTTGGCATGCTGCTCATATTTTAAAAAAGTCAGGGAGGAAATCCTGTCCCATTATTCCCAGGGGACCCGCCTCTACAGTATATAATGGCATCACAGCAGTGAAATAACGATGAACTATATTGCTTTAAAAATGGAGACTGGGCCTCATGTTTCTCTATTGTGTTTTATGTATTTGCCAGATGTTTGGCGAATCAGGATTAATCAAATTTTGGGCATCAATTCTCTGAAACTTGATTTGCTTATCTCTATTCACAAGTCTGCACCCCTGAGTCCTCTCATTAAACCCCTGACCGGCATGTTGTAAACTGAGTGTTGGGGAATATAGTTGAGGGCCTCAAATATATCTGGTCTTTTAGCAACAGTCCTTGTGGCTATAATTATGCCCATAAGTTCAGACACAATTACATGTATTGTAAGAAAATAAAAATCTTTCAGGTAACATACAGATGTGTCCTCCAATATTTGGCCTCAATACACCACGCGTCAGGATTCTGGCGTTGGCTTTCTGACATGTATCAAAACATCAGCATTCTGACTGCCGGCATCCCAACCGTCGGGATAACAACTACAGGTTGAGTATCCCTTATCCAAAATGCTTGGGACCAGAAGTATTTTGGATATCGGATTTTTCCGTATTTTGGAATAATTGCATACCATAATGAGATATCATGGTGATGGGACCCAAGTCTAAGCACAGAATGCATTTATGTTACATATACACCTTATACACACAGCCGGAAGGTCATTTTAGCCAATATTTTTTGTAACTTTGTGCATTGAACAAAGTGTATCTACATTCACACAATTCATTTATGTTTCATATACACCTTATACACACAGCCTGAAGTTCATTTAATACAATATTTTTAATAACTTTATGTATTAAACAAAGTTTGTGTACAATGAGCCATCAAAAAACAAAGGTTTCACTCTCACTCAAAAATGTCCGTATTTCGGAATATTCCATATTTCGGAATATTTGGATATGGGATACTCAACCTGTGTATCCCATATCATGGAATGGTGTATTTTTATAATAACAGCGACATAGTTTAGTTACATTACCATCAGTTAGATACCATTGTATTTTTGTGCTGATTAAAACTTGAACCTGTTATTTCAAGGGCTGACATTAAATTGACTGATCCTGGCATCTATGATATCAGAATTTAATTGTTATTCTATAATTACCAATTTTTACATAGGGAGTTAGACTAGTAGGTCATTTGTGACGTTCCCCAGTGCCAGTTCACAAAGTGGGTGCAGGTGTAAAGTGTTTGATGGGTGATGGGAATAATTATTAGTAATTATTACACTTTCATCAAATCTGACTTTGATGAATTGGCCCTTCTGTTGCAGCTATTTCATGACTCTTGAGTGGCTGTTACCTGCATGAACAGCGATGTCTTGCTGATGTTGCTGAGCCTCACATGAGGGTCTGCGTTGGAATTTCTTGATTGCACACTTAACATATTAGTTTAGTACACCATTGCGAAATGGTCTATTTTCCAGGCAGCCTCAGGTTCTACAAATTGGGTATTTTTTGTCCCTGTGAATGTCCCTACTGTACAGTCATTGTTAGCTGGTATGTTTTAGAAAATGATCACTATCTACAGGGGTGTAGTATGTTATGCCGGCGGTTGGGCTCCCGGCAGCCAGCATACCGGCGCCACGCTATCTATTCTCCCTCCAGGGGGGTCGTGGACCCCCAAGAGGGAGAAAAGCTGTTGGTATGCCGGCGGTCGGGATTCCAGCGCCGGTATGCTGGTGGTTGGGAGCCCATCTACAGCTAGCCATACACAGTATTACTGTGCCACTCTGTCACCATGCACAGTGATGGAATCACTATCCACTTTGTCCATTTGTGTACCCAAATTGGTGACATCCATCTATATGACTAAGGGGCCTATTTATCACCATCCGCATCCAGGATGCGGATGACAGGTGATAAAATTGGCCAAACTCACATTGCAAAATTTGATTACATCACAGAGATGTATCAATTATCGCCTGCAGGGACAGAGCTTGCGGTCAAGCTCTGTCCCTGCGGTGATACTCCGCCGTATCATCTGAGTATTTAAAAAAAAAAATACCCTGATGTCCTGCTGCGCATGCGCCACTCCCGCCGACATCACCGCTACTGCCGCCACCCGGTCGACCCCCCCTGTTGCGTCTACCCCCGCGTGCCGCGGACCCCCCCAAGAAGATCAATATACTCACAAGTCCAGGGAGCCGATCCACGCTGCTTCTGCTGGGCTGCCCGGCGCTGGATCCTGTATGCTGCGGTGACCCCCGGTGCTGTAAAGTGCGCTGCCGCTTTGCAGGGTCACTTTACTGCACTGGGGGGGTCACATTGCAGCACATGGGGGACCCAGCGCCCGGCAGCGCTCTCCGGAGCAGCGGACACCGGCTCCCTGGACAGGTGAGACTGTTTTTTTTTTTTTTTTTAACTTTTTTACTGTTTACACTGTGATCAGCTAGTGTGTCCATCGGACACACATAGCTGATCACTCTGCCAGGTCCCCACTCAGCTTCCTCTGCCGGGGGCAGAGAAAGCTGGGCAAATGCCACATTATCGCAGTGCTGCCCTGTGAACCCTGAGCTGGCGACATTATCACAGGGCACACTGCGGTATTTTATCACATTTTTGGGGGGGAATGAGATGTGGGTTACTAATAAAAAGTGAATTAAAGGGTTTGGAGCAGTTTTTCATGAAAACTGCTCCAAATGCCCTTTAATACATTCAGGTGATACTAAAATAATGTGAAAAGGGTGTGAAAACACCCCTTTTCACATTATTTTAGTAAAAATAATGTTAATAAATAGACCCCTAAGGCTGTAATGTGTTCTCATGTTCTAAGACAGTACCTTGTGTTCCGGGTTGGACTGGCCATTTTGTACTTCTGTCTAATGGCAGTGGCCCGATGGGCCGGTACGACCACACAGAGAGCGGGACTGGCCAAGCAGCACAGCCTTCCAAGTCTCTGCTCTGACGCCAGCGGCTTTCATACAGAAAGATGGGGGCCTGCATCTAGTCCAGACCCCCCTGACTCATTGCACGCCCCTGTGAGTCGCCCCCTCCACTATGGCCATGGCCCCCTTGTTGTGCGTGTGACTGCTGTGCATGTCACAGTGATGTGCTGGGGCTGCTTCATGGCCCCGGTCTGTCCCTGCTTGTGTTCCATGCAAAATTCTCCATCATTTCCAATGACTCAGATTCCTGATGTCTCCAAATTGAAAAGTTAGCCTGTCTGTGGCTTGAAATAATATACTGGGCCTGACTCTGAGTCATACTCAGGGGAGTGATTATTTTTATTCTGCACATGCGTCTAAGTCTCACTGCACATGCGTCCAGATTCCGTGCGCGCTGAGCCATAGTTGCGATTGAGGCACACGACTGGGTTGCAAAGATCCCTGGTTGAGCCTTATCCTGTGAAAATCTAATATACCATAATTGCCATACGCCATATTAGGTATCACTTATTAAGCAGACATTTATCTGGTGCCCAGACTAATATGCAGACATATACTGTCTATGATGCTCAGTGTAACATGCAGACCAGTGGCGGAACTTGTAAATGGTGGGCATAGGTGCAAAAATATATTTTGCCCCTCCTCCACCCTAACTCAAGCCCACAATATGCCACACGGAAGTGGGTGACAGGCAGAGGGTGACAGCGTAAGGCAGAGTGAGGCAAAGGGTGGCAACAGAAGGCAAGGGGAGGCAGAGGGTGACAGTGGAATGCAGGGGAGGCAGAGTGTGGCCGGGGTAGGCAGAGGGTGACAGGAGGAGGGTAACAGGGAAAGACAGTGGGCAACAGGGAGAGGCAGTGGGTGACAGAGGAAGGGTAACAGAGAGAGACAGTGGGTGACATGGAAAGACAGTGGGTGACAGGGGTACAAGCACAATATCCTGTGTGGTGTGGAGAAAAAGGGGTGTTTTCCTTGGTGGGGGCAGGAACACAATGGTTTCTGCTCTATCTGTGAGAGGGGCCCCCTTCCGAGTTTGGCATTCGGTCAGGCAGATGCTGACAGTGCCAGTTACACTGGGTGCGAGCTGCCTTTAATTCACAGACAGCAGTGACTCAGAAATAAATAATGTACAGCTGTCTGGTAATAATTATTGGAAGTATGTGGCTGTGATCAACAGTGCTGATAGGTGGCAGGACTTATCTATCAGTCTGGTACACACAAGGTCAACCCTGCCTACCTAAGGTAAGTAGCAGGTCCCTCAGACAGTGGGGCCCACCCCCCTCTCTGACGGGCCATTCATCCGACATTGCTCAAAATAGTCTGTGGGGAAGCCAGGAGATAACACATTGCTGGTCTGGGCAGCAGTGGGCCCCTTAGTCCACAGTGCCCCGGTGCAATGCACCTGCTGCACCAATGGTAGTTCTGCATCTGATGCAGACTCTGTCGTATCTAATATCTTGTGTCAAATCTAACATGTTGCCTGTGAGTCTGTGACTTTATGCTAAGTATGATAATCAGACCCTCAGCTGGCTCGAGGTCAAATATAGACAAAAAAATGTCAGATAAAGAACTGTAGTTGCAGAGTATGCAAACTTTGTGTTTGCCAGTCAGTGATGTCGTAGGTTATGCCTGCATAAAGGTCTGGTTCAATGACAGGGGATACTAAGGGGACACCTGTAGCGGGCCCAAAGGTTCTAAGGGGCCCTGAGTTTTGGATGTTCCCCAACCACGCCGGGGACACATACCACTGGTATATATACTGTATGAGTATTTACTGTAGAACAGCACGGTTTCGGTACAACAGTTGGAACAAAAGAAAACATAAGTACAGTAACAAACACCCCCCCCACCCCCCAGGTATCCCCTGTGCTGTAGAAGAAGGAAACCTACAGAAGTACGCATGCACAAGAGGATGCACAATGGTGGATGTGGTGACATGAGGTTTGCAGCGCTTTCCCCTTTGATCCAACCTCAGAGCAAGTGCTGCACCAACGGAGAGTGCTTTCCCTCTGAACAACAGCATGGTTTGTGGCTTCAGAGAAAAAGCTAAGGGGTCTATTCATGAAACAGTGAAAAGAGTGGAGAAGTGAGTCTGTGGAGAAGTTGCCCATGGCAACCAATAAGCTACTCCGTACAATTGTATTGCATGCAAATGATAAATGTTACTCCAATGCTGATTGGTTGCCATGGGCAACTTCTCCACTGGCTCACTTCTCCACACTTTTCACTTCTTCATAAATAGACCCCT
Source organism: Pseudophryne corroboree (assembly GCF_028390025.1). Classification (NCBI taxonomy): domain Eukaryota; kingdom Metazoa; phylum Chordata; class Amphibia; order Anura; family Myobatrachidae; genus Pseudophryne; species Pseudophryne corroboree. The sequence goes on from NC_086449.1 coordinate 753,667,831, forward strand.
CAATCACTCCAATTTTTTTTTCACTTTACATTATTCAAGTGTAATGAAATAAGCTATTTCTAAATCCATTTTCCAGAAACAAGTAATGTTAAAATATAAAGTATTTTATTCCTTCTCAGAGGCTAATTAAAATATTAAGCAGGCCCAAGCAGACCAGGAACAGTGCAATCCAACAATAAAAATATATTTTACCTATTCTGAGACAAAGCTACGGACTGTAATGAGGTGTGACTAATGGATAATGATTTATACTGTATCTAACCCTATTTACTGTGGTCACAGTATTATTGCACAGATATATTCATGCTGATGCAGAGTGAGACCAACATCATCTTGTGTAGAGACGGGATGTAGGAGGGCTGAGGCATTCTGATGTATGCCATGTATGGAAGCTGAGATCTGAATGAGGCGCGGGCATTGGGTGGCGTGGCCAAATCCAGGAGACATATCCACGCCCCCTATAAAAGTGCAAGTGCGCTGCATAAGACAGAGGTTCCCAAACTGTGTGCCGTGGCTCCCTGGGGTGTCTCGGGACACTTGCAGGGGTGCCCTGTGTTGGTGGTCCAGGACCAATTTAAATTATTCATGGTCAATATAATAGGCAAAACCAGTGCTGGTGGCTGCCAGTCATAAAATATGTGGCCAAACAGAAGAAAATCTTGTCCCTCACCACACAACTGACCCTAAGGATGACATATAAACGCGATCTACTTAATGTAATATTTCTGTCTACATTTCTAAATAAGAAATTTTTGGCCTGGGGTGCCGTGAAAAAAATTCTGATATTCTAGGGCGCCGTGATTCAAAAAAGTTTGGAAACCACTGGCATAAGGGAACATTTGTAATTAGTTACACCCCCCCCCCTCCAGTGTCTCTTATGCCAAGTAAAACAAGGTTGTATCCATATGGTTGCGAACAGAAGCAGACACAGAGACACATGCAGGCCCGGTGACAGGAGGGGTCATAGGGGACACCCGTACCAGGCCCTAAGAATATGGCACAGAAAAATGGGGCCAGCCCTTCACTATGAGAGAGGCACCGCAGCAGGCAGCAACAGCAGGGGAGCAGCCAGCATGAAGTAACACCACCTTCCATAGCTTCACTGCCGAGCCTAACGGGGAAGGGAGAGAGATGTTGTGTTGAGTCTTATGGCCAATATGATGTTTAACTAACAGAATCCTAATACTTCTGAAGGAGGTCAGTGCCATAAGCAGTGCTTTATCCTTAATTGAGGTTATTGCGGATACACAGTAACATTAAAAAACAATGAAAGCACAGTGAACACTGGGTTTATACCAAGTCACACATAATCAAAGATCAATACGGAAACCCTGCCATAAAATAATAACTCATATTCTAATGTGAATGTAATAACTTTAAATAAGGAGTGATATCACATTTCCCTTATGTCAGTCACAGAAAAGACAGGTGCCTCAAACCAGTGGCCAGTGTAGTGGAGTCTGTGAGGTCATACTGTGATGTCATAATGGGCCTCAAACCAGAAAGAACCAGTCCTGGCTGGCCTGGTGGGGTCTGTGAGGTCATGCTGTGATGTCATAATGGTATCAACTGCCTATATCCCGGCTTGGCTGCTGCCTCCCTCATTCTCCTTCAATACCTGGAGACACAAAGCTCACCGGCAGGAGTAGAAACAACTGGCAGGAGAAACATACTTGGCTGAGGTTAGTAACTGGACAAAGACAAGAGCAGCTTAGTTAGATGTGGCAGCAGACTTAGATGCCCATTTATCAGCTATTCAAAACCTGTTGCATATGTGTTCCAGCCAATCAGCTCCCAGCTGTCATGTGTTTAAAAATGGCAATTGGGCTGGAGCAACTGGGAGCCAATTGGGCTGATTGGCTGGAGCAACATTTATCATACGGAATGAGTTTTAAACAGCTAAAAATCATTGATAAATGGGCAACAAGCATCAGAGGGGAATAGAAATGATTGCTTTCATGATTTAATAAGACATAAAATAGGATACAGATACTACACATTAAACTCGAAACAAATACATAGAAAATTAAATTATGTCATAGCTGGTGCTTATTTAAATAATACTATCATATGTTTTATTTAAAATGTTTTGTATTATACATGTGTATGTTAGTTTATTATAGTGGTCACTGAGGTTTTCCATGATGGTTTCATCTTCTGCCACTGAAGCCAAACTACGGAGCTATTTATGTACTGAGAAATCCTCACCGCTCTCCTGGTTTCCTTATTACACACTGAGCCATAGAGTACATCAGTAATACATGGCCACCATTAATAGTAATCTAGGGGGAGATCTCTCATCCCTTCTAATGATGGGAGGTGTTGCCTATAGCAACAATCCGATGTTAACTACTGTATCATTGCATGGAGTATACTAGATAAATATTAGCTAGAAGATAATTGGTTGCTATGAGCAACAGCTCCATTTATACTCTTTAGAAGGTTTGATAAGTCTGAAAATATTAGGGAAGGCGGAAAGTAGGTTTATGTCGGACACCGAAGATGATTTTACAATTTCCAACAATGAAAGTGTTCTCAGCTTACATAAGTATAATAGTAACCGGTGAAATGGACTATCCAGAAAGGCCATTATACAGCTTACAGTTTCAGGTTCTAGTTGATCTTAAATATAAATGTATATCCGTAAATACTGTAGTTGATGTTACTTACAATTGTAAATGCATTGCAAGGTATCTAACACTGTCTACTCTTCATCTTTCTCCACATCAGCGCTATGGCCCCGAGATGGATGATCACACTGTGGGAGTCGATAACTGCCTGCTGTCCATGCAGAAGATACAGGAGCTGGAATGCTCAGAGAAGAGATGCCCACTTGCCTCACCATACCAGGCTTGAGGAAGAAATGCCTCCAACCAAGCCAGTGGGTTATGATCACTCTGATGGCAGTTTATCCAAAAAACTATCTCCCAGTGAGAAGAACAAGGATCGCCAGATTAAAGTCCTCGATCTCATTAACAAACAGTTAGTCGAGGAGAACAACTTGTTAGCGGCAGAAAACACCTTATTAAAACTGAAGGTTGAAATGCTTAAAGACACGCTAACGAAGGTCATAGAGCTGTTGTAGGCCCCTGTGTAACTCCGCCGCTGTTACGGAGGCTCACCCAGTAGCTGACCAGTAACCATGGATTCTTATCTTTATGCACTCACCTATTAGAGCAGGGGGAAATATGCACTGAGAGGTTTCTGTAATCTTCTAATCGTAAAGGAGCGACCTTTCTTTTTTGAAGTCTGCAGAAATCTGTCAGTGTGTATTTTCCACCTTTTCTCACCTTCTCTAATAGGTAAGTACATAAAAACAATGTTCCATGGCCAACATCTACTGGTTACAGCTTACTGTGGTTATACCTGGTAGTTAATCTTTACATCATTAAAGAGCCAGAGCAAAGATATTGTCTTCAGTGCATTATTGTCTCTATTTAATGTAGTTGTAGTGAGAAATATATTGTATGTCTAGCTAAATATATAACTATGATAATTAGTCATAATATGAAAAAATATTCCATTATCACCAGTAAGGGGTTGTCACGATCCGGGTATCTGGACGCCATTACTTACCCTTCAGATGCCTCCTAAGGCGGGCTCAGCGTTCCAGGACCGGATTCCGCTGTTCCTGAGTTTCCACATGCAGAGTGGTCTTTTCATCAGCCGCGGCCTCCGCTGTGCCCGCGTGGTTAAATGTGCATCTATCAGCCTGGCGTCTCCTGTCTCCGGTGGCCGGCGCCGCCATTACTGTTTCCCAGACCACATGGATTACAAACCAAACTTCCCTCCAAGTGTCTGCATGGGCGCAGCCATCTTGGATTCTGTCATCTGATCATTTCCACCAATCTGCTGTCTGTGTTGTTGATTTGCATAATTGCCTAGCCAACCCCTTCCTTGCTGCAGGTATAAGTAAGCTGTACCTGAGCAAGGAAGACGTCAGTGCTTTGGTTGTCAAACCTAGTTCCTGTTTGTCTCTCTTCTATGATTGTCTTCCAGGTTCCAGCTCCTGTCTCAAGACTTCCACCATAGAGACCCGCACCAGCATTCCACCTGCGGTGTAGCCTGACTCTCCAATCCATTGTGGATTCATCTGTTTCCAGCTACAACACTACCTGCTTCCAGCCTCAGCTTCCAGCAGAGTACAGCTTCCCTTAAAGGGCCGGTGTCCTTTCTACACTTTACCACTCTCCACCGGAATTATTATTTCTCCGCTCTCAAGTTCTACATTTCAGTTCACATTTCATCGCTCCCAAAGTTCATTTATTATTTAACTGGTTCCAGCCAGTATCCACTCCGTGCTAACAACAGTCTGGTTCCAGCCAGTATCCACAGCAGCTGTTTTACCTTCAGCAACCCAGCTCTTCCTGGAACACCAGCTGGTACAATCCTGGGTTATCTCCATTGCTACAGCCGGGCCTGGTAAGGACTTTCCATCTAGAAGATCATAAGAACTATCTCACACTACCAGTGCCCTGTGGCTCCTGCCATGCTGTAGTACTCAGGAACTGTATTTATTCTTTGCTGACTTTTACGTTTTCTTTTATTGCTGCTGTGATGCGGAGTTGTCATAATAAACATCATTGACTTTTATCTAAGTTGTCGTGGTCACGCCTTCGGGCAGTTATTATTCATGTTACTTACATGTCCAGGGGTCTGATACAACCTCCCAGGTTCCGGTACATCTCAGCCCCTACAACTGAGGCTGCCTCCCGTCAGCTCAGGCCCTCAGTTGTGACAGTAAGCACTGACCTAATGAATCCAGCCGGAGACCAGGATCAAGCGGCCAGGCCGATGCAAGAACTGGCAGCCCGACTAGAACATCAGGAGGCTGCACAGGGCCACATCATCCGCTGTCTCCAGGATCTCTCTACTCGGCTGGATGGGATTCAGACAACTCTCCGTGGATCAGGCGCGTCTGGTGCGTCAACCACAGTGACTCCAGCTATAACCCCACCCACCTTACCCATTTCTGCTCCACGTCTTCATCTTCCAACGCCAGCAAAATTTGACGGATCTCCAAGATTCTGCAGGGGATTTCTCAACCAGTGTGAGATTCAGTTTGAGCTACAACCTGGCAATTTTCCCAGTGACCGTACAAAAATTGCCTACATTATTTCTCTTCTCAGTGGCTCAGCCCTTGATTGGGCATCACCGTTATGGGAGAGGTCCGACACCCTGCTATCTTCTTACACTGCATTTGTGTCAACATTCAGGCGCATCTTCGACGAGCCAGGCCGGGTAACTTCAGCTTCGTCTGAGATTCTCCGTTTACGCCAGGAATCACGTACTGTAGGACAATATCTTATACAGTTCCAGATCCTGGCATCCGAACTGGCATGGAACGACGAGGCCCTGTATGCTGCATTCTGGCATGGTTTATCCGAGCGTATTAAAGATGAGTTAGCTACCAGAGACTTACCCTCCAAGTTAGATGAGCTAATCTCACTTTGTACGAAAGTTGACTTACGTTTCAGAGAGAGAGCAACTGAGCGTGGAAGATCATCTGCTCCAAAATCTTCTACTCCTCCTCCTCGCCAACTGTCACCAACTACAGATGAACCCATGCAAATTGGCCGTTCCCGTTTAACTCCTGCTGAGCGCCGAAGACGTCTCTCCGAGTTTCTCTGTCTGTATTGTGCAGCTCCGTCTCACACCATTAATGCCTGTCCCAAACGTCCGGGAAACTCCAAATCCTAGCTCGCCAAGGAGAGGGCCGGCTAGGAGTAATGATCTCCTCTCCATCTCCTCAAGATTGTAACCTCCCAGTCTCGCTTCAAGTTGCTCAACGTTATCAGAACGTCATTGCCCTCCTGGATTCCGGAGCAGCTGGGAACTTTATTACTGAAGCCTATGTTAAACGGTGGTCCCTACCCACCGAGAGACTTCCTTCGTCCTTTTCCTTAACTGCTGTGGATGGCAGTAAAATTTTTGATACAGTTATTTCTCTAAGGACTCTACCAGTTCGTCTGAGAGTGGGAGTTCTTCATTCCGAACTTATTTCATTTTTAGTGATTCCAAGAGCCACACATCCTGTGGTCCTGGGCCTTCCATGGCTCCGTCTTCACAATCCTACAATTGATTGGACGACTACGCAAATCCTGGCATGGGGTTCCTCCTGTACTAAGACATGTTTGTTTAAAGTGTTGCCGGTCTGTTCTTCCTCCCCCAGGTCGTCTGATGTTCCACCTCCTCCATATCAAGATTTCACGGATGTGTTCAGTAAAGCTTCTGCTGATATCCTTCCTCCTCATAGAGAATGGGACTGCCCGATTGATCTCGTTCCAGGGAAGGTTCCACCTCGAGGCCGAACTTATCCGTTGTCTCTCCCCGAGACACATTCTATGGAGGAATACATTAAAGAGAACCTAGCAAAGGGGTTCATTCGACCTTCTTCTTCTCCAGCCGGCGCAGGCTTCTTTTTTGTAAAGAAGAAAGATGGTGGTCTGCGGCCGTGCATCGACTACAGAGGTTTGAACGACATTACCATCAAGAACCGCTATCCTTTACCCCTGATTACTGAGCTCTTTGACAGAGTTAGCGGAGCTACCATCTTTACAAAGCTGGACCTGAGAGGTGCATACAATCTCATCCGGATCCGTGAGGGTGACGAGTGGAAGACCGCATTTAACACCCGTGACGGACATTATGAGTACCTCGTCATGCCCTTCGGATTGAGCAATGCTCCAGCTGTCTTCCAGCATTTCGTCAATGAGATCTTCAGAGACATTCTATACCGTCATGTCGTGGTCTATCTAGATGATATCCTCATTTTTGCCAACGATTTAGAGGAACATCGTTTCTGGGTAAAGGAGGTTCTGTCCCGTCTCCGTGTCAATCATCTCTACTGCAAATTAGAGAAATGCGTCTTTGAAGTCAAGTCCATTCCGTTTCTAGGGTACATTGTGTCCGGTTCCGGACTAGAGATGGATCCTGAGAAACTACAAGCAATCCAGAATTGGCCGGTACCCTTAACCCTCAAAGGGGTCCAGAGGTTCTTAGGGTTCGCCAATTATTACCGAAAGTTTATACGAGACTTTTCCACCATTGTGGCGCCTATTACTGCTTTCACCAAGAAGGGTGCTAACCCGTCCAAGTGGTCTGAAGAAGCCATGCAAGCTTTTCATCTTTTAAAACAGAGGTTCATCTCTGCACCTGTCCTGAAACAGCCTGACATCGACTCTCCTTTCATCTTAGAGGTGGATGCCTCCTCCGTTGGAGTAGGAGCGGTGTTATCTCAGAGGGCTAAAGATGGTCATTTACATCCTTGCAGTTTCTTCTCACGGAAGTTCTCCCCAGCGGAGCGCAACTATGCCATTGGCGACCAGGAGTTGCTAGCCATCAAGCTCGCTCTAGAGGAGTGGAGATATCTGTTGGAGGGAGCTTCTCATTCAATCACCATCCTTACAGACCACAAGAACCTTCTATATCTAAAAGGCGCACAATGTCTCAACCCTCGTCAGGCCAGATGGGCACTTTTCTTTTCCAGGTTCGACTTTAAACTCCGGTTCTGTCCGGGCTCTCAGAATCGCAAGGCCGATGCCCTTTCCCGCTCATGGGAGCAAGAAAATGAGTCAGAGTCTTCAGACAAGCATCCTATTATAAATCCGTTGGCATTCTCCACGGTAGGGATGGACTCTACGCCCCCATCAGGGAAAAGTTTTGTGAAGCCGACACTAAGGAAGAAGCTCATGCATTGGGCCCATGCTTCCCGTTTTGCCGGACATACAGGTATCCAAAAAACCCTGGAGTTTATCTCTAGGTCCTATTGGTGGCCAACTCTGAAAAAGGACGTTTTGGAGTTTATTGCATCTTGCCCAAAGTGTGCTCAACATAAAGTATCCCGCCAGTCGCCTGCGGGGCAACTGGTTCCACTATCTGTTCCCCGTCGACCATGGACCCATTTGTCGATGGATTTTATTACAGATTTGCCCATGTGCAACAAGTTCAATACCATCTGGGTGGTAGTTGACCGGTTCACCAAGATGGCACACTTCATTCCTCTCACCGGTCTTCCGTCAGCTTCCAAGTTGGCTCAAGTATTCATACAAGAGATCTTCCGACTCCACGGTCTTCCAGAAGAAATTATCTCAGATCGAGGAGTTCAATTCACAGCCAAATTCTGGCGAAGTTTATGTCAAGTCCTCCAAGTCAAGTTAAAGTTTTCCACGGCTTACCATCCTCAGACCAATGGTCAAACTGAGAGGGTGAATCAGGACTTGGAGGCCTTCCTCCGCATCTATGTGTCCTCCTCTCAAGATGACTGGGTTCAATTACTTCCCTGGGCCGAGTTCTGTCATAACAACCAGTATCATTCTTCATCTTCCTCAACACCATTCTTCACCAACTTTGGATTCCACCCTAAAGTCCCTGAGTTCCAACCGCTTCCAGCAACTTCTGTTCCCGCAGTGGATATCACCTTGCATCAGTTTGCCAATATCTGGAAGAGCGTACGATCAGCTCTGCTCAAGGCATCGTTCAGGTACAAGAAGTTTGCGGATAAGAAGCGTCGAGCAGTTCCTGCTCTCAAGGTGGGTGATCGGGTATGGTTATCCACGAAGAATTTGAGGTTAAGAGTTCCCAGTATGAAGTTTGCACCTCGCTACATCGGTCCTTTTAAAATTGATCAAGTCATCAATCCTGTTGCTTACAGACTCCAGTTACCTCCCTTCTTAAAAATACCCAGGACATTCCATGTTTCCCTGTTGAAACCGCTAATCTTGAATCGGTTTCATTCCTCACTTCCACCAACTCCGAAAGTCCAAACTCAACGAGGCGTTGAGTATGAAGTGGCCAAGATCCTGGACTCACGTCACCGTTACGGTCAACTTCAGTATCTCATTGACTGGAAGGGCTATGGTCCTGAAGAACGCTCTTGGACCAATGCCTCTGACGTCCATGCTCCTGCCTTGGTCCGAAATTTCCACGCAAAGTTTCCTTTAAAGCCTAAGAAGTGTCCTGGGGCCACTCCTAAAGGGGGGGGTGCTGTCACGATCCGGGTATCTGGACGCCATTACTTACCCTTCAGATGCCTCCTAAGGCGGGCTCAGCGTTCCAGGACCGGATTCCGCTGTTCCTGAGTTTCCACATGCAGAGTGGTCTTTTCATCAGCCGCGGCCTCCGCTGTGCCCGCGTGGTTAAATGTGCATCTATCAGCCTGGCGTCTCCTGTCTCCGGTGGCCGGCGCCGCCATTACTGTTTCCCAGACCACATGGATTACAAACCAAACTTCCCTCCAAGTGTCTGCATGGGCGCAGCCATCTTGGATTCTGTCATCTGATCATTTCCACCAATCTGCTGTCTGTGTTGTTGATTTGCATAATTGCCTAGCCAACCCCTTCCTTGCTGCAGGTATAAGTAAGCTGTACCTGAGCAAGGAAGACGTCAGTGCTTTGGTTGTCAAACCTAGTTCCTGTTTGTCTCTCTTCTATGATTGTCTTCCAGGTTCCAGCTCCTGTCTCAAGACTTCCACCATAGAGACCCGCACCAGCATTCCACCTGCGGTGTAGCCTGACTCTCCAATCCATTGTGGATTCATCTGTTTCCAGCTACAACACTACCTGCTTCCAGCCTCAGCTTCCAGCAGAGTACAGCTTCCCTTAAAGGGCCGGTGTCCTTTCTACACTTTACCACTCTCCACCGGAATTATTATTTCTCCGCTCTCAAGTTCTACATTTCAGTTCACATTTCATCGCTCCCAAAGTTCATTTATTATTTAACTGGTTCCAGCCAGTATCCACTCCGTGCTAACAACAGTCTGGTTCCAGCCAGTATCCACAGCAGCTGTTTTACCTTCAGCAACCCAGCTCTTCCTGGAACACCAGCTGGTACAATCCTGGGTTATCTCCATTGCTACAGCCGGGCCTGGTAAGGACTTTCCATCTAGAAGATCATAAGAACTATCTCACACTACCAGTGCCCTGTGGCTCCTGCCATGCTGTAGTACTCAGGAACTGTATTTATTCTTTGCTGACTTTTACGTTTTCTTTTATTGCTGCTGTGATGCGGAGTTGTCATAATAAACATCATTGACTTTTATCTAAGTTGTCGTGGTCACGCCTTCGGGCAGTTATTATTCATGTTACTTACATGTCCAGGGGTCTGATACAACCTCCCAGGTTCCGGTACATCTCAGCCCCTACAACTGAGGCTGCCTCCCGTCAGCTCAGGCCCTCAGTTGTGACAGGGGTGGGTGTAAGTCCCGATACTAATGGTGACTGTGGATGGAGATACTCGGCGGGACGTCCTTCTGTGTGAAGACAAACAGATAACCGGCATATACGGCGGATATATGCATTACATACATAGTAACATAGTATCTAAGGTTGAAAAAAGACAATTGTCCATCGAGTTCAACCTATTTGTGGTCTCCTATGCAGGATTATTTGGTCTAAAATTTTGACTGATGCTGATGTCTGCCATAGCGTTCTATCCCTCTTTTTATAGTAACTATAGTGCGTGACTATGCACCATAACCCTGGATATCCTTATTAGAGATGAGCGGGTTCGGTTCCTCGGAATCCGAACCCTTTACACGGATCCGAGCGACTCGGATCTTCCCGCCTTGCTCGGTTAACCCGAGCGCGCCCGAACGTCATCATGACGCTGTCGGATTCTCGCGAGGCTCGGATTCTATCGCGAGACTCGGATTCTATATAAGGAGCCGCGCGTCGCCGCCATTTTCACACGTGCATTGAGATTGATAGGGAGAGGACGTGGCTGGCGTCCTCTCCATTTAGATTAGAAGAGAGAGAGTGAGATTGAGACAGAGACACTTGATTTACTGGATCTTAGGAGTACTAGAGAGTGCAGAGTTTACTAGTGACTGACCACTGACCAGTGACCACCAGTGCAGTTTTATTTAATATAATCCGTTCTCTGCCTGAAAAAAACGATACACAGTGACTCAGTCACATACCATATCTGTGCTCAGCCCAGTGTGCTGCATCATCTATGTATAATATCTGACTGTGCTCACACAGCTTAATTGTGGGGGAGACTGGGGAGCAGTTATAGGTTATAGCAGGAGCCAGGAGTACATACATATTATTAAAATTAAACAGTGCACACTTTTGCTGCAGGAGTGCCACTGCCAGTGTGACTGACCAGTGACCTGACCACACTGACCACCAGTATAGTATACTATATTGTGATTGCCTGAAAAAGTTAAACACTCGTCGTGTGACTAGTGTGGTGTTTTTTTATTCTATAAAAAACTCATTCTGCTGACAGACAGTGTCCAGCAGGTCCGTCATTATATAATATATACCTGTCCGGCTGCAGTAGTGATATATATATATTTTTTATATCATTATTTATCATCCAGTCGCAGCAGACACAGTACGGTAGTTCACGGCTGTAGCTACCTCTGTGTCGGCACTCGGCAGTCCATCCATAATTGTATACCACCTACCCGTGTTTTTTTTTTCTTTCTTCTTTATACATACTACATCTCATTATCATCCAGTCTATATTAGCAGCAGACACAGTACAGTACGGTAGTCCACGGCTGTAGCTACCTCTGTGTCGGCACTCGGCAGTCCATCCATAATTGTATACCACCTACCCGTGTTTTTTTTTTCTTCTTTATACATACTACATCTCATTATCATCCAGTCTATATTAGCAGCAGACACAGTACAGTACGGTAGTCCACGGCTGTAGCTACCTCTGTGTCGGCACTCGGCAGTCCATCCATAATTGTATACCACCTACCCGTGGTTTTTTTTTTCTTTCGTCTTTATACATACTACATCTCATTATCAACCAGTCTATATTAGCAGCAGACACAGTACAGTACGGTAGTCCACGGCTGTAGCTACCTCGGTGTCGAAACTCGGCAGTCCATCCATAACTGTATACCACCTACCCGTGGTTTTTTTTTCTTTCTTCTTTATACATACTACATCTCATTATCATCCAGTCTATATTAGCAGCAGACACAGTACAGTACGGTAGTCCACGGCTGTAGCTACCTCTGTGTCGGCACTCGGCAGTCCATCCATAATTGTATACCACCTACCCGTGGTTTTTTTTCTTTCTTCTTTATACATACTACATCTCATTATCATCCAGTCTATATTAGCAGCAGACACAGTACAGTACGGTAGTCCACGGCTGTAGCTACCTCTGTGTCGGCACTCGGCAGTCCATCCATAATTGTATACCACCTACCCGTGGTTTTTTTTTCTTTCTTCTTTATACATACTACATCTCATTATCAACCAGTCTATATTAGCAGCAGACACAGTACAGTACGGTAGTCCACGGCTGTAGCTACCTCTGTGTCGGCACTCGGCAGTCCGTCCATAATTGTATACCACCTACCCGTGGTTTTTTTTTCTTTCTTCTTTATACATACTACATCTCATTATCATCCAGTCTATATTAGCAGCAGACACAGTACAGTACGGTAGTCCACAGCTGTAGCTACCTCTGTGTCGGCACTCGGCAGTCCATCCATAATTGTATACCACCTACCCGTGGTTTTTTTTTCTTTCTTCTTTATACATACTACATCTCATTATCAACCAGTCTATATTAGCAGCAGACACAGTACAGTACGGTAGTCCACGGCTGTAGCTACCTCTGTGTCGGCACTCGGCAGTCCGTCCATAATTGTATACCACCTACCCGTGGTTTTTCTTTCTTTCTTCTTTATACATACTACATCTCATTATCAACCAGTCTATATTAGCAGCAGACACAGTACAGTACGGTAGTCCACGGCTGTAGCTACCTCTGTGTCGGCACTCGGCAGTCCATCCATAATTGTATACTAGTATCCATCCATCTCCATTGTTTACCTGAGGTGCCTTTTAGTTGTGCCTATTAAAATATGGAGAACAAAAATGTTGAGGTTCCAAAATTAGGGAAAGATCAAGATCCACTTCCACCTCGTGCTGAAGCTGCTGCCACTAGTCATGGCCGAGACGATGAAATGCCAGCAACGTCGTCTGCCAAGGCCGATGCCCAATGTCATAGTACAGAGCATGTCAAATCCAAAACACCAAATATCAGTAAAAAAAGAACTCCAAAACCTAAAATAAAATTGTCGGAGGAGAAGCGTAAACTTGCCAATATGCCATTTACCACACGGAGTGGCAAGGAACGGCTGAGGCCCTGGCCTATGTTCATGGCTAGTGGTTCAGCTTCACATGAGGATGGAAGCACTCAGCCTCTCGCTAGAAAACTGAAAAGACTCAAGCTGGCAAAAGCACCGCAAAGAACTGTGCGTTCTTCGAAATCCCAAATCCACAAGGAGAGTCCAATTGTGTCGGTTGCGATGCCTGACCTTCCCAACACTGGACGTGAAGAGCATGCGCCTTCCACCATTTGCACGCCCCCTGCAAGTGCTGGAAGGAGCACCCGCAGTCCAGTTCCTGATAGTCAGATTGAAGATGTCAGTGTTGAAGTACACCAGGATGAGGAGGATATGGGTGTTGCTGGCGCTGGGGAGGAAATTGACAAGGAGGATTCTGATGGTGAGGTGGTTTGTTTAAGTCAGGCACCCGGGGAGACACCTGTTGTCCGTGGGAGGAATATGGCCGTTGACATGCCTGGTGAAAATACCAAAAAAATCAGCTCTTCGGTGTGGAAGTATTTCACCAGAAATGCGGACAACATTTGTCAAGCCGTGTGTTCCCTTTGTCAAGCTGTAATAAGTAGGGGTAAGGACGTTAACCACCTCGGAACATCCTCCCTTATACGTCACCTGCAGCGCATTCATAATAAGTCAGTGACAAGTTCAAAAACTTTGGCCGACAGCGGAAGCAGTCCACTGACCAGTAAATCCCTTCCTCTTGTAACCAAGCTCACGCAAACCACCCCACCAACTCCCTCAGTGTCAATTTCCTCCTTCCCCAGGAATGCCAATAGTCCTGCAGGCCATGTCACTGGCAATTCTGACGAGTTCTCTCCTGCCTGGGATTCCTCCGATGCATCCTTGCGTGTAACGCCTACTGCTGCTGGCGCTGCTGTTGTTGCTGCTGGGAGTCGATGGTCATCCCAGAGGGGAAGTCGTAAGCCCACTTGTACTACTTCCAGTAAGCAATTGACTGTCCAACAGTCCTTTGCGAGGAAGATGAAATATCACAGCAGTCATCCTGCTGCAAAGCGGATAACTGAGGCCTTGACAACTATGTTGGTGTTAGACGTGCGTCCGGTATCCGCCGTTAGTTCACAGGGAACTAGACAATTTATTGAGGCAGTGTGCCCCCGTTACCAAATACCATCTAGGTTCCACTTCTCTAGGCAGGCGATACCGAGAATGTACACGGACGTCAGAAAAAGACTCACCAGTGTCCTAAAAAATGCAGTTGTACCCAATGTCCACTTAACCACGGACATGTGGACAAGTGGAGCAGGGCAGGGTCAGGACTATATGACTGTGACAGCCCACTGGGTAGATGTATGGACTCCCGCCGCAAGAACAGCAGCGGCGGCACCAGTAGCAGCATCTCGCAAACGCCAACTCTTTCCTAGGCAGGCTACGCTTTGTATCACCGCTTTCCAGAATACGCACACAGCTGAAAACCTCTTACGGCAACTGAGGAAGATCATCGCGGAATGGCTTACCCCAATTGGACTCTCCTGTGGATTTGTGGCATCGGACAACGCCAGCAATATTGTGTGTGCATTAAATATGGGCAAATTCCAGCACGTCCCATGTTTTGCACATACCTTGAATTTGGTGGTGCAGAATTTTTAAAAAAACGACAGGGGCGTGCAAGAGATGCTGTCGGTGGCCAGAAGAATTGCGGGACACTTTCGGCGTATAGGCACCACGTACAGATGACTGGAGCACCACCAAAAACTACTGAACCTGCCCTGCCATCATATGGAGCAAGAAGTGGAAACGAGGTGTAATTCAACCCTCTATATGCTTCAGAGGTTGGAGGAGCAGCAAAAGGCCATTCAAGCCTATACAATTGAGCACGATATAGGAGGTGGAATGCACCTGTCTCAAGTGCAGTGGAGAATGATTTCAACGTTGTGCAAGGTTCTGATGCCCTTTGAACTTGCCACACGTGAAGTCAGTTCAGACACTGCCAGCCTGAGTCAGGTCATTCCCCTCATCAGGCTTTTGCAGAAGAAGCTGGAGACATTGAAGGAGGAGCTAACACGGAACGATTCCGCTAGGCATGTGGGACTTGTGGATGGAGCCCTTAATTCGCTTAACAAGGATTCACGGGTGGTCAATCTGTTGAAATCAGAGCACTACATTTTGGCCACCGTGCTCGATCCTAGATTTAAAACCTACCTTGGATCTCTCTTTCCGGCAGACACAAGTCTGCTGGGGTTGAAAGACCTGCTGGTGAGAAAATTGTCAAGTCAAGCGGAACGCGACCTGTCAACATCTCCTCCTTCACATTCTCCCGCAACTGGGGGTGCGAGGAAAAGGCTCAGAATTCCGAGCCCACCCGCTGGCGGTGATGCAGGGCAGTCTGGAGCGACTGCTGATGCTGACATCTGGTCCGGACTGAAGGACCTGACAACGATTACGGACATGTCGTCTACTGTCACTGCATATGATTCTCTCAACATTGAAAGAATGGTGGAGGATTATATGAGTGACCGCATCCAAGTAGGCACGTCACACAGTCCGTACTTATACTGGCAGGAAAAAGAGGCAATTTGGAGGCCCTTGCACAAACTGGCTTTATTCTACCTAAGTTGCCCTCCCACAAGTGTGTACTCCGAAAGAGTGTTTAGTGCCGCCGCTCACCTTGTCAGCAATCGGCGTACGAGGTTACATCCAGAAAATGTGGAGAAGATGATGTTCATTAAAATGAATTATAATCAATTCCTCCGCGGAGACATTGACCAGCAGCAATTGCCTCCACAAAGTACACAGGGAGCTGAGATGGTGGATTCCAGTGGGGACGAATTGATAATCTGTGAGGAGGGGGATGTACACGGTGATATATCGGAGGATGATGATGAGGTGGACATCTTGCCTCTGTAGAGCCAGTTTGTGCAAGGAGAGATTAATTGCTTCTTTTTTGGGGGGGGTCCAAACCAACCCGTCATTTCAGTCACAGTCGTGTGGCAGACCCTGTCACTGAAATGATGGGTTGGTTAAAGTGTGCATGTCCTGTTTTGTTTATACAACATAAGGGTGGGTGGGAGGGCCCAAGGACAATTCCATCTTGCACCTCTTTTTTCTTTTATTTTTCTTTGCGTCATGTGCTGTTTGGGGAAGGTTTTTTGGAAGGGACATCCTGCGTGACACTGCAGTGCCACTCCTAGATGGGCCCGGTGTTTGTGTCGGCCACTAGGGTCGCTTATCTTACTCACACAGTCAGCTACCTCATTGCGCCTCTTTTTTTCTTTGCGTCATGTGCTGATTGGGGAGGGTTTTTTGGAAGGGACATCCTGCGTGACACTGCAGTGCCACTCCTAGATGGGCCCGGTGTTTGTGTCGGCCACTAGGGTCGCTTATCTTACTCACACAGTCAGCTACCTCATTGCGCCTCTTTTTTTCTTTGCGTCATGTGCTGTTTGGGGAGGGTTTTTTGGAAGGGACATCCTGCGTGACACTGCAGTGCCACTCCTAGATGGGCCCGGTGTTTGTGTCGGCCACTAGGGTCGCTTATCTTACTCACACAGTCAGCTACCTCATTGCGCCTCTTTTTTTCTTTGCGTCATGTGCTGTTTGGGGAGGGTTTTTTGGAAGGGACATCCTGCGTGACACTGCAGTGCCACTCCTAGATGGGCCCGGTGTTTGTGTCGGCCACTAGGGTCGCTTATCTTACTCACACAGCGACCTCGGTGCAAATTTTAGGACTAAAAATAATATTGTGAGGTGTGAGGTATTCAGAATAGACTGAAAATGAGTGGAAATTATGGTTTTTGAGGTTAATAAAACTTTGGGATCAAAATGACCCCCAAATTCTATGATTTAAGCTGTTTTTTAGGGTTTTTTGAAAAAAACACCCGAATCCAAAACACACCCGAATCCGACAAAAAAAATTCGGTGAGGTTTTGCCAAAACGCGGTCGAACCCAAAACACGGCCGCGGAACCGAACCCAAAACCAAAACACAAAACCCGAAAAATTTCCGGCGCTCATCTCTAATCCTTATCCATTAGGAATTTATCTAACCCATTCTTAAAGGTGTTGACTGAGTCCGCCATTAAAACTCCCTCAGGAAGGGAATTCCAAAGACGTATTGTCCTTACCGTGAAAAAGCCTTTACGCCGTATTGTGCGGAATCTCCTCTCCTCTAACCTGAGCAAGTGTCCACGAGTCCTCTGTGTTGATCTAACCAAAAACAGGTCCCGCGCAAGCTCTGTGTATTGTCCCCTTATATATTTGTAGATGTTGATCATGTTGCCTCTTAGTCTCCTCTTTTCCAGTGTAAACATGCCTAGTCTTGCAAGCCTTTCCTCGTATTCCAGCGTCTCCATGCCATTAATTAGTTTGGTCGCCCGCCTCTGAACCTTTTCTAGCTCCAGGATATCCTTTTTGTAGTATGGTGCCCAGAATTGTACACAATATTCAAGGTGTGGCCTTACTAGTGATTTATATAACGGGAGTATAACACTCTCGTCCCTTGCATCAATTCCCCATTTTATGCATGCTAATATCTTATTATCCTTCTTTGCTGCAATCCTACTTTGGGTACTGCTGCTTAGTTTGCTATCTATAAGGACACCTAAGTCCTTTTCCAGTACAGAATCCCCTAATGTTGCCCCATTTAGTATGTAGGTGTTATTTTGTTCTTGTTACCACAGTGCATTACCTTACACTTGTCTGTATTGAAGCGCATTCTCCATTTCGCTGCCCATGCTTCTAATTTAACTAAGTCGTTCTGAAGCGATTCAACATCCTCCTCCGTATTTATAGCCTTACACAATTTGGTATCATCTGCAAAAATTGACACCATGCTCTCTAGACCTTCTGTTAAGTCATTAATGAAAATATTGAACAACTAGATGATTCATCGCGCCCTACGGGCGCTGTTCACATCGTCGCAAGGGGCTGCGCCCCTTTGACCCCTGAACGCCTTTCTGGCATCCAATAATTGTATTATATGGAGTATTACCATTGCACGACGAAAGGGAGTCCGATGGGGAGGGGGCGGGGTAGTGGGGGATGTGGATGGGAGAGGGGCCCGGATGCGCTGCGGTTGGGGAGGGGCAGGTGCTGGTGTCGCAGATGGGGGGAGGGGTTCCGGAGGTGCTGCGGGTGGGGAAGGGGGGGTTCTGTGGGTGGGTTATGGGGTCCGGAGTTCGCCACAGGTTGGGGAGGGGCGGGTGTAGGGGTGTCACGGATGGGGGCCCCTCTGTGGGCACTGCGGGTGGGGGAAGGGCCAGGTGCGGGGGTCCCATGGGTGGGGGAAGGGTGAGTGTGGGAGTATAATGGGGTATAGATAATAGGGTGGGGTACACTGTAGGGGGTATATATAATGGGGATGGGTACACTGTGTGGGGTATATATAATGGAGATGGATACACTGTGGGGCAGTATATATAATGGGGATGGGTATACGTTGGGGGGAATATATAACGGGGATGGGTACACGTTGAGGGGTATATGTAATAGGGATGGGTACACTGTGGGGGGTATATGTAATGGGGAAGGGGTATGTATAATGGGGTCGGGGTATCGGGGGAGACTTCCTGCCGTGGATCCCTCACCTTATCTGGCCAGCTTGCCTCTCGACATCCCGCTGGCTTTAGCTTATCCTTCTCGGTCCCGCATGCAGGGGGCACCAGAGCTGTCACTGGGTCAGTCCGGGGACTGGCATGAGGCCTACACCGCCACCGAGCCTGGAGTCTGAGGATGCAGCCGGGGTACAGCGGGAAACACGGAGTGGCGGCCATCTGGGCTGGGAGAGGAGTCAGCAGGGAGAGCGGCATCCAGCAGCCAGGGCACAGGGACCACAGAGCTGCCCCCACCAGGGATATATACAGGGGGCATCCAGTCCTACACATAGCCCCATACTCTGGGGGTTACAGTGCTGCCAGTACCGCATGCTGGGGGTTATAGCAGGGACGTGCGGTGAGGTGTTTGGCCAGATATTTGCCCAGATTTGTGACTAATTTCCTAACTTTGTGTGACTCCGCCCAGCGCTATACACTGAGTCACAGATGTAGGCAAATATATAGGAGATGGGGGGGAGGGGGGAGATGTGTGTACAGCAGGTATATATATATATATATATATACATGGGGGGTAGATGTGTGTACAGCAGGTATATAGTAGAGATGAGCGGGTTCGGTTTCTCTGAATCCGAACCCGCACGAACTTTATGTTTTTTTTCACGGGTCCGAGCGACTCGGATCTTCCCGCCTTGCTCGGTTAACCCGAGCGCGCCCGAACGTCATCATGACGCTGTCGGATTCTCGCGAGACTCGGATTCTATATAAGGAGCCGCGCGTCGCCGCCATTTTCACACGTGCATTGAGATTGATAGGGAGAGGACGTGGCTGGCGTCCTCTCCATTTAGATTAGGAGAGAGAGAGAGAGATTGACCTGAGGCTGATACTGTAGAAGAGAGTGCAGAGTTTAGTGACTGACCACAGTGACCACCAGCAGTGCAGTTGTTTTATTTAATATATCCGTTCTCTGCCTGAAAAAAACGGTACACACAGTGACTCAGTCACATACCATATCTGTGTGCACTGCTCAGCCCAGTGTGCTGCATGCCTGCATCATCTATGTATATATTATATATCTGACTGTGCTCAGCTCACACAGCTTATAATTGTGGGGGAGACTGGGGAGCACTGCAGTGCCAGTTATAGGTTATAGCAGGAGCCAGGAGTACAAGACAGTCACATACCATATCTGTGTGCACTGCTCAGCCCAGTGTGCTGCATCATCTATGTATATATTATATATATGACTGTGCTCAGCTCACACAGCTTATAATTGTGGGGGAGACTGGGGAGCACTGCAGTGCCAGTTATAGGTTATAGCAGGAGCCAGGAGTACATATTATATTAAAATTAAACAGTGCACACTTTTGCTGCAGGAGTGCCACTGCCAGTGTGACTGACCAGTGACCTGACCACACTGACCACCAGTATAGTTAGTAGTATACTATATTGTGATTGCCTGAAAAAGTTAAACACTCGTCGTGTGACTTCACTTGTGTGGTGTTTTTTTTTTTATTCTATAAAAAACTCATTCTGCTGACAGACAGTGTCCAGCAGGTCCGTCATTATATAATATATATACCTGTCCGGCTGCAGTAGTGATATATATATATTTTTTATATCATTATTTATCATCCAGTCGCAGCAGACACAGTACGGTAGTTCACGGCTGTAGCTACCTCTGTGTCGGCACTCGGCAGTCCATCCATAATTGTATACCACCTACCCGTGGTTTTTTTTTCTTTCTTCTTTATACATACATACTACTACATCTCTTTATCAACCAGTCTATATTAGCAGCAGACACAGTACAGTACGGTAGTTCACGGCTGTGGCTACCTCTGTGTCGGCACTCGGCAGTCCGTCCATAATTGTATACCACCTAACCGTGGTTTTTTTTTCTTCTTTATACATACATACTACGACATCTCTTTATCAACCAGTCTATATTAGCAGCAGACACAGTACAGTACGGTAGTTCACGGCTGTGGCTACCTCTGTGTCGGCACTCGGCAGTCCGTCCATAATTGTATACCACCTAACCGTGGTTTTTTTTCTTTCTTCTTCATACATACATACTACGACATCTCTTTATCAACCAGTCTATATTAGCAGCAGACACAGTACAGTA
The DNA here is from genome assembly GCF_028390025.1 of Pseudophryne corroboree. Classification (NCBI taxonomy): domain Eukaryota; kingdom Metazoa; phylum Chordata; class Amphibia; order Anura; family Myobatrachidae; genus Pseudophryne; species Pseudophryne corroboree. Next base: position 753,688,570 of record NC_086449.1, read on the forward strand.
CGGTAGTTCACGGCTGTGGCTACCTCTGTGTCGGCACTCGGCAGTCCATCCATAATTGTATACCACCTAACCGTGGTTTTTTTTTCTTTCTTCTTTATACATACATACTACGACATCTCTTTATCAACCAGTCTATATTAGCAGCAGACACAGTACAGTACGGTAGTTCACGGCTGTGGCTACCTCTGTGTCGGCACTCGGCAGTCCGTCCATAATTGTATACCACCTAACCGTGGTTTTTTTTTCTTTCTTCTTCATACATACATACTACGACATCTCTTTATCAACCAGTCTATATTAGCAGCAGACACAGTACAGTACGGTAGTTCACGGCTGTGGCTACCTCTGTGTCGGCACTCGGCAGTCCGTCCATAATTGTATACCACCTACCCGTGGTTTTTTTTTCTTTCTTCTTTATACATACATACTACTACATCTCTTTATCAACCAGTCTGTATTAGCAGCAGACACAGTACAGTACGGTAGTTCACGGCTGTGGCTACCTCTGTGTCGGCACTCGGCAGTCCGTCCATAATTGTATACCACCTACCCGTGGTTTTTTTTTCTTTCTTCTTCATACATACATACTACGACATCTCTTTATCAACCAGTCTATATTAGCAGCAGACACAGTACAGTACGGTAGTTCACGGCTGTGGCTACCTCTGTGTCGGCACTCGGCAGTCCGTCCATAATTGTATACCACCTAACCGTGGTTTTTTTTTCTTTCTTCTTCATACATACATACTACGACATCTCTTTATCAACCAGTCTATATTAGCAGCAGACACAGTACGGTAGTTCACGGCTGTAGCTACCTCTGTGTCGGCACTCGGCAGTCCGTCCATAATTGTATACTAGTATCCATCCATCTCCATTGTTTACCTGAGGTGCCTTTTAGTTGTGCCTATTAAAATATGGAGAACAAAAATGTTGAGGTTCCAAAATTAGGGAAAGATCAAGATCCACTTCCACCTCGTGCTGAAGCTGCTGCCACTAGTCATGGCCGAGACGATGAAATGCCAGCAACGTCGTCTGCCAAGGCCGATGCCCAATGTCATAGTACAGAGCATGTCAAATCCAAAACACCAAATATCAGTAAAAAAAGGACTCCAAAACCTAAAATAAAATTGTCGGAGGAGAAGCGTAAACTTGCCAATATGCCATTTACCACACGGAGTGGCAAGGAACGGCTGAGGCCCTGGCCTATGTTCATGGCTAGTGTTTCAGCTTCACATGAGGATGGAGGCACTCAGCCTCTCGCTAGAAAAATGAAAAGACTCAAGCTGGCAAAAGCAGTAGCACCGCAAAGAACTGTGCGTTCTTCGAAATCCCAAATCCACAAGGAGAGTCCAATTGTGTCGGTTGCGATGCCTGACCTTCCCAACACTGGACGTGAAGAGCATGCGCCTTCCACCATTTGCACGCCCCCTGCAAGTGCTGGAAGGAGCACCCGCAGTCCAGTTCCTGATAGTCAGATTGAAGATGTCAGTGTTGAAGTACACCAGGATGAGGAGGATATGGGTGTTGCTGGCGCTGGGGAGGAAATTGACCAGGAGGATTCTGATGGTGAGGTGGTTTGTTTAAGTCAGGCACCCGGGGAGACACCTGTTGTCCGTGGGAGGAATATGGCCGTTGACATGCCTGGTGAAAATACCAAAAAAATCAGCTCTTCGGTGTGGAACTATTTCAACAGAAATGCGGACAACAGGTGTCAAGCCGTGTGTTCCCTTTGTCAAGCTGTAATAAGTAGGGGTAAGGACGTTAACCACCTCGGAACATCCTCCCTTATACGTCACCTGCAGCGCATTCATAATAAGTCAGTGACAAGTTCAAAAACTTTGGGTGACAGCGGAAGCAGTCCACTGACCAGTAAATCCCTTCCTCTTGTAACCAAGCTCACGCAAACCACCCCACCAACTCCCTCAGTGTCAATTTCCTCCTTCCCCAGGAATGCCAATAGTCCTGCAGGCAATGTCACTGGCAATTCTGACGAGTCCTCTCCTGCCTGGGATTCCTCCGATGCATCCTTGCGTGTAACGCCTACTGCTGCTGGCGCTGCTGTTGTTGCCGCTGGGAGTCGATGGTCATCCCAGAGGGGAAGTCGTAAGCCCACTTGTACTACTTCCAGTAAGCAATTGACTGTTCAACAGTCCTTTGCGAGGAAGATGAAATATCACAGCAGTCATCCTGCTGCAAAGCGGATAACTGAGGCCTTGACAACTATGTTGGTGTTAGACGTGCGTCCGGTATCCGCCGTTAGTTCACAGGGAACTAGACAATTTATTGAGGCAGTGTGCCCCCGTTACCAAATACCATCTAGGTTCCACTTCTCTAGGCAGGCGATACCGAGAATGTACACGGACGTCAGAAAAAGACTCACCAGTGTCCTAAAAAATGCAGTTGTACCCAATGTCCACTTAACCACGGACATGTGGACAAGTGGAGCAGGGCAGGGTCAGGACTATATGACTGTGACAGCCCACTGGGTAGATGTATGGACTCCCGCCGCAAGAACAGCAGCGGCGGCACCAGTAGCAGCATCTCGCAAACGCCAACTTTTTCCTAGACAGGCTACGCTTTGTATCACCGGTTTCCAGAATACGCACACAGCTGAAAACCTCTTACGGCAACTGAGGAAGATCATCGCGGAATGGCTTACCCCAATTGGACTCTCCTGTGGATTTGTGGCATCGGACAACGCCAGCAATATTGTGTGTGCATTAAATATGGGCAAATTCCAGCACGTCCCATGTTTTGCACATACCTTGAATTTGGTGGTGCAGAATTATTTATAAAACGACAGGGGCATGCAAGAGATGCTGTCGGTGGCCAGAAAAATTGCGGGACACTTTCGGCGTACAGGCACCACGTACAGAAGACTGGAGCACCACCAAAAACTACTGAACCTGCCCTGCCATCATCTGAAGCAAGAAGTGGTAACGAGGTGGAATTCAACCCTCTATATGCTTCAGAGGTTGGAGGAGCAGCAAAAGGCCATTCAAGCCTATACAATTGAGCACGATATAGGAGGTGGAATGCACCTGTCTCAAGCGCAGTGGAGAATGATTTCAACGTTGTGCAAGGTTCTGATGCCCTTTGAACTTGCCACACGTGAAGTCAGTTCAGACACTGCCAGCCTGAGTCAGGTCATTCCCCTCATCAGGCTTTTGCAGAAGAAGCTGGAGACATTGAAGGAGGAGCTAACACGGAGCGATTCCGCTAGGCATGTGGGACTTGTGGATGGAGCCCTTAATTCGCTTAACAAGGATTCACGGGTGGTCAATCTGTTGAAATCAGAGCACTAAATTTTGGCCACCGTGCTCGATCCTAGATTTAAAGCCTACCTTGGATCTCTCTTTCCGGCAGACACAAGTCTGCTGGGGTTGAAAGACCTGCTGGTGAGAAAATTGTCAAGTCAAGCGGAACGCGACCTGTCAACATCTCCTCCTTCACATTCTCCCGCAACTGGGGGTGCGAGGAAAAGGCTCAGAATTCCGAGCCCACCCGCTGGCGGTGATGCAGGGCAGTCTGGAGCGACTGCTGATGCTGACATCTGGTCCGGACTGAAGGATCTGACAACGATTACGGACATGTCGTCTACTGTCACTGCATATGATTCTCTCACCATTGAAAGAATGGTGGAGGATTATATGAGTGACCGCATCCAAGTAGGCACGTCACACAGTCCATACTTATACTGGCAGGAAAAAGAGGCAATTTGGAGGCCATTGCACAAACTGGCTTTATTCTACCTAAGTTGCCCTCCCACAAGTGTGTACTCCGAAAGAGTGTTTAGTGCCGCCGCTCACCTTGTCAGCAATCGGCGTACGAGGTTACATCCAGAAAATGTGGAGAAGATGATGTTCATTAAAATGAATTATAATCAATTCCTCCGCGGAGACATTGACCAGCAGCAATTGCCTCCACAAAGTACACAGGGAGCTGAGATGGTGGATTCCAGTGGGGACGAATTGATAATCTGTGAGGAGGGGGATGTACACGGTGATATATCGGAGGGTGATGATGAGGTGGACATCTTGCCTCTGTAGAGCCAGTTTGTGCAAGGAGAGATTAATTGCTTCTTTTTTGGGGGGGGTCCAAACCAACCCGTCATATCAGTCACAGTCGTGTGGCAGACCCTGTCACTGAAATGATGGGTTGGTTAAAGTGTGCATGTCCTGTTTTGTTTATACAACATAAGGGTGGGTGGGAGGGCCCAAGGACAATTCCATCTTGCACCTCTTTTTTCTTTTATTTTTCTTTGCGTCATGTGCTGTTTGGGGAGGGTTTTTTGGAAGGGACATCCTGCGTGACACTGCAGTGCCACTCCTAAATGGGCCCGGTGTTTGTGTCGGCCACTAGGGTCGCTAATCTTACTCACACAGTCAGCTACCTCATTGCGCCTCTTTTTTTCTTTGCGTCATGTGCTGATTGGGGAGGGTTTTTTGGAAGGGACATCCTGCGTGACACTGCAGTGCCACTCCTAAATGGGCCCGGTGTTTGTGTCGGCCACTAGGGTCGCTAATCTTACTCACACAGTCAGCTACCTCATTGCGCCTCTTTTTTTCTTTGCGTCATGTGCTGATTGGGGAGGGTTTTTTGGAAGGGACATCCTGCGTGACACTGCAGTGCCACTCCTAAATGGGCCCGGTGTTTGTGTCGGCCACTAGGGTCGCTAATCTTACTCACACAGTCAGCTACCTCATTGCGCCTCTTTTTTTCTTTGCGTCATGTGCTGATTGGGGAGGGTTTTTTGGAAGGGACATCCTGCGTGACACTGCAGTGCCACTCCTAAATGGGCCCAGTGTTTGTGTCGGCCACTAGGGTCGCTAATCTTACTCACACAGTCAGCTACCTCATTGCGCCTCTTTTTTTCTTTGCGTCATGTGCTGATTGGGGAGGGTTTTTTGGAAGGGACATCCTGCGTGACACTGCAGTGCCACTCCTAAATGGGCCCGGTGTTTGTGTCGGCCACTAGGGTCGCTAATCTTACTCACACAGTCAGCTACCTCATTGCGCCTCTTTTTTTCTTTGCGTCATGTGCTGATTGGGGAGGGTTTTTTGGAAGGGACATCCTGCGTGACACTGCAGTGCCACTCCTAAATGGGCCCGGTGTTTGTGTCGGCCACTAGGGTCGCTAATCTTACTCACACAGTCAGCTACCTCATTGCGCCTCTTTTTTTCTTTGCGTCATGTGCTGATTGGGGAGGGTTTTTTGGAAGGGACATCCTGCGTGACACTGCAGTGCCACTCCTAAATGGGCCCGGTGTTTGTGTCGGCCACTAGGGTCACTTATCTTACTCACACAGTCAGCTACCTCATTGCGCCTCTTTTTTTCTTTGCGTCATGTGCTGATTGGGGAGGGTTTTTTGGAAGGGACATCCTGCGTGACACTGCAGTGCCACTCCTAGATGGGCCAGGTGTTTGTGTCGGCCACTAGTGTCGCTTAGCTTAGTCATCCAGCGACCTTGGTGCAAATTTTAGGACTAAAAATAATATTGTGAGGTGTGAGGTATTCAGAATAGACTGAAAATGAGTGGAAATTATGGTTTTTGAGGTTAATAATAATATGGGATCAAAATGACCCCCAAATTCTATGATTTAAGCTGTTTTTTAGTGTTTTTTTAAAAAAACACCCGAATCCAAAACACACCCGAATCCGACAAAAAAAATTCGGTGAGGTTTTGCCAAAACGCGGTCGAACCCAAAACACGGCCGCGGAACCGAACCCAAAACCAAAACACAAAACCCGAAAAATTTCAGGCGCTCATCTCTAGTATATAGATGTGGAGGGAGTACATAGGGCAGGTTTATATGAGTGGGGGGTAGATGTTTGTACAGCAGGCATATAGATGTGTGGAGGGAGTACAGAGGGCAGGTATATTAGAGTGGTGGGGTATATAGGGCAGGCACAGGTAGGTATGAGTGTACAGCAGGTATATATGTGTGTATGGAGTGGGTAAGCAGGGCAGGCAGGTATGTGTGTGTGTGGGTATGATGTGTGTACAGCAGGTATATATGTGTTTGTGGAGGGGTAGATGTGTGTGTACAGCAGGTATATACATGTGTGGGGAGTAGATGTGTGTACAGCAGGTATATATGTGGTGGGGGGGTAGATGTGTACACAGCAGGTATATATGTGTCTGTGGAGGGAGAGCATAGGGCAGGTAGGTACGTGTATGTGGGCACATAGGGCAGGTAGGTATGTGTGTGCGCGTACATAGGGCAGGTATATATGAGTGGGGGGTAGATGTTTGTACAGCAGGCATATAGATGTGTGGAGGGAGAACAGAGGGCAGGTATATTAGAGTGGTGGGGTATATAGGGCAGGCATAGGTAGGTATGAGTGTGCAGCAGGTATATGTGTGTGTATGGAGTGGGTACATAGGGCAGGCAGGTATGTGTGTGTGGGGGGTAGATGTGTGTACAGCAGGTATATATATGTGTGTGTAGGGGGTAGATGTGTGTATAGCAGGTATATATATGTGTGAGGGGTAGATGTGTGTACAGCAGGTATATATATGTGTGGGGGGATAGATGTGTGTACAGCACGTATATATTTATGTGTGTGTGTGGGGGGGGGGAGATGTGTATACAGCAGGTATATATATGTGTGTTTGGGGATATGTGTACAGCAGGTATCTATATATATATATATGTGTGTGTGGGGGGGTAGATGTGTGTGTGTGTGTGTGTGTGTGTGTGTGTGTGTGTGTGTGTGTGTGTGTGTGTGGGGTGGGTGTGTGTACAGCAGGTATATACTGTATGTGTGTATGGAGGGAGTACATAGGGCATGTACAGGTATATACACATAGTGTGGGGAAGGGAGGAGGTGCTGCAGCCGCTGTGTACTGCGGGACACTTGCTTGTCTCCGTCTTCCGGCGGCGGCTCCCCGCTCTCATCCTACCCGGGCGGCTCCGTCCTCCGCTGCCGCCTCACAGTCATCCTACTCGGGCGGCTCCGTCCTCCGCTGCCGCCGCCTCACGGTCATCCTACCCGGGCGGCTCCATCCTCCGCTGCCTCACAGTGACTGGTCGAGCCTCCTGCCGCCGTGGCCGTTACCCGTCCTCCTCCTCCAGGCAATCATACAGTGGCCAGTTGCCTGCTTTTTCCTCCTATAGCTTAGGCCAGATCTGTGACTCTGATTCCGCCCAGCGTTAGCAAATGAGGCACAAAGTCACAGATCTGGGCTAATATATAGGAGATAGCGGTCCTAATACTGAGCCTTGTGGCACACCACTTAGCACTTCAGTCCAATTTGAAAAAGATCCATTAACGACAACGCGCTGCTCCCTATTATCTAACCAATTTTTGACCCAAGTGCATATTGTGCTTCCTAGCCCTATTTCATGTAGCTTGTAGATACGTCGCATGTGTGGTACAGTGTCGAAAGCTTTTGCAAAGTCTAAAAAGATTACATCCACCTCTTTACCTTGATCGAGGTTTGCACTTACTGTTTCAGAAAAGCCAAGTAAGTTGGTTTGACAGGATCTGT